>NC_033797.1:58504804-58662399 GCF_001876935.1 Asparagus officinalis
AGGCTAGAATTTTTTTTTTTTTTTTTTTTGTGTTTTTTAAGGATTATGTTTACTAATTATGTTCACTAATGAAAATGGCTGGTTATTTTCGACTTTTACATTCAAAATTTTGGAAAAATTAATCAAGTACTCTGAAAGTTTTAAGAAAAAAATGTTTAATTTAGTTTCGCAAGGAGACTTTTCCGATTACATGCACGCTTCTTCTTCTCCACAATATCCAACAAGTTGCAAGTTTAAATTTTTTCACCTGCAAAATCTATTCTAGCTTGCTGCAAATTTCCAAGTACTAGGGTTCTATTATAAGCCATCTCAATAACCGGTATTTTAATAAAATTTAATTTTTAGAAAGAAATTAACTTAAATAATTGTATGTTCATTATTTTCATGAATATCGGTAGTATAATATTAAGAGTCCGGTAAAAACAAACAAATCATATTGAATTACACACAAAACCGTTCTTCCACGATCTAGACCTCTTAAAAAAACTTTCAATCATCAATTAATATAATTAAATACCTGCTGCTGGAGGGCGAAGATATGAGAAACACAGCCGTAGACAGGATCCCTAACCCTAGCCTGAGCCTCATAAGCGATCGTGACCACGGCCTCGCACCGCTCGTGCTGAGGCACGTGCCGTTGCTGCCCGCAACACCTTGTGGAATGGCGGCGAAGCGAGGACGAGCCGTGCTCGTTGCTGAAGTAGGGAGCGAAAACGCAGTCGGAGGCGCACTTCCGCCTCAAGAACTTGCACGCGCCGCATGGTGAGCCCGCGCTTGAGTTGGAGCTCATGCTTGTTAGGTAGTGGAGATTTTGGATGAGTGAGGGGAGAGTGGAGGTGGGGGATTTGTAGGAGGGATTGGGGAGGGGTTGTAGGGTTTTGAGGGGACATGGATTGATGGTGTAATTGAGATGGGTGGGATTTTTTTTATTTTTTATTTTTTATTTTTCTCCTCTTTGGATTTTTTGAAGGGGAGGCACTACAGGCACACCCTCAGGCACACTATCAACCACACCCCCTCTCTATCTACAGTGCAGGGGGTCTCACATCAGATTTTTTAAAAAAATCTGATGTGGGGCCCCCTGCACTGTAGATAGAGAGGATGTGTGGTTGATGGTGTGTCTGAGGGTGTGCCTGTATCATTTTTCTTTTTGAAGAAGGCAGAGTGTGGGCTCTACAAAGCTTTCCATTTTGTGCTTTGTTTTTGTTTTCGTCTTTTAGAGTTATTTTCACATAAGCCCACTACATTATAGGCTTTTTAGATGGACCCTCTAAGTAATCGTTATTGCTAATTACTTCTGAAAAATGGAGTTCGGATTCACTACCCGTAGAGAATGCTTACAAGTTGGTTGCGTGGCCTAATATAAATATTATTGGGTTATTTGAGTGGGTCTCACCATTAAAGTTTTTTTAATAGAATTTAGATTAACAATATCATTCATGAGGTTCTATTGAATGAAGAGATGCTACTCGTAGACTGTAGAATTTCTCTATACTCAAGAATGTATACGATCCCATAGCGTAGCTAGTTTTCAATCTTATTCTTTGCCTTAACTTTTTACTTTTAGTGGGTGTTTATTGGCTTGAAAGCAAAAAAATAAACGGTATATTTTACAAGACCCCTCTTAAGTTGTGCTTTTCAAATAACGCAATTAATTAACCTTTAAAAAATAACAAAACATCCCTTAAGTTTTAGCGTTCTCCAGAAACACCCTTCAACTTTCAATGTTATTCAAAAAAACCACCTATATAAATGAGACACAAATTCCACTGGCAAATATCCTTTGCATAATTTTACCCACGCCTATTGAAAATTGCAATCACGTCATTAAGTGTTTTTTTTTTTGAAAAATGTTGAAGGGTGTCTTTTTAGAACCCCAGAACTAAAGAAGTCTTGTGACGTTTTTGAAAGTTAAGGGTGTTATCTGAGAAATGCCCAAACTTAAGAGGGGTTTTATAAACTTTATTCAAAAATAAAAGTGCAAAAGTGACATATTTTTAGCACTTCAGATTGAAAGTATCTATGAAAGTAGAATGTTAAAAAAATCCATATCAATGCATGTTTTATCATGTAGAAAGCAAGAATGGAGATTCCTGTTTATGGAAACAATTGCTAAAAATCAAAAACAAAGCAATTTTTGCATGTGGTGGGATTGAAAACTTGAAGACTGTGATCAGCTCCTGTAACAGAAATTCCAAAATTCTTGTTTCAGGTCTGTATAATGCTTTATCTCCTGTTAATGCAAAAGCTTAGTGGCATGATACAGTTTGGGAGAACTGGAATTACCCCAAACACAAGATAAACTTCAAAGAAGAAGAATCATTCAGTCAAACAGTTGCAGTTTATGTTCAGGAACTAGGCTGGAAAATCGAAATCATCTCTTTTTTTAGTGTCCTTTTTCACAAGTGGTCTGGAATGAGATTACCAACTGGCTTCATTTCAAGTGGCGATCTTGTAATTGGATTTTGCTCATGAATTGGTACTGCAATAATATGAAGGGGAGAGGTTCCAAAAAAAGAATCAAAAGAATGGCTTTATCCACCACTGTCTACAGTATTTGGAAAGAGAGGAATGGGAGAATTTTCAAGCAAACGTATAGAAATCCTGAGGTGCTGATCAAAGAAATCAAGGTGGAGTTGTTTACCATAATCCTAAACAGCTCCTGTCCATCTGAGCTTAAGGATTGGTTATCCTCATTATAAGTTGGTAATTTTGGCTCTAGATTTTAGTTTTTTCTTCTCTTAGCCATATTGATATCTCAGTTGATAGAAATGTGATGTACATAACTTTTCAAATGGTTTAATGAATAATATCTTTTTCATTGACCAAAAAAATGCATGTTATATCATGATTTGTACTTTTCTAGTTTCAACAATAATTTACTTTACAAACATATCCTTCATTTCACTAGCATGTTCACACTTATAAAAAAGTGACTTTCACATTAACACGCCCTTAAGAATAAAATAGGAAATAGTACTGTTAAGTTAACTAAACTTAAAATAATCAATCTTAACACTATTATCATACTGGTAATTAATACATATTTCGATCGTTAAAATAAAGGTTACTGTCTTTAGCAATAATATAGAATATCAAGGTTAATATTTTTAAGTTCGATTGACTAATTAACTAAGTGTGGTTTATTTATTTTTTTGGAAAAAATTTAATTATTTTAAAAGAATATTATAGTTTTATTTAAAATGTAAGAATGAGGGTAAATAAGGGATGACTTATAATTTAAAGGAATTAAAATAGCAATCATGATAATTTTTGTGGTAAATTTCAAATTACCATGATTTAAAGGGCATGTGTGGGGAAAAAACTCTTCTTAATAAAAAAGGAGGAGATCGGTTTGACAAAGGAGTTTGTTTACTTTTAGATGTGTGCGCAAATTAAAGAGAACGTTTGGAGCCCCTTTTCTCCGCGCGCCGAACTGCCGCACTTCGGGACTGGTCTTGGCCATGGTGTTGATGCAGTAACCGCTGTTGCTTTCGTGTGAGCTTAGGCATCGTCATGATTCATGATTATTAGTTGTTACCCTTCTAATTGATGCATGGAATTGAATTTGATATATACTTTGTCTGCTAGAAAGGACTTTGATCTACTCTTAGAATAATCTAATACAAGGATATTTGGTATTACTAAGATAAGTGACGGATTTAGAAAAACTTTGTTAATTAGGAGATTGAGCAACAAGTATCTATGTACCTAACATTAATAGTGTTATATTTAAAGCTATATTACTTGATGGGAAAAGATAGATGTTATAAGTCACTTATTTCACTTATAAGTAGCTTTTTACTTATGTCACCAAACTCACGCTTGGTGAAGGTTCACTTATCTCCCTATTTTTAACTTATAAGTAGCCAAAAAAATATATGTTGGGAAATCCTAGCTTATTGTTTCCAACATATAAGTAATTTTACTAATTAACGTCAAAAGACCATAATACCCTCATACCTTTAAATATTTAATTGTTTTAATTAAATATTATCTTCTTATGAAATAATAATTTTAATTAATTAATAATTCTATTATTTATTATTATTTAATTAATAAGAAATTAATTAAATAGTGTCAATATTAGTAATCAATAACCATCAATTATGTGACAAATAAAATATATTAAACCAAATATTTTGTTATTAAAAAAGTTATTCTTATTAATTTAATAAATACATTGATTAAAAATTACCCATTTAATTAATAATTTATTTTTTATTCTAAGAAATAATTATTCTTATTATTTAATTAGTTAATTAATAAATAAAGTAATTAATAAATACTATTTTATTCAATTTGTATAATTTTTATCCTTAATAATAAATAGTTATTCTTATTAATCTATTATTTATTTAATAAATAATAATTATTATTTAATTATTTCTATTAAATTAATTAATTAATATGAATATTAGTGATTAATAATTACAAATAATGTGATATACAAATTTTATTTTAATTAGGAATATTACTTAATAGGAAATAATTAATTTTTATTTAACTAATTAATAATGTGTATTTTTTATAATAAATAATTATAATTAAGTTATTATAATTTCTATTTAATTAGTCATTTATAATTTTTCTTTTGAAAAATAAATCTTACTCTTATTATTTATTATTTAACTATTAAATTAATTTACTAATTATTTTTCTTTAATTAATATGAAATTAATTAATAAATATCAACATTATTAATTAATAACTACAAATAATGTGATACACAAATATACTTTAAATAACTATATTTCTTATCGTGAAATAATTAGTTTTTAATTAACCAAATAATAAATTTTAATTCAAGGAATAAATAATTATTACCATTAATTAAATAATTTATTTATTTATTTATAAATAATTATGATATAATTAATTAATTAATATCAATATTAGTAATAACCAAAGTAATGTAAGATATGCAAATTCTTTAATTAAATATATTTCTTACTATGAAATAATTATTTTTTAATTAGCTATTTAATATTTTACTGATAATTTGAATTTATTAATTAGTCTTAATATTAGTAATTAATAAGCATAATTAATATGACATAATTGATTTTATTATTTTATTAGTTAATTAATAATTTCACTAAAAGTAATAATCTACTTATAATATATAATTAATTAGTTAGTCGCAATATGAGATTTAACATGATGTCCTTTTGATTATTTGACAGCTATCACAACCTTATAAGTTATTGCTTTATCAAACACGTACCTACACATATCCTTATAAGAGTTTTATCAAACACTAATAATGAACTTATAGACAACTATCACAACCTTATAAGTTATTGCTTTATCAAACACGTACCTACACATATCCTTATAAGTTAAGAGTTTTATCAAACACTAATAATGAACTTATAGGGTAAAAAATAAATAAATAGTAGCCAAACGCGCTGTGAGTGTTTTGGTTTTTGTGTGTTTAAATGATAACTAGTATTTAGACCCGTGCAAAGCACGGTATCTAAAAGATTTTCACAACTTGATTATAGCCATTGATATTAAACCATATAAAATTTATATTGCTCAAACAAGCTACCTAAATGATATGTTTATAAATACTGATTAAACATTTGTGAAGATACCAGTTGACAAACATAATAAGACTATGGACAAAAGAAAACACATGATAGTATAAAATTATTTTGTTAACATGAAACCGAGCGGTGGCAACAAATTTTGCAACCAATTTTCTATTTATAATGTCTGGTAGTTAACATGTTACTCGCGATTTAATAATTTAGTTTCCATTTTTTATAGAGAAATGCTTCAATATCTGCTGCAGCCAGGCATATTGGAAATTTCATGAAAAAATAAAAGTTCAAAAAATTAATATCATGATATCCTGCTAGCATAGTCCAACCCACAAACTACAAATAATTTTATAATTGAAGCTCCAAAAGCACTTGATTTGCATTGGAAAAATATGCTTAATCAATAGCTTTGCACCAAATATAACACCAAAATTTTACACTCAGAAGCACATTTCCTACAATAAATTGCAAACATTTAACTGACATATTTCAGACTAATTTCCTATAACAAATGCCACATGAAATATTTTTTACATGCAATATTTGCTACATTTGCCCCAAGTTAATAGAAAAACTTCCCCTTTACATCAATGCAAACGATCAAATTAATGCCTAATTTAACCACATAATGATCGAATTAATCTTGAAAATACCAACCCATCAAATCTCCTACAAAATCCATTTCATAACGCATTAAAAAAAATCAAAATACCCAACAAATCTGAAAAATGTAACGAAAAGATGATATTTTTAAAATCAATGAAACCTGATATGAGAGTCCCAGTTTCTGAGAGCGAGCCTGAATCCCCAACAGGATCGTCAATATTGTAATTTGGCTTCCTCTTCTTCTTCCCCTCCTCAGCCATTTCCTACAAAAATCGAGTTTTCCCACTGTAAACAACAAAAAGATAGAATCTTTCGTATCAAACTAATTGAAAATGAGAACCAGAACCCAATACATTAGCAGATAATCACTTCTCTCTTGGGGTTGTGGGCTCCTTCTTCTCGAAGGCATCGTAGGTCTATATGGGTTTCGACTTGAAAGATTTCGGATCCTTTTTAGATCCGCTAGTGGATTGGAACTTAGCGGGTTTGGATCCAAAGGGCTTGCCTTTCTTGGATAGAGACGAAGAGTCTCGCTTCCACTTCTTAGATCCATTAAATTCCTCGATGATTGCTTAAGGGAGAAGTTGGCCTAGACGTGGGAGTTAAAATAATCTGATTGCTTCTCACTTTCATCGCTCTTCATTTTTGAAACTACAATAAGAACCAAGGAGTTGAATTAAAACCCTTAAAATTGCAACTTTTTTTACCTCCAACGGCGAGATTGGCAGTGAGGAGAAAGGGGAGGACCCGGCGAAGGAAACTCTTCTTCGCTGTCGACGGTGGCAAAGGCGGTAACGGTGGTGGCGGAGTAGAGGAGGCGGAGGATGCCATTGAAGATGAAGGAGGAGGAGTTGATTTTGCTCTTGATTGCTTCTTGGATTTTCCTTTAATTAACAAAATGGGGAATGTAGGAGAGGGAGAGAGGGAGAGAGAATGTGGGACGGTATGAGGAGGGGTTGGGGTGGTTTTCCTAAAAAATAGAAAGAGTTTATTGAGTTAGGATAGAGAGGTGAATCGCGACTGGGTTTACTGGGTGATCTCTAGAGGGGGCTTTTTGAATTTTGAAATCGATTAGGGGGAAGAACGTGGGCAGTAGGAGAGGGAGGCAATTGGAGAGATATGCGGGAATGGTGGCAGTAGAAGAGAGGAGAAATAATGACATGGCTCCTTTTGAGAGGATGACATGGCTCCTTTTGATTGGTCCACCTAAGATTTACTATTCATCATAACTTTTTTGTTGTTCTCCTTTAGTTTATAAGTAGTAGATATCCTAAACTCAAATGGAATGAGCCACTCAATTTCAAACGGGCTCAAAATGAGTCGCTGGTTATTGGTTATATAGGCAAATATTTGGCCACTGAGGTGCCAATTCTTAAAAAAAATATGTGTTGGCCTTCTTGTTTTGATGATAATTTACAAACAATTTACAACTAATATTGTTTGTCTAGTGTTTGTAGTTTTGTAGTTGTTATAGACAAATAATATGTTGGGGGATGGATAGAATCAAGATTTTACGATCATATCCAATGGAGGTTGGCGGAATTATGGAGTGAAGCCTTGCAATTCAAGTCAAGATCCAAGTTCAAGCTTCATCCGTATAGTATACCAAGTTGAGCAACATCGAAGATCAAGATTGCTTGGGTAACATGTAGTTTAGGTTTATATTATGTGTGTTAGTACTTTAAGCTCAATATTATCCACACACATTTTATTGGTTTCCTTGTATATATATATATATGAGAAAACGGGAGGTGAGCTGGCAGAGTAGGAAATTTCCTACGCTGCAAGTGTAAGACATGTGAGCCCCCTACTAGTCACATCGGTGTGGGGCTCACATGTCATACACTTGCAGCGCAGGAAATTTCCTACGCTGTCAGCTCACCTCCCGTTTTCTCATATATATATATATATATAGTTTATATGCCTATATATGATTTCAACAATATCAAGTCTATTTAATTCAATGAAATCATGTTTTAGTGCTTTATATGTGTATTTTGTTAAAATATTATATTCATTGTTTATAGACTTCATAACAATAGTTTACATCTTTCATTAAGTCTATAAAATCAGTTTACAAAGTTTCAAAACTTGGTTTATGTCAAAACATCAAAATTCAAGTATATCAAGTTTATCATGTTTTGGACATATATACAAAATGATGATATTTTACATTTGGGAAGCCCTTTTTGAAAACCAGTTTCTATAGCATGCTTATTATCATATCTACAATTATTTCACAAAGTTTTATATTTTTCTGAATTTATTTGATATTTTTAAACCTTGTTTTATGTTGACATCGATCTATTGTTTAAAACAGGTTGTGTGCATGTCATGAGTCGATTCATGAACAATGTTGAGTCGACTCATAAACTGTTGTGTACTTTACATTTTATTTCTGATGAGTCAACTTATAAACATCATGAATCGACCCAGACAGGTTGAGTCGACTCATGCATGTCATAAGTCGACTCACAAACTGTGCTGGAAAGTCTGTTTTGTTTCTGCTGAGTCGACCCATGACTTCATGAGTCGACCCATGCATGATGAGTCGACTCATGAATTTTATGAGTCGACCCATAAGTTGTTTTTAGCCTGTAACGTATAGTTATGAGTCGACTCATGAACAGTGACGAGTCGACCCATAACACTGTAACGACTATATTTGTACAGAATCATATTTCTGATTCTTGGGCTTTTTAGTCTTTTCCTTTAGGGTTTTTGGCTGAGGTTTTAGGTGGCTATATATACCCCCTTGCTCTCATTCTTCAACCTATAAAA
The DNA here is from genome assembly GCF_001876935.1 of Asparagus officinalis. NCBI lineage: Eukaryota > Viridiplantae > Streptophyta > Magnoliopsida > Asparagales > Asparagaceae > Asparagus > Asparagus officinalis. The sequence continues at coordinate 58,513,741 of NC_033797.1, forward strand.
AAGGAATTTTTTAAACAATAGTTTAACAAAGGTCTAAGTGTTGTTTAGGTTTGTTTAAGAAGCTTTTAAGCATTTAAGAGTTTGAGTTTGTGAAATCAATTTCACAAGAGCTTGAGGAGATCATCTATTGGTATTTGAGCATCCAACACTTCTCCTTCCACTATTGATCTATTGAGAAGTTTTCTAAACTTAATCTAGCTTTATATTTTATATTGTTTGATTATCATTTTATTAAGCTAGTGTTCATATTGAGTTTAGTTGATTTATTTTCTCTTTGTTTACACACAAACAACCATTAAGCTTATTGTATTTACATTTATAGTATAATTAGGTTGTAGGATTATGTAGCTTAGAGAGTGAGCTTATAATTCGTTCTCATCCGTTATAGAGAATAAACACTTTGTATTGTGCTTATTGTGAGAATCACTTTATAATACACTTGTACACCAAGAGAAGTGTGTGGCGAGAGTCGGAGATCGTTTCAAGAGGAGTGGCATCGGTTGACGAACCTAAGGAGAGGTTGTATCCGAGCACTTGAGGGAGACACGTCTAGTTCAACACTTGAGAGGGTGTAGAGTGGGATTGCAAGAGTGTGTAAGTTGTAGAGTTTTCGGTGAACTAGAAAACCGTATTGTGAGGTGTAAACGTTATTCGGATGAACGTAGAAAAACCGGTTGTGATAATGGAGATCTTCTTGAGGTGAGGAGCGGAGACGTAGGTCGTGGGGACCAAACTCCGTAATCATATCGTTTGTTTGTGATTGCATTGGCGTACTTATTTTTATGTTCATATCTTATATCGCTTTTGTATATTGCTTGTTGATTATATTGCCCACTATCTAGTTCATATCTTATATCGCTTTTGTATATTGCTTGTTGATTATATTGCCCACTATCTAGTTTAGATTGTTTTTCCTTGTGTTAATTATATATCCTTACTTATATCCCATAGTATATCTCATTGCTAGGATATTTATCTTTGTTCATATTGCATATTCTTGCTCATAATTAGTTTTATATCTATCTTGCAAGAATATATATGTTAATAAGTTTTAATTGGTATAAAATCGGATTAGATTAGCATAAGTCCCTAATCACCTCCCTCTAGGGTCCAACAATATGAGGAATTGATTGAAGTTTTAGAAGACTTTAGAAGGTAATTATGAAATTCCCCTTGGGGGTGTTACTCAATTGAGACATTTTCATGCAAAATGAGATAATTGTTAAAATAAAATAATTTTTTGTTAATGGAATATTTAGTGGGATAAATATGAATAATTTTGTGAAGTTTATGTAATTTAAACTTACTATTATTGATTGATAATTGCTTTAAATAATTTTTTGGTTTGACTATAAGATATTGACAATTATTATTATAATGATGGTCTAATGATGGTGATAACCATAATAGGAAAGAAGTAAATGAAAAATATAAAAATAAAAAATAACAAAATAAATATGAGTTCTAGTTTTTTATCACCTAGTTCCAAGCTAAAACTTAGAAATAATTTAAGAGACTAGAGTTCTACTTGACTAACACTGTAAAATTTTGTTTTAGTTTTAGTTCTATGTGACTAACACCTTAAAAATTTATCCCACAAATTATCCCAATTCTAATTTTGAGTTATTGGTGACTAACCCCCCAAAGGGTGCGATGCACCTTAAGTCACAACATATCCGCACCTGATCATCTGAGGATTGCTATTTTTAATGCATCATGAATACAGTGGACAAAGATCACTAGATAGTACTAGGTTTGGTGTAATTATATATTACAAACTATCCATTTTGTTACGAAAGACTACAATTTAAAAGTTATTGTCATCTACATCAATGATTAAACACGGATCAACTGGCTAGTCAGGAACATCACTTTATGGTCTAAGTTGATTAGATTTGGGATCATTGGATTGTTGATCCAATTAATTTGGAAAACTATATATTATGATTATATATTTGGTTAAAAGAATGTACTAAATCCGTAAAAAGTCATATTGATGTATCTGGTTATTGAAAATTTTCTTATTTTGTTTTATTCTTATCTTTTTTATTTAATGATTAATCTGAATTTAATTACTTTATTAATTATAAGATGAATATACCTATTAAGATAGATATATTCTCCAAGAAGAATGCTTCATTCTTGTTTCTCCAAGAAGAAAGAAGCGTGCATCATTAAGATATATTTTAAGAAAGCATTTGATTGGGTCAATTGGGAGTTCATTTTCACCCTTCTCAGAGCTAGGGGTTCGGACTACAGTGGTGCATTTGGGTTCACGTATCCTCATCCAAATCTTAAGTCATTGTTAATGCTTCACCCACCAACTTATTTAACTGTTATAGGGGTCTCAAGCAAGAGGATCCCCTATCCCCTATGCTCTTCATTCTCGTAATGGACGTCCTTAACAAAATGTTATCCTATAGCACTAGTCATATGGATTTCTCTGAACTCCATCTCAAAGGTAAACTAAATGATATTAGATCACTCAATTTGCCGATGATACTCTGATCTTTTGTAAAGCTGACAAGAACAACATTTCCACTCTTTAAATCTAACCTCTATTATGTAAATTTGTCAATCATGGACCTTTCCTGGCCAACTTTCTTAACTGCTCCTTTGCCTACCACCTTTCAAGTATCTGGGTCTGCTTCTTAAGAAAGGATCTCTCTCCAAATCAGATTAGCAACCGCTAATAGATTCCTTTCATAAGAAACTCTCCTTATGGAAAGGCAAGTATCTTTCTTGTGGTGGTCATCTAGTAGTCCTTAACTCTGTCCTCTCATCCATCCCCCTCTACTACATGTCCTTCTTTAAAATTCCCAAATGACTCATCAATGCAATGGACAAGATCAGACGTAACTTCTTCTGGGGGAGCTCAGAAATCTTGTGGGGGCCTCAAAGTCATCAATTTAGAAACTTTTAACTCCTCTCTTATTGCGAAGTGGCTATGGAAATACCTTTCCAATGACAATCATGTCGGCCAAGTCCTTTAATTCATTTACTCATCCAACCTCCCTAGCACACCACTTAGAGGTAATTGCTCAAAATTTTAAAAGGATGTCTCCTTTATTTACCAATCTTTTTCAACTACAGTCAAATGGCGTCTGGGTAATGGACTTAGAATTCAGTTTTGGAAGGACAAATGGATTGGTGATAATTCAATTGCCAGCCTATTCCCTCTAGCTTATAATCTCGCTTTCTCTAAGCAAGATAATACCAAGTCTCAATGGAGGCACAATGTTGTAAACTGGAGTTGGAGACCCATTATCAGAAGACTTATAGGAGGGCAAGAGCATTTGCAAGTCAAAGCACTGAGTCACCTCTTGTCCTCCTCTCACCTTTTCCCATCCTCAGAGTTGGATCAAGTGTCACGACCGTTTCATAATTCTGCGGCCTTCTATGTGAAATCTCTGTACTCATTTATCTCTGATGGTGACACTCCTACACCTTATTTTTTGATTATATGTAATAAAATTTTCATAGCAAAGTTAGGTTTTTCGTATGGCTTCTATCCCTGCACAAAATGAATACCAATGATAGGCACATTACCAAAGGCTAATCAAGCGACCCATCCTGCTCTCTATGTAACCATGATATGGAAGCGTATGATCACCTCTTCTTTAAATGCTCTTTTGCTAAAAGAGTATGAGACCTTTTTCTTCCTAAGATTGGTATTCCCTCAGTTCCTCAAGACATTAGTGAGTGTTTTGTCATCTGCTCTGACACATCTACTGACAGTAAGGCTCAAAATACGTGGTCGTTTTGCTTTCCTACTATTTGCTGGTCATTGTGGAGAGCTCGTAACAACCTCATCTTCTCAAGGCAAGTAGCTCAAGCTCACAAGTTGGCTTCCATGATCGCACACTTTCTCTTTTTTTGGGCAGGTTCTTTAGTTTGCGAAAGGGGCCAGAAGCTGAAAGCCCTCATTCGAGAGAATGGTATCTCCGAGCTCCTCGTTTCCACCAAAGATATTAATGATGATGTAGGAAACCCTTAGCTTGCTTTCCCTCTCCAGCTTTTCAAATAAAGACACACTTTTATTCAGATAGTTTATTTTTGTACCTCTTATATACCGATTGTCCTTTTACTACTCCTGGCATATAGCTTTATCTGATATCTACAAGTGCATTCTGTGGTTCATCATCCACTATGTAGAGTGACGACAAATGTCCGCTCCTCTGCCTTCGGGCGGTACACATCGAAATCACACCAAGATATTATCTGTAAATTACGTTCATTTTGATATATATAATATAATATATATAATATATATATATATATATATATATATATATACTGTGTGTGTGTGTGTGTGTGTGTGTGTGTGTGTGTGTGTCTATCTATATATATAATATAATATATATATTATATATATATATATAATATATATATATTATATATATATATATATATATATATATATATATATATATATATATATATATTATATATATATATATATATATATATAAGAAATATGGGTGTACGGTACCGAAGCACAAATTTTGTGCGTTAATAGTGAGGTGTACAATCTCATCCCTCCATTCAAATGGGGAACTACATCACATGGGTTGGAGGAGTGTTTTGAGTATTACAACCATGTTGAATGAGTGGAGGAGATTATGTCTTCTTAGCTACCAAGCACAACATTTTGTGCTTGGTAGCAAGAATACCCCATTTTTTCTAATATTATTAGTTATATATAGATATATATTATATATATATATATAATATATAATATATATATATATATATTACTATGATAAATATGAGTAATGCTTGGTACCGAAGCACAAATTTTGTGCTTGGTAGTGAGGTGGCACAATCAGCCCATCTCACTCATTTAAATGGGGGACCACATTCAGCATGGGTTGAGGGGTGCATGGGGATATGCAGACCATTTGATGAGTGGACGGGATTATGCCCAGCCCATCACTATCAAGCACAAATTTTCTGCTTGGTACCAAGGCGTACCCATTTTTTTCTGCTCACTTCAAGCACAACATTTTCTGCTTGGTAGCCTAAGGCGTACCGGCATTTTTCTATATATATAATATATATAGGTATATATATATATATTAGAGCAGAATATGCGGTATCTTGTAGCCAAAGCACAAAAATGTCTGGTAGCTGATGTGTCACATTCGCCCTCCACTCATTAAAATATGGGACACATCACTGGGTATGTGAGTGGAGATGAGTGATGTGACACATCACTACCCAAGCACAAAAATTTGTGCTTGGTACCAAAGCATACCCATTTTGCCTCATATATATACTATATATATATATATATATTATAATATAAATTCTATATATATATATATATATATAATATATATAATATATATATATATAATATATATATATAGTAAGTGGTGGTGTGGTGTGTGTGTTTATAGTTTCTACTCGTGGACATACGACGTATTAGTAAACAAATAGATGTATCCTTATACGTCTTGCCCTGCTCAAAGGAATGGCCCAGATCCCTTACGGTCTGACTTAGTTGATTCATCTAGTCGACTTTCTCCCATGCCGACACGAAAGGTGGTGTTAGTCGGTCTTCTCATCTTGGATGGCTCGACAAGAGTCTACTCGACTACTCATCCCGAACACTTCTTTAAATCGCCTTGAAACGACTTTACATCTCGACGAAGCTACCCTCATTGTCTACATTTTTGCATCGCATTTAATGTATAGCAGGGGCATTATTCTTTTGCCCCGATATCCTTCATGACTCATCGGACCACGTGGGCCACTGTCCCGCCACTGATCACTTCCCATTTAATGTTGAAGTGATCTACCCTCCAGTCGCCAGCTGACACTTGTAAAGCAAAATCTGACTCAGCTGCCAATCCGCACTTTGCTACTACCTCACTGTGCTTGACCAAAGTGACCAATTAACCCCTCATGCTTCATATATAATACAAGTATCATTCCAACTTAGGATGGGACTTTTTTGGGGGGAAACATAGAGAAAACCCTAGAGTGTTTTTCTGCACACGAGAACACATTGTCCTAACTTTTCCCACTCAAGTTCATATCCACTAACTTGATCGTTGGAGGTACAATAGGGGAACTGATCCCCATCCTCTTACAAGTTTCTACACGTGTAGATTTATCGACACCCAAACTAAAGAACCAAACATAAAGTTAGGGAAGAAAATGGCCCTTCATCAACACGAAACCGGGCCTATCCTCTTCTGGATCTGTTGACTGTTTGATCTTAGTCATCAGCAGTTTGGCGGCCACCGTGGGGTTACTTTTACTTTTTTAAGAAAACATGCTAGGTTCTGAGCAAGGGTTTGATCAATCTCGCCCTGTAGAACACCATAATTATGTCACTCGAGGTCAACTCGAGGACACTACCCACAGGCGTGCTCAATCTTTTCACGAGCAACTCAACATCTTACTAACAAAGTCCTTGACCGGTTTCCACAACAACAACAAGTTTCATCGGCTCACCGCCTGCATAATGAAGACCAGAGATAGAAGACTCCTCTTTGCTCTAGAGAACAGCAAGAGGTTCTACCTTGAACTCCTCACATAGCTATTGAACAGCCAGGTCGCGCTGGACGACAGGGATTGCTCTCCCGTCGTAAGCTCCACCAAGAAGACCCTCGCTACCAACCTCTCGCCCAACAGGAAAGCACCAACGAGAGTTCTGGTCCTAGCCATCCTAGAGACTATGACAGAGGAGCCTATAGGGCCCATCATCAGCACCATATATCTTCAATTCCCTCTACCACTGTAAGTGACACTAATTATGATCGAGTGTACTGGCTAATCGCTAATGCCATCGGGGGAAACACCCCCCTCTCGGACGACATAATGAATTACCCGTTTGAGAAGTTCAAAATGCCCTGTGTAGGGATATATACAGGTGAAGGAGACCCTACTGAGCATGTTCAAAACTATTATGATATAATGAGCATGCTCCAAGTTTCAGAAGTGATCCTCTGTTGATGCTTCCTGATCACTCTTGCAGGGAGTGCTAAGCTCTGATGGAATGCTCTTGGAAGGAAATCCATTAGTAGCTTTCGTCAGCTCAGTCGAAAATTCATCCCTTACTTCTTGGCTGATACTAAGCAAAAATCCCCCCCTCCCCCCTCCTCGTCTCCCCATGTGTTGATTTAGATGAGGCAGGGGCCTGAAGAGAGCCCTCGAACCTATTTAAAAAGATTTTAGGTAAAGAGGCTGGAGGTCAATGACCCAGGAAGCGCAGTCACCATGTTCACACTCGTCATGGGCTTACAAAAGAATGAGTTGACTGACTCGCTTGCCAAGAAGCCTATTGATAACTACGAGCAGTTGATAGCCAAAGCACACAGGTACATGGATATGGAGGACGCCCGAGCCTATAAAGCATTAACTAGGAACTTAGAGACCTCTACGGCCATGGCTTCAACACCACTAAGGGCTCTAGCTATTTTGTGTGCCCCGATAGTCGTACCGGTCTCAGTACGAACTCTAGGATTGACGAGAAGTCTCCCTACAAGGTGAGAATGGCTCAAAGATCCCGCAAGATTCAACCCTCGCTCCAACCGGACCAATAGAAGGGACCGACAGAGGGGTCATGAGCTAAAAATAAACCTCACTATCTTTGACACCTCTCTCACCAACACTCTTGCCATGGTCCAGAGAGAGGGATACCTCAAAGAGTCTACCCCTAAAATGATGTCGAATCCAAAGAACCGTGATACCCTGTAGTTTTGTCGGTATCATCAGGAACATAGTCATCTTGCTAATAATTGTCGCATCCTCAAGAGGGATATTAAGAATTTAATAGAAAGGGGATATTTAAAGAATCTTGCTGCTCGATGGGAGTCAGGAATCCGACCCACATCGAGCTGAAAGGAGGTCCCGTTCGCGATCACCTCGTCCTCGACCGCAATAGGACAATTGACCCCCAGAGTCTAGCCACAAAGGGGTCATCAATACCATTAGTGGCGCCGTCCACTATAGAGGTATCTTCTAATAATGCACGGAAGAAATATGCCAAGAGGGTTTTGTGAGTCTATGAAGTTGACAAAAGGATAAAGACTGATGATCCCATATCTTTTGGGGACGCCGATCTACAAGGTGTGGAAAGGCCCCACGATGATCCTATTGTTATCACAGCAGGGATCAGCAACTACCGAGTGAAACGAATTATGGTTGACATAGAAAACATGGTAGATATCATGTATGTCGACACTTTCAACAAAATAGGCATCAATAAATCTCACTTAGTCCCCTACAGAGGACCCCTTATCGGCTTCACTAGGCACTCTCTTCTTCTACAAGGAATGATCACCCTCCCTCTAACAGTAGGAGAGCACCTTAGATAGGTCACTGTTCCTGTCTAATTCCTGATAATGAATCTCAAGTTGGCCCACAATGTTATACTTGGTCAAACTACCCTCCACCTCTTGCGAGGCATTCCCACAACCTATCACAAAATGCTCAAATTCTCGACCCCCAACGAAGTCGGTGTGGCTAGGTGCAACCAACAAGAGGCTAGATCCTACTATCAGCTCTTAGCTAAGGGTAAGGGCGTGCAAGACACCCTACCCGTCAAAAAGGCCTACCTCCAACTAAAGGAAACAATAGAGCACCAGCGGACAACACCGGTGGAAGAGCTTCAGGAGATATCCAATAACCGAGAAAGACCAAAGAAAGTTAAAAAAAATTGGGACAAGCTTAGTCGAACCTATACAAGGGGCTCTGGTTGAATTCCTACAGGCGGATGCTGATGTCTTTTCCTGGGGGTCCAAGGATATGCTGGGGGTTCCCCCCAAAGACATCAGCTATGAAAAATTGCCTATAGGTTCTCGAACACATCTCAAGACGAAGAGAGAATGAACGACATCATCGTCTAAGTCAGGGAAGATCATCCGAGGGCTAGCTGAAGCAAAAGAAAGCAAAAAAAAGCACAAAAAATGATAACTCAAAGAGACTATAGTTTCTGAGATAGTGTCAACTGTATTAGACATGCGAGATATTGTTGGTGTCTTAGAAATGCGAGACATGCACACTGTCTCAGAAATAATGAGGTAGTGTAACGTCCTTTTTAACAATTTTCTTAGACTTTGTGTGACCCACATGGATTCATAACTGCTTGGGATCATCCATAAATATGGAGAGGCCATTACAAACTGAAGAGACACTCAAAATCCCCAAAAATCATGGTCTTTAATAGATTAAACATCGGTTACAAAACTGCCTAGAATGACCCCTTCTTCCGAGACAGTAGACACTATATTGAAAATAGGAGTTGACAGATAAAGTTTGTTTCGACTTCTTATCTTTAGAAATGGTTTCCAGGGGCTATAAATACTTCCCTTACACCCTTGTGCACGAGGTGGAGCGAATTAGGCAGCAGAGACTTGGCATTTTGGTGAATTTGGTGATCCAGAGAGAGAGTTCGAGAGAGTTCTTCACATACTAAGAGCCTTCGGTATTTTCCTTGAGATTAAACATTGTTTTGTTCTTGAGAAGAGTGTTTATCTCACCTTGTTGAGATATCCACTGCTATCCTTGTTTCTAAAACAAAACATCGATGCCAAGCTTTTTTCAGATCAATCTAGAGCTGTGAATAGGTTGTCCACAGACTAACGCACCCCCAACACAGACAAATATCTCATGCAAGCAGAGGCTGCTAAACAAGAGTTTCTACTTGTGTTTCTAGGGAGCACCCCTATATTTTTATTGTAAAGAGAAGTTTTATCATTGTAAGGCTCACTCTTTTGTTTCCATCCAAAAAAAATTTGTAATGGCTTCTGCAGTAAAAACCGTTCCTAACGCAAACACGTAGGAAACCACAGTGGGAACTGACGGTCTCGCTACCGAGACCGAAGTGTCGTAACTGATCAAGATCCCGGTTGACTCCATGGTCGAATACGAGTTTAACCAAGAAAAGTTTGAGGAGTACCTCTCATCCTCCTCCTCAAAATCTTCCTCACCTCGCAAATGCGGGAAGATTTCATCTTCAAAAAAGGTTTTCTGGTCTGCAACTCAGATGAAGGCTACGGGTGATGACTCTCACCTAGCCGTTGTCGAGGCTTCCCCTCAAAACATTGTTCTAATGATGGAACCTCTGCTCATAATGATTCCTCTCTAATTAAGGAGTTATTGAATGAAAGTTCGCCGACTTTGACGAAGAGGGCTCATCAGAGACAATGTCAACGCCGCACTCGCCAGCTTGCTAAGGCTTTGGAGCAGATCAATGGAGTTCACTACTATGCGGATCTGGAGTCAAAGAGACGTCGAGTGATCTAGTTGCCTCAACGACAAGTTACTGACATCTCCTCTATACCATTGACCGATGAATGGGTCCATGTCAAAAGCACTCGTTCAACTCTTAAGGAACACATTCAAAAGTGTTGCGCAAATGCCGCTTACACTCATGTCTGTGTGCAAAAGGCACAAGAAATGGAGAAGGAAAAGGTGGCCAAAGAACCATTAAAATCCTACAAAGTTTGGTTTCCAAAGTATGAATTTGCGTGAAAATCAGGTTTAGAGATAGCGAAAACTGCCTCCTTCAATCGAGACACCAAAGAGTGTCTCTCCCAAAGGAGCCTTTGCCGAGACAGCAAACAGTGTCTCGCTCAAAGACAAGCCCCCACGGTTGTTCCTGTGCCTCCGTCGACATTTGTTCCTCATTTGTCTACTACAACTATATCTGCTACACCACTAGTCAAACCTTAGGTCAGTCCTAACCTATCAAAGTTCAAAATCACGATGGCGGATCGTCTTGGTCCTTTACACAAAGATCGAGGTAAAACTTTAGTAAAAGAATGCTTGGGTCCATTGAATAAAACCCAAATAGTTCCTCAGCCAGGGGGTCATACGCGTCCTCCCGTGATGCCAACTGCTACTCAAAGGTGTTCTGCTGCCTCCAAACCAACCGAGACACCTTGATGTACCTATTCATGCAAGGTGCACAATAAAGACAAGGAGGCCTCCCCTCCTGGGAGAATTCCTATCACCTCTAGCCTAGGGGTTCATGTCGAAGCCCACGAGCCCGTCGAGATTCCACACTCGCAAGGGGGTGGTTCCAAATGTACGATTCCTGAGGTGACTTCTGCAATGAAAAATTGTCATGAGAATGTTAACAAGACTACACGTCCCCAAAGGAGGAAGTCATACCAACAGACGATAGGGTGCTTCGGCCCTCTTGCCGATGAGTTGTACTATCTGGCTGGTGGTGTGAATAAATCCCAAAAGATGACTGTTCGAGAAAAGAGTCCTCATTGTTCATATGAGAGGCTCATCAAGGTAGTATTATCTCATTGTAGCTTCTCCAAGACCACTCCACAAAGGGTCTCAGTATTTAAAAGACTCTCCACCAAAGTACCAAGGCCCAAGCCAAGACGTTTCTATAAGAGAAAGCCTGCCGTCCAAGATGGTGAATCCTCAAAAGTCACTATCAACATAGCTGATAAAGGAAAACGACATTCAACCAATTCTAACCCTGACTTCTCCCCGGGAGGAAGAGTTGATCAAAGACTTTCGCAGAGAATGTCTCGGCTCCAATTAAGGGCCACCAGTCGTAGGGATTATAGAAGAATGAACGAGAGGTTGACTTCGGATGATGAACCTTCGCATACTTACTCCGCGATTGCCTCCGACGATACAGCGTCCAACATTGGGCAAGCCAAGGAGACATTCACAATCACACCTGATCAGTTGGCTCAAATGCTTCAAGAAGCTCTGGCTAAGCAACAAGAAGAAATCAGAGCTGAGATAAAAATAGAAATGGAGTTGACTATGCAGCAAATAAGGGAATTACATACTCAACAACCTCATCAACAACATGAGCGGAGTCAACGGGCTAAGTCTAGTCGTCGCAATACCACATATGTTCAAACAAATATGGTTGATAGCGACTCGGATGTGGACGAGACCATTTTTGCTGACCCTCCTCCCAACAACAACAACGCTGGGGGTCGTCCAGCAGAGCCTCCTCCACCTCCTCAGAATCACCCGAAGAAAGATGCAGGTGAGGATAAGAAGATGAAAGACCTCAAAAGCAAAGTTAACGCTATGATGTCCGCTCAAGAGGTAAAGAAGAGTGGCATTCCTTGCCCATATCTAAGAGTGGGAATTAATCCTATATCCAGCGAAGTTCAGTCTAATTAACTTCACACCGTTTGACAGGAAAGGTTCACCAACCCAACACTTGATCTACTTCAAATCTCACTTGGGTATGATCTCTAGAAATGAAGCCTTGATGGTCCAGTCATTTGTAGGCACCCTTCATGGGGCCACATTCGATTGGTACCGTCGTCTGAAGTCAGGAAGTATTAACAGCAGGGATGACATAGAAAGCTCATTCCTCAGCAATTTCTTTGATGATGATACCAAAGTATCAATTGGGACTCTGCTGGATGAGAAACCAAAAGACGGATAGTCAGTCGACAACTTCGTCAAACATTTCCAGAATAAGGCAATGAATTATTGAGATCCGGTCACCGATTAGTTTATTCTTCAAACTTGTCACAACAATCTTTCCCTGGATGTCTTAGAAGCCATGGGGGTCGTGTCTTCCAAAACCAGGAAAGGGTTGAAAATGCATAGGGAACAGACCGAATGTTTCCTTAAGAAAAAGAAGCTTGAGAGAGGTCAGCCAACACCCAATCCTCCAAAATAGAATTTTACTCCTCGAGGCATAGGAAAGGCACTTATAGCTACCATTGATGCTCATCAAACATCACAACGATAGCCACAATAGCAAATGATGCAGCAATCGTCATTCTAACTACAGCACCAAGTGCAGCAAACCCAAAGGCAGTGAAAGACTTTGGAGCCTAGATTTCCTAAAGAATATTCCTTCAAAGAATATGAAGTCCCTGCCATCTTCAAGTACCTCTTTGATAATAACAAAATCAAACTGCCACCAATCACGAATGAAGAGGAAGCTAAGAGAACTTCGGATCCGAAGTATTATGCTTATCATAGAAGGGTCCACCATCCTACTATGGCTTGTTACATTCTCAAAGATCGAATTAAATCCTTGATCAATGCTAGCATCATAATCACAAAGCCCAAGGAAAAGAAAGTGGGTGCAAACGCAGTGTCCATCAATTTCGGCTCCGTCCCTCTATTGTTGTTCTAACCAGAGCCCGTGTCAAAGGTAGAGATGAAGATAGTGAACGACGATCCTCATGGACAATACCAGAAGGGACTCATACCACATATGGCCCCTAACGGTGAAGTTCTATTGGTTCATCCAGACCTGCTTGAAGATGGACAATGGGCGGGATCCTCTTCTAAGAAGAAATCTAAGAGTAAGGACAAATCGTGTTGCCCCTCATCAGCAAGTACGCAGAAAGATGATAAAGAAATCCTAACTTTAACACATTCGGAAGACGAACACTAAGTCTTTATAGCCAATGAAGAACACACCTTCTCTACCAGAAGTGGGAACGAATACCGATACAATTATCCAGAGACTTCTGACCAGAATGTCAAAACATTGGCTGAGCTGGAGGTGGTTTCAACTCCTCCCAAACTAACTGACAAGCTCCAACAACAACCAGATGCTAAGAAAAAAGGAGTAGCGACAAAACATAAAGAGCTTCAACACAAAGAAGTTTAGATTCTGAAGCAGTCTCGTTTTAATCGACAGATTGGAAGAGATAAACTAGAAAGCTCAAACGCTCTATACCGCTTCGATGTCATAGCCCAGCTAGCCAACATCCCGGTGAGGATTACTCTATATAAGTTTCTATGTCTTTTCAAAGATGCTAGGGAAGCTTTGAAGAAGTTTTAGCTGACTCTGACGTTTTCATCACTCAGATTAAGCAAGTCCCTGAAAAGCCAGAGCCACCAGTTCATCATAGCAATCTGACAGCCAAACAATTCTATTACATCACCTTTACAAAGGAGGATATGCAAGTGAGGAACTCGAAGCATGATAGGCCTTCGTATTTCACTGGGTACATTGGCTCAACTGCTGTCAACCGAATCCAAGTAGATTCGGGTTCTGTGGTTAGCATCATGCCGCTCTGATTAATTTATCATCTCAAAATTCTGGCCAGTAAATTAGCTTCCACGAGCACTATTATCTATGGATTCAATACCAGTGGATCCAGGCTGTTGGATAAAATCTGAGTGAAGTGTCAGCTTGGAGAATTGAAATCAGAGGTCACGTGTTACGTGATTGTAACAACCGTAATTTTTTATATGTGTTTAAATAATTTTTCTAGTATTTAAAATATTAAATTTTAATTTATTAATATTTTCCCAATTTCTAGAATTTTTATGATTTTTCAAAATAAATAAATAAATAAAATATATAGTCTTGAATTTATTAGTTCTATGAAATATTAATTTATAGTTACAATGAATATTTTAAATAATTATTTTAGCTATTGATATTATTAATAATTTTATTATTATTAATGTAAACCTGAGCAATAGTACCGTAACATATAAATATAAAAATAAAGATTTTTTTGGTTATTAATAATTTATAATATAATTCTTATTTGAACTTATGTAAAATTTTCGAATTTATTCCTCCCTTAATTTTTCTCCCATTTGAATTCTTTCCATAACCACTCCCTAATCACCCCCAAAATCAAGTTCAATCATATCATTAACTCTCTCAAATATCTCTTCCATAATCAAATCTCTTTCTCTCTACAATCTTCTTTCAAATCCCATAATATCTTTCCCCCATAAATGACATACACATCATCTCTCTCCATCTCTCTCACCCGTACTCTCTCTTTCTCTCTCCTCCATTTCCTAAAAACTCAAGCCTTCTCCTCCCTCATCCCTCTCATTCTTATAGCTTCCGTCAGCCACCCCCTCTCCACACTGACCGCGCCGACGCCCTCTTGACCCCCAGAGTGCCTCCGACACCAAAATGCGCGACCAGTCGCTCAAACGCCAGCATCGCCTATAGTCCTCGCCTCTCACCTGCGGCTCGTCGGCCTCCAGACCTCCTCCTTCACCCAACCCGACGTCACCGCCTTCAAGCCCGCCGTCCTCCGTTCGTCGTCGAGCCGAACGTTGCCGTTGAGATCCCGCCGACCAGCTACCCGACGTCGACCAAGTTCGCCACAGCCTCATCGCCGCAGCCCTCGCCGGAGCTCTTCCCAACGTCGTGCTTTGGATCTGATCTCACACATCGATGTCGACACGTTCGACGAATACACAGAGGTAAGATCTCATTTCTCTCAAGTTATAGATCTATTTTATCATCATTTTATACAAGGGATGCGCTATTTGATTGCTCTGTGTAGTGAGTAACTAAGGAGATAAATGAACCTAGATGTGAACAGTAGAATTAATTTGATGCTACTCGTTATTATATGACGTTGGGGAGGGAGGTTGGTATACGAGAGACAAAATAATGAGAAAATACTATTGATGATTAATAAAGTATAGTACGTGTAATAAATGATGTGGTTAGAATATGATTGATGATAATATGTACATGTAAATGTAAGTATGAAGATAAGATTTATAATGAATGTGAGGGATATGCATGATGAGTTGTTGTAATGGATAATGTGGCATAGATGACATATAAGTGGAATAATACAATAGTAGAAGATGATGATGTGAAGAAAAGGATTATTATATGCAAGGGGTTGAGATATATTTACATTGATCAGGATGATGTATAGTGAGATAAATGAAAATGGATGTAATGTGATAAGCTATGTAGATAACTAATGTCTGTTTTATTCAAATGGATGTGATAGGACTTGTGGAACCTGCATTTTGATATCGACTTTTTTGACATGAATGACTGTATGGTACTTGTTGCTTTATCACTTAGTTGTTATCTAATAGGAGAGACTATACATGAATACGACTCCTGTCAAAAGTATGATTTATAAGTGTGCTTTCAAAGCATGGTTGTACCCTCGATATCGATATTCCGGTATGAGGTTTCCTTGATTATTATTATTATTATAGTATTGATTAGATGATGCACTCTTGATTGGACATCTTCTGAGTCATGGTTATTTTCATAGCTTTACAGAAGTCGTTCCACGGTTACTCTGTGGTTAGTGCTCGATATTTTATGTACAGTTACTTAATTAAACTGACAAACATGAGGATATAAAGGGGAATTGGACGAAGAATATAACATTTATATAAATGGGCATATGCGCTTTCTTGATATTGTGAGTTATATATATACTTGGGCCGGAGAGCCAAACTTGACTTGAGGATAGCCCCCGAACGACTTTACGGGGACATGATTATATCAATCTTTTAAATATTGGATATCGGAGAAATATCGGATGACCAAAATTCATATCGGATTACAGATATCGGGAAAATATCGGGGATGTGTGGTAAATATTGGAATGCTATAATGAATGTTTGCATACATAGTAGAATGCATTAAAATGTAATCTCAACATATGTAATGAATTTTAAGCATACAAAATATGAATAATATATGTTTAGGATCACTAATCAACCTTCTAAAACAAACAAAAGTGCAAAGCAACGTTGCAACATTCGATCTGCTTTTTTTAGGGCAAAATGTCATTTGATATAATGGGAAAATCTTGATATCTTGCCCAAAAATTCCAAACACGATATATTATTTTGCAACAAGCTATATAAAAAGATATATTGGTCTATATATCGGCTAATATATCGGTCATATCGGGGATTTATCACTTAAAATAGCCAAAAAGCGGTAAAGGATATTTAAAGACCATATCGGTTGCGGCAAGCCCTGTAAAAGAATATATCGGGGGATATATCGGGCCATGTCGGGGATATTTAAAACAATGGATTATATATATGAAAATATTCTTCCACAATTCAAATAATATATAAAACAAGAATGATATGCTTGCGTGTCTTATGGTGAACTTTGCTGGTTTTGTGAGATATAGACTAGTTGTATTTCTGTTCATACATAGATCAGGATTAATAATTAATTATCTACAATTTGAGATATAAGGTATATACATGAGGGTTTCCTTGTTTAGATTATTTCGCTTGACATACTACGTCTCAAGTTATAGGTATTTAAGTATTAATTCCATCTAGTTGTGTGATTTGGATACTTGGATGATTACCCTGTTGGCTAGCTACATGATCTTGAAACTTGGATGGTTTTCTTAGATTCTTCTGATGGTTTTTTTCCAGTGATAGATTGCATTTAGATTATTAGTAATTCATTTGCATGTTATTATTATTATTATCAGTGTTTTTGCTTTGGTCATTCGATCGTTCCTATTTCTCTCTATGGGATCTTTTCGTGTGTCATACACGCTGACGTACACATGTTTTTCTCTAGTATACGTCAGATTTAGGAGATGAACAGCCTCAGTTCAGGATAGTACAGGAGCCAGAGGGTTTGCAGCAGTAAGGTCTTCCAGATGGATCAGAAGAACAATCTCAAGCTTAGACTTTTCTTTCTGTAGTAGTTGATGAGCGCTAGATCTCTTTTGCAGAACCTTACTTTAGACTGATGTTGGATTTAGTTATTTAGCAGTACTTTCCTTTTATTTCTGTTAGACTATGTATTTTTTATATTTTTAGTTAGACCATTTTGTAATAAGGGCGTTTTGACCTAACTCTGTGTCTTGGATGATATTATATTTGTGATATGTATCTTTTCCATTTTGAGTTGTTCATTATATTCTTGCTATGTGTGATCGGAGACCTGTGACTTCGTATATTATAGTTTTGACGCTTAGCGTATTAGATTGAGTAGAAAGAGTTTGATTATTTATTTCTACTCAACCTAATACGTCGTGGGCTTGTTCACGTTCCATTTCCCCGATATTTTGAGAAACGGGGCATGACAATGATAGATGCAGAGACATCTTACAACTTGCTATTAGGTCAACCTTGGATCCATAATAACGTTATAGTTCCTTCCACCCTCCATCAGTGTCTAAAGTATGTAGACACAAATAATAAGGTCAAGATGATGGTTGCAGACAAGCAACCATTCAAGGGGTTAGAAAATTATTTTACTGACTCCCTTCTATATGGTGATGAATCCGATACTGAATCATCAGCCCTGGGAATGGACAACGAAGAAGAAGCTGATACCGAAGCTGGGCTCGATTATGACGAAGGTCATGTATTTAATAATATTGAACCTCTTGTAATCGATCTTGATGGTGGCGAATCATCAGATGGAAGTTGTAATTGGCAACTTGTTGATTATGTAATAAATGACGATTTAGAGTACTCGCCTTGTCTTAATGATGTAATGCGGAGACTATATAATAACTCTGACATACATTTGCTTCTTCAGTCATCTTGCATGACAAAGAAGTGTGTCCAAGACTCCTTCGGAATAACCCTCATATTACCTGCAAAGGCAGGGGTGCAAATGAAATAATCTTTAGTAAAGGAGAGTCATTTTCGCACTCCAATCTCTTCTTGGAGATCAACGCCGATGATGAAGGACCTGATCTACATTTCTTGTGATAATATGAAGAAGCAAGATTACAACCTCACGCTCGGTGAAGGTCTCTGTTTTGGTCAAAGTATATGGGTTCCACCCCATCCCACCTATGTACCAAAAGGAAATCCCGACAATTACTACGAGCATAAAAGGGGTCTAGGCTATGTCTTTTCATCTGACGACGAATGTGGTTGGCAAGTCAACAACAAGCCATCCGATCTAAGTAAAGACGGATATTCATCAAATTCTACAGATTAGGACTATGATATTAGCCTTGGAAAGATGATCAAAGGCGTGATGTTGAATATGGCCACGATCGACCCTGCAATAGTAGAGGGAGATGATCAATTGTCATCTTAGGAAGACCCTTGGATCCATTACCTAAACATCCAATATGGTGACAGATTCGAGCAAACAAACCCCCCCACTAAAGATAAAGTAGTCCAGGTAAACATGGCCGATGAAGAGAATCCGAAGCCTATATTCGTTAGCGACGCCTCCCACCAAAAGAGAAGGAGGCGTTGATTGCCTTCATCAAGGAGTACATCGATGTCTTTGCCTAGAATTATGAATATATGCCAGGACTTAACCCAAACATAGCGATGCACCGCCTTAACATAAAACTAGATGTTAAACCTGTCAAGAAACATCAAAGATGATTTTGTCTGCAAATTATAGCGGCGATCAAGACTGAAGTCAAAAAGTTAATAGACTCGAACTTCATAAGGGAGGAACTACATCCCGACTGGCTAGCAAACATTGTTCCGGTTCAAAGAGAACGGGAAAATCACGATATGCATTGACTTTAGAGACTTGAACACCGCTTGCCCAAAGGACGATTTCCCTCTTCCGATCACGGATGTCATCATAGACAACACGTGCGGATTCGAGAGAATGTCCTTTATGGATGGATTTTTGGGTTACAATCAAATCAAGATGTACTCGAATGATGAAAAGCATATCACATTCAGAACACCCATCGACGTTTTCTGCTACACAGTCATGCCCTTCGACTTAAAGAGTGAGGACGCCACATACCAACGGGCAATGATGAAGATTTTCCAGGAACCCCACCGGAAGACCATCGAGTGTTATGTTGATGACTTAGTCATGAAAAGCCGAAGCAAAGATGACCACATTAAAGACTTGAGGATGATGTTAGATCTCATGCGGAGTCATTAATTGAAGATGAACCCTACCAAGTCCTTCTTGGGAATGTTCAGTGGTAAATTCCTTGGATTCGTCATCACCACAAAGGGTATCCATATTGATCCTGATAAAGTGAAGGCGATACATGAATTGCAACTCCCGAGGAACCTCAAAGAACTCATAGGATTGCAAGCGTGACTGGCTTATATCCGGCGGTTCATCTCAAACCTCTCCGGCAAATGCTAACCATTCTCTAAGCTTATGAAAATGGGCGTGTCGTTTATTTGGAATGATGCTTGTCAGAAGGCATTCGAAGATATCAAAGCATATCTGTCAAATCCTTCCGTTCTCGTCGCACCAAAGTCAGGGAAAATGTTCTTAATTTATGTCAAGGAGACAAACCACTTGTTAAGTGCTTTACTCATACAAAACGATAACAACGGCCACGAGCAGGTAATTTATTATTTGAGTCAAACTTTGGTAGGCACAGAATCTCAATATCCGATGGTTGAGAAGGAGTGTCTCACCCTAGAATTCACAATTTAGAAAATGCGACACTACCTGCTTGGATAGAGATCTATATCATTTCTAATGTCAACCCAGTCTAGGTATTTATCACACAACCGGCTTCTGTGAATTGGCGATTAGCGAGATGGGCCCTACTCTTGGCCTAATACAATCTTCACTTCAATCAACAGAATTTGATCAAAGGACAAGCAATTTGTGATCTCCTAGCAATTAACCCTACAAAAGAAATAGTAGAATTATATGAAGATTTGCCAGATGAAACTCACAAAGTCAACACTACCTCTCATCAGTAGGTGTGGCAATTGTACTTTGATGGTGCTTCCCAGGCAACCAATGTGACAAGTGCTCTCGGATGCCCCAAAATATCCTCAGGAGTCAGAGTCGTCCTAACGAAAAACATGTAATTTCTCGAGCCTATTCATTGATTGAGCTATGCTCTAATAATGTGGCCGAATACAATGCGCTGCTCATTGGGCTTAGTTTCGCCAAAGAGATGGGGGTCAAGTACCTTGAACCTTTTGGTGATTCTCAACTAATAATCAACCAGATTCGAATAGAGTACAAAGTCAGGAACCAAGACTTGATCTTGTACCACCAGGCGGCCATCGAGATGGCAAACTCATTTGAAGAGTTCTTCATCAAATACATCTCGCATCTGCAAAATGCCTACATAGATGTATTAGCGACGTTAACAGTATCTTTGACACAGCCTCCCGAAATAGAACAATTGGTTACTATGAGAACTCACCAACTCATTGTATCGGACTATGCCTTGGACATCAAAGAGAAACATTTGACCAGAACCGAACTCGATCTTTGAGATTGGCATTTCCCCATTATTGATTATGTCTTACACGATATTTTACCGTAAGACATAAAAAAAAGACTCGGTTCGACGAAGAGCATCGATATTCTATTACAACAAAATGACTCAGACACTCTATCACCGTGCATATGATGGCTTGCTACTCCGATATCTTTTGACCAAAGAAGCAGAGGAAGCTCTTAGGAAAGCGCATGATGGAACCTGTGATGCACACCAACCCGATCCTAAACTCTGCGATCGCCTCAGAAGAATGGGATATTATTGGCCAACCATGGTCAAAGACGATGTCGCATATGCCCAACGGTATCATGCGTGTCAAATACATGCAAATTATATGCACCAACCCCCGGAGCACTTACACCATTCGGGCACATCATGCCTATTCGAGACATGGGGAATAGACATCGTTTGCTCCTATTATTCCACTGTTAGCTAAAGGCGATCGTTTTATTTTGGCGATCACTGACTACTTCTCAAAGTGGGCTGAAGAAATTCCACTTAAAGAAGTGAAGATAAGCAACATTGTCAAATTTTTTAAACACCATATTATCTACCGATACGGTCTCCCGAGATGAATTGTACATGATAATAGCCCTCAGTTTGTCAGCAACGTCTTCATCAAATTCTGTAAAAAGTTTAGGATTCAAGACGACTCGTCGACGACATATAATCCCACCATGAACGGATTGGCGGAAGCCTTCAAACAAACCATTATAAAGATTTTGTAAAATCTCATGAGAACCAAAAAGCAAGACTAGGATGATAAACTAGGTGTCACATATTTAGAACCACCCCCTTGTGACCATGAGGTCTTAACGGGCTCTTGGGATTCAACATGAACCCCTAGTTAATCAATGCCAGGAGTCCTCTTGTGCACGACGCACGAACATGTACAACGAGGTGCCCCGGTTTGTTTAGAGGTGGCAGGACACCTTTGAGTTGTCTTTGACTTGACAAGAGTGTTTGTACAATCCCCAGCCTGAGGAACTTCTTGGGTTTTATTCACCGGAGCTTTGTCTCGATCTTCATGTAGAGGACCTAAGCGATCCTTCATCGAAATCTTAAATTTGGACAGATCCATGTTGCCATAGGGCTTTGCCGGAGGTGCGGGAGCAAGACGAGTGGGCTCGGAGGTTGACGGAGGCTTAGAAACACCAGTAGGGCTAGAATTAGGCGCGAGACAAGCCCTGTGTCTCACCCTAGGCTTGAGACACGAGTGGTGTCTCTCCCCAGGTGGAAGCGTTTCGGCTATTTTTGGCAATGTTTTCGCCTTCGACGCCCAGACTCGTTTGGATTTTGGTGATTCTTTGACCACCTCTTTCTTCTTCATGCCTTGAGCTTTTTGCACAAAGGCACACTGCGTGAGACATGTGCGTGTCACTTTTGGATGCGCTCCTTCAAGGTTGAATGAGTCCTTTTAATGATAACTCATTCTTCCGTTGATGGTTTGGAGGAAGTAGCAGCAACTTTCCGTTGAGGCGGCTGAATTAAATTTTGCTTCCTAGACTCCAAGTCTGTGCAGTAGAGAATTTCATCGACTTGTTCCATCGCCATAGCAATTTGACGAGCTTGGTGTTGGTGTCGCCTCTGACGAGCCCTCTTCATTAGAGTTGGCGTACCTTGATTGAACAACTCCTTGCCTGGGGAGGAGTTGTGGCGGGCGGAGTCATTTGTAGCCTTAATTGGCGAATACGCCTCCTTCAAAGACGAGATCTGTCCGCACTTGTAGGGAGAGGAGGATTTTGATAATAACGAGGATAAATATTCCTCAAACTTAGCTTCGTCGAACTCGTACTCGACTTCTGAATCAACTGGGATCTTGATCTATGGTTGCGGCGTGACAGCCTCGGTGTTGAGACTGTTGGCTCCCACTGTGGTCGCCAATGTGTTTCGGTGGAAAGTTGGTTTTTTATTAGTGGACTCATTACAACTTTAGTCATTACAATGAACTCAATAAAAATGAAAACAAAAGATTACAACTCTCTTAAAATATACACAACAGACATTTATTACTCGCTATTTGCGTGGGTTCTTGGCATGTGCTGAGGTTTATCCATGGACCACCGATTGATCAAATCTAATATAGATTTCGTTGCCTCATAAATAAGACAAGAAATAGAAGTAGCTATCTTGGCAATAGCAAGATAATCACTCTTCTCGAGAATCGTAGCTAGGTATGATCTCAAGGAAATGGATGAACGGGTACAGATCTCTCGAACTCTTCCTCTTTATGCTGACCAAAATTTGTGCTCCTCACTCTTTAGTTTGATAGGGCTTCGCCGATGCTCGAGAATTCCCCATCTATGCAAATAAAGACCCTAGGGCTGTATATATAGGCTTCAGAAACTCGATTTTTAGATAAAAACGATTGATTTGATCTTATGCTCAGTTGTAATCACCGAACCACATTCCAGGATAACTTCAGATCAGTAGGGAAGGCTTTGGATTAGATTAAATCAAAATCTAGGAAAAATTAACATTTTTAGCCCCGAGATAAACTTTGTGTCTCGGCCTTGGCCGAGACACAATTTGTGTCTCGGCTTTGGCTGACACAATACATGTCTCGGTTATGTGCCTTGATCTTCTTTTTCCCATAATTCCCCAGTTTGATCTCGCAATAACGCGAATCAAAGTGTGTTGGAAAACCGGAGAGGAGATCTACAATCTCCTATAAGTGATTTATGTGTGGAGTGGATGAGACATGAGTGGCAATTCGTCTTTCATGAGTGAAACGTAACTCTCGATCGAATCGTCTCTTCGTTATTTCGCTACCCCGTTGATTTGTACGCTTCGTCGACTTGCTCCATGCACTTGCAGACGTCAAATAATCCTCTTTGACTCAGATAATGATGTTCATCATCTTCTCTCTGTCTCGAGCTACGTCCGGAAACATTTAGGTAATTTTTGACACCTACAGACCATTTTAGTTCTTTTTGGTGGACGAACTTCTCTCAAAGTATCGGATCTCTCATGGTGATATTTTGTGCGCAACTCGACTTTTGGAGAAACTTGAGCTTGAATTTGAGCTTGAGTTAAAAGTTGAGATCTCTTTCTATGAGTAAGGGGCATCATATCTTCTTCCTCTTCATCTGCACTAAGGACTTCCACTGTCATCCGATTGGGAGATGTCTGAACAACCCTCTCCTTCATTTTTTTGGAGCTTTTGGTGATTTAGGCAGGTTACCATGATGAGACCTATGAGCAATGGGTGAGCTCACGCTTTTCCTTGGAAAGAAAGAAGATGGAAGACCCGATGCACCTTCCTCATCGCTACTTCCAACATCAGCACCTTCAGCCCCACCTTCTTCCTCGGATGTCCAAGCTACAACTTCGAAGAATTCCTCCTCACTTTCATTAGAACCAGTGACTTGTTTCCCTTTGCTGGAGGATTCAATAGATTTCTTTCCTCTCCCAGAAAGAATAGCTTCTCAAACCACTTTAGTAGCAAGCCTAGATGTTGTTTTCGCCTCTAGATCTGAGATTTTCTTCTTTTTTGTAGGTGTGTTGGCGGCGATGAGCATTTGCAATACAAGAATGTCATCTGTAGATGAGGCTCAGCAACTGGAAGATTAAATTGGGCATTTGTACAACCACTTATACTCCAAAACCAAGCCTGTGCACCATTGATGAGACCATCACAAGTCTTCAGTCTTCTGTTTGGGTTCCTAACATACAGTTGGTCATATCCAAATTGGAGAGCGAATCTACAATGAAGATAAGGCTCGATACTGCAAATATTCTTCACTTGGAAGATGAGGTAGCCGGGTCGGATATTCATTAACAAGCGAAAACATCCTATATCTACGGTAGTTCTATTTCTCCTTGGCTCTTCCTCATCTATAAGCATCTCATTATAAGTCCCGGAGAATTGAGGAAAACATTTGAAAATTTTCCAACACTTATGAACCCGGAACTACCTTGATACCTCATGCTAGTGCCTGGCCATCCATTTACATTCCTCTAAGATCTGCAACAGAGGAAGACCCGGATCAGCAGTCTCAGGTGTTGTCATCAAATCTAGCTGATGAAGGATAAGCCACATCATTAGATAAGTATACGGCAGCTCTATTTTGGTAGTAGGAATTTCACTTGAAGGCTTCTCTCCTTCTTGTAAAAATATGGTGGCCAGGTGACGAAGCCCGCTGTAGATATCGACAATCATAGCTGGGAGCAGGGAAAGTTTACACCTGATTGCCAGTTGAATAGCGGGGTGCAAGACTTTGATAGGTAAGGCATCAGAGAGTTGATGAGTTACTACACATTTCTTTAGCTAAATGGCTAAATACTCTACTAGAAGAGTCATCGGCATAATTTTCTTTTGAACAAACCATAAAAAGGACTCGAACTTCGTACCCTTTAGAAATTTTCCTTCAACTGAGCGCGTAGTGTAAGATTAGGCATTTGTCTTCAATAAAACCTTGTTGATTTCTGATGGGATCAAAGGAAGCAATTCACAGACCTTATTTCCAGAGTGATCCTCAAGATGTTTAAAAAGATAATCCGCAAACTGCTTCAAGCTAACTTGCGAAGATTTCTTTTTAGCCTTTATATCAGCATCTTCCATGGCTATCAGATAAGGCAGGTTAACTCCCAGAAGATGTCATGAACAATGGAGGTCGTCTCTTTCATCCGGTTCAACTGACTATTAGTTGGAAAATATTCCTAAAAAGGTATGTCCCCCATCGGAAATCCGGACACTTTCATCATTTCGTGGAGAGGAAGACCTAACTCTCCATTCTTGGTCACAAAAGTATTTGTATCCAGATTGTATATCTCAAACAAAGCAAATAAGTGATCTACACTAATCTGGAGACCATACATGCTAGCTCGGATGGGGACATACAATCCGTTACTTACTAACTCATTTCACCAACGACTAAGCACATAGCTCGTCATCCTTGTCCACCATTTATCAGTGGATGAATGAACTTAACCAAAGCACCTATACTTCCTGACCGGCAGCTCCCTTCAAAATCGAGCTAGGTGATTCTTCATAGTATTTACTTTTACCATTAGCTCATTTTGCGGCAAACAGTCCTGGCTCAACACCCCAGGATAAAGCCTGCAAATAGAATTCCTATCACTCTAACCTAGAGTCTTGGCGTCCCTACCGATAAATCTGCAATGAATGTGTTCATGATCTTCCGTTAATCGCCTGGACATTTCGCGGGTCACCGCTAAGTTCCTAAGTTGTATAAGGGAATAACGTCGAGGAATATGAGGAAAGAATCAAAATACTCCACCATGCTCAGTCAACCACCACTCCGAGTCACACGAGAGCCTTTCAGGATCCTTAATAGAGTCGCTAAAGAAATATTGAGGCTTCCTTAAAGGTTCAGTCGACTCCTGATACTTAGTCAATGGCACGTCAGTAATCAACAGCCACAGAATACGACGACTCCCTCGCTGCACAAGATCAGGGATGTCCTCTAGGTAATCCACATTAAATTGAGGAGCCTCTCCAATCAAAGGACTCTCGTCAAAGGAAGCATAAGTGGTGCCACTTTGACCGGACACTTCTCCATCAGAGAAGGCTGTGGACGGGAAATTGACTGCAAATAAAAAAATTTATATATTGAAACATAGTTAAAAGAATATTTCTAAGGTGGAACAAGGAGTCAAACTCATCCTGTGAATTCACAATATAGAGTCACTACCTTGTGATTGGCGAGACGATTCCAGTTGTTTCACGCACGAGAGATAATGTACATTATCATGAAAATAACACGATAATATATCATGCCTTACAAAGTGCAAAATAGCATAAAATTGACCCTTTCACCTTGAGACGAGTTTTGACCAAGTAAAACACATCTTTTAAGCGTCGACCCCCACAAAGGAGGATACCGGCTCTTCCCAAATGTCTCGCAAATGAGAGCAAATGAGGATATACATGTAAAATCCAACTTTTGAATGGAATAAAGTCAAGGGAACTCACCTCCATATGACGAAGCCATGGGATCCTGTCTCTCAGGTGCATGAGAGGCTGATTGACTCCTCAGGATGTGTGCTCTCTTAGGAGACATTGTCAAGAAGTGGGTTTTAGCCGAAACCCTACAAGAAAAGTTAGGGTTTCATTATTAGAGTAAACTGAAAATTCAAAGAAATAATACAAGATGCCAACTTTGGGTTCGGTCCTCACCAGGAATCAATAAATGAGCAAGAGGTGAAGAAGAAAGCGATGAAAAGCTCGAACATGAGGAAAAATAGCCAAAATCCTACAAAAAAGTTAGGGTTTTGAGGAGCAATTAAAAATAAAACCCAAAACAATCTAAGATATGAACCAAGAGCTTGGTCTTTATCAAGGATTAAGAAGAAATAAACTTTGATGAAAAGAAAGCAGGGAAAAGAAGCCAAACCTTGAAGAACACTGGAAACCCTAGTTCCCTCAAGCACAAATCTGATGAAATTGAAGGCTAACAAGGGGGAATAGATTGTGGAACTCTTTTAGAGGGTTTTTAAGGAGTTTTTGAACTCAAGAGCGTGGGCAAAAGTGACTAAAAACACCCAAAGACAGGACTTAAAACCCCCAGGAACCGACTGTCTGCCTTCGTGCGAGGCAGTTAACACTATCGTGCATATGTGAGATAGTGTAACTGTCTCTCACACATGGGACAGTCGTGACTATCTCGCACAAAGGTTTAACTCGATGTGTGTTCGAGGTGTATTTTCTGGGCATCCTCGATTCATTTTCTAGTGCATTACAATACTCCGGTGAGTATATAAGTATAAACTGCTTCTCCTTGAACCTTTGACGGGTATATGAGGTTAAACTGATTCCCAAAACTATAATGAGTATACGAGTATAAACTGATACTCCATGCTCCAACACCTTAAGAGCTTAAACTGTGTAGACTCTAGTTAATGTATGAGTATAAATTGTATTCACGCCGCAACGGAGGTCAACACCGGTCAACACGTTAACAATTTTGTCAAAATCAGGCTTAGGATAATTTTTAGGTCAAAGAATTATGCTAGGTAGTTTAATCACAATCTAGATGCAAACTCCCGACGAAGATGATCAGTTCAACGTCAACTCAACAACACGAGCTAGTTCAGACATCAACATATCAAATCGAGTTCCAGATTTCGATGATGGTCAAGCGATAAACGTAGTACCAGAAGTATTTTAGAATACTCGACAAAATACTAAGTAAGCTAAAAGCTGAAGAAGTCAAAGAATTGAAGCCACTCACAGGTCCTGTTCATGCAATCTCCTCAACGAAATACTGAAGGGATTGAAAATAGGGCCTATCTTGTCCAAAGTATTCCAGACTCCTCAACAAAATACTAGAGATGCTGAAAACTTTGGAGGGAGTATCTATAGGTGTCAAAAATGGCCTATAGGTTCTCGAACATTGCTCAAGACGAAGAGAGGATGAATGACGTCATTTTGTCTAAGTCAGGGAAGATCATCTGAGGGCTAGCTGAAGCAAAAGGAAGCAAGGAAAACATAAAAATGATAACTCAAAGAGACTATAGTTTCTGAGATAGTGTCAACTATCTCGAAAATGTGAGATATTGTTGGTGTCTCGGAAATGTGAGATAGGCACACTGTCTCAAAAATAGTGAGATAGTGTAACATCCTTTTTGACGGTTTTCTTGGATTTCGTGCGACCCACGGTGGATTCATAACTACTTGGGATCATCCATAAACCTGGAGAGGCCATTAAAAACTAAAGAGATATATAAAATCCCCAAAAAACATGACATTTAATAGATTGAATGTCGGTTACAAAGCTGCCTGGAATGACCCCTTCTTGTGAGACAGTAGACACTATCTCGGAAATAGGAGTTGACGGATAAAATCTGTTTCAACTTCTTATCTTCAAAAACGGTTTCCAGGGGCTATTAATACTTCCCTTACACCCTTGTGTACGAGATGGAGTGAATTGGTAGCAGAGACTTGGCATTTTGGTGAACTTGGCGATCTAGAGAGAGAGAGTTCTTCACATCCTGAGAGCCTTCAGTATTTTCCTTGAGATCAAATCTTGTTTTGTTCTTGAGAAGAGTATTTATCTCACCTTATTGAGATATTCACTTCTATCCTTGTTTCTAAAATGAAACATCGGCACTAAGCCTTCTTCAGATCAATCTAGATATGTGAATCGATCGTCCATGGACTAACGCGTCCCGACACAGGTAAAGATCCCACACAAGCTGAGGCTGCTAAACAAGAGTTTCTGCATGTGTTTCTAGGGAGCACCCCAATATTCTTTTATTTTAAAGAGAAGTTTTATCATCGTAAGGCTCACTCTTTTGTTTCCATCCAAAAAGAAAATTTTGTAATGGATTCTGCAATAAAAATCGTTCCCGACGTAAATAGCCATGAGCTAGATGTTGACAAATACACCAAGTCGGTTCGCCAGAAGCAAAGACACATTAACTCGGAATGCCAAAAATCGGCAACTGATCAGGTCAGACGACTTCTTAGTGTCGGCTTCATCCTAGAAGTCCAATACCCGGAGTGGTTAGCTAATGTTGTCTTGGTGAAAAAGCTACGAATAAATGGGGAATGTGTGTAGATTTCACCAACCTCAACAAAGCATGTCCTAAAGAAAACTACCCTCTACCTTGAATTGACCAATTAGTCGACCAGAGTGTGGGCCATAAGCTGCTTAGCTTCATGGATGCTTTCTCTGGCTATAACCAGATTTTTAAGGCAGAGCATGATCAGGAGAAGACCTCTTTTATTACCGATCTAGGCACTTATTGTTATAAAATGATATCCTTCGGTTTGAAGAATGTAGGAGCTACCTATAAGAGACTTGTTGCTATAGTCTAAGCGCCAGATTAGGTGTAATCTGGAGGCTTATGTTGACGACTTGCTGGTGAAATCAAAGCAAGCATTCGCCCATATCTCAGACTTAAAGGAGACCTACTCCACCCTTTGGTGCTAGAGGGGTATAGAGATCAACCTCGAGAAGATAGCCGCCATTTACCAACTGCCAGAACCATGCACACTAAAACACGTTCAAAAGCTGAATGGAAAGATTACAGCTCTGGGTCGATTCCTCTCTAAATCTGCTGAGAGAAAACTCCCCTTCTTAAAAATCCTAAGGGGAAGTAAAATCTTAAATGAGAATATGGCCTAGACAGAAGAGTGCAGTGTCGCGTTTTAGGATCTTAAATTTATCTTGAAAGTTCTAGAGAGGGGGGAGGGTGAATAGGGTTATTGCTAATCTTATTAGATATTATTGCCGATTAAAATTAATTAACAAATATATCCTAACAATGATGATATTCAATAAGATATATGCAAGGATATAAATGCAAAGGGGAAAATAAATAAGAAACAATATAAATAAATAGTGGACACAAAGAACAATCTAAACACAATAAAATGATCACGGAGTTCGGACCTTCCGTCTTACATCTCCGCTCCCCACTCCCGGGGAGAACTCCACTATCGACACACCCGGTTTGGAAGCTGGAACTTCTCTACACACTCGATTTTCTAGCTTACCGAAAACTCTATAAATCTCTCACAATGTACATACACAAACTACAACCTCAAGTGTTGATCCTCACGTATCGCCTCCCTCAATTGTTTAGCTTTACTACCTCTCTCTAGGCTTTACTACCGACACCACTCCTCTTGGTATCGACTACGTCCTCACCACATACTCCTCTTGGTGTAAATGTGTATTACAAGGTGAACTCTCACAATAAGGCTCAAATACAATGATTTATTCTCTAACAATAAATGAGAACACTATGAAGCTCACTCTCACTAAATCACTCACCACATCCCAACAATATATTGTATGAATAATATTAAAAGCTCAATTGAGGTGTGAGTGATAAATGAGAACAATAAAATTCTAACTCAAATAAAACTAGTTAAGATATGAATATGAAAATCAAAAGATAAATAAGCTAGATAAAAGAGTTAGAAATCTTTCCTATAAACACAAGGAGCTGTAGATAGATGATGAGGATGAATTCCCCAATTGAAATCAAAAGCTTCCTCCTTGTGAAAAACTCCTCTTTTGAAACAAACTTAAAACAATGCTTAAACACAAACAAAACTCTTTCAAAACTTGATTAAAATAATTTTCTTGATTGCCATAAGAGTTGAATGCACTGGGGTATTTATAGGCACTCAAGACATCAGCTAAAACCCAGAGAAAAAGACAAAACAACTCAAAAAACAAAAATCTAGAAACTACACAAAACTAGTTGTTGGAAGGCTTATCAGTCGACTGACGGGTTTCATCAGTTGACTGATGAGCTGACCGTTACAGGCAATCGATAGCTTATCAGTCGACTGATGACCTTTTATCAGTCGACTGATGGATCATCAGTCGACTGGTCAGTCGACCAAAATGAAATAGAGACTTTTGATGATTGCAGGCACTTTCATCAGTCGACACATCAGTCGACTGATGTCATCAGTCGACTGACCAGTCGACTGATAACAGGTTATCAGTCTGAATCGATTTTGAAATTGATTTTCAAGGCTCTGTAAAAAATAGTAAATAAATTCTAAAAAATGTAAAACTTTGTAAATAGTTTATAAACATTTTGACAAACTTGTTTGAAAAGGAATTTTGTAAAAAGGTCCTCATATTTGTAAAAACTCAACGTTTATCAAAAATATACATAATACATGTCTTTGATGAATCTTAAAAATGAAGTTTGACATGTAAGAACATATGGAAACTTTATAAAATGTTTTTATAAACATTATAAAACATGAATGTAATTTAAACAAGATTAATAAACCTATATTATATTGTTTTCTCAAATAAACTTATTTTGTAATAAAATCAAAATTGTGTGTGTATATATATAGAATGAGCTTAAAATATATTCACACAATATACGCTACAAAACAACTAATATACTAAAGCTTGATAGATCTTCAATATGCTCGTCTTGGTACACTTGCAGATGAAGCTTGAACTTGGATCTCAACTTGAATGCATAGCTTCATACCACAATACCACAATCTGCTAACCTCCATTTGATATGATCGTTGTGACGCAATCCATCCATCCTCCAACTGGGTATTTGTGTAGATTACCTAGGCCTGTCCATCAGGGCCGGCCCGGGCCGGGCCGGCCCGGCGGGTATCCCGGGTCGGGTTCCGGGCTGGCCCGGATTTTTTCTCATTTTTTTTTATTTTTTTATAATTTTTTAGATTTTATTTAAATTTTAAATTATAAAAAAAAGACAAGAAAAATAATAAAAAACAATAATTTTATTAATCACTTAAAATGACATAAATTACAAATAAAAAATGATAAAAACAAATTCTTTATTAATAATTAATAAATCATTTATAAATTACAAGTACAAATTTATTTTGGAATTAATCGCATCACAATAGATAAATAAATCCTAACTAGGTTGGCACCTACTCACCTATATCACTATCATTTGCAACTATTTCTAAAATAATTCTTTACAAATTTTAAGCAAAAGCCTAAGATATAAAAATTACAATTTATTCTTTATATCTATCTGCTAGTCTCAATTCTTCAAATTTATCTTCAATTCCAGTCATCCGATCGATGCCTTGCGTTCGCTTTTCGTACCTCCACCAATCTTGTAAGCACATCATCACTTGTACAGTGTACGGATCGAAGCTACCGTCGAAACCTGCACTATTAGTAAGTCATGAACAATGGTGGAAAGTATAGGATATAAAACTGATCCATATACTTTCCACCATTATAAAATATCTAAAGCATTTCCTTGACATTTAACTAAAGAAGCAGATAAATAGTCATCTATTTCAGAAACCTCCAATGATGACGATCCAAATCTAGATCCACCAGTTAGCTCAGCTACCATTGCATACCTATCAAAACTTACACTTTTACCTCGGGATGAGCTCGAAGAAACCGAAGCTGTAGACTGTTGTGTAGCTACACATCCATGTCTAGCTGCATACTCATCATATAAGGTTTGAAAATAACTTCTAATAGCTAAATGATGAGTAGTAGCAGTAATGGTGGTTCCATCATCTAAGTCTATAACCTGATTACCATACAAGGATTGTAACAAACTTCGAAGGCCAATATCCTTCAAGCATGGATCAATAAGAACCCCCAAACCAAAAATATGAGGGATAGGCCTAAAGTACTTATTAAATTTGCTCTCCATTTGAAAAATCATAGATCCAAAAGTCTCATCCATACGATATTTCCCAAAAAAATTTTGAATATTTAAAATTTGTAAAGAAACTAAAGTAATGGTTGGATAATAACAGCCAGATAATAACATTGTAGCATCATAAAAAACTTGTAATATTTCATTTAAATTACATATAACTGTCCATTCATCTTCAGTTATACCATAAGTGCTACCAGAACTATAACTAGAAGCATAATAGTTTATAAAATCAGTTATAATGTCTTTATATTCTATTGCTACACTTAACATTGCATATGTGGAATTCCACCTATGGTCAACATCTTTTGGAATTAGTCTAGGCTTTACATTTTTTCTTTTACAAAATTGTTTCCATTTTTTAAGTCTTTGTTCAGAAGCATTATGCATGTAAGCAACTGTTCTAACCTTTTCTATCATGGGTTTAATTTCAGTAAATGTACTTTGAACAATTAAATTTAAAATATAACAGATACACCTAATATAAAAAATATCACCATGACATGGCAATGATAAAGTTGATCTGATAAAATCAACAGCTACATTGTTATTACTTGCATTATCTAGTGAAAGAGAAAATATTCTTTCTGAAATTTCTAATTTCATAAGTTCTTCAATTATTAAATTTGTAACATTAATACTATTATGTGACTCTTCTATTGCAATAAAAGAAACAACTCTTTTAAACATTTGCCAATTTTCATCAATCCAGTGTGCTGTGATACATAAATATCCAGTTTGTGCTCTAGATGTCCAAATATCAGAAGTTAAAGAAAATTTGCAGTTTAAATTTTTAAAATAAGAAATTATTTTTTCTTGTTCCTCCTGGGTTTGACGAGAAAATTTTTTAAATGCATGATAAAAACCATCCCTAAACATATCTTCAAATTCATCATCTTCTACTAATTTAAAAGGAAGGTTTTTAATAATGATAAACCTGATTACGCATTTCCTGGCTCTGGCAGCATCATAGTTCCAACTACCGAGACTACCAGAAGAGGAGGAATGAGAAATCATAGATTGTCGGATATCACCTTGAGGAGTCTGACATTTGTTGTGTTTATCTAAATGGCGTTTGAGGTGGTTGGTGTCGCTCTTATGATGAGCTTGAAAAATCTTGCCGCACAACCCACACTTAGCCTTCTGAGTGAGGAACCTACCGTGTTCATCCTTGGTGACGTTGATCTTCTCGTAAAAATTCCACACATCGGATCTTGGCCTTTTAGGAGCTCTTGGTGTAGATTTGTCGCCATCGGATTCAGGATTAACTTCAGTAGGAGTAGACCCAGTAGGAGGACTCATTTCAGGATCGGGAGATAGGTTTTGCTCTTCATAATCAGATCCGGAAGCCATTTGATGAAAGGATTAGAAAGTATAAATAAGAGAGTATAAGAGTATAAGAGAGAGTATAAGAGTATAAGAGAGAAGAGATGAGTTTTTGGTGTGAAGAAAACAAATGAAAACCCCCCTCTATTTATAGAACCAGCCCCCTAGGTAAATGACCAAAATAACCTCACAAAATAGCCGTTGGAACCGGGCCTTGCCCGGATTTCCAGGTCGAGGCCGTGGCCCGGCCGGGCCCGGGCCGAACGGGCTTTTTGGACAGGCCTAAGATTACCTAACAAAACAAATACAAACACTCGACATACATTGTTAGGAATTGTTTATGATAATCAAAACAAGATTATGGAGTAGGCTCATAAACGTGAGACCTAACATATCTGAGTACTAAACCACTATTGAGCCAACCCATGAGTGAAGAGACATTGTACCTATACATAGCTGTCTCTCCTGAAGCTGTTAGTTCTGTTTTGTTTCAGGACGAGGAGAATATTCAGAAGCCTATCTATTATGTGGACCGGATCCTCAAGGCGAGCGAACTTAATTACCCTCTCATAGAGAAAGCTGCCTTTGCCCTTATCATCACTGCAGGAGACTCCGCCCATACTTTCAGGCTCATGCAATTATTGTGCGAACAAGCTTGCCTTTAAAGAAAGCGCTGGGCAGCCCCACAACTTTAGGAAGGATGGTTACATAGGGAGTCGAATTGAGCGAGCACGATGTTCAATTCGAGGCCAAGACGACAATCAAAGATCAAGCTCTGGCAGACTTCCTGATTGAATCAACTTCTTAAATGATGAACCAGATGCACCTCCGCCATCTCATCAACCAACGTTTCCGGCACCTTCATCAGTCTAGGCATCTACCCCACCAACTCATCACAATCAAGAGTATGACTTATCAGAATACAACTCATGGTAGTTATTAAAAGTTGATGGATCTTCTGGAGAAGCTGGTAGCAGAGCAGGGGTGGTCTTGCGAAACCCTGATGGGTTAATACATGAACACTCCATCTCCTTCAATTTTTCGACATCCAACAACGAAGCCGAATATGAAGCCTTTCTCAGCGACCTCTGAACGACACAAGCACTAAAGGCATAATGCCTTTATATTATAGCCGACTCACAATTAGTCATCCATCAAGTCAATGGGCGATATGCAGCTAAAAACTCAAGGATGACCTTGTATCTTAAGGCTACTAAAGAACTTCTAACCTACTTTTTAGAATTCAGGGTAACCCAAGTTCCTCGTGCTCTTAACTTCCGAGCAGATACCCTCTCTAAGCTTGGGTCGATAAATTCGAGAATTAACTCGGGACCTGTCTATAATAACACCCTTGAACAGCCTAGCATCTTGAAGCCGATCAAGATCGTTTTGGAGACAAAGGTGCCAGTAACACACTGTTGGCTGGATCTCATCATCCTTTATCTAACACAAGGTACTTTGTATGAAGTTCCGGACGAAGCTAAGCGCTTACAAAGGAATTCTTGCTGCTACCTCATGATCGATGAGCGACTCTATCAGATGCCCTATTCCACCATTGGTATCAAACCCTAACTACGATGCCTTAGACCACTCAAGGCCAACTATGTACTTATAGAAATATATGAAGGTACTTGTGGGAACCATCCTAGGGCCCGAACTCTTGAGCAGAAAGTCATCCGCCAGGGGTATTATTGCCCATTATTCTCACCGAATCAAGACGACTCGTCTCTCATTGCCAAAATGTCAGATTTTTGCATCCATACCCCGAGTGATAGCGATGGAGCTGACTTCCATCCTGAGCCTAGTACTATTCGCCCAATAGGGAATCGATCTGCTGGGACCTCTCCTTCTAGCTTTGGGACAGAGGAGATTTCTTATCGTAGCAATTGACTACTTTACCAAATGGATTGAAGCTGAACCGTTGGCAAAGATTGGTGAGAGTAACATCACGAGTTTCGTATGGAAATACATAGTTTGTCATTTTAGCGTACCGCGATCCTTTATGATTGACAACGGTGCCCAATTTGGTAGCAAAGGCTTCCGCAGCTTTTGTGAAGAATATAACATTCATCTTAAATTTTCTTCTGTCGCCTATCCACAGTCTAATGGCCTCGCAGAACTTATAATAAATGCATCTTACAAGCCTTAAATAAAAAAGTGAACACAACAGTCAGGAATTTGGTTGAAGAATTGCCCAGCGTTCTATTGTTGTATCGCACAACTCACAAGAATTCTATCGGATAAATGCTATTCAAGTTAACGTATGGCGTGGAAGTAGTTACCCCTGTCGAAATCGGTATGTCAACAATCCGACTGCGATACTTTGATGTGGAATCAAACTCAGAAGGACTGCGGATTAGGCTTAACCTTCTAAATGAGACTCGAGAGAAAACGCTTCGAACTCTAGTCACTAACCAGCAATGAATCACCCGTTACTACAATAGCAAAATTATACTGAGAAGATTCAGAGCTGGTGATCTTATCCTTTGTAAAGCTGCTTTTGATAAGGACACCCAGAGAGGTAAGTTAGTGCCCAACTGGGAAGGCCTTATACAATCCTACAGGAGCTGCAAGCCGGTACCTATCATCTAAAGGCCCTAGATGGAAGAATCCTACAACATCCCTGGAATGTCGAGCACATGAGACGATACTTTTAATAGCCCTGTAAATTTTGTTTAAGTTTAATAAAATTAATATTGAAACTAACTCTTGTCTCGTGGTGTCTTATTACTCGTTTATGCAGGGATGAAAAGCTCTTGGTGCCATTTTAGGAATAAATCCAAGGTATTAACCCTATGGTCGATTCTCACAGTTGCCTCTCGACCATATGGAGATATTGAAGACCTAGGCATCTATGTAAGACCTAGGCTTACAGCCTCAGGGCTGTTGTCCTATATGAAAAGCCATTAGTGCCTTTTCAGGAATAAACCCAAGGCATTAAACCTATGGTCGAATCTCACAGTCGCCTCTCGACCATATAGGGATATTGAAGACCTAGGCATCTATGTAAGACTTATGCATATAGCCTTAGGGCTATCGTCTTATATGAAAAGCCATTGGTGCCTTTTCAGGAATAAACCTAAGTATATAACTATATTATTATAGTCTTCTTTAACAATTAATATTATTACTTTTATTGATAGTTATAATATAATTAAATAATTTGTTATTTTATAAAATTATTGTGTAATTCTTAGTTAAAATATTGAAACAATTATATTACTCATACTAAAATATAGTTAATAATTTAAAATAATAAAAACAACTATAGAATAATCTATAATTTATTATAACAATTGATTAGTTATAAAAATAGTATGAAAGAGTTATATATTAAATTATTATACATAATTATTATTATGAACAATAGTGTAACTATTAGTTGTTAAAAGATTAATTGAAAGAGCATAGTTAATTAGAGGTTATGATTAATTAAGGAAGG
Organism: Asparagus officinalis; assembly: GCF_001876935.1. Taxonomy (NCBI): domain Eukaryota; kingdom Viridiplantae; phylum Streptophyta; class Magnoliopsida; order Asparagales; family Asparagaceae; genus Asparagus; species Asparagus officinalis. The sequence goes on from NC_033797.1 coordinate 58,551,523, forward strand.
AATAATTATAGCTAATAAGCACAATTGTGAATCATCAAAATTGAGACGAGGGAAAAGGTATTCAAAAGTTTTGACATGACAAATCCTCTTTTACATGTAGTATAATATAAATATGGATGATGGTGGTGATAATTAATGAGAACAAAGAACGAGGGATGCAAGAGATTAATGTGTTAATGAGAGGTCATTAAAATGTAATCAATTTAATTCATGGTGACATTATTTGGAGGTTACGAATAATATACTTGATATGTGGGTTATGTATGTGTGTTTATGTACATATGTGATTTATCATGAAAAGACACAAAATTTTTAGAGCCTAAAGGGGCTGATTAGGGTCTTATGCTAATCTAATCTGATTTTATGCCAATTAAAACTAATAACAAGTTATCCTAGCAAGTATGAAAGACACCAATATATATAAGCTAGGATAAGCAATATGAACAAAGAGATATATCCTAGCAGTGAGATATACTATGAGATATATACAAGGATATATAATTAACACAAGGGAAAACAATTAAAACTAGCTAGTGGGCAATAATCAACAAGCAATATACAAAGGCGATATAAGGTATGAACATAAAATTAAGTGCGCCAATGCAATCATAAACAAACGATATGATTACGGAGTTCGGTCTAACCACTTTACCTACGTCTCCGCTCCTCACCTCGAGGAGATCTCTACTATCACAACCGGGTTTTCTACGTTTACCCGAATAACGTTTACACCTCACAATACGGTTTTCTAGTTTACTGAAAACTCTACAACTTACACACTCTTGCAATCCCACTCTACACCCTCACAAGTGTTGAACTAGATGTCTCTCCCTCAAGTGCTCGGTTACAACCTCTCCCTAGGTTCGTCAACCGACGCCACTCCTCTTGGGACGATCCCCGACTCTCGCCACACACTTCTCTCGGTGTACAAGTGTATTACAAAGTGTATCCTCACAATCAGGCTCAATACAATAAATGTTTGTTCTCTACTATGGATGAGAACACAATAAAACCTCACACTCAATTGTTACAACTCTCACCAACCCAAAGATACTATGTATGAAAATACAATAAGCTCATGTGGGTGTGTGTAACAATGAGAGTAAATAAAATCAAATCTAAACTCAATATAAAAACTAGCTTTAAAGAAGGATAATTAAATAACTATGCAAATGTAAAGCTAGATAAGAGTTTAGAAATCTTCTCAATAGATCAAGAGGTGGAGGGAGAATAGTTGGAAGCTCAAACTTCAATAGATGATCTCCTCAAGCTCTTGTGGAATTGATTCACAAAACCGAAACACTCAAATGCTTAAAAGCTTATAAACACACTTAAACCAAACTTAAATCCTTGTTAAACTCTTGTTTAAAAACTTCTTGGATTACTATAAGAACTGAGGTATAAGGGGGTATTTATATGAAACCACAAAGCCAAGAGAAAACCAAGAAAATGCCAAAAAACCAGCTCAAAAATGGCTGTAAAAAAATAGCCGTTGGAGCAGATTTGACAGTTCGGCAATCGACCATAGCGGTTGACCGCGATCAACAATGAAACATAAAGAGACTCTGGACAACAGGCGGTCGACCGCGACGGTCGACCGCGAAAGTTTCTGGACTGCGTACGGTCGACCGCCACAGTCGACCGCGAGCTATAAAAACATATAATGAGTTTCTGAACTCATGGCGGTCGACCGCAAATTAACACTAAGAACAGGTTGTGTAAAGCTGTTTTGCTGACTTTAAAACACTGTTTAAAAATATCAAATAAATTCCAAAAATTATGAAACTTTGGGAAATGATTGTAGACATGATAATACACATTGTATATGAAAATATATTTGTTTCATATCTATGAAATTAAACCAAAACAACTTATCCACATAGAAAACAAACATGTATACATAATTTTTGGAATTTATTTGTAAAAACTTTGTTTGTGGATAAAACTAAAAACCAAGATGTGTATGTATATATGTATATATAACTATATATATATATACATAGAAACCAATAAAATGTGTGTGTGTATGATTGAGCTTAGAGTACTAACACACATAATATAAAAACCTAAACTAAATTACCCAAACTTGATCTTGATCTTCATTGTAGCTCAACTTGGTAAACTTGGATGAAGCTTGTAATTGGATCTTTAACTTGATAGCAAGGCTTCACTCCACTATTCCGCCAACCTCCATTGGATATGATCGTGAAAGCTTGATTCCATCCATCCTTCAACTCGTTGTTTGCCTAGAATAAATACGGAAACACAAACACTAGACAAACAATAGTAGAAGTAAATTATTTGTTAAACATCATCAAAACAAGAAGACCAACAATCTCCCCCTTTTTTATGATGACAAACAATTTACTAAAAAGGATATATGCATGAAAGGAAATAAATATACAAAGTATAATATATCATGCATATAAATAAGAAAGAATATACTCACAATATTTTCCCCCCTTTGACAACATCAAAAAGGGGATAAAAGGATGAAGAGAGCGAAAGCTCCCCCTATCAATATGCATGGGTGAGAATAAAAATATAGAAAGATATAGGGATTGCTCTCCCTATCAAAATGCCTTAATGAATATATGCAATGAATGCTAAGGCATACATATATGAGCAAGTAAGAAACATGCTAAACATAACTCACATACAAAAAGACAATGAGAACACATATGAATATATCAAGATGAACATAGTGTCTCATATCAAAGAATGTAAAAAGCATGTATAAGAGTAGATTTATGAAATCAAAAGAGAAGAAACATGAGAATCATGCAAAAAGTTTTCAAATAAAAACGAATCAACCAAAAGAAATCATAAATCAAGATTTGAGTCCAAAAATAATATTTGATCAACAAAGGAATTTTTTTTTGTAAAACTTGATCAAACCACATAAAGAATACATTATAAAGCATATTTGAAATTTGAATCATCTATTTGTGCTTATATAATGAATTCAAAAAAACAAATCAAAGCAAAAATTTCATAGTTCAAAAGTAACATACAAGAATTATGAACTATGGATTTAAAAAAAATCATTTTTAAGAGTATAAAACCAAACCATCATTGATTTTAAAACATCAAGAAAGGCAACTATATCTAGCTCTTGAGCTAGTAACAACCCATATAAATATTAAAGCATCCGATAAACATGATTTGGAAATAAACACCAAATAAACCCGGAGGGTTATATAAATACAAACCTCTCATCAAAATCTAAATTAATAATCATGAAAACAAAAGAATTTGACTAATAAAAAGAATTGTTTTCATGTACAAAATTTTCAAAGCACATTTTTCAAAACCAAGAAAAATAAAAATAAAAATATTAAAATTCTTGGTTTAAAAATTAAATTTGTTTTGGTACCCAAAAACTCTTGGTACCAAAAGATTTAGAGACATGACCCCTATCATTTAAGCTCAAAGCCCTTAGGTTATGAACCCTCTTGGGCGTATTTAGTGCACGGGTCCGGTCATAGTAATAACTATGCAAATGATCCATTCGATTGCAATAAGTGTAATGAAGAGGATGCATTTGGTTATGTAGACCATGTGGATGTGCATGAGGAACATTTACAAATAAAGATGATCTTTTAAGATTATTTTGCAAATGAGAAACATTTTGAAATAATGTTGGTCTACTTGAAATATTTTGCGATTTAGAAACTTTTCGCAAATCAAAACAAAACTTAGCTAAGTGACCAACTCTACCACAAAAATGACAATGATACACATTAGCATGCTTATGATGAACAATGGGTGCATGTGTGTGTACATGTGATGAAGAAACTTGATGAGATGCACAAGAAGGATTAATATTCTTATGTTTTTGTGCATCATCGCAAAACTTAGCTAAATGACCTTTATGACCACAAATGGAGCACTTGTTGTAGGCGTCAAAAAATGCTAATAGATATCCCAAACATAGAGAAGATCACTCAGGGATCTCATATTGAAAATCAAAGCAGGAATGAACTGTCTCGCCAGCGAGACATTGGAAAAATCAAAACAAGTATGAACTGTCTCGCCAGCGAGACAGTCTTTGCTGTCTCGCCAGCGAGACAGTGTTGAAATAGTCAAAACTACATTTGTAACTGCCCTACACGTGTCCATTAACTGCCAAGGGACGTGGGAAACATCATGGGCGAAAATCACGTGGATAACTGCCAAAATAACGGAGTTTGAAACGTGAGAGAACAGTTACAGCGAGAAACTGCCATTTTCCGAGACAGCATTTACTGTCTCGCTGAGCGAGACAGCAAATTTACTGTCTCGCGGGTCGAGACAGCAAACGCTGTCTCGCCCAGCGAGACAGTAAACACTGTCTCGCCGTACTAACGTCGTTATTTGTTGAGTTTTTTTCGTTGCAGACCCCTGAGGCTATAAATACCCCCCTAGGGTCACTTCTGACGAGGATCGAGCATTTGTTAGAGCATTCCAGAGCAGAGAGAGAGCAGATTTGAGTTTTTCTCGCCATGCCTTGAAATTAAGCTTTGACTTGATTTTAAGAAGAACGACAATCTTACTTCGATAAGATATCGTTTCAATTCTCACTTCGATAAACGAAGTCAGAATCATAAGCCTCCTTCACGATCTATGATTCGGCGGTCCACGAACCAAAGCGTTCCCGGCACAGGCAAAGTCCCACGAAAACAAAGATCGATAGACGATTTTTGTGTTTGTTTCTCAAGAGTTGTAATTTTCGCTTTGTTGTGTAGAAAAAGTCTTATAAAAAGATTATTCTTTCGAATTTGTTGTAATCGAACAAAGTTATAATGAATTCCTCAACAGAACCGACTTTTGACTCAAACAAGCTGGCGACCACAGTGGGAGCCAGCGGTCTCGCTGCCGAGACCGCGGTGTCGCAACCGATCAAGATCATCGTCAATGAAGAGATCGAATACGAATTCGATCAGGCGAAGTTTGAGGAGTATTTATCATCCTCATCCGCGAAATCTTCCTCGTCTCGCAAATATAGGAAGATTTCGAAAACTTTCAAGTCTGCAATTCCAACGGAGGCCGCAGACAAAGATTCTTGCTCAATCGTTGTTAAGGAGTCTCCTTGCAACGTCCCTGCTCCAAATGACTCCACACCAGTTACGGAGTCGTTGATCAATAGCTCACCGGTGCTGACGAAAAGAGCTCGTCAGAGACAGCGCCAGCGCCGTGCTCGACAATTGGCTAAGGCCATGCAACAAACCGACGGGGTCCATTACTATGCGGACCTAGAGTCGAGAAGGCAGAAAATGACTCAGTTGCCTCAACGGCAAAATAATCATATTTCTGCACAACTTACGACGGAGGAGTGGACTCTCGTCAAAAGGGCCCGTTCAACCCTTAAGGAACGGATACAAAGGCATAAAGCGAAGGCCGCCCATGCTCGTGCTCTTCGTCAACAAGCCCAAGGAATTAAGGAGGAGACGGTGTCTGAAAAGCCACCGAAGAATCGTAAAGTTTGGATGCCGAAGACGCCGCAAACATCTGTTCCGGGCCCATCTACTGCATCGACAGTAAAACCCTAGGTTAGCCCAGACTTGTCCAAGTTTAAGATAATAATGGCGGATCGCCTCGGTCCTTCAGTTGACAATCGAGGCAAAGCCCCGGCCAAAGAACAGCCAAGTCTGGCAAATAAACCCGTGGTAGTTTCATATGCAGGGGGTCGTAAACACCCTCCTGTCAGAACTGCACAAGTCCAAAACGAGAGAATACCAGTTCACTCTCGTTTAGGACCTCTGAAAACTCCACACCCGCAAGGGGGTGGATTTAAAAATTCAACTTTGGATCGCTCAGAGGCGACGACCAGTCGTCCTGTGCATGTTAACAAAGTTCAAAAACAAAAGATAGGTTGCTCAAATCACAATAATGATGAGCTGTACTATCAGAAAGATAACTCAAGAAAGAGAGTTGTCAGAGAAAACGAGTCTCATTACGCTTGCGAGAGACTCATTAAAGCAGTGTTGACAGAATGCGGACGCTCTAAGAATAATTCAACAAGAGTCTCCGTATTTCAAAGATTGTCCAATGAAGCGTCAAGACCCAAAACAAGACGTTTCAACCAAAAGAAATCTGTAATCCGACAAGATGAGTTCCCTGAGGTCACTATCAACATGACCAATAAAGGAATGCAAAAGTCAGTTAACTACGACCCTGATTTCTCTCCGGGAGGGAGAGTTGAGCGGGGTCTTTCTCAGAGAATGTCGCGGTTACAGAGACGAGCCAACCTACGTCGAGACTACAAGAGAATGCACGAGGGGCTCTCTTCAGATGAAGAAATGTCAGATACTTGTTCCGCCATTGCATCGGACGATACCGCGTCCAGTGTTGGGCGAGTCAGATAATCGTTTGCGATCACGCCGGATCAACTGACTCACATACTGCAGGAAGCATTGGCTAAACAACGCGAAGAAATCAGAGCTGAGTTCAAAACCGAAATGGAGTTGACTATGCAGCAGATGCGAGACTTGCAGGTTCAGCAACACCAACCGGAGTCGAGCCAGAAGGCGGAATCCAGCCGGCGTAATGAAGAGGATGAGACTATCTTTGACGATCCTCCTCCAGATAAAGACAACTCCGGAAGCGGTCCGACCAAGTCGCCCACTCAACCTCAACATATCTACTTGAAGAAAAGTGAGGAAGAGGATAAGAAGATGCATGATCTCGAGAGCAAAGTCAACGCTCTGATGACGGCTCAGGAAGTGAAGAAAACGGGCATTCCCTACCCGTACCCGAGGGAGTGGGACCTTATTCCTTATCCCCAGAAATTTAACTCCTTTTGATGGCAGGGGTTCACCAACTTAGCACTTGATCTATTTCAAGTCGTATCTCGGCGCAATATCCGGGAACGAAGCCCTGATGGTCCGGTCATTCGTAGGAACCCTTCGCGGGCCTGCCTTCGATTGGTACCGACGCCTTAAGCCCGGGAGTATCACTAACTGGGAGAGTATGGAAGAACTATTCCTCACCAATTTCTTCGACGATGACACAGAGGTCTCAATTGGCACGTTGTTGGATGAGAAGCAGAAGGATGGGGAGTCGGTCGACGTCTTTGTCAAACGATTCCGGGACAAAGCGGTGAACTACAGAGATCCACTCACAGAGGAATTTATTCTGTAAACATGTCACAATAACTTATCGCTGGATGTATTGGAGGTCATGGGGGTTGTGCCCTCTAAAACTTGGAAAGAATTGAAGGTGAGAGGTGAACAGGCTGAACGCTTTCTCAAGAGGAAGAACTTGGAGAGAGGTCTGCCACCAGCTAATAATCAAAAGCAAAACTTTAATCTTCGAGGCAGAGGAAGAGGGTCCGCGGCAGCTGTTGATGCTCATCAAACATCACAACAGACGCAACAACAACCGCAGCAATCATCTTTCCAACTGGCGCCAAATCAGAATCAGCAGCCCCCTAGGCAGCCCAAGACTTCTGAGCCTAGATTTCCGAAGGAATACTCTTTCAAAGATGATGAAGTTCCAGTCATCTTCAAATACTTGTTAGAGAATAACAAGATCAAGCTTCCACCGGTCACAAACCAAGAAGAAGCAATGAAGATTAATGACCCAAAATACTGTGCATATCACAGAAGGGTCCACCATCCAACTAAGACGTGTTATGTCTTAAAAGACAAAATACAAACCTTAATTGATGTTGGTATTGTGACGCCGAAGCCAAAGGAGAAGAAGGTAGGCGCAAACGCGGTCTCTATTAGCTTCGGATCGGTTCCTTTGTCCTGGTTTCAAGCAGAGCCAGTATCAAAGGTCAAAGTGCAAACCATCAACGATGACCCTCATGGACAGCGCCAGAAGGGGCTTGTATCTCACACAACCCCCAACGGCGAAATCCTTTGGGTTCATCCGGATTTGCTTGAAGATGAACAGTGGACGACACCCACATCAAAGAAGAAGTCAAAAGGCAAGGGAAAAGAGAAATCTTGTTACGGAGCCTCGGCGATTCCTGAGAAGAACGATGAAGAGATAGCAGCTTTATCACTTTCTGATGGAGAACAGGAAGTCTTCGCTACAAGAAGTGGGAATGAGTATCATTATAAATATCCTGAGACCTCTAACCCAAATGCTACAACTCTAAAAGAGCTGGGAATAGCTACAACTCCTCCAGTAGCTGTTGAAAAGCCGCAACAACCGGCAAAGCAAAAAGAGAAAGAACCCCAACATAAAGAGGTTCAAATTCCGAAGCAGTCTCGTTTCAGCCGACCGATTGGACGAGATAAACCGGAAAGCTCGAACGCACCATATCGTTTCGACGGAACCCCAACATAAAGTGGTTCAAATTCTGAAGCAGTCTCGTTTCAGCCGACCGATTGGACGAGATAAACCGGAAAGTTCAAACGCACCATATCGTTTTGACGTTATGGCTCAACTAGCCAATATCCCAGCAAGGATTACGCTATACGAGTTGTTGCACCTTTCAAAAGAAACCAGAGAAGCTTTACAAGAAGCTTTGGCTGATTCTGAAGTATTCTTAACTCAGGTCAAGCCAGCTCCTGGAGGACCAGAGTCATCAGTGCAGCATTACAATCTGGCAGCTACCAAATTTCCTTACATTGCTTTCACAAAAGAAGACATGCAAGTCAGGAATTCAAAGCATGATAGACCGTTATATTTTACTGGATATATCGGTTCGAGCATGGTTAACCGGATCCAAGTCGATCCGGGTTCCGCTGTTAGCATCATGCCACTTCGATTGATGTACCACCTCGGAATTCCCGCTAACAAGTTAGCCTCTACAGGAACGGTTATCTATGGTTTCAACACAAGCGGATCACGACCGTTAGGAAAAATCCGGGTGAAGTGTCAACTCGGAGATCTGAAGTCTGAAGTCACCTGCTATGTGATCGATGCAGAGACTTCTTATAACTTACTATTGGGGTCTGAAGTCACCTGCTATGTGATCGATGCGGAGACTTCCTATAACTTACTGTTGGGTCGCCCATGGATCCACGGTAATCTTATAGTTCCCTCCACCCTCCATCAGTGTCTGAAATATGTCGACACTAATGATGAGGTCAAGACGGTGGTCGCGGATAAGCAACCATTCAAGGGGTTAGAAAATTACTTTACTGACTCCCTTCTTTATGGTGCTGAGTCCGATACTGAACCATCGGCCCATGGCACAGACAGCGGAGAAGAAGCTGATACCGAAGCCGGGCTCGATTATAGTGAAGGTCTTGTACTAAATGACATTGAACCTCTTGTAATCGATCTTGACGGTGATGAATCGTCGGACGAAAGTTGTAACTGGCAGCTTGCCGATGAAATAATAAATCATGATTTAGAGTACTCGCATTGTCTTGATGATGTAATGCAGAAATTGTACGACGACCCTAGTCTACATATGCCACTTCATTCGTCCTGTACAACGATGAAACACCTCTAAGATTCAGGCGGAACAACTGTGATCTTACCCGCAAAGACAGGGGGTGAAAAAGAGATAGTCTTTGGAAAAGGAGAATCATCCCCTACTCCAGATCATTTCTTGGACAGTACAAGCGGATCACGACCGTTAGGAAAAATCCGGGTGAAGTGTCAACTCGGAGATCTGAAGTCTGAAGTCACCTGCTATGTGATCGATGCAGAGACTTCTTATAACTTACTATTGGGTCGCCCATGGATCCATGGTAATCTTATAGTTCCCTCCACCCTCCATCAGTGTTTGAAATATGTCGACACTAATGAGGAGGTCAAGACGGTGGTCGCGGATAAGCAACCATTCAAGGGGTTAGAAAATTACTTTACTGACTCCCTTCTTTATGGTGCTGAGTCCGAAACTGAACCATCGGCCCATGGCACGGACAGCGGAGAAGAAGCTGATACCGAAGCCGGGCTCGATTCTAGTGAAGGTCTTGTACTAAATGACATTGAACCTCTTGTAATCGATCTTGACGGTGATGAATCGTCGGACGAAAGTTGTAACTGGCAGCTTGCCGATGAAATAATAAATCATGATTTAGAGTACTCGCATTGTCTTGATGATGTAATGCAGAAATTGTACGACGACTCTAGTCTACATATGCCACTTCGTTCAACAACTGTGATCTTACCCGCAAAGACAGGGGGTGAAAAAGAGATAGTTTTTGGAAAAGGGGAATCATCCCCTACTCCAGATCATTTCTTGGACAGTAATTCGGACGAAGAAAAACCCGGGCGACATTTCTCTCGGTACAGTTCATAAGCGAATGATTATATGACGAACCGAGGTTATGACCTCTCACTCGGTAAAGGTCTTTATTTTGGTCAAGGTATTAGGGTTCCACCCCGTCCTGCCTATGTACCAAATGGAAAACCAGATAATTATTACAGTCGTAATAGGGGTCTGGGTTATGCTTCATCATCCGATGACGATTATGGCCAACAGATCATTAACCAATAAATTAACAAGAGTGGACATTCATCCGACACCTCGAATTGGGATTCTGATGTGAGCATTGGAGAAAAGTTCAAAAGTCTCATGTCAAATATGGCAACAGTCGATCCTTCTACAACAGAAGAAGACGATCAGTTGCCCACTTGGGAAGATCCTTGGACACATTACATGAATATCCAATACGGTGATCGATTTGAGCAAAGAGAACCTCCTACCGAGGATAAAGTGGTTCAAGTTAATATGGGTGACGAAAATAATCCGAAGCCTATATTTATCAGCGGTGATCTCCCGCCAGACGAAAAAGAGGAATTAATTGCCCTCGTTAAAGAGTATATCGACGTTTTCGCATGGAACTACGAAGATATGCCAGGACTCGACCCAAATGTAGCAATGCATACCCTTAACATAAAATCGGATGCTAAACCTGTCAAGCAACAACAAAGACGGTTTCGTCCGCAAATTATGGAGGCAATAGAAGCTGAAGTTAAGAAGCTAATTGACTCGGGTTTTGTCAGAGAGGAACAACATCCTGAATGGTTGGCCAATATCGTTCCAGTCCTCAAAAAGAACGGAAAAATCAGAATCTGTATTGACTTCAGAGATCTGAATACAGCATGCCCCAAGGATGATTTTCCCCTACCGATTACGGACGTCATTATCGACAACACATGCGGGTTTGAAAGAATGTCGTTCATGGATGGATTTTCTGGGTATAATCAAATCAAGATGCATCCGGATGATGAAAAGCATACAGCTTTCAGAACACCTCTTGGCGTCTTTTGTTATACCGTTATGCCTTTCGGTTTGAAGAACGCCGGTGCTACGTATCAACGGGCGATGACGAAGATCTTTCAAGAACACCTTAGGAAGACAGTCGAATGCTACGTTGATGACCTAGTCGTTAAGAGTCGTGATAAAAATGACCACATTAACGATCTAAAGACAATGTTCGAGCTTATGAGAACTCATCAGCTGAAAATGAACCCGACTAAATCCTTCCTGGGAATGTCGAGCGGCAAATTTCTTGGATTCGTCGTCACTACAAAAGGTATTCACATTGATCCCGACAAGGTGAAAGCGATACATGAGCTACAACCACCGAGGAATCTTAAAGAACTCAGGGGGTTGCAAGGTCGATTGGCATATATCCGTCGGTTTATATCGAACTTGTCCGGAAAATGTCAACCGTTTTCCAAACTCGCAAAGAAAGGCGTGTCGTTCATTTGGGATGAAGCATGTCAGAAGGCATTCGAAGATATCAAGAAATATCTAGCGAATCCACCTATTCTCGTTGCACCGAAATCGGGCAAGCCGTTTTTGATTTATGTCAAAGCGACGAGCCATTCGTTAAGTGCCTTACTTGCACAAGACGACGATAACGGTCACGAGCAAGCTGTGTATTATCTGAGTCGTACATTGGTAGGAGCTGAGTCTCGTTATCCGATGATTGAGAAGGAATGCCTCGCTTTGGTATTCGCGATTCAGAAAATGCGACATTATTTAGTCGGACAGACGATTTATGTCATTTCCAACATAAATCCCGTCCGAGTGTTCATGACCCAACCGGCTTCCATGAATTGGCGTTTGGCCAGATGGGCTTTACTCTTATCGCAATATGACTTGTACTTCAAACAGCAGAAATCTGTTAAAGGACGAGCTATTTGCGACCTTCTGGCAGAAAACCCTACGAAGGATGTAGTCGAATTGTACGACGACCTGCCAGATGAAACTCACGAAGTTAATACCACCTCACATCAACAAGTGTGGCAATTGTACTTCGATGGGGCTTCCCGATCAACCAACGTGGCAAGTGCACCCGGATGTTCTAAAATCTCCTCAGGAGTGGGGGTCGTTTTAGTTTCCCCGGAAAAGCACGTCTTGCCTAGAGCATATTCACTGACTGAACCATGCTCTAATAACGTGGCTGAATACAATGCATTAATAATCGGACTTAATTTCGCCAAAGAGCTGGGGGTCGAATACCTTGAAGCTTTTGGAGATTCTCAACTGGTGGTTAATCAAATACGAGGAGAGTATGAAGTCAGAAATCGAGACCTGATTCCATACCACCAGGTGGCCATCGAAATAGCAAGCTCGTTTGAAGAATTTTTCATCGAGTACGTTCCGCGTCTCCAAAATACATACGCGGATGCATTGGCAGCATTGTCAGTATCCTTGGCTCAACCTCCCGAAACAGAGCAATTAATTACAGTGAGGACTCGAGATTTTATTACAACGCCACAGCGCAAATGTTGTATCGACGATCGTATGATGGTCTTTTACTTCGTTGTCTATCCGGCAAAGAAGCGGAACGAGCACTCAAAGAGGCACATAATGGGATATGCGGTGCACATCAGCCCGGTCCTAAACTCTGTGATCGACTTAGGAGAATCGGGTATTATTGACCAACTATGGTAAAAGACGCAGTCGACTACGCACGACAATGTGAAGCGTGTCAATTGCATGCAAATTATATGCACATACCCCCTGAATATCTACATCCTTCGACGACATCGTGGCCGTTCGAAACTTGGGGAATGGATATAGTAGGTCCAATTTTTCCGCCTTCGGTTAAAGGAGACCGTTTCATTTTGGCAATCACCGATTATTTCTCGAAATGGGCGGAAGCAGTTCCACTTAGAGAAGTAAAAACGACTGATGTTATCAAATTCATCAAACACCATATCATATATCGGTATGGTGTGCCAAGACGAATAGTGCACGACAACGGTCCTCAATTCGTGAGCAACGCATTCATCAAATTCTGCGGTAAATTCGGATTAAGGACGTTTCGTCGACTGCTTATAATCCTACAGCTAACGGATTGGCCGAAGCTTTTAACAAGACTATCATCAAAATTCTGGCAAAATTAGTGAAAACCAATAAACGAGATTGGGACGACAAACTCGGCGAAGCTCTCTGGGCTTATCGTACGACCGTCCGCACGCCTACCGGAGCCACCCCGTATGCCTTAACGTATGGGTGTGAAGTCGTCCTTCCATTGGAGATACAGATTCCTTCCCTCCGTATTGCTCTTACAACGGGAATGACGACGGAAGAACATCATCAGAAACGTCTCGAAGAATTAGAGATGTTAGATGAGAAACGCTTGGAAGCTCAACAACAAATCGAGTTTTATCAAGCTAGAATTTCTCGGGCTTTCGATAAAAAGGTCCGACGACGAAGCTTTAAAGAAGGAGATCTAGTCCTCGCTGTTCGAAGACCTATGATTCCCACTTCCAAAAAGAAAGGAAAGTTTGAACCTAAATGGGAAGGACCGTTCGTGATAGAAACAGTATACTCAAACGGTGCGTATCGCCTGATTACTCAGGATGGCAACAAATTAATGATGCCGATAAATGGGAAGTTCCTGAAAAAGTATTATCCGTAATACGTTCAGGATAACCTATGTAAAACGGGAAGTTCCTAGAGAATCCTGTATAGGATATTTCAGGATAACCCGATATCAGTTGATTGTTTTTAATGAAGACTGATCATGTGAATAATTTATTCTTAATTGTTATAAAAATAATTAAGATCCTCATATTACTTTTGTTGAGATGAGATTTAATCACAATTAATCTTTCCTCACAAAACCCTGTAATGTGATCATGGAAGATGAGATTCGATAATTCGTGACCTCACACCATGAAACCCGCACTAGTCAGATTGATCAAAGGTTATCAGTCTGTATTGGTCGATAAATTGTTTTGTGTCAAATTCTTATGTCTCAAGTCAAAATTTCCCACCGAGTAGTTAGTGCAAATCAACGAACTCATTGTTATTTGCACCCTACTCCAATTCCTCAATTGGTCAAACTTTTAAATAGTTAGGACCAAAGCCAAAATCCCCTCTTGATTCATTCCATGAACATGAGGTCCACAAATTGAGCGATCAAACTTTCCTACAGTTAGGGTCGTCTCAAAACCCCCACTTGGTCAAACCTTACTACAGTTAGGACCACAGCCAAAATTTCCTTTCGATTCATTTCTTTTGCGAACGAAATGTCCACTTTTGAATTGAGTAACCAAACCTTATGACAGTTAGGGTTATTCAAACCAATCCAGATTCTCTAAGTGGATATCTCACTTTGAGTCTCTTTACTCCAGGAGATAGAATATAAAATTCTTCCTCTTCGATTCTGGGTTTATCTCTACTAACAAACAAGAGACCAGGAGATAGAATATAAAATTCTTCCTCTCCAATTCTGGGTTTATCTCTACCAACAAACAAGAGACCAGGAGATAGAATATAAAATTCTTCCTCTCCGATTCTGGGTTTATCTCTACCAACAAACAAGAGATCAGGAGATAGAATATAAAATTCTTCCTCTCCAATTCTGGGTTTATCTCTACCAACAAACAAGAGACCAGGAGATAGAATATAAAATTCTTCCTCTCCGATTTCCTCTCCGAATTCTGGGTTTATCTCTACCAACAAACAAGAGACCAGGAGATAGAATATAAAATTCTTTCTCTCTAATTCTGGGTTTATCTCTACCAACAAACAAGAGATCAGGAGATAGAATATAAAATTCTTCCTCTCCGATTTTGGGTTCGTTGTCCTATATAGGAAATGCAACCTATTCACACTTTGAAATCCATGTCGTTCACACATGGGGGATGTTATCTCTATCCCTTATTAGAGATAAGCCTACATCTAACACATGTAGCCTACATATTCAATATGATAGTTCAAAGTCTAAAAGAGTTTAATTCTTGAAGTCTGTAGGCTAGTCAACTTGTTGGGGAGAACGCCTCCGACTTCTTAAGCATCTTCTTCAAGAAATAATTTCACCACAAAAGTTGTCTAAGCTTTTGTGGTCGAAGCATATGACCCGCATGATCTCCATAAGAGAAGCTGATCCATCCACAGGATGATCCAGAGGCCGCCCTCAAAGAAGATGAGATCTCAGAGAAACCTTGGCCGATGAGATGGCAAAAGCACTTTCAACTCATCAACAGTCAGCAATGAATCGCCTACAGCTACAATTACAGACGGTTTCACCTTCCCTGAAGCTGCTTTTAGCTAAGAAACATGGAGCATTTAAAGCATCAGATGCCCCTGAGCATCAAATACCCATGGAAGATACTTTCCATAAATGTGTAAACTTCAGTACTAATGAAATCTTACCAAACATGAGTCGACTCCTGTCTCGCATTACAAAGTGATATACTCAAGCACGGATTAAGCCTCAAGGCTGCCAAAGACCTAGTCAACTTCCATAAGTTCTAGGTATTCGACTCCTCAATCGAATTCCAAGACTTTGGTACCTTTTTAGGAATAAACCCAAGGCACCAACCCTATGGTTGACTCCCACAGTCACCTCACGACCATATGAGGATATCGAAGACCTAGGCACCAACGTAAAACCTAGGCACCCAACCTCAAGGTTGTCATTCAGCCTTAAGGGTGCCAAAGACCTAGTCAACTTCTATAAGTTCTAGCCATTTGACTCCTCAGTCGAATTCCAAGCCCTTGGTACCTTTTTAGGAATAAATCCAAGGGATTAACCCTATGGTCGACTCCCACAATCGCCTCTCGACTATATGGGGATATCGAATACCTAGGCACTTACGTAAGACCTAGGCATCCAACCTCAGGATTGTCATTTAGCCTCAAGGTTACTAAAGACCTAGTCAACTTCCATAAGTTCTTGGCATTCGACTCTCTAGTTGAATTCCAAGCCATTGGTACCTTTTCAAGAATAAACCCAAGGCACCAACCCTATGGTCGACTTCCACAGTCGCCTCTCGACCATACGGAGATATTGAATACCTAGGCTTCTACGTAAGACCTAGGCACCCATTTTAAGCCATTGGTACCTTTTCAGGAATAAACCCAAGGCACCAACCTTATGGTCGACTCCCACAATTACCTATCGACCACACTGGGATATTGAAGACCTAGGCACCTACATAAGATCTAGGCACCCCTTTTAAGCCCTTGGTGAAAGTACTCTAGAGAGGGGGGGATGAATAAGGTAATTGCTAATCTAATATGATATCAATGTCAAATTAAAACTTATTAATGAAATTATCCTTAACAATATGATATGCATAATAATATAAGCAAGGATAAGCAAATATGAAGCAATAGGTGATATAAACAATGATACAATAAAAATGTTCATGGAGTTCGGTCGAACCACGACCTATGTCTCCGCTCCTCACTCTCGAGGAGAATCTCCACTATACTCAAATAACTACACAATCGGTTTTCAACACTCACTGATAAATATTTACAATTCACATAATTGTCAATACACAATACACTCCTCTAAGTATTGGTCTAGCCCGTGTTATCTTCCTCAATTGCTCGAAATTACTATCTCTCCCTAGGATTTACAACCGATGCCACTCCTCTTGGAATTGACTCCGTCTCTCACCAACCACTTCTTTAAGTATCCTTGTATATTGCAATGTGTTACAACAATAATAAACTCAAATAATTTATTTGTTCTCCAACAAAGATAAGAACAAAATTGTAAGCTCGCTTAATGAATCACACCCCACAACCCAAGTATGTTATATGTGAAAATACTTAAGCTCAAATGGTTGTGAGTGAAAACAATGACAATAACAAAATTTAAACTCAAGTTAATCTAGCTAATATATATAAGAATCAAAATGAGAATAAGCTAGATTAAAGAGTTAGAAAAACTTCTCTAAACAAAGAGGGATGAAGATGTGACGCTCATGGCTTCACACAATGCTGCAATTCAAGGTGAAACCAAGAATGTCAAACCTGCCATGCACCACACCGTGCAATAATATGTTTTACCATTACAATTACTATCTCTCTAGTAGAGTCAATAACAGGTGTAGGTACAAAAACAAGTAAAAGATTATACAAGAGTCAACTGATGAAATAATAGAGATCAAATTAATATTCCATCATTTACCATACTGAAATATAAGTCAATGTCTGAAATGAATATATTGGAGTTCTCGACAAGTCTCAAATACATAAAGTCTGAAAAAAAGGAAATAAGGCACACAGCCTTTACAACTTCTAGAAATAAACTCTCAAAATGTCCAAACAAAGCCTACAGTGAAGCTCAAAAATAAAATATAACTATAATAGAATAGCTGAAGCTAGAGTGCCTTACCATCAACCTGCGACTCTTCGGACTCCTGGCTCGCTACCTGAAAGGGGGAGGGACAACGAGCGTCAAAGCTCTAGCGAGCAACATCACAACCAACCCCAAGGGAAAAGGGCTCATTGTATACAGAAAATACAGATATAACATATATATATATATATATATATATATATATATATATATATATATATATATATATATATATATATATATATATATATATATATATATATATATATATAGAGCATAGGTACGTCGAGCGAAATAATCCATACAAGGAAACCCTCATGTATATACCATGTAGCTCAAATTGTACATCCCTAAATACCAAACCCAAAATCTAATACAAGAACATTAATAGAAGAAGGCAAACTCATCCCAGACTAAATTACGGTGTTGTATCGCAACTCATATAAGTGTCATGTCCAGCCTATGCAAGTATAGGTGTTAACTCTCAAGGTCTAAACCGATGTAGTGGATGTCCAACACATGGACTGCATATGTAAACTATCCAACACATGGACTGAAAGTGATAAGTGTCCAACACATGGACTACACATCATAATTGCCCAACACATGGACTAGATGAGTTATATGAACAGGTGCATATACCCTAATTTTTCACGTGTCTCGATGCACAAACCTAAACTCGTGTTCGCATGACATCTCACATGTAAAGATACAGGTTATACATTAATTTCTAATACCAAAAAAATTAGATGGTTAAGTGGAGGTATTTACATTTTAGATGGTTAAGTGTAGACATCGAAGATGATTTTTTTTCGAGGGCGCAAAGATAATATGTAGCGCTACTTCTTGCATTTATTAAGGAGTGAATTGATTCATGTGCATGAGTATTGGTGTGATTATATTTAGATTTAACGCTAGGATGAGGATATTTCCGCTCAATTTTTAACCTTTTGGAACACATGGTATATATATGGGGGGTTCCTTGTTTGGATTTTTCGCCGACGTACTAGTTCCATTTGATTAAGGGTTGAGTGGGAATATAGTTATCCTGGATTGTTAAATATAAATATCATTTTATGCTTGTCTAAAATAATACTATTTGTTTGTATATGCCTTCTGAATTTCGAGGACGAAATTCTTTTAAGGGGGGAAGAATGTAGAACCCCGTATTTTATTAGAAGTATATATGAATTATTAGTGATAAATAATTCTATTTGTGGTAAATGGCTTAAGGTCATGGATATACTTGGTAACAAGTTATTAGATATGTATGAGTGTGGTTTCATAAAGTTCTGTGCATTGGTTTTGGCTAAATAACAAAACATGCACGAATCTGGATATAGTGTCTGCTTAGTCGACTTATGAGTCGACTCATGAGTCGACTAATGAGTCGACTGATGAGTCGACCAATTAGTCGACTGACGGGCTGATTTCAAAATTTCTTTTCTTTTGTGGGTTTGGTTTGGTTTGTTTCGGGTTTAACCGCTTTCATATAAAACTCTCCTACCCGAAACCAGCCCCAAGACTCATCAGACCCCAGAAAAAACCGTAGCCTCCCTCTCCCCTCAAACCCTAGATTCGTTCTTGGTGATTTTGGAGGAGTTTCGGAGGAGTTTTCAGCGGGATTTTGTGGTGCTGTCGAAGGGGGATCGTCCTCTCATTGGATTCAGGAGTTTGCAGAATATCAGAGGCGAGTAACATCTCGCCCAATCCTACACCCACTGTTTGTATAGCTTTTCTTGAGTTTTTCTTCGGATTTTTGAGCCTAAAACGTATTTTTGTGCATAAAAATAGATACTTTACATTATGAGATGCAAGATCTATATTTTTCAGTTATAAAAAACTCACAAACGAATTTGTAAAGTAAGATCTAGATTTGGAAATTTGTTTAAACATGAGTTTCAATGTGATTTACTGTTTTCAATACGTTTTTTTAAACATGTTTATATGATTAAGGATTTAATGTAAGTGATCACATGTAAATCCCTTTAGTTTCAGTTGATACACATGAGTTAGAATCGGTAATATATTGCTGGACATGTCTAAAGAGAACTTTAGTTAATGTTTTTGCAGATAATCATCGAAAGCAGAAAACTGGAGATTTTCTGCTCAGTCGACCAATGAGTCGACTCATGAGTCGACTTATGAGTCGACTGATGAGTCGACCAATGAGTCGACTGATAGGGGAAAACTTCAGTTTTGTATTTTGTCTGGTCGACTTATGAGTCGACTGATGAGTCGACCAATGAGTCTACTAATGAGGAGTTTTCTTCTTTTGTATTTCTTCAGTTTTGAATCTGTTTGAATCATTTCAGATTTACTAAAATTATTTATGTTTGTTTATTGTTGCTGCGTGTTTAAATATGGACGAGGAGTCGCCTCGAATGACGGGTATTAGAAATTAATGTATAACCTGTATCTTTACATGTGAGATGTTATGCGAACACGAGTTTAGGTTTGTGCACCGAGACACGTGAAAAACTAGGGTATATGCACCTGTTCATATAACTCATCTAGTCCATGTGTTGGGTAATTATGATGTGTAGTCCATGGGTATATGCACCTGTTCATATAACTCATCTAGTCCATGTGTTGGGTAATTATGATGTGTAGTCCATGTGTTGGACACTTATCACTTTCAGTCCATGTGTGGGTAATTATGATGTGTAGTCCATGTGTTGGACACTTATCACTTTCAGTCCATGTGTTGGACAGTTTACTTATGCAGTCCATGTGTTTGACATCCACTACATCAGTTTAGACCTTGAGAGTTAACACCTATACTTGCATAGGCTGGACACAACACTTATATGAGTTGCGACACGACACCGTAATTTAGTCTGGGATGAGTTTGCCTTCTTCTATTAATGTTCTATATTAGATTTTGGGTTTGGTATTTAGGGATGTACAATTTGAGATACATGGTATATACATGAGGGTTTCCTTGTTTGGATTATTTCACTCGATGTACCTAGCTTTGACGCTCGTTGTCCCTCCCCCTTTCAGGTAACGAGCCAGGAGTCTGGAGAGTCGCAGGTTGATGGCGAGGCGCTCTAGCTTCAGCTATTCTATTATAGTTATATTTTATTTTTGAGCTCCACTGTAGGCTTTGTTTGGACATTTTTGAGAGTTTATTTCTAGAAGTTGTAAAGGTTGTGTGCCTTATTTTCTCTTTTTCAGACTTTATGTATTTGAGACTTGTCGAGAACTCTAGTATATTCATTTTAGACATTGACTTATATTTCAGTATGGTAAATGATGGAATATTAATTTGATCTCTATTATTTCATCAGTTAACTCTTGTACAATCTTTTACTTACTTTTGTACCTACACCTGTTATTGACTCTACTAGAGAGATAGTAATTGTGATGGTGAAACATGTTACTGCACGGTGTGGTACATGGCAGGTTTGACATTCTTGATTTTATCTTGGACTGCAGCCTTGTGTGAACCTAGGGGCGTCATAGAAGAATAGAGGTTGAACTCTTCAAAGATGAAACTTGAAATCCTCCTCTTTGTGAAACTTTCTTCACATAAACAAACACTTGATTTTTTTGTAAAACTTTTAAACAAAACTTGTAAAAATTGTTCTAAACTTTCATATTTTTTCTAAAGTGTTGAGGGCTAAGGGGTATTTATAGACACTCAAAACAATAGCCCAAAGCTAAAAAAAAGCACAAAAAACGAGGCAAAACCAGCAAAAAATGTTAGCTGGAAAAACTAGCTAGTTTTGCAATAGCTCTCTGGTCGGTCAATTAATTTTCATGTGTCAATCAACCGATTTGGGGTCACCAGTCGACTGGTTGAGAGGTGTCAGTCAACCGATTTCATGCATAAGGCAGATATGGCAGATTCTGAAATTTTTGTGTAGCTGGCTTTCTATAATTAATTAAAAATATCAAATCAACTCCAAAAATCATAAACTTTTAAGAAAAGTTTATACACATGTAATTAAACATGTTAGAGAAATAATTTATGAAATATCACTTCTCATTAGTGATAAATCACTATTTTACAATAGATATTCCAGATTCTAAAAACTGGTGAAACACTTAATTTTGTAAAATTAATTTAACATAGTAAAAAATAAACTCTAAAAATGATTAAATTTTAGAAAATGTTTATAAACATGTAATAGAACATGTTAGAAAAATAATTTATCAAATTTAATTTCTTATTTTGTGAATACTCATTTATTTTGTAAACTGTTCAAAAATATGAAATCGTCAAAACTTGATTTTGATGAAATTTCTGTAAACAAGTTTTGAAACACTTTCAAATAGATTTGTAGACTTGAGAAAAGACATAAAATTTTATTGTTAAGTCTATAATCCAAAATGGTGATAACAAAAATAAGTGTGTGTATGAATTTTGAGGTATAAGTATAAACACACAAAGTACAACAACTAAATTAGACACTATATACCCAAGCTAAAAAATCTTCATTTGAGCTTGATCTTGGTAATGAGGATGAAGCACGATATTGTCTTTGACTAGAAATTTGAATGGATTCATTCCTATATCCGTCGACCTCCTTTAGATATCATCATGAAGGCGCAATCCAACCAACTTGCGACAAGAGGATCTTTGTGTAGAGTTCCTAACAACCAAATACAAAACACTCGACAAACCAATGTACACAATATACTCGACAAACCAAATACAAATACAAAACACTCGACAAGATTGAATACTAGGCTCATAAACATGAGACCTAAAAATCTCCCCCTTTTTGATAATGACAAACAATCTACACAAAGAGTATATAAAATATGCATGATGCCAAATAAATTTACAATTTGTAACGCTCATGCATAAAAACAATAGAAAGAAAAACTAAGGATATACTCACAATATACTTGTTTCTCCCCCTTCGTCAACATCAAAATATGGAAAATAATAAGAATAAAGAGAGCGAAAGCTCCCCTACAGAAATAAGCATAGGTGAGTATAAAACAAATATAGGAAAAACTCCCCCTATCAAAATGCCTTAATGCATATATATAGAAATGATAAGGTGAACATATAAGCAAGCATAAAAACGTGCTAATCATAACTCACATTCAAAGAGACCAAGTGAACATATATAAAACATTTTATAATATTTTATATATAATATAATATATATTATATATATTAATATATATAATATATATAATATATATTTATATATATATATTATATATATATATCAAAGATTAAAATCAAAAATCAAATGTTTAATCAATATAATAAAAAATTCAATAAATCATCAAACATAAATCTGATTCATTAAGACATATATGATATATTTTCAAAAATAGTATCTCGATACACCAAACAAGCAACATATATATATATATATATATATATATATATATTTAATATATATAATATATATATATATATATATATATATATATATATATATATATATATATATATTATATAATATATATATATATATAGTATAATATATATATATATATAATATATATAATATAATAGCATTGAAATTGCATGAAAATAAATAAAGGAAAAACATAGAATCATGAAAGATATTTTTAAATGAAAACAAGTCATGAAAGACATGATGATCATGAAAGTCCAAATGAAAATCTAAATGAAAGTCAAGAATCATAAAAATGATTAAGCAAACATGATTCAAAAACATGCACAATTTAACTCTTTTAAATAACAAAAGATTTTCAATCAATATAAATAATGGACACATCTTTCCTATATACATGATCACACAAAAATAATTATCGAAACATTTATGTGTTTCATCCACAAAGATTAAAAGAATTATGCTTAGGATAAAGCAAACTAGGATCAAATTGTATAATTTTCGACAAACAAACAAGAAAGGCGATCATGTCAAGCTCTTAGAGATTGTTTCAACCTATATGAAGCTATTTGCACCCGATAAACATGATTTAAAAAAAAGATTAATAATCTGGGGGTTGCTCAACATAAACCTCTTCAGAAAAATCAAAATCAATAAAATTCATATTATGGAAGAATACAAAAATACATTTTAAAAAATGTTTGATCAATATATGCAATTAAAACCAATTATTTAAATAAAAATTTTGGATCAATATGTATTTCTAAAAATAAGTTTTCAAACATGTTTTTCAACAAAAAATAAAAACAGAAACTCTACAAACTTAATTTTTAAAATAAAAAACGTTTTGGCACCCAAACACTATTGGTGCCGGAGAGTTTAGGGACATGACTTCTATCAATAAAGCTCAATGTCCTTGGGTTATCATCTCACTTGGGTTCATGTAGTGCATGGGTCCGATCATAGTAATATTTATGCAAATGACCCATTCTATTGCAATATGTACAATAAAATAAATGCATTTGTTTTTGTTGACCGTGTGAAGGTGCACGTGAAACTTTTTTAAACAATTGTGGTCTTTTTGACACATTTTGCAATTTTAAAAATTTTTGCAAATCAAAATAAAACTTTGTTAAATGGTCAAACCTACCATAATAATCATATTTAAACACATGATCATGCTTATGATTAACAATAGGTGCATATACATGTGTGTGTGATGAGGAAACTTTATGGGATGCACTTAAAGCAATAAATTTACCATTTTTGGATTTTAGTGCATCATAGCAAAATTTTGTAAGGTGACCTTTACTGCCGTAAATAGTACGCTTATAAATTTTACTATATATATATGCGTAGTGAGTGGGTGGTTTTGAAGTGGTAGCTCTAGACTTAGCACATATGTCCATAAGTTTCTTATTATTATTAATGCATTTATGGTTAAATCTAGAGAAGATATACGGTTTTTCATCATAAGATTCAATTCATTATTAGGCACAATAGCATTGATATTAGAAGTAGAACAAATATGATCATTTTTAAAAGAATTAAATTCATGTCTAATTGTTTCTACTTCTTGCATGGTATAACTTTTATCATAAGTCAAACTAGCAATATCCATTTTTAATTTATCATTTTTCAAATTTAATTATCAATGTTTTCTTTAAGAGATACACTTTCTTTATCAATGATATTAAATTTGGATGCTAGTGTCTCATGATCGGATTTAAAATTTATATGCTTGCTTTTAAAATCTATAAAATTATGATGCAATTTATTATAGGCTTTCATTAATTTCTCATATGCATATGCGAGATTTTCTATAGATAATTGATTTTCAGATTCCGACTTATATACCTCACTGGGGCTATCGTCTAGTAGCTGTGTACATGATGAAGCTCCACTCTCACTTAAAGTTGAATCCACCGAAATCCGTTAGATCTCCTCTAAGTTATATATAGTGATGTGTTTCTATATGTTTTCATAAAGTGTAAGCACTATCAAAATGAGCAAGTTTGTTAGAAATGGATGAATCAAAAGCATTAAGCATGAATACTAACACTAACTTGTTCATTGTAAACATCTTTTTATCATAATTGCTCCACTTAGATTTCTCCAAAGTGGGCATAACATAGGCACAATCAATAACTTCCTACAAATCAATATTTTTAGATATAACAAATAGTTTAAATCTAAAACACCATTGAGCATAAGGAAAATTATTGAACTTAGAAGCAATATTAATGTCATAACCTAAACTAGGTGCACCATGCATATTGATGATATAAATATAAGTAAGAAAAAATCACAAAACTAGATTAGCAATAAATCAAAGTAAAGATCTTTGACTCTAGGTGATGAAGCCACAAATCAAAGAGCACCAAGCTCTGATACAAAATGAAAGTACCCTAGAGAAGGGTAAATATGGTAATTTCTAATCTAATCTGATATCGATGCCAAATTAAAACTTATTAATGAAATTATCCTTAACAATATGGTATGCACAATGATATAAGTAAGGATAAGAAAATATGAAGCAATAGGCGATATAAACAATGAGACAATAAAATACGCCAATGCCAAACTCAAACACAAGAATATGTTCACGCAGTTCAGTTGACCCATGACCTACGTCTCCGCTCCTCACTCTCTTGGAGAATCTCCACTATACTCAAATAACTACGCAATCGGTTTTCAGCGCTCACTGACAAATGTTTATAATCACACAGTTATCAATACATAATACACTCCTCTAAGTGTTTATCTAGCCCGTGTCACCTTCCTTAAGTGCTCAAAATTACTACCTCTCTAGGTTTTACAACCGATGCCACTCCTCTTGGAATTAACCATGTTTCTCACCAACCACTTCTCTAAGAGTCCTTGTGTATTACAATGTGTTACAATAATAATAAGCTCAAATAAATGATTTGTTCTCCAAGAAAAATGTGAACAAATTTGTAAGCTCACTCAATGAATCACACCCCACAACCCAAGTATGCTATATGTGAAAATACTTAAGCTCAAATGGTTGTGTGTGTAAATAATGACAATAATAATGAAAATTAAACTCAAGTTAATCTAGTAAATACATAAGAATAAAAATAATAATAATCTAGATTAAAGAGTTAGAAAAACTTTTCTAAACAAAGAGGGATGAAGAATTGAGGTTGAACTCTTCAAAGATGAAACTTGAAATCCTCCTCTTTGTGAAACTTTATTCACATAAACAAACACTTGAGTTTTCTTAAAACTCTTACACAAAACTTGCAAAACTTATTCAAAACTTCCATAGTTTTTCTAAAGTGTTAAGGGCTAAGGGGTATTTATAGACACTCAAAACAATAGCCGAAAGCTAAAGAAAAGCACAAAAAACGAGGCAAAACTAGTAAAAATCATAAAATTTTGAGAAAAGTTTCTACACATGTAGATAAACATGTTAGAGAAAGAATTTCTAAAATATCACTTCTTATTTGTGACAAATTACTGGTTTACAACAAATATTCCAGATTCTGAAAACTGCTAAAATACTTGATTTTGTAAAATCAAGTTAACATAGTAAATCAACTCTAAGAATAATAAAATTTTGGAAAATGTTTATAAACATGTAATAGATTATGTTAAAAAAATAATTTCTCAAAATATATTTCCTATTTTGTGAATACTCATTTATTTTGTAAACTGTTCAAAAATATGAAATCGTCAAACTTGATTTTGATGAAATTTCTTCAAACAAGTTTTGAAATACTTTCAAATAGATTTGTAGATTTGAGAAAAGATATAAAATGTTATCGTTAAGTATATAATCCAAAACAGTGATAAATTAAAAACAAGTGTGTGTATGAATTTTGAGCTATAAGTATAAACACACAAAGTATAACAACTAAACTAGACAATATATACCCAAGCTAAATATCTTCATTTGAGCTCAATCTTAGTAGTGAGGATGAAGCACGATATTGTCTTTGATAAAAAAATGCGAATGGCTTCATTCTTATATCCGCCAACCTCCTTTAGATATCATCGTGAAGGCGCAATCCAACCAATCTGCGATAGGAGGATCTTTGTGTAGAGTTCCTAACAAGCAAATACAAAACACTTGACAAACTGATTTAGAAATTATTTGTTAATTATCAAAACTAGATTAGATAGTAGGATCATAAATATGAGACCTAACACTTAGTACCTTTCCATAAATAAACCCAAGGTACCAACCCTATGGTCGACTCCCATAATCGCCTCTCGACCATACGGGGATATTGAAGACCTGGGCATCTACGTAAGACCTAGGCATCCATTTTAAGCTCTTAGTACCTTTTATGGAATAAACCCAAGACACTAACCCTATGGTCGACTCCCACTGTCGCCTCTCGACTATACGAGTATATTGAAGACCTAGGCATCTATGTAAGACCTAGGCACCCATTTTAAGCCCTTTGGTATCTTTTCAGGAATAAACTCAAGGCACCAACCCTATGATCGACTCCCACAGTTACCTCTCGACCATACGTTGATATTAAAGATCTAGGCACCTACGCAAGACCTAGGCACCCAACCTCAGGGTTGTCATTCTACCAAAAAGATCCTCATGTCATCTTATATAAGCCTAAGGTATGATTTCTGAAGGGTTAGATTAATAGTTTTTCGACATACAAACTTAGGCAATCTTTCACCAAGTTTTTGTCAATAAAAGAACTACATATCCAGACAACAAAAGATGTTAGGTGAACTAGTTGTCTTGATTCCCAAGTACGGGTTGATGCATCACAATTGACTCACCCTTGCTAATTTTTAGTTCTAAATCAGAACAAAGTTACAAAGTTAAAGAGAATATAAAAAATGAAGAAAAACTCAAGAATGGAAACAAAAGTTGATTTTTATTGAACAAGAGGAAACTTCATTACAAACTTCTTTACAAAAAAAAAGATACAAGTCTTCAGAGCTCCCGACCAGATCCAGGAGCAGGACTTGGCGGTCTCCTGGCGACAGCAGTTAGAGAAGATTCCCCGGGGTCTTAACAACAGACTCATCCTCATTGTCACTCACTGCTAAATCCAGCCTGCCTCCATTTCTCTCAACATCTTTCAAGATATTGAGATAGCAGGAGATGCATGAAGGATAGAAGCAGCCGGGAGAAGGATGAGAGCTAGGAGGCACTAGCGAAGGTAAGTAGTCGACTCCAGTCTTACATGCCAATGTCACTTCAACCCTTCCTAAGAGGCAATGGCGCCCATCATTGCCCACTTTCTTTTTATATTGCTCCGAATCTAGACGAGCGAGCTTGTCCTCCAAATCCTTGACAAGGATTGCAGACGCCTGAATCTCTGACTGTTATTCCTGGAAGTCCTTCCTCGATTTTTCGAGAGACAAGCGCCTCGATTGAGCCTCCGCCTCAGCCGTCGCCCTTTGATGCTTTTCGGACTCAACTTCTGCTTGTAGATGAGCCATCTCCTTTTGAAGATCCTTGATGGCTCCCATCTTCTTGAAAAACTAGATCTAAAAATTATTCAGGAGCGCTTTCTTCTCATCCAGACTCCAGTGCCAAGCATCTTCTTTAAGAGCCAACTCAACCTCCAAAGCAGCGACCCTTTTCTCTAATTCTTCCTTATCTAACCTTTCCTAAGCTTGATTTGCCTGCCATTCTAGTGAATAGTTCTGCATATGCTTAAGTCGATTGAACAAAGCCGTCTCCAACAAAGCCCCCTGAGCCAAGCAAGCTTGGAGGGCCTGATGAATACCAGCACCTAGCATCTCCCCCAAAATCCTCTCGTCAACACCATTCTTCTCATGGTCTGGCAGAGTCTAGCTCACCCTTCGACTTCCTCGACCCCCATAGGCTCCTTGCCGGGGCGACGAGACGACTTAGGCAGAAAGCTAGGGCCAACTACCTTCTGAGCTCGAGCCCTATTTTTGGCAGCATTAACTGCCAGGGTCGTTGTCTCCCTACCAGGAGAAGACTCATCCATCTGCCCCACATTTCCCAAGCGGTTAAGCTGAGTAATCAGCAGACCCATTCTAGCTGGCTGAGGCCTCGTAACCGGTCCGACTGGGTGCAACCTCTCGATCTTCATCCTCCTCCTTAATTCGGAGGTAATTTCGGCTGCATGATGCATCAAGCAGGCCACTTCCTCAGCTCCAAGAGCCTCCCTCAATCTATTTTGAGGCCTAACAGCAAAGCCTGACCTCGTAACCTCTGTGTCCCTCTTGGAATTTTCCATCAGTGGAAGAGCAAGAGGACTCACCCTCCCCTGATCGCCTGTGGAAGACAAGATCATGGTCAGGCCCACCATTCATAGAGACGCATCATCAAATAGATCGTCCCTCTCCCATGACCTGGCATAAGAGCAAATCCTCTCCAAGTCCCCCATCTCCAGATAGCTAAGGGCAACCAGCCTTAACACGTCCCTATTCACCTCCAGCCAAGTTGAGCAGGCAAAGACGCAGTCAGCACCGTAGACCCACACATACCTCTCTCTCTAGCCCTCACTCAACTCCGAAAGAGTCAAAGACAAACTGGAAATCACCACTGTAATGGTAAAAATAATAATGCTTGTTTGGTGGAAAATTTGTAGTAAAAAGAAAAATTAAAAGAAATATATTCGATTTGTATTCTCTCAATCTCAATTATAATTTGGATTCCTAATTACAAAATAAAGGAAAATTGATCTGAATTTTCCCCTTTGTTTAATTCTGTGTTCTTTACGGTGGTGATGGAGTGCCTCCTTCGAATGCTCAGTCGAATTTGCTCTCCGTTGATGATTCGCATGTCTCAATTCACTGGAATAACTCACTTGTGTGGTGAGTTTGATTAAGCACTCTTAACGATTTTTGTAACTCAGAACGAGGTAGGACTCTGATGAACAGAGTTATTAAAAACCGAATAATCGGTTAATAGCCAAGTAAATTTGTTTGTTGCAGAAAGATACTCCAAGATCAGATCTTCTTGTTGTAACCGATTTGATCTCCTAAGGATGATTGCTCCCAAATCTCCTCTTTGCTGATAAAAATCCAATCTCCCAAAAAGACCGAACCTCTTTTGATTTTTTATCTGATCCAAAAGCCAGTCGATCCCTTGGATGATCCGACCCAAAAGAAATCCAACCTCCCACTCTGTTGAGTTTGTTAGGATTTTATAAGAGAATCAGGGCGTAACTAACCCCTTAATCCTCTCCTAAGTGGGTGTGATTTCCTCAGATTGTGGGGGAAATAGTTTTGAAACCGTTCGATTCATATTTGAATGAGTCAAATGCCCAAATTGGCGTTCAGGACCCTAACTCTGTATCTTAGACTGGAGACGCTGAGTTGGGCACCCGCTGGATGTTGAAAAACGCGAGGGCCGCCTGTGTTTTGTTTGCTAAGGGTTAGAAACACAGGGGTCGCCTGCGTCTCAAGATCAGAAATGCGAAGGTGAATTCCGCGTTTAGAAGAGGCTAATGACTTATAACCTCTTCTGTAGAACGTTGTAAGGACCATTGTTGAGTAATCTTTGCCTTGGCTGTTTTGGGGTGTGAAAGTCGTCAGATTATAACTCTCACAGTTGATTGTGAAGACTATTGAATAAGGGTTCTCATCAGTCATCGTGGAGGCCGTCGAATTGTAACATTTTCCCGATCTACGTAAAAATCCTCAAATTGTCGTTTTCATTTGTTGACGTGAAAGTCGCCGGATTGTAACTTTCTTTGTTGAGATGTTGATCAAAGTTTGATAGGGATCAGCCATCTGTTGTGATTTTTAGACATCCTACACTGGTCCTTTTCTGCCGACCCAATGCTGACCAGATGACCAAGCAATCTCATGCTCGACTTTACACCCACACTGTGGCAGATTATTATAAAAGCCACCAAAGCCCTCACTGCACCCGGGTAAAACTAGGAAGGGAAACACCTAAAGCAGCATGTACCTCCCTAATGAATGGATGAAGAGGCAACCGTAAACCTTGCTCTAAATAGACCAGATATAGAGGTACCTGATTCTCACCATGCCTATACACCAGCTCGCTCCTCTCGAGCGCTACCAGTGTAAGAGACATGGAGATATCATAAAGCTCATAAAGCCCCACCAGGTCATTCATATAGACACTTGAGTGAATGAGGTTGAGAAGAGCAAGCTTTTCCTCATTACGAACATCGATCAAAGCTTGAGAAGCTATTAAAGAATATTTTCATTCAAAGCTTAGAAGACAAGTTTTCAAGAGAAAAAGTTTGTAAAGGGACTTTATCATCCTTGGCAAGCTATTTATAGCATTCTAGAGAGCCACGTAGGCTCATCTAAAGGCACAAGGTGTTTCAAAATAAACGTATGAGATCTTCCTTGGAATCTTAACCATTTTATTCAAAACACGAAGTGCCGCCTCTTTACTACCCTACGTCTTGATGCCCAAAGATTAGAACGCCCCCCATTTACTCCATGATGCTTTGATTCCTGGAATGGCGATTCAAATCCCTGAGTGACATCAGCTAATAAGAACAGAGCTATGGCAGATATAGGGGTACCCGATGACATCAACCATGATAGATAGCAGAAGCTCTTTAGTTTCTCAAGTGGATTTACAAGGACATGAAGCTTATTTTATTTCACTCGAACCCGGCTCAAGCAGACTCCAAGCGAAAAGGGCTAATTGTTATGGTGTTCCCATTCTCTAGAAATATAATGTATAAACAAAGCACTGATAAGTGCCTTTCAGAAAACAAGGCCCCAATCAACTTAGTGGCCCAAGCCCAACAGAGGCCTCGACCCCGCTGACTCATCAAATCGATATTCTTTCATACCGACACAAAAGGTGGGATCAGCCGACCCTATCATCGAAGATGACCCACCAAGTGGCACTCGACCATTTACTCGGCGACTCACGGAGATGACATGATGAACATTCCCTATCGACTAGATTAAGGAATAACCTCCACCTCAAGTCTCTTCCCCTGAGCACATGTCAGCATCCCAGTCCACCTCGGACAAGCCTTATCTTGATTCTAGCATGAAGGTCTTCATGACTTGTCAGCCTCCTACATGTCTTCTGCCACACTCTCAATTACTTTTTGTAAAATAAGGAGATACCCTCTCCTGGACCGAAGTGACTTCCTCTCCATTCGCTAGCCGACACCTGTAAAGTGAGGGATGACTAAGCCTGCCAACGTGCCTTCTGTCATACTCTCAATCACTTTCCATAAAATGCAAAGACACCCTCTCCCGTATCGAAGTGACTTCCCCACCAGTCGTCAACTGACACCTGTAAAGTGAGGGATGACACGACTCTTAGCCCATACTTCACCACCACCTCCCTGTGTTTGGCTTGAAGTGACACATTTATCCCCATCGTGGTGATATATACAGGTAGATTCCTAACCTGAAGGGGAGCTCGCTCGCTCTCTAAAAAGGAAAAAGAACATACATGGTTCTTCATATACACATAGGAGCTCATACAGACCCTCTGTAATAGCACTTTGCCACATCAAGAACTACCTCGGTTCCTGACCTTCCCCTTCCCCACTCAAGTTTCACTAACTTGACCGTCAGAGAAACCACGGAGGAACCGGTCCCCGCCCTCTCACGGGTTCTTCTTGTTTACGCAGCATAGACTTCAGCCTCCAATTCAAGAACCAGGCATAAAGTCTGTAATGATCATGAATTTTCAATACTAGTTGAAATATTTTTTTAGTATTTTAAAATATTTAATTATTATTTTTAAAAGAGTATCTCTATTTTCTCGATTTTCTAGAATTTTCTACAATTTAAAATTATAATTTTATATTTATTTAAATAATTTTGATAATTATAAATTAACTTGTTACGGTAAAAACTTTTCAATTAATATTTGTTATATTATTCTTTTGTTAATATAAGTATTGTATTAATTATAATAATTTTATTCCTACATTCATTCATTACATTCCATAATTATTTTCTTAATTAGTTTTTACATTTCCCATCAATTACTTTTGCATCAATGTAATTGCTTCAGTTATTTTAACCTAACCCTATATATATATATATATATATATATATATGATATATATATATCATATATATAATAATGATATATATATCTTCTCTCTCTTGTTTTGCAACTCATTGGCGCCACCACTCTCTCCTCTCTCTCTCTCTCTCTTCTCTCTCTCTCTCTCTGCTCACTTCCTCTCCTCTTTCATCTCTCTTTGAATGAACCCACACCAGCCTCCTCCCCTCTTCCTTCGATGATCGCCACACCCGCCAAGCCCGAGCTCCTCCTCAAGTCTAACCACCACCCTCCTCTCGCGTCGCCGCCGACCTACGACTGCCTCCAGCATCCGTCGTCGAGCTCAAGATGCCGATCCCTCCTCCGCCCTGAGCTCTTCGTCGACTCCTCTTCCGCACGAGCCACCTCTAAGCCCAGTCGAACAGCCCGCCGTCTCCCCTCATCGCCACCGCATCTCGCCACCCGACTGCCGCCGCCCTAAACTCCTCAGCCACTACTCCCCTTGCCACCTCCCTCCCTTCGCCGATCAGAGTCCTAGCTCGACGCTCGCGCAAACCTCCAAGTACTGTCGTTAACCCCTCTCCCATCGCCATCGCCTGCTCGCTACCAACCTCGCTACAACACTCCAAGCATAGCCCCCTGCCTCTCATCCTCGCACAACCTGCTATTAACCTAAGCCCTACACTCCACCCCTGCTCACCTCCTGTGCCCATATCCGCAACCGTGGCCACCGGACAAGCCCGCCGAGCTCCCCTCCTTCTCCTCCACCAGCTAACTCTCGCCTTCCGCCCTCCACCCTCGTCGCTGCAACCCTATCACCACCGTGCTGAGCTCCTCCTGCATCCTCCATCACCGTCGCCTCATCCGCAGACTCACACGTCAACCGATGAATCGATGGAAACCCGAGGAAAGATCCATGTTCTCGTTTATCATTCAGTACAATTTTAGATCTATTGTAAAGTAATTATGTGCAAGATTCCGATCCTCATATAGTTTCAAATCAATTCTTATATTTTCATATGTGCAAATTTACTTTTTATTGATATATTAGTATTTTAGATCTGTGATATAATTATCTGCGTAGGATTATTTGATGAATAATTTTCTGTAAGGAAAAGAATTTTATTTTGACAAAAAATTATTTTTTTTGAATAATTATTATAAACTAAAAGAATTTATTTTGGCAACAGAATCATTCTAGGAAAATTATAATAATTTAAAAGAAATTATTTTGGAAAAGAATCATTTTGGAATAATTTAAAGAAAATTTATTTTGAAAAAAGAATTATTTTTGATCTGTTTACTGCTACTGTACATGCACAACGTACTATTCATAGTTACTGTTCATGTTCTACGATCTTTATTTTAATATATTTGACATGCCATGATATCGTTATACAGGATCGGTTGTATTCATTTATTATTTTCTTATTATGATTGAGAACCATTAGTAGTTCATGACTTAGTGACTTTGCGCATCATAAATAAGACTTAGTGACATGAGTGTGTGCGTTGACTAAATTTAGGAGGTGGACCAGAGATTTAGTGCAGGTCATGTTTGTTGACTTAGAAAAGTGAGAAGAGTTGGGATGGGGAAGTCTTGATTCATGTGATTGGATGTGGTTGTTGATATATCTTCCAGACTCGTACCGGTGACCTGTTTCGTCCTGGAGTTGGTTTGTTAGGCCAAGTGACCTATTTCGCCACTTTGGTCAGTGACATGTTTCGTCACCTGAGCTTTACCTAAGTTCGGACCAGGCCGAAATCGGATTGCATGTAGTCCTATAGCCGCCTGTTTCACGGGATTGGATATGCGTAGGGGATTTATGAACAGTCAGTTATCCGATGATATGAACGTTGACTCTATGTGAGATATGGACCAATGAGCTATTATAAGATGGCTAGTTGTATAACCTTGATACTCGGATGTTTATGGATTTCTTCTGATTATTATACTCTAGTGGTGGATTGCATTTTGATTTACCTTGATACTCGGATGTTTATGGATTTCTTCTGATTATTATACTCTAGTGGTGGATTGCATTTTGATTTGTTAGATTTATGGATTTCTTCTGATTATTATACTCTAGTGGTGGATTGCATTTTGATTTGTTAGATTTCCAGTTGCACATTTCTTTTGTCATTTCTGTTGTATCTGTTATTGCATTAGTCTTTTGATTATTCTATCCTTCCATGTGGGATCTTGTCGTGTACCATGCACGCTAACGTACACTTGTTTTCTCAGGTGTACGTTAGATTTAGAGGATGAATGGGTCTAGCTTGGAGACACGCCAGAGTCAGAGTAGTTTCAAAAGGAGTGCTTTGTAGACCGAGCAGAAGAAAAGACCGAAGCTTAGCTATTTCTTTTCTATAGTCGTTGATGGACGTTAGAGCATTTTGTAGCACTTTCTCTTAAGTTCAGTTGATGTATTTCATGACTATCTAGTTTCAATTGTACGTTTGTATCAGAACATGTTTACTCGTATATAATGTCTTGGATGATATTGCCCTTGTGATATGTATCATGTTGTTCTGGGTTGTTTATTATATTCTCGCTACTGTGATCGGGGACCTGTGACTTCGTTTTATATTGCTTGACGCTTAGCGTTTTAGTTTGAGTAGAAGGTCTAGTACATTTCTCCTCAGTCTAATATGTCACGGGCATTTTCACGTTCTGTTTCCTTAAGGTATTTTGGAAGCGGGGCATGACAGGTTTTTTGGTGGCCCATGCAGGTTACGGTCCTGAGTTCCTACCAGTGAGAATATAATGGACAATTTAAATGCATATCATTATTTCATCTATAAGACTATAGTTAGTCAATATCCTATTATCTAGATAAATTATGTCTTAGTCCCTACCTTATCACTTTCAGACTCCGGAACTTCCCACTGTTTCTTGTCTCGTCACTTCCCGACTACACTTTTTTTGTATAGCTTTTCTTTCCTTGTGCCGGTTATTATTTTATGTGTTCTTATTTTTACAACTATATTTTTTTATTTTACTTATATCATTTAATTGTATTGATTTCTACATTATTTATAACATTATTTTATGTATCACACAGTGTTATATTATATATTTTTCATTCAAAATATAAATCATTACTTATATATTTCAATTGTTCAAATCATGTTCGTTAATTGTTTTGCATTAATTTAGATTTCACATATACATTACATCGCATATCTGATATTCAGATTATTTTCTTGTGTTTAAATATATTTTTGCATATCTAAATTGTGTATGTGTGCACTTTTTCTATCATACTATTTATTATTTACTTATGTTTTAGATTATTGTATATTATTTGTATTTTTAGTGATATACATTAATAAGTGCATGATTTTAATATTCTACATATGCATTACATTCTTATTCTTTATTTATTCAACTCATAATATTTTCAGTATATAGTTTTCTTATCAGTCAGTTTTGTCTTGTTTAGGTTGTTATAGTATGTTCACATTGGTTTCGTTATTTCTAAGAGCGATGTATTTCTATTTTGATATTCAGACATTATTTATATTGCTAAGTTTAGAGTTGAGTTACTAATTATATAGTTATTTTGTTACATTAGTTATTATTCTTTTATAACTAATATAAAGATAATTCTAAATAGCATATTGTGGGTGTGTATTGTATTTACTCATGGGTTGTTTATAGTGCATTTGCGTATTTGTTGTTGTTGCTTTATTTTCGATATGTATTATTTGGTCAAAACATTAATATTCATTATATACGCATATTATTTTTTAGTGTTTGTTTTATAGAATTTAAGATTTTTATGTCCTTTTTGTGTTATTGTTTGTTGTTTATTCTCTATTCATTATTTCCGTTTACTTGTGTTGTGTTTTACTTTTTTATTCTTTTATACTTACTATTCTCTTTTTCATTATAGTGTATTCATGTATATTATTATATTACGACGTATATTTTTTTATTAATTTATAGTCATTTATCAACTTTGTCTAATCATATTCTGTTTCATGTATTATTAGTGTTTATGTTCGCATGTTCATCAATTGTAAGGACCGTGAATTTTTAATAATAATTAAATAATTTTTTTGATATTTTAAATATTAAATTATTATTTTATAAAGAGTATTTATATTTTTCTGATTTTCTAGAATATACTATGATTTAAAAATCTAGTTTTATATTTATTTTAATGGTTTTGTTAATTATAGAATTAATAGAGCGGTGAATATTTGGTTGTTTTTTCATGATAATTATTAATGATTTAATTAATGTAAACTGGAGTTAGTACATAGCATATATATATATATATATATTAATATATATAAATATATATATATATATATATATATATATAATATATATATATATAATTTAATATATATATATATTATATATATTAATTTGGTTAGTTTAATATTTTTTAATATTTTATTCGCTTAAATTATTACATAAATTAATTATCACTATGTATATAGTATTGTAATATTATTAATATTTGTTTAATATTGTACTACACGTGCATATGTCTCTTGCTCCCTAATTATTCCTCGAATCTCGCCCTAACCATTCCTCCTTCTTCCATAATCTTCAAACGACCCCACTCAGTTCCTCAATTCACTCCCTTATAATCACTCAACATGGTCTCTCTTTCTTCTCTTCCTCTAAAATACCACCCTAAAGAAAACCCTAAGCCAACCATAATATAGGATCTGCCCCTCTCTCTCTCTTTCACGTGATATCATCTTCCCTCCACCTCGTTCCCACGCCCTCACATCACCCTCTCTTTCTTTCTCTCACTGCAACCCCTCTCTCCTTCCAACCCAGGGTCCTCCAGCAAACCAACGACCCCAAGCCCACCTCCGCCTCCTTCTCCCCTCCTCCAGCAAAAGCTCGCGCCACGCCATCTTCATCCTCCGCCGTCCTCTCGCCTCGAACACCGCCACACCCAAGCTTCCACCGAGCTCTTCACCTCCGCCAACTCACCCGCACTAGACTCCAAAACCGCCTCCAACCGTAATGCACGCGCGTCCATCGCAAGCCTCCGGCCACCGTCACCGTGGAACCTCCCTGCATCTTCACTGCCCTCCTCCCTCCTTCCTTCTTCAACCGGCCTCCCATCTCCCCTCCTCTTCACCCTGTAGCCTTCGCCGACCAGCGCCTGCCACTAGCCCTGACTCGCAGCCCCACGCCCAGCCCACACCCTTCGTCGATCCCCAACCAGATCTGTCCGACCCCCTTCAGCAGCCCTCCCCACGACCGCCTCCAGCGTCGCCTTCGAGCTCAACTACAAACATCTCGCCGACGACCTGCACCACCTTCAGATTCGTTGTCGGACGTCGTGCTCTACCCGTGCTCAGATCAGATCCACGTCGCACCGTCAACGTCGATCCGTCAACGAAAGACTCGTAGGCAAGATCCCTCTTGCTCAGAGCTGAATTTTATATTTTGTTAAGATTTATCTGCATATTAGTTTGTGATATGATTATCTACATGGGATTATTGATGAATAATATTAGATAAATAATAATAATATGATATATAGCATTTTTAGAATAATTATGATAAATTAAAAGAATTTATTTTGACATCGAAATTATTTTTAGATAATTATATTAATTTTAAAGGAATTTATCTTGAAAAAGAAATTATTTTAGAAAAAGGGATTATTTTGGAAAATAAATTAAAGGAACCTATTTTGCAAAAGGATTATTTTAAGTAAATAAATTTATTATTTTAGAAGATTATTTTAGAATAATTTAATGATTCAAATTCTCAGATTTAATTACCTGATATGTCATGATATCATTGCACATGATTTATTATGTCTTGTTGCGATGAAGAACCGTTGATAGTTATGACTTAGTAGTCTTGTGCGTTATGAAAAGACTTAGTGACATGTGTGAGTGTGTTGACTGAGTTTAGGTGGTGAATCCGAGTTTCAATGAGGTTTATGGATGACTCAGAAAATACAAGAGAGTTGGGATGGGGAAGTCATGGTTCATGTGATCGGATAAGACTGTTGATCTATCTTCCAGACTAGAACCAGTGAACCATTTCGTACTAGGGTTAGTTTATTGGGCCAAGTGAACCGTTTCGCACTTGGTCAGTGAAATCGTTTCGTCACCCGAGTTTTGCTTGAGTTCAGACCAGGCCAAAATCGGATTGCGTGTAGTCCTCTCACCGAACCGTTTCGCGGGTTTGGATGCACGTAGGGGATTTGTGAACAGTCAATTATCCGGCGATATGAGTGTTGGCTCCGTGTGAGATGTGACCAGTGACCTGTTATAGAATGGCTAGTTACATGACCTCGTTCTTTACTAGGTATGATTTCTTGTGAGATGTAGGTCGGTTGTGTTTCTTTCATGCATAGATTGAGGTTAATATTTAATTATCTACAATTTAAGACATATGGTATATACATGAGGATTTCCTTGTTTGGATTATTTCGCTCAACGTACTACGTCTCGAGTTATAGATTTTTAAGTATTAATTTTATCTAGTTGTATAACTTTGCGACTTGGATGATTACTCTGATCGCTTGCTGCATGATCGACTCGTTACTTGATTGATTTTGTTGAATTTCCAGTTGCACGTCCTTTTGTCATTTCTATTATCGTATCGATTTTTTCTTTGGTTTTCGTTTGTTCTATTTTCTTTTGTGGGGTCTTGTCGTGTACCATGCACGCTGACGTACATTTGTTTTCTCTGGTGTACGTCAAACTTAGAGGAAGAACATGTTCAGTAGGAGCCAGAGCATTCTCAGCAGGAGTGCCTAGCGGACAGAGCAGAAGAAGGAGTCGAAGCTTATTCCTTGATGGTTCTAGTTTACTTTTGTAGTTCTTTTTTTTCATTGATCGATGTATTTTTGTATCTCTTTAGTATTCATTTGTTCAGTTTTGTATAAGGGCATGTTGACCCGAATATTATGTCTCGGATGTTATCCCATTCATGATATGATATTTTTTTTCTGAGTTTGTCTATCATATTCTTGCTGATTATGATCGGGAACCTGTGACTTCGTATTGTATTTATTTCTAGACGCTTTGCGTATTAAATTGAGAAGAAAAGAAAAGGAAAAAATGATAGTGTATATTTCTTCTCAATCTAATACATCGCGGGCTTGTTCACGTTCTGATTTCCGGGTATTTTGGAAAGTGAGGCGTGAAATCAATCATTTATGGTACGTTTATCTATAATATATTAGTGTTTATTATACGAATTTATGCCTTCTTATGTTTTCATTTGTTTATAAATCTATTTTATCTTCCATAGTTCATGTTTTATATATTATACATCTTTATTTATGTATATTTATGCTAATTATAATTATGTGATTTTGACTACTATGTCATATATTACTACATCTGAATTAATATTATACAATAATAATTATTATAGTTATATATTGTTATATTTATTATTTTTATCTTATGAATATTACTAATATTTCTGATTTATCATATTGTTTGTCGAATATATATAATTATGTCCTTTTATTATGTTTTATATAATATGTTTATTTTAAATCGCTTGTTTGCCATTATGTCTATTTTGTCATATAATATTTTATGACTGTTTTCATCATAATTTATCTTGTTAGCATGATTAGTACTATGAGTATTCAGACTTTTATGTGCTTATTATTATGTATATTTTTCATTTTAACGCTTATTATAAATGATGATTATATTTGCTATACACATTACATGTTTCTGAATCTTGTTTATCTTTTTACTTTGATATCTTTTATTTTTATGTTTTGATTCTATTTGTGTTTCTTTGAACTTGTTTGATTTTTTAATTATTTACTTTGTGCTATATAACTGTTGTATGCTAATAATTATTGTGTATCGTTTCATTCTACTATTGATTAATACTATGATTTGCCTCTATTTATTTGTCTATATGTATTTATGTCTTTCTATCTATGTTTATTTCTTTTATTTAATGCTATTTTCAATTATGATTATGTATGTTCTGTATATCTTATTATAATCCTTATTGTCCTTCTGTCTGATTTGTTATGTATTCTTGTCTTATATCTTGTACTTTTCTAGTAAATATTTCGTGCTACATTTGTTTATGACTCTTTGAATATTGATATTTATTTATCTGTATATTTATATTTTTGTACTTTCGTTGTTTATTATCATCATGTTCTATCTTACTGTTTATTATATCTATGTCTCCTTACGTGCGTTTATATTTTGACTGCTTTAAACATATGTTGCTATAATACTATATTTAAATCTTTTTAACATAGTTGCAAATTTTTTATATCTTCAGAATTTATGCCTTATATGTCTTATTTGGTTGAATGTGATTTGCTGATTGCATTCATATGTTTTGTTTGTAATTATACTTTTTGTATATCTTGTGTTTGCGGAGAAAATTGTTTGATTCATTGCGGGATTCATTACAAACTTCAGACGTTTACAACGAAAACAAAAATTAGTCTTTTTATAAGACCTTTACACAATGAAAACAAAAAAATTCAATTCTCTTCAAACAGCGCACAGATCGTTTATCGGTCTTCTGCTTGCGTGGGATCTTGGCCTGTGACGGGGATGTTGATATCCGTAGACCACCGTCGATTAGATCTGATTGTTGAAAAATTAGGCAGAGCTTCGTCGATTCGCAAAGGAATCAAGAAGCCGTAGCGCTTATCTCGGCAACAGTGAGATAATTGCTCTTCTTAAGATCACCACAACGGGGTAATCTTAAGGGACGAACACGAGAACTGCAGATCTGACGAGCTCCTCTTCTTTATGTCGACGAACTCGATCTGATCTCTCCTCCTCATCTCTGAAATTCGTGCACCTTTTGATCTTCAATCCGTCAGGGCTTCGCCAACGCTCTAGAATTCTAGCTCTTCAAAAAAGAGGGTCCTAGGGCTGTATTTATATGCTCCAAGGAAATCCGGGCGGTTAAAACCGCGTAACGACCTATTTTTGGGCCTGGAGACACCCGTTTCATCTTTTGTAAGCGACGCGGGACTCCAGATTAGTTCGTATCCTCATTATTCTGAAACTTCTTTACTCCACGTAGTTCGTCGATCCACTTTAGGCATTCGTCGATGTCAATCAAGCTCCTATGACTTGGATAGTGACGTTCATCATCTTCTCTTAGCTTTGAGCTGCTCACGGAGACCTATAGGCAATTTTCGATGCCTACAGATACCCCTTCCAAAGCGTTCCAGACTCGTTTCTTTTATAAAAGAGGCTGGAATACTTTGGATGTGATTGGTCCAGCCTTCGATCGGTATACAGGACCTTTAATTAGCTTTAACTCTTGGCTCCTTCAATTTTAGTCTATTCGATGCTTTGACGAATAGCTAAAGTCTTTCCGGCGTTGCGTTTATCGTCTGGCCGTCGTCAGAGTCTTGAGTCTAAAACTAATGAGTTAAGTTTGGCTCGTGTCATTGTGTTGACTTAGAACTGACCCTCTCCGTCGCATCGACTCTCTCATTGCAACGTATTGATTGGCGTTGACCTAGGGTTATGCGTTGACCGGCGTTAACCTTAGGGTTTAAATCGTCTTACGTTGACTTTTTCATCGCAACGCATTGACTAGCATTGACCTAGGGTTACGCGTTGACCGGCGTTGACCCTAGGATTTTGAACATCGTACGTTGACTCTTGATCACAACACGTTGACTGTCGTTGACCTAGGGTTACACGTTGACCGGCGTTGACCTTAGGGTTTTGAATCGCCCAACGTTAGCTTTTGGTCGCAACGCGCTGACTGACATTGACCTAGGGTTACGTGTTGACCGGCGTTGACCTTAGGGTTTTGAATCGCCATACGTTGACTTTTGGTTGCAATGCACTGACTGGCGTTGACCTAGGATTATGCGTTGACCGGCGTTGACCCTAGGGTTTCGAATCACCCTATGTTGACTTTTTGTCGCAACGCGTTGACTGGCGTTGACCTAGGGTTACGCGTTGACCGGCGTTGAGCTTAGGGTTTAAATCGCCATACGTTGACTTTTGATCGCAACGCGTTGACCGGCGTTGACCTAGGGTTACGCATTGACCGACGCTGACCTTAGGGTTTCGCGTAAACGTGAGGAGAATCAGTTTATACTCGTGTACTCTTGGGAGTTTCGGGAATTAGTTTAGCCTCGTGTACCCGTCGGAGGTTGACGGGTTAACCTTAAGAATATCATACATAATATTTTCTAGGAACTTCCCGTCAATGGTGAGAAATAGTTTAGACTCGTATTCTCATTGGAGTATGGATCAACCATGAAGTTATTGGATGCTGAAATCATCTGCGTGTATGGATCTTATCCTGAAAGCTGATTCATCTGCGTGTATGGATCTTATCCTGAAGTTATTGGATGCTGAAATCACGAGACCAACTAATGAAGTTGATACGTCAATGACTCGCATTTATAGAATTTTTGACAAATTCTCAGACATCAACGGGTTTGATTAGCCTTTACCGACTACCGTTTGAGTCGGGCTAGCATGCAGATTATTTTAAATCCGTTCCGCTTGTAACGTTAAGCTAAAAGAGTTAACCCTTTTAGTGCTACGATATCGAATACGTAGAATTTGTCTTTCTC
Organism: Asparagus officinalis; assembly: GCF_001876935.1. Taxonomy (NCBI): domain Eukaryota; kingdom Viridiplantae; phylum Streptophyta; class Magnoliopsida; order Asparagales; family Asparagaceae; genus Asparagus; species Asparagus officinalis. The sequence continues at coordinate 58,594,811 of NC_033797.1, forward strand.
ACGGGAATAGACTACCCGGCAACGTGTGTTAGACGTAGACTTAGGATTTTTGGTAAATCCTCAGCCATCAACGGATTTGATGTGCCTTTACCAACTACCGTTTGAGTCGGGCTAGCAAGCAGATTATTTAAATCCGTTCCGAATGTGACGTTGTGCTAAAGGAATGGACTCCCTTAGACTTGATGCTATGATTTCGAATACGTAGACTTCGTCATTGTTACGGGAACAGGCCACCCGGCAACGCGTGTTAGGCGCTGACTTATCCTTACTTAGGATTCAGGATAAAAGTCCCCAGACTTGGATTCTGGTGTCTTCTTTAATCGGTAAAAGACTAAACCGGCAACGCGTGTTAGGCGTTGGTTTATCCCTGCTTAGGCTTCGGGATAAAATTCCCCATGCGTGTAAGGTACGGATTATGGTGTTATTAATAACAACCTGCCACAATATTGAATATGTGGGCTTTTGTCCTTTTTACGGTTAAGGACTAACCGGCACACGGGTTAGGCGCTAACTTATCCTTTCTTAGGATTCGGGATAAAATTCTCCAGACTGGAATCTGGTGTCTTTTTCAATCGGTGAAAGACTAAACCAGCAACGCGTGTTAGGCGCTGACTTATCCTTACTTAGAATTCAGGATAAAATTCCCCGTGCCTGTGAGGTACGGATTTTAGGAGTTGAAAAAGTGGTGTCTTTTCTTTGGGGCGAGGAAGAATTTTATATTCTATCTCTAGTTGGAAAGGAGACTCGAGGTGGGATCTCCACCCCCAGAATCCGGAAAGGTGAAACTAGGAGTGGGATCTCCATTCCGAGAATCGAAAAGATTCGGATAACCCTAACTGTCGGAAGGTTTGATTACCGAACTAAAGATAAATTTCTCGTTTATCGAGAGTGAATTGTGGTTTTGGTCCTAACTGTAGGAAGGTTTGACCAAGCGGGAGTTTGAGATGACCCTAACTGTAGGAAAGTTTGATCACTCGATTTGAAAGTGGACCTCTCGTTCATTGGAGGAATCAAGAGGGGATTTTGGTTTTGGCCCTAACTATAGAAATGTTTGACCGAGTGGGATGTTTGAGACGATCCTAACTGTAAGAAGGTTTGATCGCTCGATTTGTGGATCTCTCGTTCATTGGAGGAATCGAGAGGAGATTTTGGTTGTGGTCCTAACTGTAAGAAGGTTTGACCAAATGGGAGTGAGAGTGCAAATTATAGTGGGGGTGTTGACTTGTACAAATCACTCAAATGTAGGGACTTAACACGAAGGGGTTTGACAATTTGTCAAGGATGGACAGATTAAAATTCCAAGCATTATATCCGGACTCTAACCATGAAAGTGTTGAGTGCACGAACATAATGGAAGTTTGAATGGATTAAACCAGGAAGAATTTTAGTGGACCCACTGTCAATAAATTTGATCAGTGAGAGATTTTATAGTGGAAGACTATGAGTCATCGAACACCAATGGGAGTTTTGTGAGGGAAGATTGATCTAATGAAGTGATCGAATCTCGTCTCAGCAAAAGAGTGTTCGGAAATCACAGTAAGAGTTTAGTGTTTATCACTTTATTCATAATGATCAGGTTATCCCTAAGAATATTACATTTAACATTCTTCTGGAAACTTCCTGTTACATAAATTATCCACCCCCAACTTCCTTTGTGAAGCTGGGTTTACCATTGTATTCAGTTGCATGATCGGGTTATCCTTAAGAATATTACATGTAAAAATTCTCCAGGAACTTCTCGTCAAGAGTGGGAATAGTTTAGACTCATATACCTATTAGAGTATTAAGAAGTAGTTTATACTCGTATACTTGTCGGAGTGGCGCCGTTCTCATTTGGCTTATCCCAACGTTATGACGCCGGCTTCAACCAAGGTTTGGATGCTATTCTTTAAAGTAAAGCAAGCCTTGGTGGGATGAAGGATCCTCCTATGGTACGCGCAGTACTTTGGATCCGTAGTATTATCAGCTTCCTCCTGATTCGTGATGGGTGGCAGCTTGATCTTGTTGTTTTCAAGAAGGGTTTCGAAGATGGCTGAAACGTCTTCGTATTTGAATGAGTACCCTTTTTGGAGCCTCGGATCCGAAGTCTTCTACTGTCTTCGGGGCTGCTGTTGTGACGTCTGATTAACATCAACAACTGCTGTAGGTGCCTTCCCTTCATCATGGGAAATGAGACTCGGATTCAGAGGGTTAGCCATTGTTTGGCTTCTTTCGACCTTCCTCCTTCTGAGAAAGCGTTCGGCCTGCTCTCCGCGCACCTTCAACTCTTTTCAGGTATTGAGCGACTCTACTCCCATAACGTCCAAGATATTAATGGACAAGTTATTATGACAGGTCTGCAATCCTTACAGTTCATTGCCTGATTGCGGAATCGTTTGATGAAGGTATCCACCGACTCTCTGTATTTTTGTTTCTCATCGAAGAGTGTCCTGATCGACACTTCGGTGTCATCATCGAAGAAATGAGCGAGGAATATGATCTCCAGGTCCTCCCAGCTATTGATGCTTCCGGGCTTGAGACGGCGGTACCAATCGAAGGCAGGCCCGCGAAGGGTGCCAACGAATGACCGCACCATCAAGGGCTCGTCGCCAAAAATCATGCCCAAGTGGGACTTGAAGTAGATTAGATGTTGAGTGGGCGATCCCTTCCCGTCGAACGGCGTGAAGTTGATCAGGTTGAACTTCACCGGATACGGGATCGAATCCCACTCTTTCGGGTAAGGACATGGAATGCCGGTCTTCTTTACCTCTTGAGCAGACATTAAAGCGTTAATTTTGCTCTCGAGGTCCTTCATCTTTTCGTCCTCATCTATATCCTATTTTGGATAATTTTCGAGAGGAATAATGTGGCCACCCCCAGTGTTATCATCATTGGTGGGTCCACCCCCAGCGTCGTTATTTTTAGTGGGACCACCCCCAGCGTTGTGTTCATCCACATCTAAATCGCTACCTGCTTGGTTAGCAGTACTGCGACGGCTGGACTCACCTAGCTGATTCGACAAAGCTCGGATTTGTTGGTCGTGCATTTGTCTCATCTCCTGCATAGCCATTTCCACCTCGATCTTGAATGCTTCTTTCTGCTTGGCTAAAGCATCCTCAATCATTTTAGCTACTTCCTCGGTGTTGATCATAAACACCTCATGAGATTGTCCGAGATTAGATACGGTGGCTTCTGAAGCGACTTCCGAGCAAGCGTCTGACGCTTCATCGTCCGAGGATAGTCCCCTGGTCATCCTCAAATAGTCTCTACGTCTACTAGTCCCTGCACGTACCCGAGTTAGACGATGTGATATGAGGGGGTCCGAATCAGAAGGTCGGGTAGATTTCCTCTTATCAGTCACGTTGGCGATAACTACAGATTGTTCAGGCCCGGTGGCTTCTAATTAAAGCCGAGACATTAGTTGGGCTATCTTGAATTGACTCTCTTTCCTGGAGAGAAATTAGGGTTGGAACCACTTGAAACAATCGGAGATTTTCCCTTATTGACCATGTTGATGGTAAGTTTTGGGAATTCATCATCTCGAACAACCGATCCTCTTTGGTGGAAACGCCTTGATTTGGGCTTCGTCGTTCCATCGGAGATCCTCTCGAATACCAAGACCCTCTGCGGAGTGGTCTTGGGGTAGCTACACGCTGATAATACTGCCCTAATAAGTTTGGTATACAGACAGTGAGAGGCCGCTTCCCGGGTACTTCTCTTTCGAGATTTATTCGTACCCCTAGCCCGATAGTACAACTCATCGACGTTGCAGTCAGAGCAACCTATCGGCTGTTTACATGAATTCTCAGGTATAACGCGTTCGTCTGTCTGACACGTTTTCCTCTGAATAAACATTGCCTTGTTGGCATCTGCAGGAGTCACACGTTTGGAATCACACTTTTATGAGGGTGAAACCTTAACGGGCTCCTGGTTTTCTGCACGCACCCCCAATCGTGTTGTAGAAATCAACTTGTTAGGAGGTCGCGTACTACCTCCAGTCTGGATGTTTGCTCGGGGTTCCTTCAATGGTCCCAAGCGTTCCTTAATAGGTGCTTTGCCTCGATCCTCGGGTAGAGAGTCAATGCGATCCTTCAATGGGATTCTAGATTTGGAGAGACCCACGCTGTCATAGGGCTTCACCGGAAGTGCGGGATCTGAAGTTGACAAAAGCTTAACGATAGTTCCGTTTGTTTTTGCCTTAGGCACTGATTTATCTTTTGGCATCCAAACTTGTTTGGATCTTGGCGATTTCTTAACCGCCTCTTCCTTTTGCATTTCATGTGCTTTTCGTACAAGGATCCGGGCATGCGCAAGCAAGGCGCGGTGCTTCTGGATTCGCTCCTCGAGAGTTGAGCGGGTTCGTTTGACACGAACCCATTCGTCAATCGGAGGTCGGGAGGAGGATCCCGATGCTGGTCGTGGTGAAAGATTAGCCACTTGGCGCTTTCTGAACTCCAGATTCGCTTGGTAACAGAGTCCATCCACCCGATCCAAGGCCTTGGCGAATTGGCGTGCGAGGCGTTGGCGTTGCCTTTGACGTGCTCTCTTTGATAGAGTTAGTGCACCTTCAGTAGTCAACTCCTTGATCGCGAAGGAGTTCAGATCTGCAGATCTGGTCTCATTGGATGCCGGTGGATCGTTGTAAGGTACGACTGTAGCATCGACTATAGGGAGATCGACTTCTCGGGTCTTCAGATCTGGAGACCGACGGATCTTTTAGGAGGAGGAGATCTTCCTGCGCTTATGAGGAGGAGCAGATCTGGAGGAGGAGGAGGAGATGTACTCTTCAAACTTTTGTTGATTGAACTCATATTCGATCTCTTCATTCACCCGAATCTTGATCGTCGGCTGAGTCACGACAACCTCGGCAGCGAGGCTGTTGGCTCCCACTGTGGTCGCCAGCTTGTTTGCGGAGAAAATTGTTTGATTCATTGTGGGATTCATTACAAACTTCAGACGTTTACAATGAAAACAAAAATTAGTCTTTTTATAAGATCTTTACACAATGAAAACAAAAAAATACAATTCTCTTCAAACAGCACAGAGATCGTTTATCAGTCTTCTGCTTGCGTGGGATCTTGGCCTGTGATGAGGACGTTGATATCTATGGACCACCGTCGATCAGATCTGATTGCTAAAAAATTGGGCAGAGCTTCGTCAATTCGCGAAGGAATCAAGAAGCCATAGCGCTTATCTCGGTAACAGCGAGATAATTGCTCTTCTTAAGATCATCACAACGGGGTAATCTTAAGGGACAAACACGAGAACTGCAGATCTGACGAGCTCCTCTTCTTTATGTCGATGAAATCGATCCGATCTCTCCTCCTCCTCTCTGAAATTCGTGCACCTTTTGATCTTCAATCCTACAGGGCTTCGCCAACGCTCTAGAATTCCAGCTCTTTAAAAAAGAGGGTACTGGGGCTGTATTTATAGGCTCCAAGGAAATCCGGACGGTTAAAATCACGTAACGACCTGTTTTTGGGCCTGGAGACACCCCTGGGTGTCTCGGTGAGGCCGATACACCTTGGGGTGTCTCGCTCAGACTGAGACCCTTTTTTGTACACTTGTCCGTTTCCGCCATAATTTCCCGTCCGAACTCGGATTTTAGTGATTCAAAGTGCGTCGGAAAGCTGACAAGGAGTTCTATAAGCTCTGATGATGAGATCATTGTGGATTAATCTAGGATAGCGTCGTTTCATCTTTTGTAAGCGACGCGGGACTCCCGATCAGTTCGTATCCTCATTATTATTAAACTTCTTTACTCCACGTAGTTCGTCGATCCACTTTAGGCGTTTGTCGACGTCAATCAAGCTCCTGTGACTTGAATAGTGATGTTCATCATCTTCTCTTAGCTTTGAGCTGCTCACGGAGACCTATAGGTAATTTTCGATGCCTACATCTTGAATGTCTATTCTACTAACTGATTGTATGATATTTCTATTGTGATTTGATTTTTATTATTTTCATGTAAGTTGTCTATTGTGTTTGTCTAAACTATATGTGTTTGATTCTTTGCTATTTTATTTTGCTTACATACTCGTCAAATGTTTCTTTTGCTTGTATATGATTCATCTGTTATTTGAATTGTATTTTTAAGTTTTTGTGTTTTAGTATGTGTATTATCTTATTACGTATGAGCGATATATATTTTGTTGAGATTATTTTGTCTTTTATCATCTTTATGCTCTTCTTTTAATTATTTATATTGTTGAGTTGATATGTTTTATCACATAATCTAGTGATTGACAATTGTTTGAATTATATATTGATATTTCATATCATATTTTTGTATGCTATATATTTGTTATATTTTGCTAATTCTGTGTTATTGATTATGTTTTAACACTATGATGTGTTGTCTTATGATACTATATAAAAAAATATCATGTTGATATTATATTTTTCTATGATTGTATATTTGTTGTTGACTTCTTTGCTATTATGCTATATTTGACTTATACTTATATTTTTGTCTATGCCTAGATGTTGTGTTATTTTTTAATTTGATACGTATCAACGATTTTATTTTTAATATACATTCTTCTTTATGCCTGTGTAATCTTTTTTCAATATATATTCACTCTCTTTATGTTATACTTACATCATTCTTATTATTTATATTACATACCAGACTTTCTTATGACCTTGTGTTATATATATTCCCTTGATGATTTGCGTGCTTTTTATACTTATGCTTTATCATTATTCCTGTTTATTTTATCTCATCTGACTATACATTATTGATTTATACTATATACATTTTACTATTAACTGTTATCATCATATTCTGCTTGTTTGACTTTGTATTATACTATATACATTTTACTATTAACTGTTATCATCATATTCTGCTTGTTTGACTTTGTATTTGACTTGCCCATATAACTTATACTATTAACTGTTATCATCATATTCTGCTTGTTTGACTTTGTATTTGACTTGCCCATATAACTTATATTCGATATTGATGCGTAATACATTCTCATAACATGTTTCATGCCTTATGTATACAATATGTGAATTTACTTTCACATTTTTTTCATCTTCTTTATTTATAGAATATTATATCTAAATGATGTTTTGTATACAATTTTTTTTATTATTTTTCTATATATGTGCTATAAATATTTTATATTTACTTTATATGATTAAATATCCTTTTGTATCTATGGTGATAACTTAGTATTTTATTATAGTGAATTGTATATTTATATTCATATATCTCTAGTATTTTTATTATAATGAATTGTATATTTATATTATAATAACTTAGTGTTTGTGTGTCTATATTTTGACTTGTATTTTTCTCACGCTCTACTTATGGATATGCAATTTATTTTGAATTCTTCTCTATATGCGTTGAGTTGAGTCTCTCTTTTCATATCCCTGTCCTTGGGTTCTTTCTTATTTTAATTTCGATGACGAAATTTATTTTAAAAGGGGTAGAATGTAATGATCATGAATTTTCGATACTAGTTAAAATAAATTTTTTGGTATTTTAAAATATTTAATTATTATTTTTAAAAGAGTATTTATATTTTCTTGATTTTTTAGAATTTTCTATGATTTAAAATTCGGATTTTATATTTATGTAAATAATTTTGATAATTATAAATTAACTTGTTACGGTGAAAATTTTTTAATTAATATTTGTTATATTATTCTTTTGTTATTATAAGTATTGTATTAATTATAATATTTGTATCCCTAATTATTGTTAATTTTCCTAATTATTTTCTTAATTAGTTTTAATTTTCCCTAATTAATTTTCTTAATTTATTCTTAGTTATTTTTAACCTAACCATATTTATATATATTTTCATTATTCTCTCTCTCTCTCATTTTCATACCTCCTTTGGATATGATCGTTGAAGCTCTATTCTATCCATCCTCCAACTCGTTGTTTGCCTAGAATAAATATGAAAACACAAACACTAGACAAACAACATTAGAAGTAAATTGTTTGTTAAACATCATCAAAACAAGAAGGTCAACACCACGCCCGCAGCCCAGATCCGTAGCTGTGTCACCGACCAGCCCTGCCGAGCTCCCCTCCTTCTCCTCCACCAGCTAACCCTCGCCTTCCGTCCTCCACCCTCGCCACTGCAGCCCCGTCTCCATCACGCCGAGCTCCTCCTGTAGCCCCCATCACCGTTGCCTCATCCGCAGATCACAGACTCATACGTCAACCGACGTATCGAAGAAAACCCGAGGAAAGATCCCTTTTCTCATTTATCATTCAGTATAATTTTAGATATATTGTAAATTAGCTATGTGCAAGATTCCGATCCTGGTATAGTTTCATTTTAATTCTTATATTTGTCGTACGTGCGAATTTACTTTTTTTATTGTTATATTAGTGTTTTAGATCTGTGATATAATTATCTGCGTGGTATTGTTTGATGAATAATTTTCTGTAAGGAAAAGAATTTTAGTTTGATAAAGAATTATTTTTTGAATAATTATTATAAACTAAAAGAATTTATTTTGGCAACGGAATCATTCTAGGAAAATTATAATAATTTAAAAGAATTTATTTTGGAAAAGAATCATTTTAGAATAATTTAAAGGAAATTTATTTTGAAAAAGAAATTATTTTTGATCTGTTCACTACTACTGTACACGCACACCGTACTATTCATAGTTATTGTTCATGTTCTACGATCTTTATTTTAATATATTTGACATGCCATGATATCGTTATACAGGATCGGTTGTATTCATTTATTATTTCCTTATTGTGATTGAGAATCATTAGTAGTTTATGACTTAGTGGCTTTGCGCATCATAAATAAGACTTAGTGACATGCGTGTATGCGTTGACTAAATTTAGGAGGTGGACCAGAGATTTAGTGCAGGTCATGTTTGTTGACTTAGAAAAGCAAGAAGAGTTAGAATGGGGAAGTCTTGATTCATGTGATCGGATGTTGTTGTTGATATATCTTCCAGACTCGCACCACTGACCTATTTCGTCCTAGAGTTGGTTTGTTGGGCCAAGTGACCTGTTTCGCCACTTTGGTCAGTGACATGTTTCGTCACCAGAGCTTTACCTAAGTTCGGACCAGGTCGAGATCGGATTGCGTGTAGTCCTCTAGCCGACTGTTTCGCAGGATTGGATGCGCATAGAGGATTTGTGAACAGTCAGTTATCCGATGATATGAATGTTGACTCTATGTGAGATATGGACCAGGGAGCTATTATAGGATGGCTAGTTGTATGACCTTGATACTCGGATGTTTATGGATTTCTTCTGATTATTATACTCTAGTGGTGGATTGCATTTTAATTTTTTAGATTTCCAGTTGCACGTTTCTTTTTGTCATTTCTGTTGTATCTGTTATTGCATTGGTCTTTCGATTGTTCTATCCTTCCCTGTGAGATCTTGCCGCGTGCCATGCATGCTGAAGTACACCTGTTTTTTCTGGTGTATGTCGGATTTAGAGGATGAATGGGTCTAGCTTGGAGACATTCCAGAGTTAGAGTTTCAGTAGGAGTACTTGTAGGCCGAGTAGAAGAAGAAGCCAAAGCTTAGCCATTTCTTTTCTATAGTCGTTGATGGACATTAGATCATTTTGTAGCACTCTCTCTTTTAGTTCAGTTGATGTATTTTATGACTATCTAGTTTCAGTTGTACGTTTTGTATCATAACATGTTGACTCGTATATGATGTCTTCGATGATATTGCCCTTGTGATATGTATCATGTTGTTCTGGGTTGTTTATTATATTCTCGTTACTGTGATCAGGAACCCGTGGCTTCGTTTTATATTGCTTGACGCTTAGCGTATTAGTTTGAGTAGAAGGTCTAGTACATTTCTCCTCAGTCTAATACGTCACGGGCTTGTTCGCGTTCCGTTTCCTCAGTATTTTGGGAAGCGAGACATGACAAAGTCGGAGAAGGAGACGACTCCTTCATCAATCTCCTCTACCTCGTCCCAGCGAGGACTCAAGAGGAACCGATCCCGTCCCGAATCCACACCTATCCTCTTCTAGATACGATTGACTATTTGATCCTAGTCATCAACACATATCATATTTTTTTCCTTGATATTTAAATAGCTATGATTTTTGAAGTTGCATATTACTACATTCTCTTATTTAAACGTTGGAATGTTATTGTTAAACATTGAAATTTCCCCTAAAATTTTCCATGTAACTTGGATTTGATAAAAATTGGTCAACTCGTCCCTTAAACTTGGTATTTTCGACTATAAAAACTCATTTTCAATCTTATTTACTCTCACATAGAGTTTTCTTACTCTAGTTCAACCAACTTTAGAGTTATAATTAACCAATGTCTGTCATGTGCATGCCATACGTAAACTTCTTAGAGAATATTTCAACATTTAACTACGAAGATAATAAAGTACTATTTATAAAATTAGGATATTTCAATGTTAAGCGGACCGGCGAAAACTGAGAGAGCACTATAAGTGGAAAGTCATCTAAACTGTAGGGTATTTTTATGTCGTGGGGGGGGGGGGGGGTGCGGGGGGGGCAATGTCAAAGACATGTATAAACTGTATAAATCGCGGCCGCACTGGTCCTCCGCTTCCGGCCCGAGTGGCTGAGCCGGACACGATCGATTTTTAGATCATATATATATATTATATATATTATATACTATATATATATTATATATATATATATTATATATATATATATATATTATAAAAGAAATATGGGTATGCTTGGTAACCACAAGCACACAAAATTTGTGCTTGCGTAGTGAGATGTCAAATCCCCCTCCACTCATTCAAATTGGAACAAATTCACATGGTACGTGATGAATGAGGATCTGACACATCAATACCAAGCCACAAATTTGTTGTGCTTTGTATCAAGCATACCCATTATTTTGATATATATATATATATATATATATGATATTATACTTATATATATATATATATAGTATATATTATATAAGCTATATATATATACTATAATACTATATATATATAATATACTATATATATAATATATAAGAAAAATGGCGTATGCTTATACGTAGAACATAAAAAATTATGCTAGGGTAGTGAGCGGACATAATCTATCCCACTCATGTCAAATGGTTGCCCCAATATCCACATGTGACTCCATCAATCCCATGTGAATGTGGTCCCCTAATTTTGAATGAGTGGTTAGGATCGTAAGCCACCTTACTACCAACATAAAATTTGTTGCTTGGTACAGCGATACCCATATTTCCTCTCCTCTTCTCTCTCTCTCTCATCTCTCTTCTTCTCGGCATAATACTATACTATATATATATATATATATAGTAATATACTTTATATTATATATATATATATATATAATAGATTATATATCTTACATATATATAGCGTATATTATATGAATAATGTAGAAAATTTATGCTTGGAAAAATTGTTCTTTGTTTCTCTCTTGTTGATAATATAAAAGGAATGTTAGTGGGACGTCACTCAAGTCGCGTAGTGTAATGTTTTTCATTGAAGCAGTGTAGGGTAGTGTAAATCGTTGACAGCTGTGCTATCATGAGTTTTTGTTTATCTTTGAAAAAGAAAATTTTCAATTATAAATCCTTGCTTGTTAGAATTTACATAATTTATTCCGTAAAAAACTCCTAATGTCAGAGTTAATCTCTACCTCACCTTCCAAGATGGCTCGTAATACTAGTAAAAAAGTTAAGAATGCTCAGTTAACAGAATATCTGTCTGAGATCGAATCACTTATTAAGTGGTCCATCCCATATGTCCCTAATAAAGACATCTATAAATTGGGTTCTTTGATTATAAGTAGGGATGCTAAACTGTATCTGTATCCGAGAAAATATCCGTAACTATATCCGTTAGGATACGAATATGGTTACTCAAACATATAACCGATGGGATATGGTTACAGATATGGTTTTGTAGAGAAATATCCGTATTCGTATCCAAAATATCCGAATACATATTAGTCATACTCTTACGATAGTTTCGATTCTTAGATTATGGATTTGTGGTTAATTTTGATGATCAAGATGTCTCATTTTAACTTTTCAATTATAATGGACATATTAATGAACTCTTTTGTATCACATGAACTATGTTTTTCTCAATACTATCTAGTTTTCTCATATCTGTTTTGTATCTGCATGCATATCCGCTTATATATTCACATGTATATCCGTAACCGTATCCGATTTTAGCGGATATGGTTATAAATTTTCCTTACCGATGTATATATGTATCCGTATCCGCATCCGAGATTGGTAAGCGGGTATGGATATGGTAAGCATCATATCCGAGCCGTATCCGAACCGTATGCACCCCTAATTATAAGTCATTGATAGCTATAAAGACATTATTAGAAATAACCACAATAGTAGATCAAAATGAGCAGACTATCAAAATGAGCAGACTGTTATATTTTTATATATAAGGATAATATGATATGATCATTAATGTATACTTATATATACTTACATATATATTTCAAATGTATATTATATATAATTATAGTATAATATGGTCATTTATGTATACTTATATATACTCAGCCCGGTTTGGCCCAGGCCTGAACACACTATGTCCAGATTCAGGCTAGACATTTTACCCGGCCTGGACCCGGAAATAATGGCCGGGCCGGACTGGCCTATTTTACCCGGCCTGGACCCGGAAATAATGGCCGGGCCGGACTGGCCTGTATGGACAGCTCTACGAAAAAGAGAACGCCACTCTTCGAGTCTTCGTCTTTCCAAACCCACAACGAGCATATGGATGCTATTATGCCAGCAGCAGCAAGACCTCCACTCTCGCCTCTCCTCTCAATCCCCTTCTCCAAATCCAAACCCTTCCTCACTCTTCCTCCTCCACCTCTCGACCCAAAGCCCAAAACACTGGCCCAAACCCAACAACTCCACGCCCAAACCCTCAAAGCCCAAGCCCAGCCCACTCTCCCTCTCCTCAACCTCCTCATCTCCTCCTACATCAAGCACAACCAACCCACAACCGCCCTCAATCTCTACGCCCAAATCCGAAGAACCCAATCCCATCTCGACACCTTCACTATCCCCTCCATCCTCAAAGCCTGCGCTCAGCTGGACGACATCGATACTGGCAGAGAAATTCATGGTTTTGTTCTCAAAACCGGGCTTGATTGGGATGTCTTCGTTCATAACTCCCTTATCCAAATGTATGCTGAATGCGGGAGTATTGGCAATGCGGCCAAGATGTTTGATGAAATGCCCGAGAGAGATGTGGTCTCGTATAGCACGATGATTCGGAGCTATGGGAGAGTGAAGTCTTTTGATGAGGCTTTGGGTGTTGTTAGAGAGATGATGGGCTTGGGTTTGAGGCCTAGTGATGTGACGATGATTAACATGATAAGTCTCTTTGCGGATATTGGAGAGCTGAGGATTGGGTGGCCAATGCATGGGTATTTGATAAAGAATAGTTTTGATGGGTTGCCGAGTGTTAATGCTGGTTCTTGTTTGATTGATATGTATGTTAAGTGTGGGAGTGTTGAAAGGGCGCGGGTTGTGTTTGATTGTATGAGTGAGAGGAGCACTGCTTCGTGGTCTGCGTTGATTGCTGGCTACATCAGATGCCAAGAATTGGAATCTGGAATGGAGCTCTTTGCGAGAATGCAGAGGGAAAATGTAGCACCAAACGTGATCACAATGCTGAGCTGGGTTATAGAATGTGGGATCATTAGAGAATTGGCACTGGGCAAATGGCTCCATGCCCATATGCTAAGAAATGGGTTTCAAATTCCGATGAATTTGGGAACGGCATTGATCGATATGTACTGTAAATGTGGTGATATTAATAGTGCTAGAGCTTTTTTTGACAGAATGGGCGAAAGAGATATAATGACATGGACTGCAATGATAATGGGATACTCGCAGGCCAATTGCTTTGATGAGGCTTTTGAATTGTTTGGGAAGATGAAAGATTTTAAGATCAGGCCAAATGAGATGACGGTGGTAAACCTTTTGTCTCTGTGTGCTGAAGCCGGAGCCCTTGATCGGGCGAGGTGGATCCACGGTTTAATAGACAAGCGAGGGATTCAAATAGATGTCGTTCTTGCTACTTCCTTAGTAGATACGTATGCTAAGTGTGGGGATGTGGAAGCTTCTTATAGAGTATTCGAAGAAACAAGAGAGAGAGATGTGTGCATGTGGAATGCTATGATTAATGGGCTAGCGATGAATGGCTTCGGAAATGAAGTCCTTGAACTCTTTTATCGGATGGAAATCGAAGGAGTAGTTAAGCCTAATGACATCACATTCATAGGAGTTCTTCGTGCTTGTAGCCACTCGGGCCTGGTTGCAAAAGGAAAACAGTTGTTTAAAAGAATGGCTTGTGATTTTGGATTAACTCCAAAGGTAGAACACTATGGATGCATGGTTGATCTTCTAGGTCGAGCTGGGCTTCTAGAAGAAGCTCAGGAGATGGTTAAGGAAATGCCTATGGAACCAAATGTTATAGTGTGGGGATCTCTTCTTGCTGCTTGTAAAGTCCATAAGAACTCAGAGCTAGGAGAGGAGGCTGCTCAAGAGCTGCTCAGGCTCGAGCCTTCGAACACTGGCTACAATGTTCTTCTTTCTAATATTTATGCATTGCAGAAGAAATGGAGTAGTGTTGCCAAATTGAGAACATCTATGAAGGACACAGGGACTAGGAAAGTACCTGGAATAAGCTCAATTGAACTTAATGGCTCAGTTCATGAGTTTATTACTGGAGACAAGTCTCACTCTGAGATCCAAAGGATTTATGGAATGGTTGATGAGATGAAGAGGAAGCTGAAACTAGCTGGTCATGTTGTTGACACTTCAACAGTGTTATTGAATGTTGATGAGGAAGAGAAAGAGAATACACTTAATTATCATAGTGAGAAGTTGGCTATGGCTTTTGGTCTAATTAGTACAGCTCCAGGAACCCCTCTCAGGATTGTGAAGAACTTGAGAGTTTGTGATGACTGTCATGCTGCAACAAAATTGTTATCGAAGATTTATGGAAGGGAGATCATTGTTCGAGATAGGAATCGATTTCATCATTTCAGTGGAGGATCTTGTTCTTGTCGAGATTACTGGTAGACTTGGGGATTCGTCAACCTATTTTGTACAGGTGAAATTCAATATTTCTGTAAGTTATTTAATTGTTGAAAAGAGATAGGGAAAATTGCTTCTAGCCCTCAAAATTAAATAATTTATTTGCTTAGGCTCTGTTTAGATATCATGGTGTTTTACTTGTTTGTATGGTGTTTTTGTCAAAAATAAAACATCATGCATTTGAAAACCATGACGTTTTTTGAGCTAAATCATACTCAAACACAAAACGCAACACTTATTTCAAAATATCTTTTATTTTTCAGGATTTTGTCCACAATCTCTTCACCCTCAAAATCAATCTTTTTGTTTATAGAAACCCCTAAGTACAATGACAGCCCATACCCACTCAAAATAATAATAATAATAATAATAATAATAATAATAATAATAATAATAATAATAATAATATCCCAAAACCACCCTTCACTATACATGTGACCACTCGTTTTTTTTTTTTGGATTTTTGTGCCTTACTCTCTCNCAAACTAGGGTGATGTTCAATTTTCTTTATGTGACTAACAAAAATTTCGTATCAAGAGGTCAGTTACTATTCTCTTCTCCATTTGTGGTGTCGGATCCGTCATTGTTGCGGTTGAGATTTGGACATAAGGATCCTCGTGAACGTTAGTGGAGAGTATAAACAGAGAGAGTGAGATAAGAGAATTGTTGTCGAGTTGTAAATTGTTTGAATTTTGAAGAGCTACCCTCAACTATTAGAGAGTTTGTAAAATAATACTATAAATATTTATTAAAAAAGGCTCATATTTTATTTTATTTTTGTTTGTAGGTACAACCGCGGGATTTACGTGTACTTATTCATAAAAGCAATTCTAGTAGGGAATGGCGTTGTGTAGCTTATATCAGATTATTATACGGCATGGTTGTTAAGCTTATGCATTTATTGTTAAGCTTTTTCGTCAGTTATTAAGCTTATGCATTGATTATTAAGCTTTTTCAATAATTGTTAAGCTTATGTGTTGTTTTCGTTAGTTCTTAAGCTTATGTGTTGTTTGTTAATCTTTTTTGTTAGTTGTTAAACTTATGCATTGGTTGTTAAGGTTATGCGTTTGTTGTTAAACTTTTTCATCAGTTGTTAAGCTTATGCATTGGTTATTAAGCGTCTGCATGAGTTGTTAAGCTTATGCATTAGATGTTAAGCTTTTTCGTCAGTTGTTAAGCTTATGCGTTGGTTAAGCTTTTTCGTTAGTTGTTAAGCTTATGTGTTGTTCATTAATCTTTTTCATTAGTTGTTAAACTATGCATCAGTTGTTAAGCTTATGTTTTTGTTGTTAAGCTTTTTCATTGGTTGTTAAACTTATGCATTTGGTTGTTAAGCTTATGTGTTGGTTAACTTTTTCATTGGTTGTTAAGCTTATGCGTTGGTTGTTAAGATTTTTCGTCAGTTGTTAAACTTATGCATTAGTTGTTAAGCTTTTTCCTCGGTTGTTAAGCTTATGCCTTTGTTATTTAGCTTATGTATTTATTGTTAAGTTTTATCATGATTAACAACTGATGAATATTATTTAGCTATTTTCTTATTCCTCCTCTTTCTATTACTAGACGAAAAAACTTAACAACAAACATATAAGCTTAACAACCAACATAATAAGCTTAACAACCTACAAAGAAGCTCAACAACCAATGCATAAGCTTAACAACTAACTGTTAGACCCTAATGCCACTAGGAAAGAACCCTAGAGGGGGGAGGGGTGAATAGGGTCTTATGCTAATCTAATCTGATATTATACCAATTAAAACTAATTAACAAATATATCCTAGCAAGTATGATATGCTACAAGATATGTGCAAGGATATACAATATAAACAAGGGTAAACAATATGATCATGCAATAATGGCGATATAACAATATGTAAGAATAAATACGCCAATGCCAAACCCAAACACAAGGAAATGATCACGGAGTTCGGACCTTCCGTCCTACGTCTCCGCTCCCCACTCCCGGGAAGAATCCACTACACAACCCGGTTTGGAAGCCGGAACTTCTCTACACACTCGGTTTTCTAGCTAACCGAAAACTCTACACACTCGGTTATCAAGTCAACCGACAACTCTCACAAATCCTCACAAAGTACATACACAAACAAGCTACAACCTCAAGTGTTGGTCCTCACGTATCGACTCCCTCAAGTGCTCGGAATTATCACCTCTCACTAGGCCACCGATGCCACTCCTCTCGGTATCGATTCCGTCCTCACCACACACTCCTCTCGGTGTACAAGTGTATTACAAAGTGACTTTATAGTTAGGCACACAACAAATGATTGTTCTCTAAACAATGTGAGAACTCAATTAGCCTCAACTCAATGTTACTATCTCTCACAACCCCAAATATATTATGAATGCAAATACAATAAGCTCAAGTGGGTGTGTGTAACAATGAGATTAATCAAATCTAAACTCAATTAAAACTAGCTTTAATAAGATGATAATCAAACAAATAAATATAAAGCTAGAAAAGAGTTTAGAAAACTTCTCAATAGATGACAAGAGATGGAGGGAGAATAGTTGATTGCTCAAACTCTAATAGATGATCTCCTCAAGCTCTTGTGGAATTGAGTTCACAAACTCAAACCCTCAATTGCTTAAAAGCTTCTAAACAAACATTAAACAAACTTAAACCCTTGTTTAAAACTCTTTTAAACTTGTTTAAATCATTTCATTAGTTGGTATGAGAGATGAGAGCAAGGGGGTATTTATAGGAACCCAAAACATCAGTAAAACCCCAAGAAAAAGACTAAAAACCCATAAACAAACAAAAAAGAAAACTAGCCGTTACTGTACAACGGCTCTATGATAAGTCAACTTATGAGTCGACTTATGAGTCGATTTATATGAGTCGACTCAGCAGACGAAAAATCACAACTCCGCTGCACTTCGTGAGTCGACTTATGAGTCGACTCATGAGTCAACTAATGAGTCGACTAAACGTGCACGGATCTGAAATGCACAGAAAAACTCAACTTAAAACCATGTTAAAAAATATCAAATAAATTCCAAAAATTATGAAACTTTGGGAGATGATTGTAGACATGATAATAAACATGCTACAAAAACTAGTTTTTAAAAAGGACCTCCGAAATGAGAAATATCATTATTTTATAAAATAGTTCAAAACATGAAAATATAAACACATGAGTTTTGACATTTTAGCTTAACCATGTTTTGAAACATTACAAAATGATTTTATAGACTTAATAAAAGATGTATATGATCATTGTTAAGTCCATAAACCAAGAAAATAATATTTTCTCAAAATTGCATATACTATGCAATATTCTAAAATAAAATAGAGTATGAAACATATGATTATGTATATGAATGTAAATTTGTTTTATTTCTATATAGTTAAACCAAAACACAATAATAAATATGTAATCTCATATTTATAAGCATGAAAACTTAAAACTGAAAACCAAAACTTGTGTTGTATATATATATAACTATATATATACAAGGAAACCAATATAATGTGTGTATATATGATTGAGCTTAAAATACCAACACACATAATATAAACATAAACTAATGTTACCCAAGCTTGATCTTGATCTTCAATAAGCTTGACTTGGTACACATTACGGATGAAGCTAGAACTTGGATCTTCAACTTGAATTGCATAGGCTTCACCCACTATTCCGCCAACCTCCATTGGATATGATCATTGAAGCGCAATTCCATCCATCCTCCAACACGTTGTTTGTCTACAATAAATAAAAATACACAAACACTAGACAAACAACATTAGTGATAAATTGTTTGTTAAACATCATCAAAACAAAGAAGCCAACACTAACGAAAAAGCTTAACAACACATAAGCTTAGCATCTGACGAAAAAAAACTTAACAACCAATGCACAAGCTTAACAATTGACGAAAAACTTAACAACCAGCACATAAACTTAACAACTAACGAAAAGCTTAACAATAAATGCATAAGCTTAACAACGAATGAAAAAGATTAACCAGTAAACACATAAGCTTAGCAACTAATGCATAAGCTTAACAACTTACGAAAAAGCTTAACAACCAATACATACGCTTAACAACTGACGAAAAAGCTTAATAACTAATGCATAAGCTTAACAACTAACATATAAGCTTAACAACTAACATATAAGCTTAACAACCAAGGCATAATCTTAACAACTGACGAACAAGTTTAACAACAAATGTATAAGCTTAATAACTAACTCATAACATTAACAATTAACTCATAAGGTTAACAACTAACTGCTAAACTTAACAATTGACTACAAGTTTATAACTGTATTAAGGTACGTATCTAACATAATAACCATCACTACAATATAACATATAAAGAAAAAAGTTTATGATTATTTTCAAAACAAACTACATTATAAAGTTTGCAAAAAAATCCACAATATTACATCTAAACATCTTCTTCGAATTCTATTGGTTCATCCTCCGCTCGTGAAAAAAATTATCACCGTTCACAATGATCCTTACGTTCAGATCCCAAACCCAACAATGGCGGATCTGACACCACCACTAAAGAATGGCAAATGACCTCTTGATACGGAATTTTTATTAGCCACCATAGAGAAAATTGAACCTCACCTTAGTTTGAGAGGAGAAGAGAGAAAGATAGGGAATTTTTCAAGAGGGAGAGAATAATTAATGGCGGAAGGGGTTGGATTTAACGGAAGTGGGGAATGGGAGGGGACAGAGAAGGTGTGACGCCCCTGGTTTCACACAAGGATGCAGTCTAAGGTGAACCCAATGATGTCAAACATGTCATGCACCCACGCTGTGCAACGACATGTTTCACCATCACAGAAATATCTCTCTAGTAGAATCAAATAAGACAGTACAAGTACAAGCAGATATAAAGAGATAAAGATAGGAAATAGAACGTTGACATAAATGATAAATTTTTAGTTAATCAGGTCTCAACAGATATAAAAGAAAATATGTCCAACAATCTGATACAAATGATCCAAAAATCTGAACTACAAGAGTCAACTAAAATATATACATAGGTTCTCAACTCTCAAAATAAAATGCAAGTCTAATAATAAACTAGAATCAAAACTAAATATCTGTGAAGCAGAAACTACTATAAATAAATGACGGTGACTATGTTGAAAGTCCGTCAACCTGCGACTCTCCGAAACTCTGAACCGTCGCCTGAAAAGAAGGGAAAACCACAACGTCAGAGCGCTAGCAAGATCATCTCCATCCGCCCCAGGAGAAGGGATTCTAGGTATGATGGAGGCTCTACCTATAAATGGATAGTTTACCTAAATCATTTTACTCTGTACTACATGAAATTTATATTTAGAAATTCACAACACGAGACTCGGTACGTCGAGCAAAATAATCCAAACAAGAAAACCCTCATGTATATACCATGTGTCTCAATTTATAAATTTCTAAATATAAATTCCAACTAAGAATAATAATAGAAAGCAAATACGAGAAATATCAAAGCAACCATCTCTGAAAATATGTTTCGACACCTCATACTTCCCTTAGTGGGCAAAACAGATATCAATACACTATCCCGTGTAACCAAGTTGTGAAATACCTTCATAATAAATCATTTCAAAAGAATGTCAATAATTGCCTACACTTAGATTATCATCAAATATATCATATCATCCTTCTCTAAAATTCTTCAATTCATCGCACCCCCGTGCGGACCGATAAATAGGTATATCAACATATGCGCATAACCATGCAGACTCAAATCATAGGTTCAACGACCTCTGAGCCGCTTGTGCGGACCAAAAATACATAAATGAGTGAAGTCCATCACAGTCTCATTGCGGTCCTGACTAACACACTCAGAGTGTAGTCCATCCGCGGTCTCATCGCAGGCCCTAACTAACCCCACTCATCATCTTCAATAAAAGCTAACTACACAAATCGTTATTCGTAACGAGGGCAAACTATTTGGCTATCCTAAACAATGGATTTGTACGTACTGAATTTTCGTACGTGTACTCCTCAAAATATGTGTATAGAACATTGTACGACTTGCATTACACGCTCGTACATCGAACCCACATGTAAAAGGGTCGAACTCACAAAATTGAGCTTCATCAGTCGACCGACGAAAGCTTCGGTCGACTGATAAGCTGAGGTCACACAAATCACACACACAGCCGAGCCCGTCAGTCGACTGATGTTGCCTAGTAGTCGACTGATGACCACCCGTCAGTCGACTGATGGCAACATCAATCGACTAAATAGACCAAAATTACACAGATTCGGGTTTTTACTTGATTTTCTTCAAAGCTTGGGCTTTTTATTAACTTATATAAATAAAACTTGATTCAATGCCCATGCATACTTAACCAGGGGTTTGTTTAAACAAGATGAAATCAATATGAACTCATGGGTCTAATGTTTAACATGCAAATTAACTAAATTCTTGTTTATCTCGACAAATTAGTGCATATAAACCAAATTAAACTATAACATGCAAATTAACTAAATTCTTGTTTATCTCGACAAATTAGTGCATATAAACCAAATTAAACTAAAATTAACATGTTAAAATTAACTCTAATGTTTATCTCGACAAATTAGTGCATATAAACCAAATTAAACTAAAATTAACATGTTAAAATTAACTCTAATGATCATGATCACATATACTAATCAATTACAGGTTCGTTCTACTATTCTTGACATAGGTTTAAAGCATAAACATCATATATTACACGTTTAACATTAGATTTAACCCTAAACATGAAGTTAAACACAATTATCACATAAAAACCCGATTTTTAATTAAGAGAAAGGTTTGGACAGAGGTGATCTTGCCTTTTACCACATGCAAATTCCTCTGAAACAAGTAGGGCTTGATCCCTCGTCGTCAAACGTCACAAATCTCGACTTTCCCTCGGTGTTCACCTCACAAAACTCTCCCAAAAACACAATTTAGATTTAGGGTTTGAGAGGGAAGAAGAGGGGATGCTAGGGTTTTTAAAAACCGATGAAAAGATGAGATTTTCGGGTGTAAACAAATTTATATAGAGCTGCAAACCCGAACCAAACAATCTGACCCGAAACAGGAAACTCAGTCAGACTTGGAAAAATAGTCTTCGGTATTTTGGTTGTAACTTTCTCGTCCGACCTGGGAATGAGGCGATTTAAGATGCGTTGGAAAGCTATTAAAGAGACTACAACTTTTGGTGAGTTTATTCAGACTCGAACTGTATCAGTGTGTAATGCATAAATACTCTTAACTGGTCGTTTTTTAGATTTCTTCTTTGTGCATGTTTTACGCGTTTCGTGCATGTTTAACATTTGTATACTCTCATATATACTCTTAATTAATCTCAAATCAATTGTTAACATAATCATACATTCACACTTAACCTTTATCATGATTAAAACTCATTTATCAATATAATTTAAAATATTTTCAAAATTTACGGGGTTTTACAGAAGGGATGAGAGAGAGTGCGGCACAAAAATCTAAAAAAAGAGTGGTCACATGTATAGTCAAGGGTAGTTTATGTAAACTTAAGTGGATAGGAGAAAGTCATCCACCAACTTTTTTATCTATTGATGTTGCATTGGGATCTGTAAAAGATATGGAGAGTCTTTTAAGATTTGTGCATCTCTTGATAGCACAAATCTAAATACAAAATGAGTGGATAAAAAGTTTGGTGGACAATACCTCCTATCCAAATGTTGATTTTGGGGGTGAAGAGATTGTGGACCAAGTCTTGTGAGGTAAGCAAATAAATTATTAAGTTTTGGGGGCTGGAATCAATTTTCCCAAAAAAATATTTATGTTGCTATACATTTGTATTGAAAGATTTTAATAAAACAAATTATTTCTTCAATTGCTATTTGTAAAGCGCTCAACATTTATATTTTTTGCCACATGAACTGATTGGAGCTGTAGTACACACTAGCTGATTCTTTTCACTACTCTACTAAACATCAATATGTCCTCTATTATGATTCAGACCTATGTTGCATCGATGCATGTACGAGTACCAGTAGATGTGTAGGCATCGATACATGACAAATTTGTAAAAGGTAGGGCACATGGGCACATGTATATACATATATTGAAATTAGTAATTTACATTCAACAATTGATTTTCATTCATATGTTATAAGAATTAAAATCTTGTATCATTTTACTATTATTATTTACTATATCGATTTTAAACTAGAAACCACTTGTTTTTAAACTAGGTACCCAAACAACCTTTAAAATCATAGTTCTGATTGGGAATAGACTAAAACGAATCTGATCCATGTTGAACGAGTTTCAGAAGATGGATGTGAAGTGTATGATAAACATCTAAGAAATATATGATGAGTTTTAAGTTAAAACTGTTGGCCTTATTGTTTTGATGATGTTTAACAAACAATTTACTACTAATGTTGTTTGTCTAGTGTTTGTGTATTTCTATTTATTGTTGACAAACAACAAGTTGGAGGATGGATGGAATCGAGCCTTAACGATCATATCCAATGGAGGTTGGCGGAATAGTAGGTGAAGCTATGTACAATTCAAGTTGAGGATCCAAGTTCAAGCTTCATCCGCAAAATTACCAAGTCAAGCTATTGAAGATCAAGATCAAGATCAAGCTTGGGTAATTTAGTTTAGGAGTTTATATTATGGGTAATTTAGTTTAGGAGTTTATATTATGTGTGTTAGTACCTTAAGCTCAATATAATATACACACACACATTTAATGGTTTCCATGTATATATATAGTTATATATATACATATACGTTTTGGTTTAGCTATATAGATATGAAATAATATATATTTTCATATATACTTATTTATATGTTTCATATTCTATTGTATTTAGAAAAATATTGTGTTTTTTGGTTTATATGGTTTATAGACTTAACAACTATAGTTTATACTTTTTATCAAGTCTATAAAATCATTTTACAAAGTTTCAAATCTTGGTTTATGTCAAAACATCAAAATACAAGTATCTCATGTTTTTATGTTTTGGATTATTTTGTAAAATGATGATATTTTTTATTTGGGAGGTACTTTTTGAAAACCAGTTTTTGTAACATGTTTATTATCATGTCTACAATCATTTCTCAAAATTTTATATTTTTTGGAATTTGTTTGATATTTTTAAACAGTGTTTCAAAATCAGAAAATCAACTTTCAAACATGTTTTCTCATATGTTAGTTTGCGGTCAACCGCCACGGTAGACCGCGCCTTTGATTTTCCCTGCGGAGCCATCACCAACTTTCGCGGTCGACCGTCGGCTTGAAAATTCCCACGGTCGACCGCCAAGGTCGAACGTCAAAGTTTCTGGAATTTTCTGAGCCTCGAAAGTGGCTCGCGGTCGACCGCGAGATTTTCACGATCGATCGCCGTTTATTCCAACGGTCATTTTTATACAGAATCTGATTTCCGATTCTGTGGGTTTTTTAGTCTTTTGTTTGGTGTTTTTGGCTGAGGTTTTGGGAGGCTATAAATACCCCCTTGCCCTCATCTTTCATAGCAACCCAAGAGAATGTTTTAAAAGATTTTAACAAGAGTTTAAACTTGTCTAATGTTTGTTTAAAAGAGTGTTTAAGAAGCTTTTAAGCAGTTGAGAGTTTTGGGTTTGTGAAATCAATTTCACAAGAGCTTGAGGAGATCCTATTGGTGCTTGAGCTTCCAATCATCTTCCCTCAATCTCTTGATCCATTGAGAAGTTTTCTAAACTCTATTTCTAGCTTTATATCTATTTGTTTGTTTATCATTTTATTAAAGCTAGTTTTATATTGAGTTTAGATTTGATTTATCTCATTGTTACACACATCCCACATTGAGCTTTTAGTATTTACATACATAGTATATTGGGGTTGTGAGAGATTGTAACAGTGAGTTGTGCTTAATTGAGTTCCCGCCTTGTATTAGAGAACAAATCAATTTGTTGTTATATTGTGAGATTGTAAAGTTTTTGGTTAACTAGAAAACCGAGTGTGTAGTAGAGATTTCCTCGAGGTAAGGAGTGGAGACGTAGGTCGTGGGGACCGAACTCTATGAATAAAATTATGAGGTATAAATGTTATTTGGGTGATCGTAGAAAACCCGGTTGTGTTAGTGGATTTCTTCCCGGGAGTGGGGAGCAGAGACGTAGGACGGAAGGTCCGAACTCCGTGATCATATCGTGTGTTTGAGTTTGCTTTGGCGCACTTACTCTTATGTTTATGTTTCTTGTCGTCATTTCCATTGTTCATTATTTATATCATCCACTATCTTGTTTATTTTGTTTACCCTTGTGTATATCACTTATCCTAGCTCACATATCTTGTTGTATTTTATACTTGCTAGGATAACTTGTTATTTAGTTTTAATTGGCATAAAATCGGATTAAATTAGCATAAGACCCTAATCAACCCCCCCCCCCTCCTCTAGGGTCTAACAAATTGTATCAGAGCTTGGTGCTCTTTGATTTAAGGTCTAACCGTCTTGAGTTAAAGATCCAAGTTATTTTTTTATGCTAATCCAATTTTGAGTTTTTTGTATCTTGCTTGCACATATATACATTATGGATATGCACGGTGCACCTTGTTTAGATTATGCCATGAATGTTGCTCCTTGTGTAGATAATTTCTCCTATGCCCAATGGTGTGTTAGATTTAAACTATTTGTTAAATCTAAACATTTTGATTTATGGAAAATTATAGATGATGCTTATATTGTGCCCACTTTGGAGAAATCCAAGTGGAATAAAAATGATCATCGGAATATTTGTTAAATGCTTTTAACTCATCTATGTCTAACAAGTTTGTTCATTTTGATAGTGCTTACAAGCTTTGGAAATTTATAGAAGTACATCAAGGGGACTTGGAGGCGATCCGACAAGCTTTGGAGGATCCGACTTCAAGTTCATATGAAGCATCATGCACACGACCACTAGGCGATAGCCCTAGTGAGGTTTGCGAGTTCGAAACCACTAATGATTTATCTAGTGATGAACTTACTTGTGCTAGTAAAAAATTATTGCATGCCTATAACATATTGCATAAAAATTTTATTGATTTCCAAAGCAAGCATGAAGATTTAAAATCCGATCATGAGAAGTTAGCTTCCAAATTTGATATCATTTCTCAAGAAAGTATTGCTCTTCAAGAAAACAATGATATGATAAATTTAGAAAATAATAATTTAAAATTGAATATTGCTAACTTGACTCATGAAAAAAATAATATCATGTTAGAAGTAAAGAACATAAAAAATGATACTGCTTCTTTTATAAATGACTATTTATATTCTACTTTTAATAAAAATGCATATGTGCCAAATGATGAGTTGAATGTTGTTAAAAATTACATTTCATCTTTAGACTCAACTCTTAATACATGCATTGATAACCATAAGAAACTTATGGACAAGTGTGCTAAACTTAGTGTTACAAAATCACCCACACACTACGCACACTTGTATAGCAAAATTTACAAATGCTCAATTTGCGGTCGTAAAGGCCACATTGCTAAATTTTGTTATGATGCACACAAATCTTCTAAGTTTAATGCTTCTTGTGCATCTCATAAGGCTTCTTCATCACACACATATGTACATGCACACACTCATAAAGTTCATCATAAGCATGCTCATGTGTTTAAATGTGAGATATGCGGTCGTTTTGGTCACTTGACAAAATATTGTTTTGATTTGAAAAAGAAATCTCATTTGCCAAATGTTTCTAGTAGACCACATGTTTTTAAATGTGATGTTTGTGGTAGATTTGGCTATTTGGCGAAGTTTTGTTATGATTTGAAAAAAATATTCAAACTTGCCAAATTTCTCAAGGAAACCACCTTTGTTTAATGATGATTCCCATTTGCGATATAATTTAAAAGAAAAATCTTTATTTGCAAATGATTCTCGCGCATGAACTAATGGTCCACAAAAACAAATGGATCTCTTTCATTGCACAAATTACAATCGGAATGGTCATCTACAAGATTATTGTTTTGACCGTGCTAGTGCACCATATGCGCCCAAGAGGGTTCATAACCCTAGGGCTTTGAGCTTAAAAGATAGGGGCCATGTCCCTAAATCTATTGGTACCAAGAATTCTTGGGTATCAAAACAAATTTGATTTTTAAAACCAAGTATTTTAGTGTTTTTCTTTTTCCTTTTCTTGTTTTGAAAAATTATACTTTAAAGTTTTGAACATGAAAACAATTCTTTTTATTAATTAAATTCTTTTGTTTTCATGATTATTGGTTTTGTTTTGATGAGATGTTTATATTTACATAACCCCCCGGATTTATTGGGTGTTTATTCACAATCATGTTTATCGGATGCTAGAATGATTATATAGATTGGAACAAGCTTAAGAGATTGATATATTGTTGCCTCTCTTGAAATTCTTTTGTCAAAGATTTTGTTTTGAATTGTTGTTTTGAATTCATTATATTTTACTTATATGATGATGTTCATGTGTTTGTGCTTATAGATCATCTATTCGTGCATTATAATGTATTTCATATGTGGTTTGATCAAATCCCACAAAGAAAATTCTTTTAATTGATCAAACATCGTTTTTGGATTTAAACTTTGATTTATGATTTCTTTTGGTTGATTTTTTTTCATTTGAAAACTTTTTCATGGTTCACATGTTTCCTCTTTGTTTTGATTTCATAAATCTTTTTATACATGGCTTATATGTTTTTGCCTTGAGACACAAATTCATAATAATATATCAATGTGTGTTCTCATAGTCTTTTTATAGATTGGTGTCTTAGACTCTTGTGACATTTTTTTTTCATAGTACATATATATGTGTTCACTTGGCCTATCTTTGTATATGAGTTATAGATAGCATATTTTGCATTTATGCTTGCTCACATGTTTTGCCATGATCTTTATTGTATATGTTCCATAAGGCATTTTGATAGGGGGAGTCTTCCCTTTTCTATTATTGTTTTTATACTCACCCATACATATTGATAAGGGGAGCTTTCGCTCTCTTCATCCATTTGTCCTCTTTTTGATGTTGTCAAAGGAGGAGAAATTCTGTGAGTATATTCTTTTTATTTATATGCATGATAATTACAATATTATATATTCATTTCCTTTCATGCATATATCCTTTTTGTAAATTGTTTATATGCATGATAATTACAATATTATATATTCATTTCCTTTCATGCATATATCCTTTTTGTAAATTGTTTGTCATCATCAAAAAGGGATTCCTTTCATGCATATATCCTTTTTGTAAATTGTTTGTCATCATCAAAAAGGGAGAGATTGTTGGCCTTATTATTTTGATGATGTTTAACAAATAATTTACTACTAATGTTGTTTGTCTAGTATTCGTGTATTTTTATTTATTATAGACAAACAACAAGTTGGAGGATGGATGGAATCGAGCCTTAACGATCATATCCACTGGAGGTTGGCGGAATAGTAGGTGAAGCTATGTACAATTCAAGTTAAGGATCCAAGTTCAAGCTTCATCCCCAAAATTACCAAGTTAAGCTATTGAAGATCAAGATCAAGATCAAGCTTGGGTAATTTAGTTTAGAAGTTTATATTATGGGTAATTTAGTTTAGGAGTTTATATTATGTGTGTTAGTACCTTAAGCTCAATATAATATACACACACACATTTATTGGTTTCCATGTATATATATAGTTATATATATACATCTATGTTTTGGTTTAGCTATATAGATATGAAACAATATATATTTTCATATATACTTATTTATATGTTTCATATTCTATTGTATTTAGAAAAATATTGTGTTTTTAGTTTATATGGTTTATAGACTTAACAACTATAGTTTATACTTTTTATCAAGTCTATAAAATTATTTTACAAAGTTTTAAATTTTGGTTTATGTCAAAACATCAAAATACATGTATCTCATGTTTTTATGTTTTGGACTATTTTGTAAAATGATGATATTTTTTATTTGGGAGGTTCTTTTTGAAAACTAGTTTTTGTAGCATGTTTATTATCATGTCTACAATCATTTGTCAAAATTTTATATTTTTGGAATTTGTTTGATATTTTTAAACAAGGTTTCAAAATAAGAAAATCAACTTTCAAACCTGTTTTCTCATATGTCAGTTTGCGGTCAACCGCCACGGTCGACCGCGCCTTTGATTTTCCCTGCGGATCCATCAGCAACTTTCGCTGTCGACCGCCACGGGTCGACCGCGCCTTTGATTTTCCCTGCGGATCCATCAGCAACTTTCGCTGTCGACCGCCACGGTCGGCCGTCAGCTCAAAAATTCCCACGGTCGACCGTCAAAGTTTCTGAAATTTTCTGAGCCTCGAAAGTGGACCGCGGTCGACCGTGAGATTTTCACGGTCGACCACCGTTTACTCCAACGGTCATTTTTATGCAGAATCTGATTTTCGATTCTGTGGGTTTTTTTGGTCTTTTGTTTGGGGTTTTTGGCTGAGGTTTTGGGAGGCTATAAATACCCCATTGCCCTCATCTTTCATAGCAACCCAAGAGAATGTTTTAAAAGATTTTAACAAGGGTTTAAACTTGTTTAATGTTTGATTAAAAGAGTGTTTAAGAAGCTTTTAAGCAATTGAGAGTTTTGGGTTTGTGAAATCAATTTCACAAGAGCTTGAGGAGATCCTATTGGTGCTTGAGCTTCCAATCATCTTCCCTCAATCTCTTGATCCATTGAGAAGTTTTCTAAACTCTATTTCTAGCTTTATATCTATTTGTTTGTTTATCATTTTATTAAAGCTAGTTTTATATTAAGTTTAGATTTGATTTATCTCATTGTTACACACACCCACATTGAGCTTTTAGTATTTACATACATAGTATATTGAGATTGTAACAGTGAGTTGTGCTTAATTGAGTTCTCGCCTTGTATTAGAGAACAAATCAAGTTGTTGTTATATTGTGAGATTGTAAAGTTTTCGGTTAACTAGAAAACCGAGTGTGTAGTGGAGATTTCCTCGAAGTGAGGAGCGGAGACGTAGGTCGTGAGGACCAAACTCCCTGAATGAAATTGTGAGGTGTAAACGTTATTCGGGTGATCGTAGAAAATACGATTGTGTTAGTGGATTTCTCCCCGGGAGTGGGGAGCGGAGACATAGGACGGAAGGTCCGAACTCTGTGATCATATCGTGTGTTTGAGTTTGCTTTGGCGCACTTACTCTTATGTTTATGTTTCTTATCGTCATTGTCCATTGCTCATTATTTATATCATCCACTATCTTGTTTATTTTGTTTACCCTTGTGTATATCACTTATCCTAGCTCACATATCTTGTTGTATTTTATACTTGCTAGAATAACTTGTTAATTAGTTTTAATTGGCATAAAATCGGATTAGATTAACATAAGACCCTAATCACCCCCCCCCCCCCCCCTCTCTAGGGTCTAACAAAAACATGCATTACATAACTGAATACACGTATGGATAACTATTTGTGTATATCCAGTGAATGCTCAATGAGTGTCTACGTCTGATATGGCTACGACAAATGATAGAATTTCCCAATGAGTGTATGATACAAGTCTGTGTTTGGTATGTGTCGGGGTACTGGTACTACTAGGTATTGTATGTTTCTTGGAGGAAATCTAATATCATTAAAAAGTAAGAAATAGAGTGTAGTCTCTCGATCTACTAGTGAGTCTGAGTATCGAGCCATGACGTGTTTGACTTGTAAGCTGATCTGGGTTAGAAATACGTTAACAGAGATTGGTTATCTTCTTGAGAGTCCCATAAGCTTGTATGGAGATAGCAAGGACGCCATTCACATATCTAAGAACCTTGTGTTTTATGAGAGGACAAAACACATAGAGATTAATTGTCACGTGATTCGTGAGAAGATGAAGGAGGCAATCATTAGGGCCAAGTACATACCATCAGAACATCAATACCAATAGAACATCAACTTGCAAACATTCTCACAAAATTTCTTGGCAGAACACGAGTGAATTTCATTTGTAACAACCTGGTAATGTATGATATGTATGTTCAGCTTGAGAGGGAGTGTTGAGAGAGTTGTTTATTTCTTATTGTTTAGTCTCATATTGGTTAGGGACAAACTCATTTATTTCTCTAAACATTGTAAACAACATCGGAGAGAGGTAATCTCTAGGTTTTTCACATTAACAATTCTGAAATGGGAATGTGCTTAGGATAATAAATAGCTACGCACATGTAATTTTAAGTGAAAAGACAGATTTGTAACCAAAACTAAGGGAACAAATATGAGATATATAGTTGAATCGTTCCTTCTTGATTTTTTTTAATTATAGAATCACAATCAAAATAGTGGAAAGGACTCAGCGAGTTGCCCCTGAACAGAGTTACCATGTCCATGAAATTTGCGGGAGGACGAGAATTAAGGGACACAATTAAGTCAATGAAAAGAACTTCTGAAACAAGACATAGATTGATTACGTGTTTTCTGACTTCTAACTTGTCCACATATAATGCAGAATTCCCACCTCAGAAAATTGAACTTTTGACTGCAATTGTGATGCCGACTTTCCTTCCAAACTTCTGGTGTATGCTTAGTCATCTCTTCTATCTAGTAACACATAGTCCATGAACTTGTAAAAAAATCGTTCATGTGGTTTCAAGCATAAGTTGGACTTGGAGTTGTTAAGGTTATGATTAAATGTGTTGATACCTAGGGCTGTCCATCCGGGCCGGCCCGGCCCGGCCCGGCCCGGAAAACCGGGCCCGGGCCGGGCAAAACCCAAGCCCGGACCCGGGCCCGGGTGGTCCGGGCCGGGTCCGGGCCCGGGCCCGGGCCTGAGCGGGCCGGACACCGGGCCGGCCCGGTTTGATTTTTTTTTTAATTTTGTTTTTTTTTATTTTTTTAAATTTTAACAAAACCATAAATTATAAATTATTATAAAAAATGTCATAAATTTTATTAATAACTTGAAATGAAATGACATAAATTACAAGTACAAAAAATGATAAAAATAACTTCTTTATTAATAATCGGTAAATCCTTTACAAGTATAAATTTATTTCGAAATTCGTCGCATCACAATAGATGAGTACATCCCAACTAGGTTGGCACCTACTCACCCATATCACTATCATTTGCAACTTTTTTCGAAATAATTTAATTCAAATTTAAAGCTAAGAAATAAAAATTACAATTTTATGAATATTATCTAATCATTATATCTATCTGCTAGTCCCAACTCTTCAAATTTATCTTCAATCATAGCAATCCGTTCGATGCCTTGTGTTCGCTTCTCGTATCTCCACCAATCCTGTAAGCACATCACCGCTTGTACAGTATACGGATCTAAGCATGTCCTGTGGTCGTCGATCAAACGTCCTGCTGTGCTGAAAGCGGATTCCGAGGCTACAGTCGAAACCTGCACTGATAGTAAGTCACGAACCATGGTGGAAAGTATAGGATATGAAACTGATCCATATACTTTCCACCATTGCAAAATATCTAAAGCATTTCCTTGACATCTAACTAAAGAAGCAGAAAAATATTCATCTATTTCAGAAACATCTAATCCTGATGAAGTTCCAGATCCACCAGTTAGTTCAGCTACCATTGCATACCTATCAAAACTTACACTTTTACCTCGACCTGTGCTCGAAGCTGAAGGTGCCGAAGCTGAAGACTGTTGTGTAGCTACACCATATCTAGCTGCATACTCATCATATAAGGTTTGAAAATAATTTCTAATAGCTAAATAATGAGTAGTAGCAGTAAGGGTGGATCCATCATCTAAGTCTATAATCTGTCCACCATACAATGATTGTAACAAACTTCGAAGGCCAATTTCCTTCAAGCATGGATCAATAAGAACACCAATACCAAAAATATGAGGAATAGGCCTAAAATACTTATTAAATTTACTCTCCATTTGAAAAATTATATTTCCAAAAGTATCATCCATACGATATTTTGCAAAAAATTTTTGAATATTTAAAATTTGTAAAGCAGCTAAAGTAATAGTTGGATAATAACAACCAGATAATAACATAGTAGCATCATAAAAAACTTGTAACATCTCATTTAATTTACATATAACTGTCCATTCATCTTCAGTTATTCCATAAGCACTACCAGAGCTAGAACTAGAAGCATAAAAATTTATAAAATCATTTATAATTTCTTTATATTCTATTGCTACAGATAACATTGCATAGGTGGAATTCCACCTATGGTCAACATCTTTTGGAATTAGTCTAGGCTTATAATTTTTTCTTTTACAACATTGTTTCCATCTTTTAATTCTCATTTCAGAAGCATTATGCATATTAGTAACTGTTCTAACTTTTTCTATCATGGGTTTAATTTCAGAAAATGCACTTTGAACAATTAAATTTAAAATATGACAGATACATCTAACATGAAAAAGCTCACCATGACATGGCAATGACAAAGTTATTTTCAGAAAATCAACAGCTACATTATTATTACTTGCATTATCTAGTGAAAGAGTAAATATTCTTTGATCAATTTCTAGTTTCATAAGTTCTTCAACAATTAAATTTGCAACATTAATACCAGTGTGTGACTCTTCAATTGCAATAAAAGAAACAACTCTTTTAAACATTTTCCAACTTTCATCAATCCAGTGTGCTGTTATACATAAATAACCAGTTTGCACTCTAGATGACCAAATATCAGAAGTTAAAGAAAATTTGCAGTTTAAATTTTTAAAATAAGAAATTATTTTTCCCTGTTCCTCAACATAATATTTTAAAATATCACGTTGACAGGTTTGACGAGAAAATTTTGTAAATGCAGGATAAAAACCATCTCTAAATAAATCTTCAAATTCATCATCTTCTACTAATTTAAAAGGAAGGTTTTTAAGAACAATAAACCTGATTACGCATTTCCGGGCTCGGGCAGCGTCATAATTCCAACTGCCGAGGGTACCTGAAGAGGATGATTGGGAAAGCATAGACTGCCGGATATCACCTTGTAGATTTTGGCCTTTGTTGTGTTTTTCAATATGCCGTTTGAGATGGTTGGTGCCGCTCTTATGATGAGCTTTGAATATCTGGCCGCACAACGCACATTTCGCATTCTGAGAGATGATCCTACCGTGTTCATCCTTGGTGACGTCTATCTTCTCAAAAAAATTCCATACATCAGACCTCGGCCTTTTTGGAGCTCTTGGTGCCGTAGATTCGTCGCCACCAGATTCAGGATTAACACCGGTAGGATGAGGAGTTGTTGTAGGAGGACTCATCTCTGGATCGGTAGGAGTTGCATGTTGCTCTTCATAATCAGACCCAGAAGCCATTTGTTGGAAGTATTAGAAAATACAAAAGATTATAGGATAGTATATTAGTATGAGATAGTATAAGATTGTATAAGAGAGTAGTAGAGAGAGAAATAGATGAGTTTTGTTGTGAGAAAATGAATTGAAACCCCCCCTCTATTTATAGAAGCAGCCCCCTAGGTAAATGACCAAAAAACCCTCGAAAAATAGCCGTTTTTTGACCGTTTTAAGGGGCAAAACGGTCAAAAGACCAAATCTGGCCGTTAGGCCAGATTTGGCCCGGGCCGGGCTGGGCAACGGTCACCTTTGTGACCGTTATGGCCGGGCCGGGCGGGCGTGCCCGGCCGCCGCAAACGGTCACCTTCGTGAGTCCCCGGCCGGCCGGCTGCCGGCCGGCCCTGGCAACGGTCACGTGTACCGTTCATGGCGGGCCGGCCGGCGGCGTCGCCCGGCCGCCACTGTCGAAAACCATGCATTTTGGGCACGTTCCGCCCGGCCGGCCGGACAGGGTTCGCCAACGGCGACCCGGGCCCGGCCGACCGGGTTTTTCCCGGTTCCGGCCCGGGCCGGCCGGCCCGTCCCGGCCCGGGCCGGACACCGGGGCGGCTCCGGGCTTTGGTCAGCCCCCATTGATACCCCCATCGGAATCCTAACTTTGACTTTGTTTGCTATCATGAACTCAAGTATTTATGTCAAGGTTGACCCATACTTGCTCTAACTGATAGGTTGGCTGTGGGATATCTTTAGAACTTGTTATCTTATGACAGATTTGTCATCCAATGGCTTTGGTCAGCTGGGCTTTGAAGACTATAATTATGAGATAATATGCCAATCCTATGTTGATTATCTATGTCAATATCCTATGTTGATTATCTTAATTAGTAGGTATTTTAATTATAATTATCTCAACTACTCATCAGTTGCTCTAGCATCATCACATTCCTACTCCTACACAATAACCACTGGCAATATCAAGCACTAAGTGACCCCTCATCTAATGTTGTAGTTGTTATTATAATCAGTTAGGTAGGATTGGCTTATAGGATAGATGCCGTGAATTGCCATTCCCTGAGTATATTTTAAGGTTAACTAGTTTCAGGCCCGTGCGATGCACGGATTTGTTTAATATACAAAAATTGATGTAACAAAAAAATACAAAATAAAACAATAATAATATATAAGTAATCAGAAATGATACAACCTAAGCTGCATATATATTTGACTTAATGTTAAACTGTAAAAAAGAATGAAAATATAATTTCCCTATTCTCATAACAAAACTGCTTAAAATGCCTCATGGCTATATGATTAATGTTATAATATTTTGCTATACCAAGTAATTAGTATGCAGCATAAAGTTTAGTTTCAAACAAAATATTTAAAGTACATAGAGATACCTGTCAATTATATATATCTATGAATGAAAATAATAATTATCAATATATTGATAAACAAAATATCCAACATATCATAAACATATCAAGTAGTTAGGTTTCTCAACGCAAAACCACCAAAATAATATGTACCGATTACAAAAGCTTACTAAATAAGGTTTTAGACCAGAATACTAAATATAAGTTTCAGACATCATGAATTAGATAGAATTTTTTCAAAAAGGAGCTTGAATTCTCTGCAGAATATTCTAATTCTCTTTTTCAATTTTGATTTGTTTTTGCTTTTTGTTGCTTGACATTTGCGGATAAATCAAGTCTACTGAAACAGAGTGCTCGACATCAGATTCCAACAAATTTCTCTTGCAATGTGTAATGTTATCCGAGAAACAAATTTCAACTTCATTGTCACAAGTGACCGATAAAGAGACCTGTGTTTCAGTATAAAATAATAGTTAGCATGATAATGAGGTGACATGAATAGATTGTTGTACAATTAATGTGAAGAATCAAGAAATCAATAGTAAGGCGAAAAGAAATAGGCAATACAGAAGTTTTTTATGCAAAGTGTCAAAAGTTAATTAGAAGCTTCACTGGATTGATAATGAGCCATTGACAAAATGAACATAAGCCAGAAATAATGTTAACTAAACTTCAAGCTTTCATTTGTTTTGAAAACTTCTAAAACTCAAATGGTAACTTCAAGCTTTCATTTGTTTTGAAAACTTCTAAAACTCAAATGGTAAAAAAACCTTGTATTATTAAAATTCATTCTACTCATATGTTAGATAAGAATATCTAAAACTCAAATGGTAAAAAAACCTTGTATTATTAAAATTCATTCTACTCATATGTTAGATAAGAATATGACAATATATAATGCATTCTTTTAAAAAAACCTAACATTAAAAACATATTCTACACATTCTGAGAAAATAAAGGCATGTTTATTT
Source organism: Asparagus officinalis (assembly GCF_001876935.1). Classification (NCBI taxonomy): domain Eukaryota; kingdom Viridiplantae; phylum Streptophyta; class Magnoliopsida; order Asparagales; family Asparagaceae; genus Asparagus; species Asparagus officinalis. Next base: position 58,631,423 of record NC_033797.1, read on the forward strand.
TATTTATTTAGTTAGCATACTAATAAGATATAAAGAAAAGTTTTTTGCACTGTTAATGTGAAGAATCAAGAAAGCAAAAGCAAAACAAAATTCAAAGTGGTAAAGGTGTAAGAAGCAGCAACATCAAAAGTGTATTTGAAAAATAAGTATTGTGAAATATACAGCAAAAATTGGCTTTTATAGAGTTTTGACTTGTCCGGTTATCCCCTTAATTATGAAGAGAGGTGTTGAGGTGTTAGTATAAGTATTAGTTTTGATCATAGTTGAGTCTGGATGCCTTAATTATGAAGAGAGGTGTTGAGGTGTTAGTATAAGTATTAGTTTTGATCATAGTTGAGTCTGGATGGAGGTTGTACATATAATGCTTTTGGGATGTTAGTATAAGTATTAGTTTTGATCATAGTTGAGTCTGGATGGAGGTTGTACATATAATGCTTTTGGGATGACATGAATAGTTACCTTTCATTTCACAAAAAAATAATAATAAATACAAACACGAGGAATGAAAAAGAAAAGTAATACTAAGTGTCTTGACACTACTACAAAAGCCCCGTTATTCATTTCATGACATCCCCCCCCCCCCCCCCACCCACCCCCCACCCTCCCTATCCCCCACCAAAAAGAAAAAAAGACTTTGGCGGGTTTTGCACACAACCTTTTTGAAATTTTTTTACCCCCTCCCCAAAAAGATAAAAAGATTCTTTTGAGGTCTTTCTCAAAATCTCTTTGGAGTTTCAACTTTTTATATCTGTCTCTTTACCTCTATTTGAAAATTACTAAAATATCATTTAGAGAAAAAAACGAACTGTCAATTTGTGAGGGGTATGCATGTTGCTCCTGTAAATAACGAATGACTTAGTTGAGGAATTTCCTCTTAAGAGCATTTTTGTTATTTGTCAATTACTACAAGTAGGGGGCTCCAAGTAAGAAAAGTTGACACTTTAGGGGTTTTATAAGTTTTCAATGGAGTTTTGTGGGATAAAATAAAGTTCAGGGTTATGTGCAAACCTCCAAGGTTCAAGGAGGTTTTCCGAAAATAACCTTAATCCTTTACTTTTAGTGGGGCAGATGAAAGAGTATGGTAAGGTGATCAGCATTTCTAACCACTCTCATTTTCCTCAATTCCTTCTGACATTTGCTTGTTTGAATCTGAAGGGGGTCTAGAGGTCAAGAGCAACTACCAAATCCCACTAAGAGAAGAAAGAGACAAAGGGAACAAAGAGACATAGGGAGAAAACTAAAGGGAGTCTTAGTTGAAGAGTTGGTTCCGGCCTTCTCATGTTGTCCATAGGAGAGGATCCAAAACGAGAGTGAGAAAACAAATCTAAATTGAGATACCTTGCACATTTGACTGATTTCATGCTTATGGCCTGTTGGTGGAGGTGATAAAGGTGATTGTGACCCACGTGGCACAACATGGTAACGGGCCTATGCATCATTGTTAGAAGGGTGGTCAGTGGTCTGTCTATAGATTATACATTACAAAGAGATCTCTTGATATTTTAGGGTGTTACATAGATGTTGCGCAACGGTGGAAGCGTGCGCACAAACCAAATAAGTCGCCGAGTAATTGTAGGTGTCTAAAAATGCCTATAAGTGTCCGCACACAGCTCGGGACGGAGAGAAGACGACGAACATCGTTATCCGAATCTAAGAGGGTTATCTGACGCCGACAAGTGCTTGAGGCGAAACGGCGAATCAAGTGACTTGCGCACTCGACAGTCAGCTCGTGCGCGCCAATTAGCTCGCGTGCGTCAATCAACACGCGCGCGTCAATCAGTTCATGCGCGTCGATCAACACGCGCGTGACAATCAGTTCGTGCACGTCGGTCAACACGCGCACGTCAACCAGCTCGTGCGCGTCGGTCAACACGCGCGCGCCAATCAGTCTGCGCGCATCAATCAACACGCGTATATTAACCAACGCGCGTTCGACGATCAGTCTCGCGACGAAGCATACAAGTCAACAAATCGACCGAATACGCGACAAGAATAAGTCCCGGAAGAAAGAAAACAGAAAAAAGGAAAAAAAGTCGGCGAACCCGCACGAGAGCAGGACGGGGCGATCCGACCCGCGCAAGCGCGGGTCGGATCAATCCGACCCGCTCATGCGCGGGTCAGATTGAATCCGACCCGCGCAAGCGCAGGTCGGATGATTCCGACCCGCGCAAGCGAGGGTCGGATCTGTCCGACCCGCGCAAGCACGGGTCAGACCAGTCTGCCGCGCTGTTTTGACCCCCTGATGTGTTTTTCGACGGTTTTAACGGTTTTCTCGAGATCTTTTCAGTTCTAGAGGTTCCCAACTGACTTGATATCATCTACAAACGTGGTTAGGATATTATTGACTAAAGATAAGGCCAAATCACTTGTTATCATCCAAATAACCACTTCCGAAGCTTATAAATACGAGCCCGGGTCCTCCTTTCAGCGGGGCGATTGATTATCAAGACGAGGAGGTGCTGCCGGATTGTGGAGTCAAAGGAGCACAAATTTCAACGAGGGTTGACAGATCTTGGCGAGTTCTTCGGCATAAAGAAGGAGAGTTCGAGAGATCCGACGCCCGTTCCCGTCCGTCCCTTGAGATTAGGCTTAGTCTTAATCTCGAGAAGAGCCCTGATTTCGCTTGGTCGATCTCAGCGCTTCAAATCAAATACTTCCTCGGTGAAGACGAAGCTCTGCCGAATTTTTCATCAACCGGATCCAGATCTAAGTTCGTCCACGGATAAACCCCGGCACAGGCAAAGATCCCACGCAAGCAGAAGACCGATAAACGATCTCTGCGTTTGTTTTGGCGAGAGTTGTAACTTTTGTTTTCATTGTGTAAAGATCTTATAAAAAGATTATCTTTTTGTTTACATTGTAACGACCGAAGTTGTAATGAATACCGCAATGAATACATTAATTTTCGACGCAAACAGTAATGAGAGGAGAATAACAACGAGCACAATTCACAAAGAGAGCGACCAAAATCACACACAAACACAGAGATTTACGTGGTTCGGCAAATTGCCTACGTACATGGGGAGAGGATGGAGATTTCACTATATAGAGGAGAAAACAATGGGTTACAACTCTCAAAAATACTCAAAATAACCCTAACCAAAGATCTCTCACTCCCTCATAATAATCTCTCTCTCAAAGTGCTCAAACAAATCTAAATTCTCTGATAAACGCCTCTCACCTTAACCCTAAAAACGTGCCTTCAAATATATATACACAAACCCAAACATATTAGGAAACAGGTTAGCATCCCAATTACCCGATATCAGTTGACTGATGGTCCCTCATCAGTCGACTGATCAATATGCATCGGTCGACTGATAAGGGTCCATCAGTCGACCGATCAAAGCACCAAATTCGGACCTTGTAGTGTGCATGCAATCAGTCGAACCCAACCAGTCGACCGACCCGAGATTTCCTGTAGACGCTGATTTTGCACGTTTTTCAACACTTTGAATAATTCGTCGCTGTTTTCTACAACTCTCCACTTCGGCGAAGCGTTCCCAAAACTGAGCCGACACCAGCATGAGAACCAATGCGTCGTCTCTCCAAATTCGGCTACACAAATGTGATTACCTACGTACCCCCTCTTTCAAGGGATCAAGCCGCCCGTAGTTCAGCCAAATGACCTTGAAAGGCCTCAACAAGCACAAATCCACAACAAGCTTCTACAATGATCGAACTTGTTGCTCGGGACCAATTTCGTGAGCATATCCGCTGGATTATCTTTTGTGTGGATCTTCACAAGCTCCACATCTCCATCTTCAAGAACATCCCAAACGAAATGATAACGAACATCAATATGCTTCATCCTCGTATGGAAAACCTGATTCTTCTCTATATAGATAGCACTCATGCTATCACAATGAATAATGACGGATCGCTGCGAAACATCAAGATCTTTCAAAAGTCCTTGAAGCCAAATCGCCTCCTTAACAACCTCCGTAATCGCCATATACTCTGCCTCCGTCGTCGACAAAGCCACTGTAGACTGCAAGGTACATTTCCAACACATCGGCGCATGGGTCAAAGTGAACACATATCCCTTTGCTGACCGACGTTTATCCAAATCTCCAGCATAGTCTGAATCAACATAACCAATACACAACTTCCCACCACTAGTGTCCCGCTCAAACACCAAACCAATATTGAGAGTACCTCGAATGTACCTCAAATCCACCTCACGGCATCCCAATAACCCGGACTTGGGTCGTGCATGTATCATGAAACCTTGCTAACTGCGTGTGACAAATCTGGCCTCGTACATACCATGACGTACATCAAACTTCCCACTACGCTCGCATAATGAGTCTTCGACATCAACTCTCTATCTTCAACTGTCTTCGGTGAAAGGTCAGCTGAAAGCTTCAAATAGGCTCCCAAAAGTACACAGACTGGCTTCGTCTCCATACTAACATTGAATTGATGTAGCACCTTCTTCAAATAAGTCACATGTGTCAAACATGTTATGCCCTTATCTCTTTCTCTGCCGATCTTTATCCCTAAAATGCGCTTTGCTTCACCTAAATCCTTCATCTCAAACTCGTTCAAAATCTCTATCTTTAACTCATCTATGGCGGATCTGGAAATAGAAGCAACCAACATGTCATCGACATAAAGCAACAAATAAATATACGTACCTCCATGCAACTTGCGATAGTACACACAAGGATCAAACTAGCTCCTAATGTATGAATGGTCGAGCATAAACACATCGAACCGCTTATACCACTGTTTCAGAGATTGCTTCAACCCGTATTACGATTTCTTCAATCTACACACTAATTTTTTCTTCCCTCCAGCTCAAAATCCTAATGGCTGAGTCATATATATTTCTTCATCTATATTACCATGAAGAAAAATTATTTTCACATCCAATTGATCCAATTCTAATCCATATTGTGTCACCAAAGCTAGCAAGATCCGAATCAAAGAGTGCTTGACCACCGGAAAGAAGACCTCATTGTAGTCAATGCCTTCTTCATGTGCATAGACCTTCACTACCAACCTAGCTTTGAACCTCACATGAATGCCCTCATTCTTGGTATACACTTATTTACAACCAATTGCCTTCTGCCCCTTTGGAAGCTCGACAAGCTCCAATGTGTCGTTCTTTTAAAGAGACTCCATCACCTCCTGCATAACTTCCTACCATAAATTAGCCTCTAAACTCTGCTCAGCCTCTCTGAATGTAGTAGGAATCATCTCATAAACATTCTCCACCGAAAGTGCATACGCAACCACTATATCTGTATACCTCGCTGGTAACCGTATGTCTCTCCTGGTCTTTAAACCGTAAAAGAATTCTAAACCTAAGCCATTGGTCCCTGATCCTGCTTTGGTAAACCTGTATCCTCCAAATCATCATTGTGCCCGCCTGGTGTCATCTTAGTTGGCACTCTAATAGATACAGTCCCATCTGGACACTGTGGAGCTGCATCAATCTCCACCATCTGCGACTTCCTCTGTCATGGTGCTCTCCACCTGATGAGAGATGGAGGGCTTCAAGAACGAAACATCATCAAAAGTAACGTATCTACTAAGCACAATCTTCTTATCAACTGAATCCTAAAGCTTGTATCCTTTAACATCACGTTTGAATCCCATAAATATAACCTTCCTAGCTCGAGGTTCCAATTATCAGTTTTGATATGATAAAATGTAGGGCATCCAAATAACTTGAGCTGATCATAATCATGTGCTAGTTCTCTCAATCACATCTCTATAGGAGTATTTCCTTCTATCGCAGATGAAGGCAGCCTATTAATGAGATGACTCGCATATGAAAGTGCCTCAGCCAAAAAGATATTCTCCAAATAACTTTGCGATAACAAACATCAGACTTTCTCTATTAAAGACCGATTCAATCTCTCTGCCAACCCATTCTGCTGTGGTGTATGACTAATTGTGAAATGCTTCTCTATGTCCTTGTCTCAACATAGCTACTGAAAGGGGTCTGAAGTATACTCTCCACCGTTGTTGGATCTCAACGTCTTGATCTTTCTCCATGTCTGCAGTTCTAATCTTCTCTTCCACTTCACAAATATCTCTAGGACTTTACTCTTCTTTGCTATGGTGTATACCCAACAACGCTTAGGATAGTCATACATAAACATGATGAACCAATGTCGACTACCAAATGATGCCATCTTGGTGGAACCCCAAACATCTGTGTGCATGTAGTCCATGATGCCCATTGTACTATGAATAGCTATCCCGAATTTTACTTTAGTCTTCTTGCCAAGAACACAACACAGAATTCTATCTTTCCACTCTTGGCTCCCTTCAATAGCCCTTGCTTGCACAATACCTACAGTGACTTTTCTCCTGTGTACCCCACTCTGTAGTGCTAATGTTTGCTCGCATTCTCTGAAACTGCTGAAGCTACCTGGCCAATCTCGGTGTGTCCGTTTAGATTATAAAGATTCTTTCCGCGGACCGCCTTCATCACTACTAAAGATCCCTTAGTAACTTTTGCTACAGTGCTCTCAAAAGTCACCTTGAATCCTTTTACCTCTAAAGCTCTAACAAAAATAAGATTCATCTTCAGCTGAGGAACAAATCTCACTTCATTCAACTCTCGAACAACTTTATCATGCATCTAAATCCTGACAGTACTTATTCAACGAATGCCACAGAACTGGTTGTTTCCCATGACCACCACACCCTCATCGAGCTTCTCAAAAGATACAAACCAATCTCTTCGGGGAGTCACATGATAAGTAGCGCCAGAATCCAACATCCAATTCGATGTATTCGCATGGTTAACCTCTGGAGTAATCAATAGAGAAAAACATGAATCATCTGAATCATCACTATCTTTAGCGACATTCACCTCGCTGGCCTTTGGCCCCTTCTTTTTACTATTCTCCTTCTCTTCGAGCTTCGGGCAATCTATCTTCCAATGTTCTTGTTCTCTGCAAAAAGCACATTCGTCTTTAAAATCTGGTAGTGGCCTCTAGACTTTGACCTGCCTCGATTATCACCTCTTAGATATTAACTCCTTCCTCTCGTCGACGAGACCTCTCCTAAAGTGCTAGCTCTGGAAGACTCTTTATCCTTCCTCCTCAAGTCGAAATTGATCAACGCGTTAGTCACTTTACTATAGGTGATAGAAGATCTATCATTCAACAAAGTGAGCTCAAAGGTATCATACTCCTCATCGGTTAAGGAGCCTAACAAAATAATTGCATTGTACTCATCTGATATCTTCTCATCCACATTCGCCAAGTCCAACAACAACTTTGTGTAGTTGTTCACATGATCTGCAAGTAAGGTACCCCTGGACATCTGGAATCTGAATAATCTTCGCAGCTTTTTGCGGGAAAAATTAAAAGAAAACTGAGAAATAAACTTGTATTAATCTCCCTAACTAACTTAGGAAAAGAATGAATACAATCTCTCTTTGTAACCTCTCTCTAACTGACTTAGAAAAAGAAATTATAATTTCTCTTATCGGTTTCTCGATTTACAAAAGAGAGAAGGAATCGACATAGATCCTTCCCTTTGTTTAAAATGGGGGTCTTCTTGGTGTCGATAAGAGTTTGATTCTTGTATCCCGTTGACGATTCGAGCACGTAGCTTCGTGGAACTTTGTATCCTCTTCTTGACTTGATGTCTTTGACGAACTTGTGAGGCAAGTTTGGAACTCTAAATGAGTTTTAGAACTCTGTAAAAGAGTTAATTTCAAAAAAGGAATTGATCCTTTTTAACTGGAATAAGCCGATCAGTTCTTCAACCGAAAATGGTTCAAAAGTCAAGCTTTCAAAGCACCAAAAGCTCTAACCAAAGCCAAGTCAAGATGATCCAAAAAGGATCCTTTTGTAGCTGACTTATCAGCTATTTATAGGGATTTAAGGGGGTGTAACTGATCCTTTAAATCGTTCCTTAATGAGGATTTAATGCCCTTAATTCACGCAAGACAGTTTTGGAACCGTTTAAAACGTGTTTGAATGGGTCAAACATGATATTTGCGTTCTGGAAATGACTATTGCATTTAGAACTGAAAATGCGGTAGTGAGCTCCGCGTTTTGAACTTAGAACGTGGTGGTGAGCTTCGCATTTCAAACTTGGAACGCGGTGGTGAACTCCACGTTTTGAGCTTGGAATGCGATGATGACTTCTGCATGTTGAACTTGGGACGCGTGGTGAGCTCCACGTTTTGAGCTTAGAACGGGGTGATGACTTCCGCGTGTTGAACTTGGAATGCTGTGGTGAGCTCTGTATTTTGAGCTTGGAACGCGGTGATGACTTCCGCGTGTTGAACTTAGAACGCGGTTGTGAGCTTCGTGTTTTGAGCTTGGAACGCGATAATGACTTTCGCGTGTTGCTTTGAAGAGATCTTCAACTTGTAACCTCTTCTGTTAGAGTGTTGCAAGGATTGTCATCTTGTAATCCTGGCCTTTGGCACTTTGAGATGTGAGAGTTGTCAGTTTATAACTCTCATTTGTTGTTGCAAAAGTTGTCAGATTGTAACTTCCATCATCAGTTGTTGTGAGAATCATCAAATTGTAACTCTCATTGATTGATATGAAAGTCATAAGATCGTGACCTCCATCATTTGTGCTTTGTGAGGATCAGCTATCCTTAGTAATTTTTAGACAGTCTACAACAGCAAGTACAATCGATTCTTAGTACTCTTCGTAAGATACTTGTTGTTGAGAATCTCCCACATCTTCATCGTAGACGTCACGCCGATAACATCGTACTTCAACTCTTGTTCCAAACAAGTTCTAATCACCCTACAAGCATTCCGATTCATCTTGTCCCATATCGCCCCATCATACTTCGGTGGCCTCTCATAAGTCATAATAGTCTCTTCCAAATTTTGAGCATTCAATGCATGTTGTACATCACTCATCCACAACCCAAAGTTGATCTTGATCTTCGTATTCTGAAGTGCAACCCGAACTATACTCGATATAGCTTTGCTACTTTCACCACTATCTCCTGTCATTGCTTGCTAACTCTAAATTGTAGAGGAAAGATTCGAACATGATAGATTTGTGAAATTACCCGACTTGAACCCTAGATTAGATTCCAAATGAACTCTCAACCACACGAGGAAGGCGAGATCTCCAACGGCAAATCCCCAACGCTATCTCCACCGAAGCTTAAAACTCCAAGATCCAAGCTTCCAACACCGAATTTCCTCCACCCAAACCAAACCCTAGGTTTGAAACCCTAGAGATCCGATACTAATTGTTGCGCAACGGCAGAAGCGTGCGCACAAACCAAACGAGTCATCGAGCAATGAAAGGAAAACAACAACGAGCACAATTCACAAAGAGAACGGCCAAAATCACACATAAACACAGAGATTTACGTAGTTCAGCAAATTGCCTACATCCCCGGGGAGAGGATAGAGAGATTTCACTATATGGAGTAGAAAACAACGGGTAACAACTCTCACAAATACTCAAAATAACTCTAACCAAAGATCTTTCACTCCCTCACAATAATCTCCCTCTCAAAGTACTCAAACAAATCTAAATTCTCTGATAAACGCCTCTCACCTTAACCCTAAAAATGTGCCTTCAAATAAATATATATAAACAAACCCAAATAGATTAGGAAACAAGTTAGTGGCGTAATTACCCGATATCAGTCGACTGATGGTCCCTCATCAGTCAACTGATCAATGTGCATCGGTCGACTGATAAGGGTCCATCAGTCGACCGACCAGAGCACCAATTTCGGACCCTGTAGTATGCATGCAATCAGTCGACTGGTCCAACCCAACCAGTCGACCGACCCGAGATTTCCTGTAGATGCTGATTTTACACGTTTTTCAATACTTTGAATAATTCATCGCCGTTTTCTACAATAGAAACTCTCGTTACTTTGTAACTGTTGAATGTACATCTTATAAATTATAAGTATGTATAAAAAAGAGTGACTCTGTTTGGACATTAAGAGATCTAAGTACTACTCGGGAAAAAAAGGGTTTATGGTCAACAAGTAGTGAATTATCTAAATGTAATTAACTCTTGTTGAAACCATTGGAATCACTGCACTATTAAGTTTATAGATAACAAACTAATTCCACTTTTGCCATAGGGCATGTTTGGTTGTTTTCTATAACTAGTATGTAACATGTGCTTTGCACATAATGCATATTAAGTAACAATAGGAGACTAAACATTCAATGGCCAATTTATTAACATTTATATTAGTTTTTCTCTCCACAAATTTGTACACTTGTATAACTAATAGATTGATGTTTTTTTCATAAATGGGAGGTGAACTCGGTCGTAGATTTGTTCACCCCCCCAGAGAAAACCGATATAATCTCCTCTTTCAATTATGACATGTGAAATCTTATTGATTGCAAGGAATCTCAGCTATTATAATCAAAGGACTGATTCCACTATCAAAATTCTCATTTCTTCATTTTTTTCTTTTGATTCTTTTGTTGTGTTCCTTGGTGCATTTGAGCATCCTTATATAATATAAATTTATTCAACTCTTGAGATCCAAGTAGAATATTTATGGAAGTAGATTAGTTGTGAAATAATTAGTGCATAATTAATTAAGAGAATTTGATTAGTCAGTGAGAGAAGATACATGAATGCTTTAATTATGAGATCATTTCTCGCTATTATTCAAATTAAATGCGTTATTAGTAGGTTCAAAAGGGCAGATGTCATAAATTACTTTGTTTATAGGATATAATTATTGTATACAATAGTTTTTTTTATAAAAAAGTATTAAGACTCATCCAAACTAAACAAAAAACCCAGAAGCACAACAAAAGAATACTGATAACCACTGCTTCTCATCGGACTACATAATATGTGTAAAAATGGTGGTGGGTCTTCAAGTCATACCACAAAATCATCAATTTTCTTAGGTCTTTAAACTAACAAATGAGCCGTTACATTCCTCCTTTCATGAACTACCTGAAAATCACATTCATCGAGTCATGTGCAACATTGCTGAATATCATTTACAAAGTGTCTAAAAATAAAGTGTTGCTATGCTCCATTTTGAATATCTCTAAATACGACCTCCATATCTTCTTTGAAAATTACCTTTCAACATCTAGTGTCAAAAGCAAATATAATAGCTTCCCACGCCGCTAGTATTACCTCATATGCAAATATAATTCGTATTCTCAGAATTACCTCATATGCAAATACTATGACAAATATATTGTAATAGTTAATAATTTATGTATGATAAGTTTATGTGCTATTTCTAAACTACATACACTAAGAGCTTAACATTTATATTAGTATTCCTCTCCACAATTTTTTTATACATCAGATACACATATTAATATATTACAGTATTAGATTAGATGTTAGCTTTTTAATTAAATATTAAATTATATTAAATTACAATATAATTTATAAATAGAAGTTATGATGTTATTATCTTAAATATTAAAATTGTATATTTATTATATAATACTTAATATCTAAAGTGAAATATTTATCTTATTTAACATAAGACTAACTAATTATAGTGTAATAAATAGAATGAATCAAATAAAATTTGAGGAATATGATTAAAGTTTATAATATACTTAGTTTTTAATATTAGTTCTTATGTTTATTGTAAGAATAATTATAGTATAATAAATAGAATGAATTGAATAAATTTCAAGGTATTATTGAAAATTATCAAAATTTAGAAGGATAAAGGAGGCAATCAAAAGTTTTTAACACCCTAATAATGTTTTATAAATAGTATAGATATAGATTATAATGAAATATGTTTCCATGGGGGAAAACATATATTATGGTGTTTTCTTCATTTTCATGGAAACTATTTTTAGTTTTTGTTTCGCTAAAAAAGATGGTAATTAGTTTCCATTACTTTTCTTAGTTTGGTTCAAATTGAAAAAAGAAACAAACCAATTGATGTGCGAATGGATTCTCTTCTTGGGTTCATTTTTTTTATTACGATAAAGTTAGGCTTCTGTTGATTTCGGAGTTATTGGAGACAAAATCAAGTTTTCGTTTTAGATGACATGGCACGCATTTTCTAGTGCATCTTTGTTGTGGAACACACTGCGGACATAAACGGGTCATATCTCTCAAACCGTAAGTCGGAGTTGGATGAATTATATATGTAAATCGCGTATCTTTTCGAGATGGAGTCAATCAAGCTAGCTGATGTTTGGTTTACCACCGTCAGTTTTGCCAAATTCCCTCTGGATTGAGAGATATTAGCATTTTTTTTAATCAATTTTTACTATTTTAGGAGTCTGTTTTGATTAGGAACAAATCCGGTTTGATTCCAAATTTGACCGATTTACTTCCCTAATCTTAGGGAGTCTTTTAGGAAGAGTTTTATTATTTTTATTTTTGGTAAATTTTGAGTCATAGTAGGAGTCTTGTTTATTTTCTATTTAAGCAGAGTATTGTAACCCCTAGAGACATAACATTTCGTCAATAAAATTTTGCTTTTAATATTTTCTTCGTGGATTCAAAGTTCTCCGTGGATTCGGAGATCATTTTTTGTGGATTCAGAGAACACCCCTTGGTGGATTCCAATGTTATCACTCCTGTATTGCGTCAATCTTTCATTTGCTTTTTTTGTGATCCAAACATCAGAAAACGAAGGAAAATGACAATTTTTAGGGGTTTTCTTCAATCTCAATTTTCGTTTTGGGGTTTCTTCAATTTTTCAACCTACTAAACAAGCCCAGGAAGCAAATATACAATGCAAAAATGCTTTTATCTATTATATATGCACCACAAAAGAATGAAATCGATTCACACAATTCTTGCATCATATATATAGGTTAGGCAAAGGGGAGTCTTGCAGTTTCAGTTTCTAAGGGTTTATACAAGTCAATTCTCACGCTATTTTTCTTTGTGTTTGTCGGCGCTTTCCACAATTTACTTCCATCTGCCTAATAAAAATTTACAGCAAATGAGGACCATTAACTCATAGAACTGCATTGTCACATTGAGAGGTAATAAGGATAATGCCACCAGTGGATTGCTCCACTCTATTGGAGTAGGTTTTTAATGATTACAATTCAATTTGTTTCTTTTACCTTCTTTTTTAAGAGTTTTCTCATAATTGAATCCCACCAAGTTGCCCATGCTCGATGGTCAAAAAGATAAAAAGAAAGAAAAAAGTAAAAGAAAAGGGGGAAAGGCAAAGTAAAGGGAAGAAACAAAGGTTCACACACAAGCTACTGTGGATGACCGCACAGTTGGAAGTTTTTACTATGACTTTCATGGTCTTATGTTCGACTCTATGAGGGATTATCAAAAAAAAAGTTTACACACATTAGTGTTAATGAATTCTTTTCCTTTTTTCACTTTTACTTCGGGTCAACGAGGTTTATGTATGTTATTATGTCTACTAGTGAGAGAGCGCGTGCAACCTCTCTCTCTCTCTCTCTCTCTCTCTCTCTCTCTCTCTATACAGATATATGATAAAGTATTTGTTTCTTTAGTATACATCATAGTATATTACCCATATGTCTATGGTATCATTCATATTTCTGCCTACTTTAGACTAAAATATATATCATAATCTTCCACTGTTAAGTAATGAACAAGTATTATCGCACATTTAACCATTCATTCTTTGCAAGAGACACATTTAACCCTATCTATAGTATTTAGCAGGGATTAGCTGCAAATAGACCTCCTATACTATCGCCAAATTGCGGATAGCTCACCTATACCTCTATTGTTGCAAGTATGCCTCAGGATGAGTGTCCTTTTTATCTTCGACTCAAGAAAGAGAATTGTTTCTTGACAAATAGAGTCAAAGAGTCAAAAAAGTTCACTCAAGGTATGTTTGGCTAACTTTTAAAAGTGGGTAAGGACTAAAGCTTACCTAGTTTTGAGTCTTTTTTTAGATTGGCAAAACTTAGTCAGTTCTAGCCTAGTTTTTCTTAGACAAAAAATGAGACCTAAAACTAGCTCTTTTTTAAATCACCCCTTCCTTGGTTCAAAAAAGAACCAGTTTACTTCAAAACTAGGCCAGGATCAATCTTGGCCCATTTTTTAGGAGTTTGCCAATGAGGGGTGTAGGAAACATAACATACAACGCAACGGAAATTGCATATCATATGGATTAATAAAAATTAATTAAAATCTAGAAGAATACCTGAAACGTTTTCCAAATTTCTTCAATAATCTATCCCAATATCAATACGAAATATGTAAAACCCCGTAAAATTTGAAAATAATGTGATTAATAGTGATAAATGAGTTTTATTATGACAAATATCAATAAATTATGATGGATCATGATAGTAATTGATTTGAGACCAATTAAGAGTATATATGCATTATACACCGATGCAATTCAAATATGGAAAAACGATCAGTTAAGAGTATACGTGCATTACACACTGATACAGTTCAAATATCAAAAAACTCAAAAGACAAAAGTTATAAGTCTCTTCAATATCTTTTCAATTCATCTTAAATCACCTTATTCCAATGTCAGATGAGAAAGTTACAACCAAAATACCGAAGACTATTTTCCCAGTTTGATTAAGTTTCCTGGTTTGGATCAAATGGGTTTGTTTCAGGTTTGCCTCTATAAATAACTGTGTTTTTTACGAAAATTCTATTTTTATATCATATTTCTAAACCCTAGCAGTCACCCTCTCCCCTCAAAAAACTTAGATCATATTCTTGTGAGTTTTGAGAGCTTTATGAAGAAAAATACCGACATGAGGGCGAGATCATCGACGTTTGGCAAGAGAGAATGGTTTGTTTGAACTTTTAAATCTTTTCAGTAGAGATTTCAAGTGAGTTTCATCTCTTCCAATCTCATCCCTATTTTTAATTGATTTTTAATGAGATTTATTTTGTTTTATTAGGCCTTAAAACCTAGTTTAAGTATAAAGATAGTTCTTTTAAAGTATATGATACAAAGATTCAATCTTTTTGTTTTAAAAAGTTAGAAACGAGTTCTTTGATTTGTATTTCAGATCTGAAATAAATTTAAATCTGAGTTTTTTTTCGAGATTTAATGGTTTTCATGATGATTTTGATAAATACGAACATGTTAGGGTTGTAATTATTCAAGTAGATATAATAATTATGTTTCATGTAGCAAAGTGAACCCTAATTACATTAAAAAGATTCTATATTTGTGTTATCTGAAATATATCAATTTTATGAGATAGAAAAAAATCCTTGACACCCGAATTAATCAGGCAGAAACTAAAGTTTTGTCTCTGGCCGGTCGACCAATGCTGAGGCATCGGTTGACCAACTAGCCCAGTTTCACATGTGCTAGTTTTGCACGTTTGATCAATTAATCGAAGGGTTACTTCGATCGATTGAGTTGTGATGTGTTATTTTATTGATTTATTTAATACATAAGATGATCGTGAACACGATGATATGAGTCCGCACATCGAGACACGTGCGTGGACACGAGGACACACGTTTGAGTTGTGTTTGCACGAGCCGTTGAGGTACATAATATATGTTATGCTAATCATGTTAGAATTTGACATACATATTTCATTTCATGATAGTTGTGGATGCTTAGTGGGTTAGTCATGATACCGTAATGAGACCGCTGATGGACTACATTAGAATTGGTTAGGAAACCGCAATGAGACCGTGGATGGACCATACTGTAGGATGATCGTAGGTCTCGGGTTAGGCTAGTATGCCTACACTCCGAAGGGCGATCATCTGTTATGCATCATTACGGAATAGGGTGATTTACCTATCTCTACAGAGCGATTGAGTAAGGTATAGGATATTGTGATGGCCTTACAATAGTATCGCTATTTCATGTAGAGATTCATACAATTTGCATTCATGTTTTCATATTGTTACCTGAGAGTAGGGTTTTACACTGAGATTGACATACATGGTTTGTTCTACGTAAGATGATTATATCAGATAGTTTTTCCTTATGAATGCGTCAACTACCCCAGGGTAGTCCGAGATTTTGACATGACTTATTATGGTTGAGGTTTGGAGTTATAGTATTTCTTTTGTTTATTGTTTTCCACTCATAGGATTGGAGTTGGTATTTAGCGATCCACAATTTGAGATATGAGGTATATACATGAGAGTTTCCTTGTTTGGATTATTTTACTTGACGTACCCATTCTCATATTGTGGATCTCTAAATATCAATTTCTGCTTAGTTCAGGATAGATGATTTTTTTTATATTTATATATACTAACTTGTATTTTCTTATATACTCCTACCCTTTCCCCCTGGGAGTGGTGGAGACGATCTCGCTAGCGTATTGACGCTCGTTGTTTCCCTCTTTTCAGGTAGCGAGCCAGGCGCACGGAGAGCCATAGGTTGATGGAGATGCTCAATAGCTTCCATATTATATTATATTAATAGTTTATTTTATGCTCCACGGTAGTTAGTGTTCATTGTTCAGACATTTAGAGTTTGTATTTCATTTTGTAAAGGCTGAGTGCATTAATAGTATTTCATTTGACTCTGTGTATTGGGATATTTCATATTTGGTCCATTATCAGTTGTATTTTATTTTATTCAGTTGGGACATGATATCATCATTGAGAAATCTTTTCTTTATTTATCATGTTTAGTACATTATTATCTTCATTTGTCTGTTTTGTACCTACACCTGTTGTTTAATTCCACTAGAGTGATAAAAACTGTGATGGTAAAATGTGTTGTTGCACGGTGTTGGTGTATGGAATGTTTGACATTATTGGATTCACCTTGGACCGCAGCCTAGTATGAACCCAGGGGCGTCACAAAAGCTTCCTCAAGAGAAAAAGCCTCCAACTGAAATCCATCCGTTACCAAAGAGGAGCAATATTAAGAGATAGGTTCTCAAAATCTATTTCTTTTATTCCTTTTTCTTTTCTTCTTCTTCTTCATAAGCCTACATATGAATCATATATATATGAGTGGACAAATCACATATTCGCTCATTCCTAGAATTACAATCCCATGAACATAAATAAAAATTATTTTAAAACATCAAAAAATTTTATTTTATAAGAAAATAAATTTAGAAAAAAAATTTTAAAAACCACCCGTCAATGAAAATTTAATATCTTCATGGCATATGCATAATAAATTAACTCATAAAAATGAGTATACTAAAGATCCTATCTAGATATCCATCATTTTCCTAAATAAAATTTAATAATCTAACATTTCAGGTTGCATAGCACTTGTAAAACAAGCTTAACCACCATATAAAATTATACTAAATTATCAAATCGAAAATGATAAAATCATAAAGTTTAAGGGACCACGTAATAATTCGAATTATCTATCTCTTAGGTGTGTCGGCCTAGAGAATCCAAATAAGGTCTTATGCTACACATATCAAATATGCGCTTATGACATACACCCGGTGAATCTTCATTCCCGGTGGCTGAGATCAACCATCACATCTCACATGTCATTATCATGCATAATAACCTGTTATAACAAAGTTATTATTTACTAGTTATAGGTTAAGTACAAATTTAATAAAACTCTGAATTTGATCATATCTCCAAGCAAGTGACCATCATAATGCATGATTTAACAAAATAATTTCTAAGGATAATATAACAATTATATAAAAAGATACCCAAACAATATGTGCAATAATAAAAATTAATTAATATTCAATAAAAATGTATTTGATGTTTAAGGGCATATGACACTACTCTAGCAATCTCCCACTTACCCTCACATCCAATCAGATACAATCCTAACTCCTATTTTTTTCTAAATGTCTGTCGAAAACCTTTTGTGACAACGGTTTTGTGAAAGGATCTGCATATCCATTGTAGCAATCTTTTGAATCACCACATCTTTCCTGCTGTGAATCTCTTTAATGAGATGATATTTTCTTTCAATGTGCTTAGACTTCTGATGAGCTCTTGGTTGTTTAATTTGAGCAATAGCTTCACTGTTATCGTAGAATAGTGGAATAAGAAATACACTAGCAGAAACTATGTCAAGCTCATGGGCAAACTTATTTATCCATACTCCTTCTTTTACGATTTTACTTGCTGCTACATATTCCACTTCGGTTGTAAAATCAACGGTGACATTTTGTTTAACACTTCTCCAACTAAAAGCATCATTATTGATGATATAAACATATCCAAATGTAGAGTTTCTATCATCCGGATTGGATTGGAAATTAGAATTAGTATATCCTTCAATGCTCATGTCATTTGCATCATAGGCTAAACAATAGTCTTTAGTTCTATGCAAATATTTAAATATGACTTTCGCTGCAGTCCAATGTTCTTCACTAGGATTGAACTGAAATCTACTTACTGTAGGCGTCGAAAATTGCCTACAAGGTTCCCGTATGCAGCTCGAGGCGAAATAAAAATGATAAGCATCATCATTCAAGTCAGAAAAAGATTATCCAGCCCCGTGGAAGCTAACGAATATACAAAGTGAGTCACTTCGTCAGCTTTCTGGAGAAGTCAGAAAGTGTCAAACACCTCAAAATGGCCCACACAAAAAATTGACATTTTGATTATGATACAAATTGAATCTGGAAAAATTCAAAAGATAAAAGTTGAAGGTCTCTTCGTCAGCTTTCCAACGCATCTTGAATCACATCATTCTGAGGTCGGATGAGTGAGTTAAGGCCGCTATAGTAACTCCGAGATGCTCAAATCCGACCCGCGCTACAGTGCTCCGACCCCGCGCTACAGTGCTCCGACCCCGCGTTACAGTAATCCGACCCCATGCTATAGTAATCTGACCTGTGCTACAATAATCCAACCCGCGCTACAGTGATCTGACCCGTGATCCGGTGCTCCGACCCCGCGCTACAATAATCCAACACGCGCTACAGTAATCCGACCAGTGCCAACGCGGGACGGATCTGTATGTCGCGCTGTTTTGATCCCCGGACACGTTTTTGACGGTTTTGAGTGGTTTTCTCAGGATTTATCTGTTCCAGGGGTTCCTAACTGCCTAAATCCTATCACTAAACATGGTTAATCAGTTATTAACTGAAGATAAGAAGGAATCCCTCATTCTTATCCGAAAACCCCAACTGAAGCCTATAAATACAGGTCTAGGGGCTCAATTCACAGGGGCGATTTATTATAAAGTCGAGGAGGTGCTGTCGAACTCCAGAGCTAAGAGTCACAAATTTCAGCGAGGGTTAGCGAGATCCCGGCGAACTCCAACATAAAGAAGGAGCTATTCGAAGGATCTGAAGCCCGTACATCCGTTCCTTGAGATTAGGCTTTATCTTAATCTCGAGAAGAGTTACTGATTTCACTTGGTCGATTTCAGCGCTTCAATTAAATACTCCCTCGGTGAAGGCGAAGCTCTGCCCAATTTTCCATCAACCGGATTCAAATCTAAGGTGGTCCACGGATATCAAAATCCCCGTCACAGGCAAAGATCCCGCACAATCAGAAGACCGATAAACGATCTCCCTGCGTTTGTTTTGATGAGAGTTGTAATTTTTGTTTTCATTGTGTAAGAGTCTTATAAAAAGACTATCTTTTTTTATTTTTATTGTAACGACTGAAATTGTAATAAATACCGCAATGAATAAATCAACTTTCGACGCAAACAAGCTGGCGACCACAGTGGGAGCTACCAGCTTCGCTGTCGAAGCTGTCGTGTCGCAACATCGGATCTAGATCCCGGTTGAAGAAAAGGTCGAGTACGAGTTCGACCAACAGAAGTTCGAGGAGTATCTGTCGTCCTCCTCCTCCAGATCCTCCGCCCCTCGTAGGCACAGAAAGATCAACATCCTCATTGTTGTAGTAGTTGGACCTCGCAACGCACTTCCGGTCTCCAATGAAGTTGAACTTACAGATCTGAACTCCTCCTCAATCAAGAAGTTGAGTATCGAAGGCGCGCCAACTTTATCGAAAAGAGCTCGCCAAAGGCAGAGCCAATGCCTCGCGCTCCAATTCGCTAAGGCTTTAGGGCCTGTTGACAGGATCTGCTATGAAGCAGATCTGAAACGCAAAAGGCATCAAGTTACCTAGTAGCAAATGAATGGCCTCTCCTCCAAACCAATAGCGAATGAGTGGATCCAAGTCAAACGGACCCGCTCAACCCTCGAAGAGCGCATTCAGAAGTGTCACGTCTTGATTGCGCACGCACGGATTCTCGTACAAGAAGCACAGGAGTTCAAGCGAAGAGAGGTGATCAATAAGCTACAGAAACAACGCCAAGTCTGGAAACCAAAGTCCAGAACGGTGTCGACAAAAAATTGAACACCGCCCCGAAATCACGAACCAGCCCTGGCTGGCTCGGCCAAAGCCAAGTCACCATTGGTGGGTTTGCGTCTGAACCAAACCAGTCTGGTTTGCTTTGTGTCCAGTTTACCTCTCGCGGCCTGTTTTGAGTCTCCGACAGCTCCCATTCCTATCCCGATGAATTCTGCCCTTCCGATGGAGTCTCACGACAGTGTGGACTTGTCCCGTTTCAAGATGAGGATGGCGGATTGCCTAAGTATTTTATGCGAGGATCGAGGCAAATTTCTGATCAAAGAACACTTGGGTCCGGTAACTGAACCCCGAGCGACTCGTCGAGCTGGGGGTCGTACACGCCCTCGTGACAAATTAGAACCTTCCCATAATAGGAAAACTCTTGTAACTGACCGCATTGGACTACGAGTCAGTGCCCAAGAGCCCGTTAAGGTCCCGCGCTCAAACAAGCGTGGCTCCAAGCGTGTGACTCTTGAAAACGCCATTAAGAAAACAAGTCCTCAGAAGGAAACGTGTTCGTCAGATGATGACGTTACACCTGAGAAGTCATGACAACACACGATAGGTTGCTCCAGTATTCGGACCGATGAGTTGTACTATCGGGCTGGGGGTACGAATAGATCTCGAAAGAGAGGTAACCGAGAAACAGACTCTTAATGTTCATGCACCAACATAATCAGGGCGGTATTATCAGCGTGTAGCTGCCCTAAGACCGCTCTGCAGAGGGTCTCGGTATTTGAGAGAATCTCTAACGGAGTGACTAAGTCCAAGGCAAAACGTTTCTGTAAGAAACAATCGGCCGTTCAAGGTGACGAACTTCCGAAAGTCACAATAAATATGGCTGATAAGGGAAAGTCGATTCAACCTTCTAGTTCTGACCCACTCATATCGCATCGTATAACTCGATTGCGAGAAGGAACTACTAGACGCAGGGATTATCAAAGGATGAATAGAGGACTATCCTCGGATGATGAAGCTTCAGATGCTAACTTTGTAATCGCTTCTGATAATATGGTATCTAGCCCCGGTCAGTCCTATCAGTCATTTATAATCAACGCCGAGCAAATGGCCAAAAATCTCGAGGATACTCTAGCTAAACAGAAAGAGGATTTTAAATTTGAAATGGAAATAGCTATGCAGCAGATGAGGGAACTGTATGACCAACAGATTTGGGCTTTGTCTGGCCAGATCGACGAATCTAGTCGTCACAACAATGTCTACCGGGCAGGCGGCGATTCAAACACTGATAAACGCCTTAATGCTGATAACCCTCCCATTGAACAAAATATAGGGGGTGGCCCCACTAAGATTAACGAAGCTGGGGGTGGTCCCACCAATAATGACAACACTGGGGGTGGCCCCGTTATTCCTCTTGAGAATCGTCCAAGGCCCGATACGAGCAAGGATGGGAAAATAAAATATCTCGAGAGCAAAATCAACGCTCTAATGTCTGCTCAAGAGGTGAAAAGGACCGGCATTCCATGTTCCTATCCAAGAGAATAGGATTCGATCTCGTATCCGGTAAAGTTTAACTTCATTAACTTCACGCCGTTTGACGGAAAGAGTTCGCCCACTCAGCATCTGATCTACTTTAAGTCTCACTTGGGCATGATCTCCGGCAATGAAGCATTGATGGTCCGATCATTCGTTGGTACCCTTCATGGGCCCATCT
This sequence comes from Asparagus officinalis, assembly GCF_001876935.1. Classification (NCBI taxonomy): domain Eukaryota; kingdom Viridiplantae; phylum Streptophyta; class Magnoliopsida; order Asparagales; family Asparagaceae; genus Asparagus; species Asparagus officinalis. The sequence goes on from NC_033797.1 coordinate 58,653,236, forward strand.
TCGATTGGTACTGCCGTCTTAAGTCTAGAAGCATCAATAGCTGGGACGACCTGGAGAACCTGTTCCTCACTCATTTCTTTGACGATAATGCTGAGGTGTCAATCAGGATACTCTTCGATGAGAAGCAAGAAGACGACGAGACGGTCGACGTCTTCGTCAAGCGCTTCCAGAATAAGGCGATGAACTGCCAAGACCCGATCACAGAGGACTTTATCCTTCAAACCTATCACAACAACCTCTCTTTGGATGTGTTGGAAGTTATGGCAGTAGCACCGTCCAACAACTGGAAAGAGTTGAAGGTGCGCGGAGAGCAGGTCGAATGCTTCCTTAGAAGGAAGAAAACCGAAAGATGCTAACTGACGGCTAACTCTCCGAAATTAAATTTTACCTCCCGTGGTAAAGAGAAAACACCTGCAGCAACTATTGACGCTAATCAGACATCGCAACAGCAACCCCGAAGACAGCAGAAGACTTCGGGTTCAAGACTCCAAAAAGAGTACTCCTTCAAGGATGAAGATGTTCCAGCCATCTTCGAATCCCTCCTTGAAAACAACAAGATCAAGCTACCACCTATCATAAATCAGGAGAAAGCTGACAACACTGGCGGATCCAAAGTACTGTGCGTACCACAGAAGGATCCTTCGTACCACAAAAGGATCCTTCACCCCACTAAGGCTTGCTTCGCTCTCAAGAATAGCATCCAAACATTGGTTGAAGCCGACGTCATAACACTAAACTAAGCCTAATGAGAGCGGCGATACTCCGACAAGTATAAGAGTATAAACTGCTCCTTCCGACACACCAAAGAGTATACGAGTATAAACTGCTTCTCGATCCTCCAACCGGTATATGAGGTTAAATTGTTTCTTGATACTCCAATAGGTATATGAGTCTAAACTGTTTCCTACCATTGACAGGAAGTTCCTGGAGAATTTTTATACGTAATATTCTTAAGGATAACCCGGTCATGTAACTGAGTACAAAGTCAGACCCAGTTCCACAAAGGAAGCTGGGGGTGGATGATTCATATAACGGGAAGTTCCCGGAAGAATGCTACATGTAATTTTCTTAGGGATAACCCGATCATTACAAACAAAGTGATAAACACTAAACTCCCACTGTGATTTCTGAACACTCTTTTGTTAACAACTCACAGTCTTCCACCACAAAATCCCCCACCGATCAGACTAATTGACGGTGAGACCGCCAAAATTCTTTTTGGTTAAATCCATTTAAACTTTCGATGTATCTGTGCACTCAACATCCTCATTGTTAGAGTCCGGACATGGTACTCGGAATTTTAATGTCTTAATCCTTGACGAATTGTCAAACCCCTTCGTGTTAAGTTCTTATCACTTGACACAAAGAATCCCCATTGAGTAATCGGTACAAATCAACACTCCCACTGTAATTTGTACTCCCACTCTCACTCCCATTTGGTCAAACCTTCCTACAGTTAGGGCCAAAGCTAAAATCTCCTCTCAATTCCTTCCACAAATGAGAGGTCCACTTTCAAATTGAGCAATCAAACCTTCCTACAGTTAGGGTCATCTTAAACCTCCCACTCGGTCAAACCTTCCTACAGTTAGGGCCACAACCAAAATCCCCTCTCGATTCCTTTCACGAACGAGAAGTCCACTTTCAAATCGAGTGATCAAACATTCCTACAGTTAGGATCACCTAAAACTCCTGCTTGGTCAAACCTTCCTACAGTAAGGATCAAAACCACAATTCACTATCGATAAACGATAAATTCACCTTTAGTTCGGTAATCAAACCTTCCGACAGTTAGGATTATCCGAATCTTTCAATTCTCGGAGTGGAGATCACACTCCTAGTTTCACCTTTCCAGATTCTTAGGGTGGAAATCCCACTTCGAGTTTCCTTGGCAACTGAAGATAGAATATAAAATTCTTCCTCTTCGGTGTTGGAAGATAGAATATAAAATTCTTCCTCTCCCATTTTGGGTTCGTCTTTGCCCCCAAGAGAAGACACCATCCTTCAACTCCATAATTTGTGCCTTACACGTACGGGGAATTTTATCCCGAATCCTAAGTAGGGATGAATCAACGCCTAACACGCGTTGTCGGTTTAGTCTTTCATCGATTGAAAAAGACACCAGAATTCTAGTCTGGGGAATTTTATCCCGAAGCCTAAGTAGAGATAAGTCAGCGCCTAACACGCGTTGCCAGTTAGTCTTTAACCGTAAAAAAACAAAAGCTCACATATTCGACATTATGGCATGTTGTTATTTATAACACCAAAATCCGTGCTTCACACGCACAGAAAATTTTATCCCGAAGCCTAAGAAGGGATAGGTCAGCGCCTAACACGCGTTGTTGTTTTAATCTTTCACCGATTGAAAAAAACACCAGAATCTAGTTTGGGACATTTTATCCCGAATCCTAAGTAGGAATAAGTCAGCGCTTAACCCGCACTGCTGAGTGATTCGTTCCCGTGAAAATGACCGAGTCTACGTATTCAGCATCGTAGCAATAAAAAAAATCCATGCCTTTTTATGCATGGGGAATTTTGTCCCCAATCCTAAGTAAGGATAAATCAACGCCTAACATGTGTTGCCGGTTTAGTCTTTTACTGATTGAAGAAGACACCAAAATCCAAGTCTGGGGACTTTTATCCCGAAGCCTAAGTAGGGATAAGTCAGTGCGTAACACGCGTTGCCGGGTAGTCTATTCCCGTGAGAAAGATAAAGTCTACGTATTCAATATCATAGCACTAAAAGAGTTAACTCTTTTAGCACAACGTTAAAAGAGTTAACTTTTTTAGCACAATGTTACATGCAGAACGGGTCTAAACAATCTGCATGCTAGCCCAACTCAAACGGTAGTCGGTAAAGGCTAATCAAACCCGTTGATGGCTGAGAATTTGTCAAAAATTCTATAAATGTGAGTCATTGACATATCAGCTTCATTAGTTGGTCTTGTGACTTGAGCATCCAACGATTTCGGGATAAGATCCATATCTGCAGATGAAATAACTTTAATAGTTGGTCATGCAGCCCAAAATTTGGGACCGCCACGCTCCAACGCCTTAAGAGCTTAAACTGTGTAGACTCTAGTAAACATATGAGTATAAACTGTGTTAACATCGGTCAACACATTACAACAAAAGTCAATACCGGACAACGCGTTATAGTAAAGGTCGATGCGCATCAGCAATTTTGCCAAAATAAGGCAAAGGATGATTCCAGGGAGTTCAATCGCGTTCAAATATAAATTTCTGACGAAGATGATCAGTTCAAAGTCAACTCAATGACACGAGCCAAAATCAACTTACCAATTTTGATTTGAGACTTCGACAACGGTCAGGCGATAAACGTAATACCGAAACAAATTTAGCTATTCGACAAAATACTGAATAGACTGAAAAGTAGAGAAGTCAAGAACTGAAGCCAATTATAGGTTCTTTGACACCGATTGAAGGTGGGGATCTATCACATCCAAAGCATTTCAGACTCATCTATAAAAGAACGATGCTAAAATATTTTGGAGGGTGTATCTGTAGGCGCCTAAAATTGTCTACAAGGTTCCCGTGCGCAGCTCGAAACAAAATACAAATGATAAGCATCATCATTCAAGTCAGAAAAGGATTATCTGGCCCCGTAGAAGCTAACGAATATACAAAGTGAGTCACTGGAGTGTACAAGTCAACGAAATGACAAAATGCGCAATACAAGTCCGGAGAAGTCAGAAAGTGTCAAACACCTCAAAGTGGCCCGCACAAAGGATTAACATTTTGACCATGATACAAATTGGATCTGGAAAAATTCAAAAGATAAAAGTTAAAGGTATCTTCGTCAGTTTTCCAATGCATCTTGAATCACTTCATTCCGAGGTCGGATGAGTGAGTTAAGGCTGCTATAGTAACTCCGGGACGCTCAAATCCGACCCGTGCTATAGTATTCCGACCCACTCTACAGTAATCTGACCCCGCGCTACAGTGCTTCGACCCGCGCTATAGTAATCCGACCCGTGCCAACGCGGGACGGATCCGTCCGTCACGCTGTTTTGATCCCAGGACGCGTTTTCGACGGTTTTGAGCGGTTTTCTCGGGATTTATCTGTTTCAGGGGTTCCTAACTGCCTAAATCCTATCTCTAAACATGGTTAATCAGTTATTAACTGAAGATAAGAAGGAATCCCTCATTCTTATTCGAAAACCCCAACCGAAGCCTATAAATACAGGTCTAGGGGCTCAATTCACAGGGGCGATTTATTATAAAGTCGAGGAGGTGCTGTCGAACTCCAGAGCTAAAAGTCACGAATTTCAGCGAGGGTTTGCGAGATCCCGGCGAACTCCAACATAAAGAAGGAGCTATTCGAAGGATCTGAAGCTCGTACATCCGTTCCTTGAGATTAGGCTTTATCTTAATCTCGAGAAGAGTTACTGATTTCGCTTGGTCGATTTCAACACTTCAATCAAATACTCCCTCGGTGAAGGCGAAGCTGTGTCTAATTTTCCATCAACCGGATTCAGATCTAAGGCGATCCACGGATATCAAAATCCCCGGTACAGGCAAAGATCCCGCACAAGCAGAAGACCGATAAACGATCTCCCTGTGTTTGTTTTGACGAGAGTTGTAATTTTTGTTTTCATTGTGTAAGAGTCTTATAAAAAGACTATCTTTTTTTCTTTTTCATTATAACGACTGAAGTTGTAATGAATACCGCAATGAATAAATCAACTTTCGACGCAAACACTTACAAGGCCAACAATATATGCTATGTCAGGTCTAGTACATAACATAGCATACATCAAACTACCAACTATTAGACCCTAATGCCGCTAGGAAAGAATCCTAGAGGGGGGTGAATAGGGTTTATGCTAATCTAATCCGATTTTATACCAATTAAAACTAATTAATAAATATCCTAGTAAGTATGATATGCAATAAGATATATATGCAAGGATATACAAATAACACAATTGTAAAACAAACAAATATAAACAATACAGTGGACAAACTAAATAATGAGACAATGACGATATGAGCAATGAGCACAAATATAAATGAATGCCAATGTAAACTCAAACACAATCAAATGATCACGGAGTTCAGACCTTCTGTCTTACGTCTTCGCTCCCCACTCACGGGGAGAAATACACTAACACACCGGGTTTTTGACGCTCACCCGAAAATGTTTACACCTCACACTCGGTTTTCTAGCTCGCCAAAAACTTTACAATCAACACTCTTGCAATCACACTCTACACCTTCTAAGTGTTGGTCTCTAGCCTGTGTCTCCTTCAAGTGCTCGGATTTACAACCTCTCCCTAGGCTTTACCACCGATACCACTCCTCTTGGGATGACCCCGTCTCTCACCAAACACCCCTCTCAATGTACAAGTGTATTATAAAGTGTATCCTCATAATGAAGGCTCAAATATAAATTTTATTCTCTAATACAAGGATGAGAACTAAGTGTAAGCAGTCTCTAAGTCACACAATCTCACAACCCTAATTATACTAAAACAATAAGCTCAATGGTTGTGTGTGTAGACAAAGAGCAAAACAAATCTAAACTCAATTATAAAAATCTAGCTTATAGAAAAGATAATCAATAAACAATTATAAATTAAAGCTAGAATTGAGTTTAGGAAAACTTCTCTATATATCAAGAGTGAGAGAGAGATGAGTTGAAAGCCTAAACACAAATTGTTCATCTCCTCTTGCTCTTGTGAAAATTTCTTCACAAACTTAAACTTTTGTAAACAAATACTTAAATAAAATTAAATTACACTTATACTTGTTTTTAAACTCTCTTGGTAGGTGGGAATGGTAAATGCAATTGGGTATATATAGGGTAGAAGAAAACAACCCAAGAAAACTCCAAATTCCTAATAAAAATAAAAATCAGCATGTTACCGTTACTGTACAACGGTAACATTGGTGGTCGACCGTGAACAATGCATTGGTCGACTGGCACTATTCACAGAACGTGCACAAACCTAAAAATGTATGTATCTGACTCTGTAAAATCAATTAAAAATAGTAAATCAACTTCAAAAATCATGAAGTTTTGAGACAAGTTTCTAAACATGTAGATAAACATGTTAGAAAAGAATTTCTTAAATATCACTTTACATTTGTAATAAATAATTGTTTGAATATAGATATTATAGTTTCTGAAAAACTACTAAAAATGTATTTTTGTAAATTCGATTGAAAATAACAAAACAACTCCAAAATTAATAAAAATTAGGAAAATATTTTTATATATGAAGATAAACATGTAAACGAAGAAATTTTTCAAATTTTATTTTCCATTTGTGAAAACTCATCTGTTTTGCAAAAACATGCACGAACAAGAATTTGTTAAAACTTGATTTTGACAAAACGAGTTCAAACAAGTTTGAAACTTAGATTAATGGACTTTATAAAAAATGTTTATCAGTTATAATTAAGTATTTAATCCATAAACAAGTAATTTTTTAAATAAACATGATTTCATTGAATTGTTAAAACTTGATATTGATGAAATCATTGTAAGCGTGTATAAACATGAAACAATTGTGTATATATGTAACTTTGTTTATTTGTTTCATATTTAAACTTGAAAGCTATAAATTAAAATATGTATGTGTGTATATGATTGAGCTTAAAGTATTGAACACACATAATGTAACACCTAAACTATTTACTCAAGCTAACTTGATCTTCAATTGAGCTCGTCTTGGTAAACTTTGCGGATGAAGCTTGAACTTGGATATTTGACTTGAATTGTGCATAGCTTCACTCCGATATTCTGCCAACTTCCTTTTGATGTGATCGTTCCATATAACCTCCAACTTATTGTTTGTCTAGAATGAATAAGAAAACACAAACACTAGACACACAATATTAGTCGTAAATTGTTTGTTAAAACATCATCAAAACAAAAAGGCTAACACCAACTGCCAAAGCATATGGTATATTTCTAGAACTCTCTATCTTCTCTTTAGATTTAGGACATATTTTCTTTGAGAGTGAGATTCCATGTGTATTAGAAAGTAATCCTTTCTTAGAATCTTACATGCTAAACCTTCTGAGGATCTTATCCACATAAGTAGACTGTGATAATCCTATATGTCTCTTTTCTCTATCTCTATAGAGTTTGAGACCCAAAATATAGGATGCTTGACCAATATCTTTTATAGAGAACTTGTTTGTAAGCCATAATTTAACTGATGTCATCATAGCTACATTATTCCCAATAAGTAGTATGTCATCAACATAAAGCACTAGGAACACAATGGAATTATTCTGTTGTTTCTTATACACACAAGCTTCTTCAAAATTTTGGATAAATCATATTCTCTAATCGTTTCTGTTAGACCCTAGAGGGGGGTGATTAGGGTCTTATGCTAATCTAATCTGATTAAATACCAATTAAAATTAATTAATAAGTTATCCTAGCAAGTATGAAATATAACAATTATATATAAGCTAGGATAAGCAATATGAACAACAAAGAGATATATCCTATATGATAGAAATATATGCAAGGATATATAAACAATAAGATATATCCTAACAAAGAGATATAGATAATGTATGTGCAAGGATATAAAACTAACACAAGGGGTAAACAATTGAACTACAAATGTGATAGGGTAAAATGATCAACAAGCAATACACAATGGCGATGTAAGATATGAACATGAAAACAAGTGCGCCAATGCAATCACAAACAAATGATATGTTTACGAGGTTTGGTCCTCACGACCTACGTCCCCGCTCCTCACCTCGAGGAGATACTCCACTATCACAACCGGGTTTTCTACGTTCACCCGAATAACGTTTACACCTCACAATACAATCACTATGCAATCACACCTCACACACTAAGTGTTGGTCCTAGCCCGTGTCCTCCTCCTCAAGTGCTCGGTTACAACATCTCCCTAGGCACGTCAACCGACGCCACTCCTCTTGGATTCGACCCCGTCTCTCACCACACACTTCTCTCGGTGTACAAGTGTATTACAAGTGAATCCTCACAATTAAGCACAATATAAATCAATTGATTGTTCTCTAAACAAGGTGAGAACTCAATTAAGCACAACTCTAAGTCACTAATCTCACAACCCAAAATTATACTATGAATGTAAATACAATAAGCTCAATAGGTTGTGTGTGAACAAAGAGATAAAACAATATAAACTCAATATGAAATCTAGCTTATGAAATTAAGAACCTAGATGAGTTTAGAAACACTTCTCTAAAGATGACAAGAGAGTGGGAGAAGAGTGAATGCTCAAACACCAAAGGATGATCTCCACTTGCTCTTGTGAAATTTGCTTCACAAACAAAACTCTTAAACACTCTTTTAAACAAACACAAAACACCCTTAAACTTGTTTAAACAATTCTCTTGGTTAGGTTGAAAGAGAGCAGCAATAGGGTATTTATACCCACTCTAAATCTCAGGCAAAACCCTTAACAAAAGACAAAAACATCCCCAGCAAAAAGCTTAGCGAAATAGCCGTTGAAGTCCAACGGATCTATTGTCGGTCGACCGAAAATTCTGTCGGTCGACCGATGGAGAGCAAAAACACGAAGACCAGCTCTGGACAATCATCGGTCGACTGGTGCGGTCGACCGATGGAGCTCTCGGTCGACCGCACCGGTCGACTGACCAACTCTCTGCTGCATGGTGACGAAAGAACAAATGATCGGTCGACCGGTGCGGTCGACCGAAAACAGATATGACAGAAAAACAGTTTTTGGAAGCTGATTTTGACACTTTAGAAAATATGTTAAAAATAACAAATGAAGTCCAAAAATAATGAAACTTTGGGAAATGTATATAAACATGAAAACAAACATGTTACAAAAAGAATTTTCCAAATTGCATTTCCCATTTGTGAAAAATCATCATTTTGCAAAATAGTCCAAAACACAAAAATGGAAACATGTGAATTTTGACATTTTGGCTAAACCAACTCTTGAAACTTTACAAAATGATATTATAGACTTAGTAAAACATGTATGAACTGATATTGAAGTCTATAAACTAATAATATAATATTTTCACAAAATTACATATTCTATGCAATAAATACCAAAACACAATAGTAAATATGAAACATGTGATACCAAAACACAATAGTAAATATGAAAACTTAAAACTATGTATGTATATATATAAAACTATATATATGCATA
>NC_033797.1:58662451-58677021 GCF_001876935.1 Asparagus officinalis
ATATATAAATACGAAGAAACCATAAAATGTGTGTGTATAGATATTGAGCTTAACGTATTAAACACACATAATATAAACCTATAACTAAAGTTACCCAAGCAATGATCTTGATCTTCATTGTAGCTCAACTTGGTATACATGCGGATGAAGCTTTAACTTGATCTTTAATTTTGATTGTATAGGCTTCAACCCGACATTCCGCCAACCTCCTTTGGATATCATCGTTGAAGCGCAATCCATCCAACCTTTAACAACGTTGTTTGTCTATAATAAATAAGAAAACATAAATACTAGACAAACAACATTAGTGATAAATTGTTTGTTAAACATCATCAAAACAAGAAGGCCAACAGTTTCATCAAAATGAATACACCAACTCCTTGAAGCCTGTTTAAGTCCATAAATTGATCGATTCAATTTGCAAACCATACTTTCTTGATCTTTACATACATAACCTTCTAGTTGCTACATGTAAATATCTTCTTTAAGATATCCATTCAAGAAAGATGTTTCGACATCCATTTTCCATATCTTATAGTCATAATGTGCGGTAATGGCTAAAAGGATCCTAATGGACTTTAACATTACAATCGAAGAAAATATTTCCTCCTAGCCAATACCCTTCTTTTGAGTATAACCTTTTACCACTAAGCAAGCTTTATATGTCTCTACATATCCATCAACTTCATATTTTCGTTTAAATATCCATTTATATCCTATAGGTTTTACCCTAATAGGTGGATCAACTAAGGCCCATACCTTGTTATGATACACGAAGTCCATTTCAGCTTTCATGACATCAACCCACTTACTAGATTCTATGTCAGACATAGCTTCTTTGTAAGTTAAAGGATCTTGATCATCCTCTTTATTTTCCATCAAATATGTTTCATTGAGATGCATGTACCGTACATGTGGAGGAATGATCCTACTTGATCTCCTTATTATAATTGATGCATCAACAACAGATTTAGTTAATGAACCTCCATTCACTTTATCACTTGACACTCCTACTGAATCAATAGAATCTCCAACGGTGTTTGGAGTCTCTCCCACTAGATCAGATAACTCTCCTATCGAAGAAGATGATTCTTCTTCTAGAGCTATAAATCCTTGACCAACAATTTGATCTTCTAGAAAGAACACATTTCTACTAACAGACATTATTTAATCATTAGGGTTATAAATATAATACTCAGTACTTTTTTTAGGATAGCTTATAAATAGGCCTTTATTTGTTCTAGACTCTAATTTGTCTATTATTTAATTTTTTTACATGAACAGGACAACCCTAAACCTTTAAGTGTCTAACATTGGGTTTCTTTCCAGTCCATATCTCATATGAAGTAGATGAAACTGATTTGGTAGGAATTCTATTTAACAAATAGTTGGCAGTCTCCAATGCATAACCTCATAAGAAAGTAGGAACTTGAGAATGACTAAGCATAGATCTAACCATATTTAATAGGGTTCGGTTCCGTCTTTCAGACACACCATTATGTTGTGGTGTTCCGGAAGGTGTCAAATTACTAACAGTTCTATTTTCTTTCATAAATCTCTTAAACTCTTCAGATATGTACTCACCACCTCGATCGGATCGAATGGCCTTGATACTTCTATCAAGTTTCTTTTCAACTTTGGCTTTATATTCTTTGAACTTTTTAAAATATTCTGATTTATGATGCATTAAATAAATATAGCCATATCGAGATGCATCATCCATGAATGTTATAAAATATGAATATCCACCTCTTTCTTTAACATTTAAAAGTCCACATACATTAGAATGTATAATATCAAGAGTATATTCAGCTCTAGCACATTTTCCTAAAAAGGGTAATTTAGTCATCTTACCTTTTAGGCAATGTTCACAAGTTGGAAAATTTTCTACTTTTCAAAATTTTAGGTGGACCATCCTTTACCAACTTATTGATTCGATCAATATTAACATGACCCAACCTTGTGTGTCAAAGAAGTTGGATTACTTTGATCAAACTTACGTTTAAGAGATTTATCAACTTTAATAACATTTGCATAAGAATTAAGAGTAGTTGATATATAATATATGTCATTTTCAACTTCACCATGAGCAATAACAGAATTTCTAAACTTTATAGTAGATGTATCACCAAATAAAATAGAATATCCATATTTACAAAGTTTAGAAACAGAAATCAAATTTCTCCTAAAGGATTGCACATAAAGACAATCTTTTAGTTCCATTATATGCCTTTTATTCAAATGCAAAAAATAAGTTCCTATTGATAATGGTAAAACTAAGGCTCCAGCCTCTGCTGTTAAGGTGATCTCTCCATCTTCAAGCTTTCACCTTCCTTGTACCCCTACAAGGAATTGCAAATATACGAAGATGAGCCAGAATCCAAACACCGTATATAAGAAGAATAACTCACTACATTAGTCTCTACTAAGTATTGATATGATATACCTTCAGAAGATTTATCCTTCTTCAATGATGCAAGGTAATCTTTACAATTCCTTTTTCAATGCCCCTTCTTGTAACAAAAGAAGCATTCATCACGAGTCTGGTCTCTCTTTTCTTTCTTGGAAACTTTATTTCCCTTTGCTGGCTTTTTCTTATAAGAAAATTTTCTTTTCTTATAGCTAGACGGTCTAGCAGTTTCTGTAATCATCACTATGGTTTTATCTTGCTTCATAATATCCTCAACCCTCTATATCATATTGATCAATTCTGGCAAGGTGAGATTTGGTTATTGAATACTAAAATTCAATTTGAACTGATTAAAGGATCGAGGAAGAAATAAGAATTGCATCAACTTCTGATTCATTATTCAGCTTGGCTCCTAAGGATTTCAATTCATTTATGTACCCTATCATCTTATGAACGTGGGCCTAAACCGGTGTACCTTCAGCCATCTTAGTGTTCATCAAACCGCTCATAGCGTTTTGACGTGCAGTACGATTACGTTCTTCGTACAAAGCCTTAAGGCTTTCCAAGATCTCCTTGCAAGCCTTCTTTCCTTCATGCTGCTTTTGTAAAGTAGGGTCTAAGGAAGCCATAATATAACACTTTGCAAGTTTATTATGTTCAACCCATCCTCTTTGACAACTTTTGCTAAATTTTCAGCAGTAAGGATAATAAAAATTTATTTTTTAATCCACATAATTTGGGCCAGTCAATTTATAATCATCAAGTAGTTTAGCAAAAGGACTAAACTTAGCCATTCTACACAAGCAAAACATAATAACATAAGAATCTCAATTTTATATTTTATTATTGCACAATCATTACCAGTGATAATTTAAGTACTGAAATTCATAATAATATGTTTCTCTCATACAAAAAAAATGTGAACAGGAAATCAAAGCTTAATTACAAACCTCTAGATTTTCAAGATCGAATATAATTAAACAAGGTAGAATCAGTCCATTCAATCATTAACAATTAATGATTTTCCTTTAATGTTGGTCTTTGATGTATGACATGACTCTACTATTTTAGCAAGCATCTCAAGACATCAATGAAGTATTTACCCATCAATCTAACTATCTTATATAAAACTGGTGGCACTACCTATTTTAGACTAGTGGTCTCATTGTATATAAGATATTGGGCATTCTTATGCGAGATATAACTAGATAATAAATTTTAACAAACCCTATCCTTTGTAGCATCAAATAAGCTAAAATATTATTATCCAAGTTATATCTCTATGATAAAAGACCTTTAGATTTATATTTCTTACAAAAATTAATCTATCTACACTTCTATACAACTTTTATTATTTATTATAATTGAGAGAACATGAGAGAAAATAACAACCGTTAATTTCTAATAAATTCTAAACTGTTTTATTTAATAAAAGAAATTTAGAAAAATTTTGGACCTATTAGTAATTTTCCATGTATTACTTTAATCTCATGAAAAAATTAAAATTAAACAATTTAAAAACAATACAACCATGTCACATGTATAATTTAAACAAGTATTTAAAAAATACAATGATACATTATCAATCAACAAGAGTTAAATAATCTTTTCAACACAAGAAAATAAAATATACATGTATATGGGCGTCAGAACAAATTATGCAACTGTTAAGGGTTAATTATAAAATAAACATTACTTTCAGATGGATTACAGAATAGTTTTTGGTTTAAACATGGGGCTAAAACTATTTTTACAGTAAAAAATCAACACTTGTGGACTTTAGAACAGTTTTTGGGTCAAATAGGGGTCTGATAATAATTTTATAGTAAAATTCAAATTATCAGGGTTTCGGGTTTGGGCTCTGTTTGCGGGTCAGACCTGTTTCATCAATTTTAAATCTGATTTAAAAACGGGTTGGGTTTATATTCGGGTTCGGGTCAAACTCATTTAATTTAAACTTAATTCTTAGTGGGTTTGGATTCATAACCCGTTAAGAAAAATAACTCAAAGACATCATCTTCTTCAACTAGGTTTAGGGTTTGGTTAAGGTTTGTGGGATGGCCCGCTGCTACCCTTAGTGGCCGGCGGGCCGCCGGAGTCCGGTCGTCCTCCCAATGGACACCACGAAATCAAGAACCCGTATAATTCAACAATTGAAAAAGAACAATACAAAAACCCTAACTAAATTTCTTTGATCTAATCATAAAAATTTAACCCGTGAACAATAATTGAATCTCAAAAATAATTAATTTTAGTTTAACAAATTTCAGGTTGTATAGCACTTATAAAACAAGTTTAACCATCATATCAAAGTATACTAAATTAGCAAATCAAAAATGATAATATCATCAAGTTTAAGGGACTACTTAACAATTCTAATTCTCTATCTCTTAGGTGACTCGTCCTAGAGAATCCAAATAAGGTCTTGTGCTACACATATCAAATATGCTCTTATGACATACACCTGTAGGCATATAAAATTGCTTATAGGTCCCTTTTGCTCAGCTCGGCACGAACCGACAAACCAACGAGGCGACGAGATTGACTAATTGCACGCAAACAACGGAATACGTCCATTCGCGTGCGGGATCAAGCCAAGTGTTCGAAGAGTCAACGAGTCATCCAACCAAAGGCATACTCGGACGAATGACGATCGAATCAAGATAGGTTTCGGACTCGAACTCAGAAGCGGATGTACTGCCTAATCGGGATCCGGATTTACTGCCAAATCAGATCAGCAAATCGAATCCGAACCTATCAACTACAAAACCGGAAAACGGGCACAAAGAGGCAAAACGACAAACACCTGGAGGTCGGCTCACCGAGCCACCAAGGAGGCTCGGTGGCCGAGCCACCAAGTGGTGGCTCGGCCGAGCCACCTAGGTGGCTCGGTGGCCGAGCCACCTTGGGGTGGCTCGGCCATGAGCCGAGCCACCTCAGTTTCGGACTCGAACTCAGAAGTGGATTTACTGCCAAATCAGGAATCCGACTTACTGCCAAATCAGGTCAACAAATCGAATCCGAACCAATCAACCGCAGAACCGGAAAACGGGCACAAAGAGGCAAAACGACAAACACCTAGGTGGCCGGCTACACTGTGCCCAAGGCACAGTGGGGTTAGCCTATAAATAGGCCACCCCCTTGTTCATTTGAGGAGGTTGGAAATTTTGGAGAGAGGCGAAGCCCTGCTGGATTGGAGACTCGGAACTTAAAAAAAGATTGAAACTTTGGGACTTCGGGGATTCACTCCTTCAGATCTGGTGCTCGGCGATCATCAACGTCAAATAAGGCAGGTGTTCGAGAGGATCAGATCTCAGATCTACGCAGGCATACTCCGGATCTAAGCTTGGTCTTAGATCCCGAGACTTGGACGATTGTTTCCTTGGTGAAACAATCCTCCCCGGCTATTATTTCCTTGGTGAAATAATACCCGTCGTACTGCGTAGATCCGACCGGATCTAGATCTCGCGGTGGTCCACGGCAAACAACCCCGGCGCAGGCAAAGAACCCACAAAGCGAGCGACCGCAAAACAGGAGCTCGTGATTCGTTCGACAAACAAGGAAACAAAGTTGTAATTTTCATTTCTTTTCAATTTGATTTTCGTTGTAACCGGATCTTATAAAAAGACCGGATCTTTTGTAACTCAAAAAGTTGTAACTCAAGATGACAATGGAATCAATAACAAAGAAACCTACGATTTTCCACGCGAACATTTGTAACGCATAAAGTTGTTAACTGAGATAGCAATGATATCAACAATGAAGAAAGCTACGATTTTTCCCGCGAACAATCTGGCGACCACAGTGGGAGCCAACAGCTTTACTGCCGAAGCTGTCGCGTCGCAGCCGCGGATCCCGATCCCGGTCGAGGAGGAGGTCGAGTACGAATTCGACCAACAAAAGTTCGAGGAGTATCTGTCATCCTCGTCCGAATCCACCTCCCCTCGCAAGTCCAAGTCTCCAAAGCTCTCTTCCAAGAGAAAACTTCGTTGGTACGAAGAAGTTGAAGCTGCCAACGAAGATCTCGCCCCGTTTGATGCCGAAGCTGCATCGGGTGAGATCTCTCCTTCCAACCAGGTCAGATCTGCTCTGGCCGAATCTTCCGTTGCCGAGGGCGTAGTGACTCTCTCAAAGAGAGCCCGCCAAAGGCAACGTCAGCGCCTTGCGAAACAAATCGCAAAGGCAATGGAATCTGTGGACGGGATCCGTTACAACACGGATCTGAAGAACAGAAGAGGCGAACGACCTCAACAACCAATGAATGGCAACTCCTCCAAGCCACCAACGAACGAATGGATCCGTGTCAAACGGAACCGTTCAACGCTGGAGGATCGCATTCAGAAGCGCCGCGCACTCTCAGCACAAGCACGAGCTCAAGTTCAAGAAGCCCGTAGAAGGTGGCAGAATGGAGTAGCCAAGAAATCACCACTAACTCACAAAATATGGAGGCCAAAGTCCAAAGTGGTGAGTCAGGCCGAGGATCGACCTTTACAGCCTTCAAAACGAGTTCAACCTCCCGAACCATCCCGAGGAAGGAGGTCAATCTTGGAGCGCCTCGGTCCAATTCCCGACGAGCGCAACGAAGTCCATGAACGCTCGGGCCCGATGAAGAGGCTCCGAACTAATCAACATGCTGGGGGTCGACACAACCCTCAACATGACAAAGAGTTTACGGCACCCAAGCGCACTACCTTGCGCATCGAAGTTCGGGAGCCCGCTGAGAATTCATGTCTACAAAGGCGTGTTTCGAGGCGAGTGACTCTCGGAAGTCCAAATAAGGCAGTTTGCTCTCAGAAGGAAACGTTGTCATCCGAGGATGATAACGTTATACCTGGGAAATCATGCCAACACGCGATAGGTTACTCCGATCAAATGGACGAGTTGTACTATCGTGCTGGGGGTACGAACAAAACAAGAAAAAGAAGCCCTCAAGGGCTCGAAACTCAGTGCCCATGTGCCAAGCTCATTCGGGTAGTACTGTCTCAATGCAACTGCATCAAGGGAGTCCCCGAGAGAATTTCAGTGTTCGAAAGGCTCGGCACCGAAACGCCAAAACCAAGGTATAGGCGTTTCCGGCAAAGAAGAACGGTGGTTAAAGACGGAGAATTTCCGAGGGTCACCGCCAACATGACCAGCAAAGAGACATCGACACAGATTGATCTCAAATCGTTTCTGGAAGCGTCCCGGCGTGTAACCCGTCTGCAGTCCGGAGCCATCGCACGAGGAACTTATGGTAGGGTTCGGACAAGATTGCCTTCGGAAGATGAAGAATCGGATTCCTGCTCTGCTGTCGCATCGGACAATACAGTGTCCAGCGAAGGACAACCCCGCGAGTCATTTATGATAAGCGCGGAAGAAATGGCCAAGATGCTTGAAGACGCTTTGGCTAAACAGAAAGAAAGTTTCAAGTTTGAGATGCAGATGGCCATGCAGACTATGAGAGAGATGCATGAGCAACAAATCCAGGCGTTCAGGAACCAACAAGGTGAACCAAGTCACCGTAATCAGGTTGTTCAGGAAGAAGAGCACACGGATAGGGATGGAGCTCACAATGCCAATAACCCTCCCGTCAATGCAGGGGGTGGTAACGAGGATGCCAACGAGGATACAAGTGAAGACTTGAAGATCAAAGATCTCGAGAGCAAAATCAACACATTGATCTCCGCTCAAGAGACGAAGAAAACAGGCATTCCCTGTCCATACCCACGAGAATGGGAATCGATCCCCTATCCGGCGAAGTTCAGTTTAATCAACTTCACGCCGTTCGATGGGAAGGGTTCCCCCACTCAGCATTTGATTTATTTCAAATCGCACTTGGGTATTATCTCCGGCAATGAGCCTCTGATGGTGCGGTCATTCGTCGGCACTCTTCGCGGAGCCGCCTTCGATTGGTATCGCCGCCTCAAGCCAGGAAGCGTAAGTAGCTGGGACGACATGGAGACGAAATTCCTCGCTAACTTCTTCGACGACGACACCGAGATATCTATCGGATCATTGCTCGATGAGAAGCAGAAGGACGGGGAGTTAGTCGACACCTTCGTCAAAAGGTTCCGGAACAAGGCGATGAATTGCCGGGACCCGATCACCGAGGAATTCATCCTCCAGACCTGCCACAACAACCTTTCGCTGGACGTGTTGGAAGCAATGGGCACAGCACCATCCAAAACGTGGCAGGATCTGAAAGTCCGAGGAGAGCAAGCTGAACGTTTCCTCCGAAGGAAGAAGGCCGAGAGGAACCTACCGACGGCTAATCCTCTGGACTCAAACTTCGCCTCTCGTGGTAAGGGCAAAACACCTGCAGCTACTGGTGGTGCTAATCAAGCGTCACAACAGCAATCCCGAAGGCAGCAAAAGACTTCGGGTCCGAGACTCCAAAGAGAGTATTCCTTCAAGGACGAAGACGTTCCAGCCATCTTCGAATCCCTCCTTGAAGGTAACAAGATCAAGCTACCACCTATCACAAATCAGGAGGAAGCTGACAACACTACGGACCCAAAGTACTGTGCATACCACAGGAGGGTCGTTCATCCCACCAAGGATTGCTTTGCTCTCAAGAATAGCATTCAGACCTTGGTTGAAGCCGGCGTCATAACGCTGAGGTAAGCCAATTGAGAATGGCACGACTCCGATAAGCTTAAGAATATTAGCTTCTCAAAACTCCAAAGAGTATACGAGTATAAACTGTTTCTCAGATCCTCCGACCGGTATAAGAGGTTAAACTACTCCCTGATACTCCAATAGGTATATGAGTCTAAACTGTTTCCCAACTTCTGACGGGAAGTTCCTGGAGAATATTAAGCTAATATTCTTAAGGATAACCCGGTTAGGTAACTGATAATAATGTCCAAACCAGTTCCGCAGAGGAAACTGGGGGTGGACGATTTATGTAACGGGAAGTTCCCAAAACCACAGCAATGTAATGAATAAGAACTCCCATTCAAATTCTCACCATGTCTATGCACTCAACACTCTCTCTGTTAGAGTCTGGACGTAAAGTACCCACTCTCTCGATTCCTCCAATGAACGAGAGGTCAACTTTCAAATCGAGCGATCAAACCTTCCTACAGTTAGGATCGTCTCAAATCTCCCAATTGGTCAAACCTTCTTACAGTTAGGACCACAGTCAAAAACCCCTCTCGATTCTTCCAATGAACGAGAGGTCCATTTTCAAATCGAGTGATCAAACCTTCCTACAGTTAGGGTCACCTCAAACTCATGTTTGTCCAAACCTTCCTACAGTTAGGGTCAAAACCATGATTCACTCTCGATAAACGAGAAATTCATCTTTAGTTCGGTAATCAAACCTTCCGACAGTTAGGGTTATCCGAATCTTTTCGATTCTCGGAGTGGAGATCCCACTCTCAGTTTCACCTTTCCGGATTCTGGGGGTGGAGATCCCACCTCGAGTCTCCTTTCCAGTTGAAGATAGAATATAAAATTCTTCTTCTTCATTGTCGGGAGATAGAATATAAAAATTCTTCCCCCATTTCGGGTTCGTCTTTGCCCCAAGAGAAGACACCACCTTTTTCAAATCCCAAAATCTGTGCCTCACAGGTACAGGGAATTTTATCCCGAATCCTAAGTAGGGATAAGTCAACGCCTAACACGCGTTGCCGGTTTAGTCTTTCACCGATTGAAGAAGACAATAGAATTCCAGTTTAGGAAGTTTATCCCGAATCCTAAGCAGGGATAAGTCTGCGCCTAACACGCGCTGCCGGTTTAGTCTTTTTTCTGCACAAAAAGACACCAGAGTTCGATTCTGGGGTATTCTATCCTGAAACCTAAGCAAGGATAAGTCTGCGCTTAACCTGCGCTGCCGGTTAGTTCTTAACCGTTAAAAAGAACACTCGTCCGCATATTCAACATCGCGGCAGGTTGTTATTAATAACACCAAAATCCATGCCTTACACGCATGGGGAATGTCATCCTGAATCCTAAGAAGGGATATGCCGACGCCTAACACGCGTCTCCGGTTTAGTATTTCGCCGTAGAAAAAGACACCAGAAGACCAGTCTGGGGTATTTTATCCCGAAACCTAAGTAGGGATGAAGTCAACACCTAACACGTGTTGCCGGGTAGCCTATTCCCGTAACAATGGCGAAGTCTATGTATTCGACATCATAGCACAAAGTCTAAGGGAGTTCATTCCCTTAGCACAACGTTACATGCGGAATGGATTCCGACAATCCGCATGCTAGCCCGACTCAAACGGTAGTCGGTAAAGGCTAATCAAACCCGTTGAAGGCTGGGGGTTAGCCAAAAATCCTAAAGTCAACACCTAACACGTGTCGCCGGGTAGCCTATTCCCGTAACAATGGCGAAGTCTATGTATTCGACATCATAGCACGAAGTCTAAGGGAGTTCATTCCCTTAGCACAACGTTACATGCGGAACGGATTCCGACAATCCGCATGCTAGCCCGACTCAAACGGTAGTCGGTAAAGGCTAATCAAACCCGTTGATGGCTGAGGGTTTGCCAAAAATCCTATAAATACGAGAGTCACTGACGCATCAGCTTCATTAGTTGGTCTCGTGACCGGAGCATCCAACGACGTTCGAAACCCTAAGGTCAACGCCGGACAACGCGTAACCCTAGGTCAACGCTAGTCAATGCGTTGCGAGCAAAAATTCAACGTACGACGTTCGAAACCCTAGGGTTAACGTCGGTCAACGCGTAACCCTAGGTCAACGCCAGTCAACGCGTTGCGATCAAAAATTCAACGTACGACATTCGAAACCCTAGGGTTAACGCCGGTCAACGCGTAACCCTAGGTCAACGCCAGTCAACGCGTTGCGAGCAAAAATTCAACGTACGACGTTCGAAACCCTAGGGTTAACGCCGGTCAACGCGTAACCCTAGGTCAACGTTTTTGGTTTGAGAAGTTCCTGGAGAATATTGTTTATAAATATTCTTAAGGATAACTCAACAACATAACGCCGGACAACGCGTTGCACATAAAAACTCGACGCCAGCAATCGATGGTCAATTCTACGAGCTGAAGATCAAAAATCAGGAATGACTTCAAGGTTCAAAATTTCCGACAAACGGTCAGACAATAAATGCAGCACCGGAACCCCTACAGGCATTCTACAAAGCACTGAATGGCCTGAAGGATTGAAGGAATACAGAACAAAAGTCATTCCAAAGTCCCGTTATTCCGACTAAAGGTTGGGACAATCACATCCAAAGTATTCCAGACTCTTCTATAAAAGAACGAGACTGAAATACTTTGGAGGGGGTATCTGTAGGCATATAAAATTGCTTATAGGTCCCTTTTGCTCAGCTCGGCACGAACCGACAAACCAACGAGGCGACGAGATTGACTAATTGCACGCAAACAACGGAATACGTCCATTCGCGTGCGGGATCAAGCCAAGTGTTCGAAGAGTCAACGAGTCATCCAACCAAAGGCATACTCGGACGAATGACGATCGAATCAAGATCGGTTTCGGACTCCAACTCAGAAGCGGATTTACTGCCTAATCGGGATCCGGATTTACTGCCAAATCAGATCAACCAAATCGAATTCCGAACCTATCAACTACAAAACCGGAAACAGGCATAAAGAGGCAAAACGACAAACACCTGGAGGTCGCTCACGAGCCACCAAGGAGGCTACGGTGGCCGAGCGCACCAAGTGGTGCTCGGCCGAGCCACCTAGGTGGCTCGGTAGCCGAGCCACCTTGGTGGCTCACCGAGCCACCTGTGGTGGTGGCGGCACCAAGGTGGCTCGCCACCACCGAGCCACCACATGGTAGCTCGGTGGCCGAGCACCTATAGGTGCTCGCGCGGCCCACTGTGTGGCTCGGCACCACGAGCCACCAAGAGGTTCTTTTGTTTTGTCTTTTCTTTGTTCTGGCTGTGTCTCACTCGTGAGTTCTACGGGTTCCCCCTCTTTTTTTTATGTTTTTCTTTTTTTTAGTTTTGTATTCTTGGTTCTTTGTTTTTTGTTCTTTTGGTTTTTATTTGTGTATTTTTATTTTGTTTTTTTTTTTTTTGTCCCTGTTTGTGGTTGGTTGTTCTTTTTTTTGTTTTTTGTTTTTTTTTTTTTGTTTTTTGTTGTTTTCTGATTTTTTTTTTGTGTTTTTTTTTGTTCTTTTTCTATCTTTTCTCTTTCTTTGTTTTTTTTTATTTTTTTTTTTTTACTGGTCGCTACCCTTTTCATGGGCCGGTTCAGTCACTCTCTCCTTTGTTTGAAAGGACTCAGATCGTGCCCCCTGGGGTGGCCGAGCCACCTCAGGGTGGCTCGGCATGAGCCGAGCCACCTTGAGGTGGCCGGCCACCTTGAGCTGGCCACACGTGCACACGGGCACGGGCACAGTAACGAGAGCCTATAAATAGGCCAAGGGGTTCTTCATTTCAAAAGGTTGGAAATTTTGGAGAGAGGCGAAGCCCTGCTGGATTGGAGACTCGGAACTTAAAAAAGATTGAAACTTTGGGACTTCGGGGACTCACTCCTTCAGATCTGGTGCTCGGCGATCATCAACGTCAAATAAGGCAGGTGTTCGAGAGGATCAGATCTCAGATCTACGCAGGCATACTCCGGATCTAAGCTTGGTCTTAGATCCCGAGACTTGGACGATTGTTTCCTTGGTGAAACAATCCTCCCCGGCTATTATTTCCTTGGTGAAATAATACCCGTCGTACTGCGTAGATCCGACCGGATCTAGATCTCGCGGTGGTCCACGGCAAATAACCCCGGCGCAGGCAAAGAACCCACCAAGCGAGCGACCGCAAAACAGGAGCTCGCGATTCGTTCGACACAAAAGGAGAAAAGTTGTAATCTTTGTTTATTTTTATTTGATTTTCGTTGTAACCGGATCTTATAAAAAGACCGGATCTTTTGTAACTCAAAAAGTTGTAACTCAAGATGACAATGGAATCAATAACAAAGAAAGACACGAATTTTCCAGCGAACAACACCCGGTGAATCTTTATTTCTGGTGGCTGAGATCAACCATCACATCTCACATGTCATTGTCATGCATAATAACATGTTATAATAAAGCTATCATTTACTAGTTATAAGTTAAGCACAAATTTAAGAAACCTATGAATTTGATCATATCTCTAAGCAAGTGATCATCATAGTGCATGATCTAACAAAATAATTTCTAAAGATAATATAACAATTATATAAAAGATACTCAAACAATGTATGCAACAATAAAACTTAATTAATATTCAATAAAAATGTATTAGATGTTTAAGGGAATATAACACTACTCTAGCAAGGGGGCCTATCTACACTTGGGTGATAATACAAAGGGTCTATCCACAACTATACGACTACATGGTAACATAGGGTTGATCTGAAATGGGTGATAGCACAAAAGATCTCTTCACTGTCAACAATTAATGGCAATGATCTATATCACATCATATTTATCAAGGATGTGCATCCAAGGGTGGATAGAGCACCTAGATGAAAAAAGTTTTCTCCTATAGTAATAAAAAAAGTTCACTAAGGAAGTTGATCCACAACAATAGTACTAAAGGAAGTCTATTTGCAATTGGGTGATAGTAGAAAGGTCTATATGAGATTAACCCACTTAGAATTGACATCATGTTAAGTTTAGGTCGAAATAAGAGTTTTCTAGTAACTTTATTTTCATTTCAACGGATTATATTGATTTCTAAGGATCTTATAAAGTTGTGAATTGCATGGTCATTAGAAAGTTACTGGGCATAATTAGGTTTATTTTTTATAGTTTTTTATTTTGTTTTGTTAACAATTTACTTTTTTTATTGTTTATCTAAACTTTTTTTACTATTTTGCTCAAACTTTGGACCCCACCAGTCATCTTGCGACGTAAAGAGAGCTATGAGTGTTTTTTGGTGGACCGACTGGGTATATTGTGCAGAAGGAGGCAGGTTCCACAAAAAAACAATTGCCCGCTAGGGCCTTTTTATATATAGTGACATCGGTCTTCATATGTAAACTTCTAATCTAATGTCTTATTCAAGGAAAATTTGTGTCAATGCCCTAAAAATGGAAGACCAATGTGGCCCAGTCCTTAATATTATTTCTCTTGTGTAAAAGCCCCAAATACATTATCAGTTAGTGTTTAAGCCCCTTATACTCTGCCAATTCATTAGTGAGAGAGTAAAACCCAAATAAACCCTAAAATAGACCCCTCATACTTTCCCCTTTTAGTA
>NC_033797.1:58677037-58702349 GCF_001876935.1 Asparagus officinalis
CCCCCCCCCCCAAAAAAAAAGAAAAAAAAGAGAAAAAAGACGGGCAAGATTTCTCTATTACCATTGTACCTGATTTAAAATCATCACGCAGATCTGAACCTGGATCTGCCATTGCCTCCTCTATCGATACCTTCCTCCCCCACCACCACCATCGACTTCAAGTGTCTTTAGCAAGTTTGACTCCAACGAAGATAAAAATATCTTCTCTTTCAAGCTCGCTACCATCTTGAGAGAGATGGAGAACATAGAAAATAGAAGAAATTGATTGCATTGGTTAAAGGAAAGAGGTTAGAAGAGTTATTTAGTATATGTTTGAGGCGAATTAGAGCTTTGGTTTGAGAAAAGGAGAGGTTTTGAGGATAGATTTGGGTAATTAGAATTAAAATGAAAGCTATGAAAAAGTGCAAAATGTCATCTTTTTGGTGTCAATGAATTGTTTGGTGAAGGTGATGAGGATTGACTTGGGGGTTTAACATAAGAACTTGTTGAATTTTTTCGTCAAAACCGCTTTCCAAAATGAGTTTTCAAACTATATATATATATATATATCAAGCCGAGAAGTGTTTTATTTGAATTAATCCCTCATAATTTGTCATGGGTCGTAGGCCAGGGGTCGGGGGCCGGGGCTAATCGGGCTGAGGCGCTAAGTGGCGCTTTATTAGGCGCACTTTGCACGGAGGCATCGGGTCGAGATGGCACTGTTTGGCACCATGAAGGTTGCCTCGCAGGTTGCTTTGCAGCATGCAGACGAGCTACGCATTCACACGAGGGTGTGACCCTAGCGTTCTCGTAGTTTGATGAGGTCCGCTCGTTCGACGAAGTTCGTCTGTCATACGAGGTTCGCCTATTTGATGATGTTCGTTCGTTCGACGAGGTTCGTCTGTCATACGAGGTTTGCTTGTTCGACGAGGTTCGTCTGTCATACGAGGTTCACCTGTTTGACGAGGTTCGCTCATTCAACGAGGTTCGTCTATCATACGAGGTTCGCTCATTCAATAAGGTTTGTCTGTCATATGAGGTTCACCTATTTGACGAGGTTCGTTTGTCAAATGAGGTCTGTCTGATTTGCTAAGACGTGACCCTTGTGTTTCGTAGCAACACGTCCATTGATTACCTCATATTCAGGAGTTACTACATGCAGTAGTTACAACAACATTTAGAGTAATTTAATAAATTGATGTTACAATCTTAATTGTCATTGAGAATGATAACAATCATATTAATTGCGAGTGACTCTTGAGCTGGCCGTAGAGGCCTATAAATAGTGCCCTTGGGCAGCTCATGAAGACACACACGCGAGCTTGGAAAATGAACGTCGGATCAACGTTGTTGTTACTGTTGTGCTACTGCTACAGAAACTGTGCCAGTAGGAACTTGTCCTTAAAACCAAAAGGTTTTGAACCGAAAGGTTCTGAGATCGAGGAGATCTTTGTTTTGAACGGAAAGGTTCTGAGATTAAGGAGATCTTTGCTTTGACCGAAAGGTCTTATAGATCAAGGAGATCTTAACAGTACTGGGTTGGTGCACACCAGAGTACTATACTGCTATTTCTGGAAGCAGTTTGGCATTAAGATCCTTGCACCAAAGTAGGCCAAATATTATTTTAAGCACAACGTTTCTCAAACGAACAGCAGTGGACTGAGAAAAAAATTTAAAACTACAGCACATCATAATTTCACTGTTTAATTCTAGATTTAACCACAATTTAATTTCAGATTTAACCATAATTTCCAACAGAACTTGGGGTGATGATCATGAGATGATGATTACGCTGATGGTTTTCTTTTGGGTGATGATAATTTTGTTTTGTGGTTGATAGATTCAACCTTGTTGCTTGGATTCAATGTGCAAATGACTTAAAATTATTGTTGTTAATTGTTAATTAATTTGTTGTAAGAATTGTTCACAATATGATTGTAGAATTTCTGCTTGTAAGAAGCAATGGATAATTTGAGTGAACTAATAGTGTAATGGAAACTTTTGCTTTCTAGTGGTGGTTGAGTCATCTAGCTAAAACTGTTTAATGCTTTTGTTTGATTATTATTATTTGGTTGACGATAATTTCTATAAATAATAGTTGTAAATAATAGCTATTTATTTTATCACATATACATTCTTTTCAGTTGTAAATACAACATGAGCTACCTCGATAGTATTTTCTAATAAACGAATGTGAGCTACCTTAGTAGTATTTTTCAATAAAAGAGCCAATTATGTCAGATTACTTCGTATGGATGATGTTCATGATGAGGGTGGTGAGGATGATGAATGTTGAAGATACTAATAGAGCACAATTAAAGGTAGATGGAGAAAGTGGAGAGATATGGCATAATGCTAGACATTAAATTTATTCATAGACAATTATGTTTAAGAGTTATATGTTAAAGGTATGAATCAAAAACTATTATTAACACATGGATATTAATTATATAGATTACTAGTTAACTTTAATAAACATATGTTAGATAAATGAGTTAGTTGTGAATTTTAACAAACTGATGCTAGTTTTGAATGTTGATTGTTAACTTTATCATTGGTAGTTTAGTGTACCCACTGGTTATTGAGTTTAGAGTATAACTGTTAGGGGGTTTTTTTGCGATTTTTTGAGATTATTGAACAGGGGAGAAAAGAAAAATCTATAAACACTTACAATTTTAGAAACTTTCATGGGGGATTTTGGAGAATTTCTTGGGTAAGATTCATATGTAATCCTTCATTGTTCACAATCAACTTATACAATTATATGTTTGTCTAATTTAATGTTTACATACACACAACTATATGACGAGATCTACATAACATTTTCTTTGTACATGTTCTGTTACTATCACCATCCTAGAAACAACATTTCTCTTTGGCTATTAATCTACCAACAATTATACAAATCACATAGTTATTAAGCATAAAGTTTAACAATTTGTGTTTTCAACTTGGGAAAAAGTTTTGAGTTTTTAATTTGAATTTTGATTTTACAATTAGGATGCTTATTTGGGTGTGTTAATAATAGGAAATTGGATCAGCAGCTTTATGGAGAAATAGAAGAAATTAGTCCACTTATGAGCTTGCATGTCAAGTATAAGTATTTTAATTGTTGAAGGACTCAGTGATATTAGAGCTAACATGACCATATTCGAAAATGTTTCAGTTAATAATAGTTAAATACACCCTAAAAATTATCACTTTTAACATGTACACCATTATCTTAACAGATGCACCATAATCTTAATAGGTATGACATGACCTTAATAGATACACCATAACCTTAACAAGTATGGCATAACCTTAACAAGTACACTATAATCTTAATAGGTATGACTTAAACTTAACAAGTGCGTGATAAATACTAATAGGTACGCCATAATCTTTACTAGTGCACCATAATCTTCATGATGCTAACTTTGCCTTGTGAAACACTCAATCTCTTCAAAGATGAAATATCCATCATTGATATTAGTTAAAAAAGAGATCTTTTCAATATACAACCGATAATCTTAATATCCAAGCAAGCTTTACATTAACATCCAATATTCCTTCTGTAAGAATAAAAACCAAATAGCATGCCCTAGTTAAAAACCCAACATATTCTCAACTTATGCATCTCAACTTATGTGTGATGCCATTAGTCAATAGCCTCTTGAAAATACCAACAACTTAACAAATGACTAACCTTCAATATAATTATACTAATCCAAGAAATTATTTGTTTTCGTCATTTCAACAAATAACTTCTTGGCATCCTTTAATATCTCATACTTCTGTAATTTTTCAAATATAGTTTTTAAGAAGCTGCATTCGTCTCCTCAATTCCAACAACACCATCCTTTTGGCATCACCAAATAGATGTCCAAAATGATGTACATTTTTGTCAAATGGTTTGAAACCCAAGCATCTAAAATAGTTTTACAAACAAACAATGAGCTAATGGAGAGGTGGAGAGTAGAGAGTGGTGGAGAGGGTGCATGTCAATGAAGTGTGTAGGGTGGTGGAGAGGGTGGATGATGGACATCAGTGGAGAAGATAGAGGGGGAGGAATGGCAGCAGCAAGAGGTGGTACTTCAAGGATGACGATGAGAGGCAGAGACGAGATAACAATGATTTTTTGATGGTGGTGTGGTGGCAGAGAAGGATGAGGGAGGAACAATGGTTGTCACAGTGGCAGAGGAGAATTAGGGTTAGGATTTAAGGGCATGAAGAGGGTTTAATGTGGAAGATAAATTAATGGTGGGGATTTCATGGAAATGAGGAGAAGTGAATTTGGGGTATTGAGAAGGTGGGCTTGGTTGACGGTGGAATTGGCAGCGATGAAGGGAGGGAATTCAATGAAGATATGGCGACAAGAGGTTACAATGTAGGCAATTCAATGGGGTTGAGATGGGGAAGAAACGGTGGCTATAGTTTGAGAGAGAGAGAGAGAGAGAGAGAGAGAGAGAGAGAGAGAGAGAGAGAGAGAGAGAAACGGTGGCTATAGTTTGAGAGAGAGAGAGTAATGGCAGGAGAGAGAAGGGTAGTTTAACGATTTAGAGTGAAATACATATATACAAAAGGTACTCTTGGGCTGGAAGGGTTGGCTTATACTTTTTTTCATGTTTTTAGGGGATAAAGCATATAGAAAATAATACATGAGACTGACTATTTTGAGTTTTCATTTTTAGGGCATTGACACAATTTTCTCATTAGAACAATAACAACACCAAAATTTTGTCCCAAACATTTCTGGAATGAGCATACGAACTATTAAGGACCATCCATGTTCTATACATGTTCTTAATTTCATCTCCATTGTTATCTACGTTTATTGTTTTAATTTAAAAATTCTATTGTATTCAAGGATATTACAACTCGATTTTTACTGAAAATATATCATATTGCTTAGATTACAACTCAGTCCACTCTGTTTTCTGGGGCCATATACTAACTGCTACTTAATATGCCAAAAAAAAAAAACAGTGACTTTGGTAGGAAGCCGCTGCAACACAAAACAAGTAGAAATCCAGAAATTTGGAATAGATATATCGGTACCATTATAAATTGGCTAAATGACATTTAAATACCCTATTGTTGGATCACATATGTACTTAAATAATTTAAGTTATAAAAAGTAATGCTTTAATACTCTTAGTTGTAAAAAAATAACACTTTAATACTCTAAGTTGTAAAAAAGTAACACTTTAATACTCTAGGTTGTAAAAAAATATCACTTAAATACCCTATTATTTCACCATATGTACACTTAAATATTCCAAGTTGTAAAAAGTGACACGTTAATACCCTAAGTTGAAAGAAAATGATGCTTTAATACTCTTAATTCTAAGAAAGTAACACTTTAATATCTTCTATTAGTGTCAGAACATATTCTTAAGAATATTTTCATAACAACTAGTAAAATGTATTAATGTGTCAATTTTTACTTAGGGTATTAAAATGTTAGTTTTTACAACTTATGATATTTAAACGTACAGGTGGCGAAATAATAGAGAAGTTAAGTGCCATTTAGGCTTACAAATTTATAATCTACTGCAAGTCGGCAAGTGGAAGTTGATATAAATTATTATTTGGAATAATTTTTTAAAACAATAAATAAAGTAATTAGATGATTCCGTTGCAGCAAAGGAAATTATAAAAGCACACATTCTTTTGTAGGGTTGCATAATATAATACATATTATCATCCTGTCGTCATTGTTTAATTTGTTAGGTTGTAAAATACCATTACGAATGTCTTGGAATAGTCATAGCTCTGAGTTTTATAAGTTCTACTGTACAAATTTCAACACGAGTAAGCTATATAAATGTAATATTTGTCAAGGGCTAATTCACAAAAAGGGTAAACTTTTAGTTGAGCCCAGTCGCCTACCTCCTTAGTTGGTCAACAATTTCATCACGAGAGAATTATACTTATACCCCTTAATATTTCAGTAAAATCAAACAAATATGAGAGCTGCTTTATTCATTTTGTAACATGTGTATCGAATATTCTATTAGAACAAGAAGTTAGAGCTACTTAATCAACTCATAAACATCTCAGTTATGGTTTATTTTCAAGAACCTACCAATGTATACCAACCTTATTAACGTCATCTATGGGGATAATGCCCATGTATATTATACATCTTATATACATGTTTTAAGTATGTTTTTTATTTTCTTTATATATAGCTATGTACATACGCAACATAGTACGTGCATCATCTGAAGCATATGCACAGTACACATGCATTTTGGTCCTATAAAAAAATTATTTTTTGCAAAATGCAAGTGTATTGGGATAACAGACAGTTTAAAAGGACACAACTATTATCCCGGCTTAAACTTTTTCTAGTGGATGTACCCAAGGGAAAGTTAAAGTCATGGAAGGGGGTAAAAGTAAATTTTCCCCGCAATCGAAAATTGAACTACTCCGCTAGTGTTATCATCAGGAAAGCGCCTCTTTCTCCTTGTCCCCATTTACTTTGTTTCCCTCCATTTATTCTCACCCCCTCTTCGTCCTCCCTCATTTACTCCCAAAAATTCCAAATCTCTCCTCCCAAAAAAAAAAAAAATCCCCAAATCCTTTCAAAAGCCCTAACCCTAGCTCCGAGCTCAATCGCCATGGTGGCCGAGCCCTGGATCCAAAAAATGCGCAAGAAGAAGAAACCCTCCCCGTCAAATCTCCTCAAGTCCAGCTCCGAGCCCATCGGCATCCTCTCCTTCGAGCTCGCCAACGCCATGTCACGTGCTGTCCACCTCCACCGCTCTCTCTCAGACCCGGAGATCTCCCGCCTTACCCAAACCCTAGCTCCTCCTCGATCCGCTCTCTGATCTCCGACACCGACTCCTTCCTCCTGCTTCCCTCAGCCGCCTTCTCGAGAAGCTCTCGACGGACCTCAACCGAGTCGCCGCCGTCGCCTCCCGGCCTCGGCCGCCGCCACTGCTGTTCTTCCCGCCCTCGTCTGGGTTTCGAGCACGTGTACTCCGACCTCCTCGCCGGCCGCATGCACAACTCGACCTCGGTAAACTTTCTGTACTCTGCGAAAGATTTAGATTCTGCCGTTCGAAAAATGGAAAGATACGTGGCTTCTACGGCTGCGTTGTATGCTGAGCTCGAGGTTTTGTCGGACCTGGAGCATTCTGCTAAGAAATTTCCAGTTACGGATGAGACTCGTCGGGCTTTCGATCAGAAGATTCAGTGGCAGAGGCATGATATAAAGCAGATCCGAGATTCTTCGTTGTGGAACCAGAGCTTTGATAAAGCTGTTCTCCTGTTAGCACGGGCGGTTTGCACAATTCATGCCCGGATTAGATCAGTGTTCGGAGAGTATGTTCCCGGGGTTAAATCGTCGGACTCGGGCGTCTCGGGTCAAATTGTCAGGAGTGGCGAGGTTCAGAGATCGGGTTTGATATTGTTTGGTTCGGATGTTTCGGGTCAGATTGCTAGGAGTGGTGAGGTTCAGAGATCGGGTTTGGTTGTGAATTCGGGCTTGAGTTTGCATCGTGAAGGGCTTCGGTTGCATTGTGGAGCTAGCCCTGGGAAGCTATTCTTGAATTGCTTGAGTCTAGGCAGTTCTGGATCATGGAATTACAATGAAGATTATATTGAAACTGAGAGTACTGTCATGCCTTTTACTGGGGAAATCAAGAGTAATCTTGGTGTTGACGATGGTAAGTTTAGTTTTGGGCCAAAGAGTAGATTAACAACGTTGGCTCCACCTTCAACCGTAGGTGGTTCTTGCCTGGCTCTTCATTATGCGAATATTATAATCATCATAGAGAAATTGCTGAGATACCCACATTTAGTTGGGGAAGATGCTAGGGATGACCTCTACCAGATGCTCCCCTCGAGCTTGAGATTGGGTTTGAGAAAGAGCCTCAAGTCTTATGTTAAAAATTTGGCGATTTATGATGCATCACTGGCTCATGACTGGAAAGAAGCAATGGAGAGGATATTGGGATGGCTTGCACCGATGGCTCATAATATGATCCGGTGGCAGACTGAGCGCAACTTTGAGCAGCATCAAATTGTGTTGAAGGAAAGTGTTCTGTTGCTGCAGTCTATATATTTTGCAGATAGAGTGAAAGCAGAGGCAGCGATATGCGAGCTTTTGGTGGGATTGAATTATATCTGTCGGTATGAGCAGCAACAGAATGCTCTTTTGGATTGTAGGAGCAGTTTGGATTTTGATGATTGTATGGAATGGCAACAGATGCCATTTGATTCAGCCGAAAGATTATAAAAATTTTATATCCTTTTCATACGGATGATTTCTTCCTTTTTGTTTGTCTTCACTACAAAATGTCTTATTGGTGAGGCATACACAGATGGATATTGTTTTTCTTGTTTTGAGGTATGGAATTCTGACTTCCAATGTACATAGATCCGATCTTCCTGAATATCAAATTCTATAATATATTACAAGTCATGAAGTTTTGGGGTTTTATTCAATTTGGTTACATCTTTAATGATTCTGTTTGTCTTTTAATGAACCTTTATCAGGCCATATGGATATTTCTTTAGCACCTTTGTTTAGGTTATAGCTAAATATTACAATATTCTTGCAGAAGGTATTTTGGGTAACTTATTGGAAATACAATTTTAGAGACCATATGCGTGTAACTAGAGATATAGCATTCAAGTTAACTAAGGCTGTTTCTTATATGAACACAATTTGTTACGAATACGAGAATTTCTTAGATCTGACCTTCACCGTTCAAAATATACGCAACTTGTTATTTTTGGTGTGATCAATAAATTGTTCTCATTTTGCAGGATTCATTGTGCCTAAAACCTCAGCTTGGAAGTGTTTCCTTCAATATGTTTTGTTTTGTTTTTTTGTAGGTCATAAGATTGCATGTTGATGCTACAGATGGGAAGAGTCCTATAGTGTCACATTACATAAATTAGAACTTGTGCTATTGTTCTTTCAAATTTCTTTTTATATGTTCGGATATTGTTTTTGCTGCTAATACGTTTCAACGTTTAAGCTTTGTTCATATCACTCTTCATTTTTAGCTTTAGTGAAACTCCATCTCTCTATTACTCATCCATGCAACTGAAAATTTGGAAGTATCACTTTAAAGACCACTTCTATATTACCAACAAAAGTGGTATATGGAGGTTAGGTATGCTACAGATTCTGGCTTCTGTTATGGCTTCTGATGAGCTATATTATAGCGCTTAGATTTAGAAAGCCCTTACTTTCTAAATGTAGCAAAAGGTTCTGGTGAATTAAAATCCTGGATGTAAAACTTTAGTCATAATGAATGCTCGAAATATAACATGGTTAATGGTCATTCTCTATCTTCAATACTTTTATGTCTGCTACTGTAGTCTTTTTAAGTTTTTCTTTCAGGTAATTCTCGAGGTGTGGATGAAGTGAAATTCCCACTGCACATTGCAAGTGACAGTATCATTGGCATGTGGTGAGTATCTTGTGTTGGTTTCGAGAGTGTAGATTCAAACCTGAATCAAAATCAACAAAGTTGAAAAACTCAGCATCGGTCGACCGAAAGGCATGGACTGGTCGACCGAATTGACTGCATGAAACAGTTAGAAAAACTTCGCTCTGGCTGGTCTACCGATTCAGTGCTATCGGTCGATCGATAGTGATAAATCAATCGACCGATGCAAGGGTACCAGTCGACCGATAATGTGCACGAAGGATCTTGCAGAAAACAACTTCTGGTCAGTCAACCGACGCCAATACATTGGTCGACCAATGTCGGATTTTCCAGTTTCCCAGTTCGAGTTGGAAACTGTTTTGGGCTGGGATACTATATATACCTTAAACGTTTTAGGGTTTAAATGATACACGAAAAAGAGGGTTTTAGAGAGGACTTTGAGAGAGAAATCTAAGAGAGAGAAATGCCTATTTGCGAGCATTGTAATCTTCTTCAATTAATCAAAAAAAATTTGGTGTGAC
This sequence comes from Asparagus officinalis, assembly GCF_001876935.1. Lineage (NCBI taxonomy): Eukaryota > Viridiplantae > Streptophyta > Magnoliopsida > Asparagales > Asparagaceae > Asparagus > Asparagus officinalis. Next base: position 58,686,933 of record NC_033797.1, read on the forward strand.
TCCCGAGGACGTAAGCACGTTTGCCGAACCTCATTAAATCTGGTGTTCTCTTCTTTTGTTCTTTATTTCTTGTAAGTTTTTCTTTTATTTGCTGTGATTTCTTACTTGCTTACTTTTGACACAAGATCCGGAAGGGTACGTGTTGTGTGTTCAATCCCAACAACTGGTATCAGAGATTCGTTCGGCAAAAGTTTGTGTTTTGAAAGAGATGGCAGAAGAAAGCAAATCAAAGATCGAGAATGATACGAGTCGTCGTGCGAGCACCCTTTAGTCGCGGAATTACCAAAATGTGGGTTGAGAAGAAGACAACTACAACACAAGAACAATTCCGTATGGCGAAGGAAAATACATTATCTAGATTATGAAGAACAAAAGATTACAATCTTTCCCTCACAATCTCACTAGAATCGAGAACAACCTCTCAATCCTCTCTAAACCCTAATACAATGATTAGAATCTCTCTCTGATCTAAGATCTCATAGATCATCACAATCTAAACCCTAATCCTTTTGATTAGGATCTCACTTAGACCTAAAACCCTTTAGTACATCTTGGCCTCTCCTCCTTTTCCTCTGATTCCCTCTGATTGCTTAGAAACCCTAAAACAATTCTTTATATAGGTGTACAAACGTGGATGATAATCTGGTAAATAACCAAGCCCAAAATCAACAGGAATTCGTGTGAACAGAAACCCAACCAAACCAGGAAACCGTCGACGAGTCAACTCATGACTGAGATGAGTCGACTCATGACACATGGGTTGACTCATAAACTGATGAGTCGGCCGAGCAAAAACTTTTGATAAAACGGCTGGGTTTCGTGAGTCGACTCATGACAGTCATGAGTCGACTCATGTTCATGTATGAGTCGACTCACGAGCTGAAAACAGGATTCGTCGAATCTGCTGCTCGTCGTCTCGTTCCACGCTTCCACCTGCGTTCCATTATACTGTTTTACACCCCTATTCTCATGCTATTATGAGAATCATCTATTCTCAAGCTCCCATGAGGATTGCTAAGCTCCCGAAGAGAAGATACACCCGTATCATGGGTCCCCTCTTTAGGAACTTAAAGTCCCGTTCAAGTTAGAACTTTTGCTGAGGAAACTCTCGAGCTCCTCCATTTTTTTTGCACCATCTGGCCCTTCTAGGAACCTGGTCTCGATGTCCGATCCGAAACATCTCATCCATCCCGCGTCTCGTCGTAGTCACCTTTCGCCCCAAGTTGCAATCCTTTATCGATGGCTTTTCTAGAAGTCTAATGCACAGCGAAACAAACTTCTTGCTTGCATTCACTAGTCTCTTCGCTAGCGTCACCGTCCCCAAGCTTGTCTCTCTCGGAAGAGATGCCAAACGAAATATAAACTTTTCACCATCCTTAGTGAAGGTGTACTTCTGAGCCCGCCTCTCGTAGATCGCATATCTATCCCATAAGTACGAATTGCCCAGTATAATCTGACAAACATCCAATGGAACGACATCGCACGTGACCTCGTCAATATACGACTCGTGGAGCGCAAATCTGACAGTATATTGATCAACTACACTCAGTTTCTCCTTCTGAATCCACCCCAATGGATAGGGCTTCGGATGCTTGACCGTCTTCAGACCCAGCTTCTGAACCAATGCCTCGGATATCAAATTCTTCTCGCTGCCCGAATCAACAATGGCATCAACCAATTAACTGGTCTTCATTTGCAACTTAAGAACAAAGAGTTGCTCTCTCGGGTCGTCGTCCTCTTTCGTGGTCTGCTTCCCCGCCATAAGGTTGAGGCTGCTGTTAGGCTCTATCATTCCCGGGACTTCTTTCGGACCTTGAGCTATCATGTATGCATTTTTCTCCTCCTTCTTCCTCAACCCTCTTGGCTTGAGATGAGGATACTTCTCCCAGCACCGATCAGCTGTGTCCTGTCTTCTCGTAGTGACTAGAAATCAGCCCTGCCTTCCCTGGATCACCCTTCTTCTCCTCCTTCTTAGATTGAGAACCACTAGACTCGTCTTCCGTCTGTTTGGAGTCCCCCTTAGCCTCGTTGCCCTTTTTTTGCTTGCCCTCGAGGGCAATAGCCTTCACGCTCGCCTCTGCAATTGATTCCACCGTGAATAGCTTCATCTTCTTTCGGATGTAATCGCTCAATCCCGCCATATACTTCATAAACACGGAATATTCATCTGTCGTAATATTGAGGACCATCGTCTGTTGCTGGAACTTCGTGGTGTATTCTTGAACGGTTTGATTGACCCTTTGGCGTAAGCCGTACCACTTGTACCAACGATTTTCAAGGAATCCCACCGGGTAGAACTGCTTCCTCAGTAACTCCTTGAACTTGTTCCACGACACCGCCTTCTTCTCCTGCTTGCAGTAGGATTTCCACCACGTCAACGCGTGCCCTGAAAGCTTCAAAGTCGCGAACACAATCTTCTCTTTTGACGAATAGCCATAAAGAGTAAAATACGTCTCTATCCGCTCGATCCAGTCATCAAGCCTCTCGACGTCAACACTCCCATCATAAACATGAATCTCCACCTTAAAGTCAATCTTCAGGTTCTGATAAGAATTCTTACCCCCTTGATGCAATGCAACCTTAACGGTCTCCTCCTCGTCGGAATCTGAATCTACTCTCTCCACATCGGACTCAATAATTTTCTTCGAAGAAGATTCACCTTGTTTGTCACCTCTATGGATAAGACTGACGAGTTGTGTGAGAGTCGAACCTATCATCTCGATCTGCTTCTCCAGTGCATCAATCCTCGTTAAATTGTCTCCTTCAGCCATCTTCTCCTTCCTTAAAACCCGGACTCCTTCCAATAAAATAAGGATCTCACCAAGCTTCTTGTATTGCGATTGAGTCAGGACCATACACAGGATGCCCCCTTCGTAGGATCTGATCGCTCTGATACCAACTTGATACGAGTCGCCGTGCGAGCACCCTTTGGTCGCGAAATTACCAAAAGGTGGGTTGAGAAGAAGACAACTAAAACACAAGAATAATTCCGTATGGCGAAGGAAAATACCTTTTTTAGATTATGAAGAACAAAAGATTACAATATCTCTCTCACAATCTCACTAGAATCGAGAACAACCTCTCAATCCTCTCTAAACCCTAATACAATGATTAGAATCTCTCTTTGATCTAAGATATCATAAATCATCACAATCTAAACCCTAATTTTTTTTATTAGGATCTCACTTAGACCTAAAACCCTTTAGATCTACATCTTGGCCTCTCCTTTTCCTCTGATTCCCTCTGATTGCTTAGAAACCCTAAAACAATCCTTTATATAGGTGTACAAACGTGGATGGTAATCTGAAAAATAACCAAGCCCAAAACCAACAGGAATTTGTGTGAACAGAAACCCAACCAAACCAGGAAACCGTCGATGAGTCGATTCATGATTGAGATGAGTCGACTCATGACACATGGGTCAACTCATAAACTGATGAGTCGACCGAGCAGAAACTTTTGACAAAACGGCTGGGTTTCGTGAGTTGATTCATGACAGTCATGAGTCGAGTCAACCTGATGAGTCGACTCATGTTCATGTATGAGTCGACTCACGAGCTAAAAACTGGATTCTTCGAATCTGCTGCTCGTCGTCTCGTTCCACGCTTCCACCTGCGTTCCATTGTACTGTTTCACACCCCTATTCTCATGCTATTATGAGAATCATCTATCCTCAAGCTTCCATGAGGATCGCTAAGCTCCTGAAGAGAAGATACACCTATATCAGAGAAGTTTGACGGATCAGACTTCGTCTACTGGAAGTCACAGATGGAGGACTATCTGTATCAGGAGGATCTTTACCGTCCGTTGATAGGTAAAGATAAGGGAAAGAAAGAGGAATCAGACGATGACTGAGAGATACTAGATCGGAAGGCTCTAGGGCAGATCCGGTTGTCCCTCGTCAAATCAGTCACCCACAATATATTGAAGGAGAAGAAGACGGTGAGGTTTATGGAAGCGCTCGCGAAGATGTACGAACAACCGTCAGCCACAAACAATGTGCATCTCGTCAAAACGTTCTTCAACCTTAAGATGACAGAATGATATTCCTTCACGTTGCATCTCAGCGAGTTCAACACGTTGATCAACTTATCTCCGTCGACATCACGTTTGATGACGATGTGCAGGCCGTATTGATTCTATCGCAGTTGTCGGATAGTTGGACAGGTTACGTGACCGCAATTAGCAACTCGGTGGGGAATGAGAAGTTGAAGCTGAGCGATGTTGTTAGTATGATTCTATCCAAGGAGCTTAGAAGGAAGTCGTCTGAATCAGAAGGTTCAGGTTTAGCTCTTAATCTCGAGCAGAGAGACCGAAGTCAGAAGAAGGGCAATCAGAACATGAATTGATCGAAATCGAAAAAGAAGAGGTCGAACTCGAATGTTAGGCCTATCAAAGGAAAGTGTTAGAACTGCGGTCAGGAGGGTCAAATGTCTTCAGTCTGCAAAGCGTCGAAGAAGGATGCAAATGAGCTGGAGGCTCATATCGGTACAAGATGTCTTGATCCTTGCTATGGACAGCGACTCTGACTCTTGGGTTATTGACTCAAGAGCCTTATTTCACGCCACTGGTAATAGAAAGATTCTTTAGAACTATGTAGCAAGGGACTTTTAGAAAGTGTACTTAGGGGGACAACGAGCCTTGCAGTATTGTTGGAAGAGACAATGTGCAGATTCAGATGAAAGGTTCTAAGTGGAATCTGAAGAACGTCAGACATGTACCGAAGCTGAAGAGCAATCTTGTTTCGGTTGGCCATCTTGGAGCGGAAGGCTGTGTTTTAACATTCACCGAGGATTCGTGGAAGATCTTCAACGGTACTATGGTGGTTGCTTGCGACAACAAAACAGGAACTCTCTATCTTACTTTACATGCGAGTGGCACCCTCGCAGTTGTAGCTAGAAAGAAGAGTGCAGATCTGTGGCACAATAGGGTGGGACACATTAGTAAGAAGGGTATGAAGATTTTACACTCACAGGGAAAGCTAATCGGCATCGATTCAGTTAAAGTTGGTGTTTGCGAGGATTGCATCTACGTGAAGCAAAAGATGATCAGCTTTTAGAAGAGTGGAAGACCACCTAAAGCTTAGAAGTTAGAGCTCGTCTAATACAGATGTTTGAGGTCCAACTAGCGTGTATTTTCTTGACGATTCGGCGTACTATGTCACCTTTATCGACGATCACTCGAGAAATGTGTGGGTATACTTCATGAAGCACAAGTTAGAGGTGTTCGGATCTTCAAGAAGTGGAAATCCATGTTAGAGAACGAGACAGATATAAAAGTGAAGTGTCTAAGATCGGACAATGGTGAAGAATATGAGCTGGAGGAGTTCAAGAAGTTCTGTGGCCTGAACGAGATTCGTTTGGAGATGACTACTCCAGAGACACCGCAACAGAATGACGTTACAGAGAGGATGAACAGGACATTAACAGAGCCTGTGAGGAGCATGTGTTTACATGCAGGTCTACCTAAGATATTTTGGACAGACACGGTGCATATAGTAGCTTAATCATAGGCCATCAGTTTCATTGGATTTTGGAATTCTAGAAGAGGTTTGGAGCGACAAGAAGGTTAATCTCTCACATTTACGATTTTTTGGTTGCGTGGCATATGTTCATATCAATGATCATGTCAGGGACAAGCTAGAAGCTAAGTCTCAGAAGTGTACTTTTATTGGATACGATATTGATGAGTTCGGATATCGTCTTTGAGATGAGAAGAACAAGAAAATCATCAGGAGCAGAGATGTGATATTCAATGAAGAAGTGATGTACAAGGACATGGATAATGCCAATGATAGCCAAAGCAGTGGGAGCAGCACTAAGGATGTAGGTGGATCCGAGTACATAGATTTGGAAGAATTTCTAGATGGGAAGACAATGTCAGTTCTGACCGAAGAACAAAGGAGATTCCAGGTGCAGAGACTACTACCCAGGGCGTGGAGTTTAGAAGGTCATCCAGGGTGTCCAAACCGAATCTCATATATCTCTCATCATTTGATTATTTACTTTTGACATATAACGGTGAACTAGAGTGCTATGAGGAAGCTATGCAAGTTAGTGAATCTCAACAGTGAGAGCAGGCGATGAAAGAAGAGATGGATTCTCTCCACTCGAACGAGACATGAGAGTTAGCCCAGCTACCTGCATAGAAGAAAGTCTTACATAACAAGTGGGTCTACCGAGTCAAGAAGGAGAGTGATAGAAGCAAGAGGTAGATGCCAAATTAGTTGTGAAATGGTTCTAACAGCGGGAAGGGGTGGATTATACGGAGATATTTTTCCCCGTTGTGAAGCTTACAACCATCAGATTGGTGTTGAGCTTAGTAGCTGAAAATCTCTACCTTGAGCAGTTGGATGTGAAGAGTGTTTTTCTTCATGATGACTTGGATGAAGAAATTTACATGAAGTAACTTGTTGGTTTTATAGAAGAAGGAAAGGAAGAGATGGTGTGTAGGCTCAAGAAGAGCTTGTACGGTTTGAAACAGGCTCCGAGACAGTGGTACAAGAAGTTCGATAACTTCATTCAGAGCAATGGCTATGGAAGATGCAATTCAGATCATTGTTATTACTTCAAGAGATTCGAGTTCAGCTATATCGTGTTATTATTATATGTTGATGACATGTTAGTTGTAGGATCGTGTTTAGAGGAAATAAACAAATTGAAGAAACAGTTGACGAAAGAGTTTGCTATGAAGGATCTGGGTGCAGCGAAACAAATTCTTGGGATACGAATCAGTCGAGATGAAGCTGAAGGGACGTTGAAGTTGAGTCAGGCTGAATACATCGAGAAGGTACTTCAGAGATTCAATATGGAGAATGCTAAGTCTGTCGGCTCGCCCCTTAGAAGTCAATTCAAGTTATCTGAGGAGGAATCGCCCAAGACAGATGCAGAGAAGGAGCACATGAGCAGAGTGTCATATTCATCAACCATTAGTAGTCTTATGTATGCGATGTTTTGCATGAGACCGGATATCGCCCATGCAGTGGGAGTTGTGAGCATGTTTGCAAGCAATCCAGGGAAACAACATTGGGAGGCCGTGAAATGGATATTGCGATACTTGAGAGGGACTACAGATATACCATTGTGTTTCAGGAGGAATAAATTAGTACTGCAGGGATACGTGGATGTAAATTTCGTCGGTGATCATGATACAAGGCGAAATACTACGAGGTATGTTTATACCTTAGTGTCGACAACAGTGAGCTGTGTCTCATGTTTACAGAGGATAGTAACATTGTCCACGACTGAGGTAGAGTATGTTGTAGTGACTGAAGCCAGCAAGGAGATGATTTGGTTGACCAGGTGTGTGGAAAAGTTGGGTTTGAAGCAGGAGAACGACATTCTTTATTGTGATAATCAGAGTGCTATACACCTTGCCAAGAATTCAGTATATCATGTCAGAACGAAACACATCGACGTACATTACCACTTCATCCGTTCACTGATAGAGGACGACAAGTTACAGTTGGAGATAATTTTAGGAAGACAAAATTCTGCGAACATTTTGACGAAAGCAAAGACCATCGACAAACCGGAGTTGTGTACAACTTTAGTTGGCCTTCACGCGTAGGAGACGAAGGCGGGGCCACCCTAAGAGGATAGGCCGGATCACCGAGATGATATTGATTCAAGAATGGATTTTTTCCGGGTAGGAGAAGATGCTTGCGAAGATGGCAGGAGTTCGGGAGAGCTCGTTGATGATGGTTTGGTCTCCAAGTGGGGGATTGTTGGTTTCGAGAGTGTAGACCCAAACCTGGGTCAAAATCAACAAAGTTGAAAAACTCAGCATCGGTCGTCTGAAGGGCATGGACCGGTCGACCGAATCAACTGTAGGAAACAGTTAGAAAAACTTCGATTTAGCCAATCGACCGATTCAGTGCTATCGGTCGACCGATAGTGATAAAACAGTCGACCGATAATGTGCACGAAGGATCCTGCAGAAAACAATTTCTGGTCGGTCAACCGACGCTAATGCATTAGTCGACCGATGTCGGATTTTCCAATTTCCCAGTTCGGGTTGGAAACTGTTTTGGGCTGGGATACTATATTTACCTCGAACGTTTTAGGTCTTAAATGATACACGAAAAGAGGGTTTTAGAGGACTTTTGAGAGAGAAATCTCAGAGAGAGAAAAGCCTATTTGCGAGCATTGTAATCTTCTTTAATTAATCAAAGAATTTCTGGTGTGGCTCCCGAAGACGTAGGCATGTTTGCCGAACCTCGTTAAATCTGATGATCTCTTCTTTTGTCCTTTATTTCCTGTAAGTTTTTCTTTTATTTGCAGTGATTTTTTGCTTACTTACTTTCGACACAAGATCCGGAAGGGCACGGGTTGTGTGTTCAACCCCAACATCTTGCTGGAAAATTTCCTCTGAATTATGTCTTTATGTGTTTAGGTTGTTCTTCATAATACTTGGTTCTTAAATCTTAACCATTTGGCTTGTTCATATGCTTGTGTTAACGAAGGGAAGCTGTGACTGTGATTTACTGGTCATGCTTATATGCAATCTATTTATGCTGGTTGTAAGTGCTAGCATTTGTTTACTAGAGTTGGGTATGTAGAGAGAAAAAAAAAAATCTTGGACCAGCTTCTGTCATGCTGCCGGCTTCAAAAGTTTTGATACCATAAAAGGGAAGACTACCACTTTCTTTTCTTTCTTTCTTTCTTTCTTTTTTTTTAATGAAGATTGAGATATTTCTTCTAATTTATGTTTGGTATTATCTGGAGAGACAAGGATTCCTGTATCCTTATGCCGCCCGACCACCCCTCACCCAATATTGATGGCATTAGCCATAAAAACATTCGTCTTTTGGATACATGATCTTCATATCTTACCCGTTTCATCCAGTATATAAATGTTAAGATTTCACAAGGGAAATGCAATGCTCTATTTTCCAATTGTAGATTCTTGTTAATGTGCATCTCAAACTAAATGCAACGCTCTACTTGCCCCTGAAACAAAATAGCACCCCTATAATCTTTCATTGAGCGCCCATACAGAATCATTTCTTGTCATACTTTGGGATGCTACTTATCTCTTCATAATATCCTTTTTCAGGACATACATCTCATTGAATTTTTTCCCCTTTTCCAGCTGTCCTCAACAACCATCAGACACAAATCTAAAGCTCTCTTTTTTGAGGAGCACTTGAATTCCCCTCATCATTTGCCCATACCATCTCTGTCAGTTGAAGGGGTACATTCTATGACTACTGCCACTTTATCCTCCCACGCACTGTGTATGAGTACCTCTTGCAATTGTTCGTGATAGAATAGAAAGTGTGTGTGTGCGCGCGCGTGTGACAACTTCTCCTTAACCGGGTTAATATCCACTAACCTGGTTAAGGAGTTGAATTGTGTTTGGCAACAAAAAGAAAAAAAAGTGCCAGAATTGGCCCAGTTTTTTTTTTAAAGTTCATTTTCCTTACCTTATCGAGGTTAAGATTGAGCTGCCTCTCCTCGGCTAGTCCTAAACTGGTTAATGACTCATCTAGGTTAAGAGGGATTTGCTAAACACACACAAAGAAAAATAAAAGAGGCAGCTCTTTATTGTCGAAAATTGAGTAGGTTTCGTTGTTTGGTTCGTGTCGTGTTCTTAAGTTATTAAGGATAATCAATAAGATCGTTATGAACCTGTTCTTAAAAGTTAGGAGCTCAGTTTATTGTCTTGTATGAACTGGGCGTTTAAAAGCATCCTGCATCTATTGCTCTGTAGTCGAAGGAAGAAAGTCGATATTGAAAGTACAGGACTAATTGTTGAGAGTGAATGTCTCTTTGGACTAACAAGGGATTGTCACAAAGCTTCAAAAGGTAGAAGCGGCAACAATAAAAGCTACCTTCTCATGGACAACAATGGCTTATAAATTTCCTTTCATCTCTCCTTGCCCACGTCACATGCTCTTTTTCCTTTAAATTTGGAGCAATTTTAAAAAAGCAAATCCTGTGTTAGGTGTGCCAATGCCTGGCCGCTGACCCTTTGTAGTTGTAGGTTTTATGAGGTGAAATTAGTGCTCGGAAAGCGACAAGCTTTTATGAAAGGGAGAAAGGAGAGAGAGAGAGAGGGGCTCTCCCTTTCTCTCTCATCCCTAGCGCCCTCTCTCTTCTCGTTTCTCATTTCTCATGTGATGATACTCGTATAGTTTGATGAGGGAGATAAATGCCGCATTCATTATCTGTGCTGTCACACTGCCAGTTTTGATGTTGATCCGGATGCACGGTTGGGAGTTCAACTGCATTTTCAGAGTGGAGGTGGGATGGAATTGTGTTGGGATTATTGCTTCTCTCTGTTTGGTCTGTGTTTGTGCGCAATCTATTCAAAGTGCAATAAATACTCAACTAAATTGCAGTTTTTTTATTAGAAATGCAACTTCTTTTATTCTTGGGTATAAAAGTAGTTTGGATTGACAATTGCCCCTTCTTTCATCTTAAGAATACAATTTGTCGATATTGAAGGTGTTGGTATTTCCATTATATAAACTAGTATTTAAGTCTGTGCTAAGCATGGGCTTACCGATGTTCACCTCGATTTTGTCGTATTTTGCAAACAATTAAAAAATTCTAATTGCTCATGCTTGGAAATCATGATAATAGATGCTATAGTTAAAATTAAAATCATTTAACCTAAATTTGACTTATCATGTAATGAATAAACCGGATATAAAAAAGGTAACTTAACGCAAATCAAAAAAAAATATATGAAAAGTATATTGCTCAAAAACATTAATCGCAATGGGTCCAATCTAAAAAAATATTGTTTTCTATCAATCAACCATTCTGAGGGTATCATACGTAAAATTTTAAAGAAAGCTCCTCTAAATTTCAATCATTTTTTCTCCATTTCCATCCTCCTCCTCAAACTTAAAAGAGCTGGTTCTTTGTTCTTATCTACAATATGTGAAACATGTGTAATAATTAAATTCAAGAGTAAAATATTAAAAATTATATAAAATTAAAAGAGTTAACGTATAGAATATCCAACCTGATTGCATCTTTGTTTTGGCACTGCTTGTAGGAGGTGTTCTAAATGCAAACATATCAAGTGTAGCAATAGTTGATATATCTAATATCTTCTTTTTTTCTCTTGATATTAATGATCAATATGGTTTTAGATATGTTTGGATTTAATTTAACAGATTGATTATCAATGATACTATCCTGATTCATTTCATTTGCATTTTCGTCCTGTGATAATAGTACATTTCACTTTAGAATAACACGGACATGATTTTATTTTTAAAATAAAGAAACTAATATTAAATTTCTCAAAAACCTTATTTTTAAACTTTTTATCAGTTGTATTTCTAAGTGTGGATAAATTAGGAGTATCTTCAATAAATTGACCATCATAACCATCAACTTGTGATATATCGTAGGATTTCTTATCCTTTGATAAAAAGAAATTTATTATTAGTACAGTCAATACATTACATATAGTTGTTGAATATAATTTTATTAGTTAGATTATCTAAGTAATAACTTGTCATTAGTTTACAGTAATAATCCCTTGAGTTTTTCATCATCCACATCATCATTAATAATTTTAATGACCGTATAGTCTTTAATGCATTTACTTTTGTTAAACTATGTAACCTTCACGTAGAAACACATATTTCTACCAATTAATCTCTTTATAGCAAGTGAAATATTCACATTATCTACATCGTGTTTTATCAATTTAAAATCAACACTGTTTTATCAATGCAAAATCAACATGAAAGTCATTGTTTCAATTAAAAACAAATTAACGTTTTATGTAATTCGAGATAATATACCAAACCCAATGAAGCTACTAATTCTGAAGAACCAATTTTCATCAAATACAGAACATTGTGATGGAATATTACAAATATAGTGATGTATGTTCTATTTGTTACTTGTAAGGTATGTTTGTACGTGAAGATAATTAACATACATGTTCAAGTCATTTTAAAATTCTTTAATTTCAAACTTATATTTTATAAATTATGAATGTTTATAACATTTACAATATAATATTTATCTCTCTTCTATATATTTGATCTCCTTTTTGTCACGACTGCAACAAAGGACCCGTTGACATCTTTCCCCTTGTAATGGTAATCAGCATTGGAAGAATATCACCAACCCAATATTTCCCCAATTCCCATGATTTGAGCAATGCAAATAAAATATTTTTCCTAAAATTGAATGGATTAAAGATCCAATCTTCAAATGATCACTATAGGACAATGGCTAAAATTATAATGAATGATGAATCCTTTTAATTATTTCCCATGAGTCTCTAAGTTATGTATATATTTATTTATTGAACTGTAATATAACTCATATAATTTTTTATAAATCAACTAAGCTATATAGATTAAAAGATTCAAGTATACAATAATTTCATAATATAGCTCTTGTTAATGTATCATGTTTTTTAATTACGTATAGTGAATAACTATAATTGAAGACATAATAAAATTTCAGAAATAACTAAATAGTAAAAAAATAGTAGAAATCACTTACATCACCATCGTTCAAATCCTTGACTTTAAATATATCATCAATAGTACGATCGTCGGTTTTGAATTTCATTTGTATGCTTAGTGATCTTGTTCTACTCTCAAAATTTTGGTATTGTATTTGCACATCAATATAACTAAGGTAAAATTTTCAGAATCAAAATTTAAAATAATTATAATTCAAATCATTGTTCATACAAATTATGAAAATAAATTTATCTTAGTTGCAAATATAAAATATAAAATACCTTTGAGTTTGAACAACATCCTTATTGTTAGGTAGTTTTATATAAAACTTTGTAGCATACGTTGAAGAAATGCTTGTTAATCCTTTCATTGTGAGAAGAAAGTGAGGAAAATTTTTAAAAATTACAAAAAATATAATACATAATTGAGCCTTCACTAGAAAAAGAAAGTGAGGAAAAACTTTGTAGCGTGCAAGTTTATTGTTAGAAATAATACATAATTTATCAAAAAATTTATATATATACACACATACCTCGAAATCTAGAAGAAAATAGACCAGTCACAATGATAACAACTGAGGCTTCATTTTCCCCTTTTAGTTTTTCCTACAGAGCAAATGCAAATTTTCCCACAATGTGATAGCTATAGTGTTGAAACTAATAACAAAAATAAAGTTTTATATTTAATATCTATGTTATATAATAATTTTCTGTATTTTTCATATAAACAATAATAAAATTGTAGCTTACTCTTGATCATGCATTCTAAAGCTTCTAAAAACTTTTTTCCATTCCTGTCCATGCTATCAATTGCATAACATTAACTATTCCAATCACATGTATAAAAAAATAATTTAAATTTAGCATCATATAACATACATCATAATCTTGCATGAATATAAATTTAATGCGTACCTATAAGAAATCCTTTGAATTGATTATCGATTCAATCTTTTCGAAGGAACTCGAATTTGTATTTTTCTATATCGTCATCACCTTCCTCTAAAGCCTTGATGTTGATGTTTGTACGGTAAGACAAATGAATAGATACTGGATTACTTATTGGTTTATATATCTTATTTGGAGTTGTAATGCATCATTCTTACAATAAAAACCATGGACGTGAGTGTTCTATCAAAAAGAAAATTAAATATATCACAAATTAAATAAAAATTCAAACTTGAAATTATAATCACTATATTTAAAAAAAAAATAGAATTTACCTCTTTATCAAGGAGAATAAACTTAACCCTAGAGGAGATTCTTGTTTTTGCGTTCAGTCCTTCCCATGCTCGAGTGATTCTTTTTTTCAGAATGATATTATTTTCATCAACATGAAAATCATGTAAGGACGTTTATGTTGCAATTTTACTATTACGTCTTGACATCCCCCAAAAATATCAGAAAAATAATTTATTATAATTTTATTTCGATTAAATGACTACACGAATAAAAATGTTATTTTGACTACAAATATAAAATTTTCACTAAATAAAGTTTAATAAATTATTCATTATTAATAATTAGCAAATATTATAAATCAATCACAACAATGATAAAAGTTTCATATTAATAAAAGCAAGAAATAATTTTGTATAAGAATTGCTACAATAATAATAAAAACCATAAATTAATATTATAAATTCAAAAGTTGTCATTTAATAATATTTTTGGTTACCCTAAGATTTTTTTGTTAAAATAATTTTTGTATTTTATAAATATAAGATTTTAGTTTAAATAATAAAGGTCATATTCTCTAAGTAGAATATAATTCATAATAGTTAATTATATAGAAAATCACTAGTACATTTCACGTATTACTTTTATTAATTTTAACCAACATGTATTTTACATAACATTAAAAAACATTTTGATATTAAGGTTACTGAAATAAATTTTAATGTTTCCTAAATAAATAATAGTATAAATATATTATTAAGCTTCCAATATTAAACATTTTAGTATGCAAATTATGTTAACAAATATGAAAATTTTCTTTTAAAAACTCAACTTTCTACCATCAAACACCGATGATGGAAGTTACAATCTGACGACTTCCAGAAAGCTACAATTTGAAGACTTTCACGTAGATCTCTGAAGGTTACAATCTGACGGCCTTCACGACAACCGATGAGAGCTCTAGTTCAATAGCATTCACAATCAACATCGGGAGTTACAATCTGACGACTCTCATATTCTCAAGGAGCCAAGACGAAGAGTACAAGACAATGATCTTTGCAACGCTATGACAAAAGAGATTGCTTGTTGATAATCTCTCCAAAGCAAGACGCGGAACTCATCACCGCGCTCTAAGACCAAAACGCGGAGGTCCTCCCCGTGTATCAACACCAAAACACGGAGGTCCTCCCCGTGTGCCAACAGTAAAACGCGAGGGTCGAACCCACGTTACAATATCAAAACGCGAGGGTCGAACCCACGTTACAACATCAAAACGCTGGAGTCGGACCCGCGTTACAACATTAAAACGCTGGGGTCGGACCCGCGTTTTTTAATGCCCAGCAGGTACCCAATTCCGCGTCTCCAGTCTAAAATGCGGAGATAGGATCCTGAACGCCAACGTGGGCGTTTAACTCGTTCAAAACACGAGCTGAACGGTTCCAAAACCGGTTCCCATGATTTGTGGGCGGTTACACCCCACTTAGGAGTGATTTAAGGGGCGGTTACACCCCCTTAATCCCCTATAAAAAACGAGTAAACTCAACTGAGTTAAAGGTTCGGTCTATTGGAACATCTTGGCAGCAAAGGGAGAGATCGGCATTCATCCTTGGGAGCATTCCTTGAAGCCTTCGGCCTTGGCATGAGAACCGATCCTTGGTTTAAATCAACTCTTTTTCAAGAGTTTCCAACTCGTCCAGAGTTATCAACTCGTCCAGAGTTTCAAACTTGCCACGCAAGTTCTCCACAACGTCAAATCGTGAGGAGAAGACATCGTTCCAGTGAATCAAGACG
>NC_033797.1:58705639-58720412 GCF_001876935.1 Asparagus officinalis
TTACCTCTGATAGTCCATCAATCTGCCAATCCACTTCAATAGGAGGGCAGGTCCACAAAACTATTATGTTAACATCTACCTCTGATAGTCCCTCAACTTGTCAATCCTCTTCTCAATAGGATGACAGGTCCATAAATCTATCACGTTAACAGTTACCTCTGATAGTCTATCAATCTGCCAATCCTTTTCAATAAGATGACAGGTCCATAAATCTATCACGTTAACATTTACCTCTGATAGTCTATCAATCTGCCAATCCTCTTCAATAGGATGACAGGTCCATAAATCTATCACGTTAACAGTTACCTCTGATAGTCCATCAATCTGCCAATCCACTTCAATAGGAGGGCAGGTCCACAAAACTATTATGTTAACATCTACCTCTGATAGTCTATCAACTTGTCAATCCTCTTCTCAATAGGATGGCAGGTCCATAAATCTATCACGTTAACAGTTACCTTTGATAGTCCATCAATCTGTCACTCCACTTCAATAGGAGGGCAGGTCCACAAAACTATTATGTTAACATCTACCTCTGATAGTCCCTCAACTTGTCAATCCTCTTCTCAATAGGATGACAGGTCCATAAATCTATCACGTTAATAGTTACCTCTGATAGTCCATCAATCTGCGTCCATAAAATCTATCATGTTAACAGTTACCTCTGATAGTCTATCAATCTGCCAATCCTCCTCAATAGGATGACAGGTCCATAAATTTATCACGTTAACAGTTACCTCTGATAGTCTATCAATCTGCCAATCCTCCTCAATAGGATGACAGGTCCATAAATTTATCACGTTAACAGTTACCTCTGATAGTCCCTCAACTTGTCAATCCTCTTCTCAATAGGATGACAGGTCCATAAATCTATCACGTTAACAGTTACCTCTGATAGTCTATCAATCTGCCAATCCTTCTCAATAGGATGACAGGTCCATAAATCTATCACGTTAACAGTTACCTCTGATAGTCCATCAATCTGTTAATCTATTTCAATAGGATGACAAGTCTACAACTATCACGTTAACAGTTATCTCTGATAGTCAAACTCATCAGATAATGGCCTACCAGGTGATGTGCCTCTATTCCGACTTCATGGATAGTGCCCCACTAGGCGATGTGCCTTGTCTACCTTTTTTTTCCCCCTGCTAAGTCTTAATCAAGACTGGGGGTTGGTTACTTGGAATCCATTGGAT
Source organism: Asparagus officinalis (assembly GCF_001876935.1). Classification (NCBI taxonomy): domain Eukaryota; kingdom Viridiplantae; phylum Streptophyta; class Magnoliopsida; order Asparagales; family Asparagaceae; genus Asparagus; species Asparagus officinalis. The sequence goes on from NC_033797.1 coordinate 58,706,839, forward strand.
TAAGAGTAACGAATCTTTCACATCGTCGAGTTAACATTACACTTCTGACGATCATCATCCCCACAGAGTATGCATTCAACTTGCATCACTCCCAATTTGTCACGTTAACAATATACCTCTGACAACAATCAACTTATCAATCCTTGACAATAGGATTATAAGTCCTCAAAATTGCTCAAATCGTAATCTTCCCCAGCAAGACGCTAAGTCTTCAAAATCTTGTTCAAATCACAAGCATCAAAATTTATTGCTTTTGATGATAAACTCATTTAGCAAGTTTTCCCAGCGAGACGCTAATTCCTAAAATCTTGTGCAAGTTACAAGAACACATTCCTGTCAAGTTAACATCAAACCTCTGACAAAATCCACTTATCAATCCTCTTCAATAGGATGATAAGTCCACAAAGTTGCTCCAATCGCAACATAAATCCTGTTACGTTAACACCATACCTCTGACAATCTACTTATCAATCCTCTTCAATAGGATGATAAGTCCACAAAGTTGCTCCGATCGCAACACATTCCTGTCACGTTAACATCATATCTCTGACAATCCACTTATTAACCCTCGTCAATAGAATGATAAGTCTCCAAAGTTGCTCCAATCGCAACACAAACTTCCGTCATGATAACACCAAACCTCTGACAATTTACTTATCGACTCTCGTCAATAGAGCGATAAATCCATAAAATTGCCCCGATCGCAATATCTAACCCGTCAAGTTAACACCAAACCTCTGACAATTTACTTATCGACTCTCGTCAATAGAGCGATAAATCCACAAAATTGCCCCGATCGCAATATCTAACCCGTCAAGTTAACATCACACCACTGACGACACAATCCACTTATCGACTCTCCTCAATATAGCGATAGGTCCACAAATTTTAGTCAAGTTAACATCACACCTCTGACAACACCAAATCAACCTATCGACTCTCTTCAATAGAGCGATAGGCCCATAAAATACTGTTAGGTTAATATCACACCTCTAACAGTTAAACCGCCCCCAATGAATTTGTTAATCTCTTTTCAACAAGAATAGCAAGTTTTTATTATAAAATCCCTAGCGGATTAAATATTTTCTGGAATTATCCTAGTGATAATAAAGAAAATTTCTGAATTTCACTCTAAGTAAAAATTCATGCCAAGTTAATATTACACCTCTGGCGCTTCCAACTTTCTTTCAGTGTTTCAAATAACACAGGAAGAAATAATAACAAAGCCTACGTATTCAATATCGTAGCGGGTCGTTATTAACAACGCCAAAATCCATGCACGCATGGGAAATTTATCCCGAATCCTAAGTAGGGATAAGTCAACGCCTAACACGCGTTGCCGGTTAGTCTTTTACCGTAAAAAGGACAAAAGTCTACGTATTTAACATCGTAGTAGGTCGTTATTAATAACGTCAAAATCCATGCTTTACACGCATGGGGGACTTTATCTCGATTCCTAATTAGAGATAAGCCTACGCCTAACACGCGTTACCGGTTAGTCTTTTTCTGTAAAAATAACAAAGTCTATGTATTCAAAATCATAGCATCAAGTCTAAGAGGGTTTATTCTCTTAGCACAACGTTACATGTGAAACGGATTCAAATAATTCACATGCTAGCCCGACTCAAACGGTAGTCGGTAAAGGTTTATCAAATTCGTTGATGGCTGAGGGTTTGCCATAAATCCTATGCATGTTTGCAGGTTCATCAGTTTAATGGACGCAAACCGAGACTTAAAACAGATGAGCTAAAGACAAGTCTCAAAGACTTAGTCAAAAATACATGAAAGTCACCTCCGCGTCTCGAGTCGAAACGTCAAGGTCAGACCCGCGTTGCAAACACCAAAACGCCGAGGTCACACCCGTGTTCCAAACGTAAGGGATCCTGCATGGCAAATCTCTTCAACCAAGGTGCCTTCGAAGCGAGTACAGAGAACGACTCCTTTACGACAAGGAATCAACAGCTCCAAGATCAGAGTTGAGATCCAAAGTATTCCGAAAATTCGTCCCAGTCAACCGCAAATTTTCGAAAACTTTGGAGGGGGTTCTGTAGTCTGTCTAAAAATCACAATAGATAGCTGATCCCTCATCAAACACCGATGATGGAAGTTACAATCTTACGACTTTTAGAAAGCTACAATTTGAAGACTTTCACGTAGATCTCTGAAGGTTACAATCTGACGGCCTTCACGACAACCGATGAGAGCTCTAGTTCAATAGCATTCACAATCAACATCGGGAGTTACAATCTGACGACTCTCATATTCTCAAGGAGCCAAGACGAAGAGTACAAGACAATGATCTTTGCAACGCTATGACAAAAGAGATTGCTTGTTGATAATCTCTCCAAAGCAAGACGCGGAACTCATCACCGCGCTCTAAGACCAAAACGCGGAGGTCCTCCCCGTGTATCAACACCAAAACACGGAGGTCCTCCCCGTGTGCCAACAGTAAAACGCGAGGGTCGAACCCACGTTACAATATCAAAACGCGAGGGTCGAACCCACGTTACAACATCAAAACGCTGGAGTCGGACCCGCGTTACAACATTAAAACGCTGGGGTCGGACCCGCGTTTTTTAATGCCCAGCAGGTACCCAATTCCGCGTCTCCAGTCTAAAATGCGGAGATAGGATCCTGAACGCCAACGTGGGCGTTTAACTCGTTCAAAACACGAGCTGAACGGTTCCAAAACCGGTTCCCATGATTTGTGGGCGGTTACACCCCACTTAGGAGTGATTTAAGGGGCGGTTACACCCCCTTAATCCCCTATAAAAAACGAGTAAACTCAACTGAGTTAAAGGTTCGGTCTATTGGAACATCTTGGCAGCAAAGGGAGAGATCGGCATTCATCCTTGGGAGCATTCCTTGAAGCCTTCGGCCTTGGCATGAGAACCGATCCTTGGTTTAAATCAACTCTTTTTCAAGAGTTTCCAACTCGTCCAGAGTTATCAACTCGTCCAGAGTTTCAAACTTGTCACGCAAGTTCTTCACAATGTCAAATCGTGAGGAGAAGATACCGTTCCAGTGAAGCAAAACGTCGGATCGTCAACGGAGAGCAAACTCGACGCGAGCATTCGAGAGAGGCATCCATCGCCACTGTGAAGAACCCAGTTTTAAACAAAGGGGAGAATCAAATTTATTCTCCTCTCTTTTGTAATCAGAATCCAAATTGTAATCGATTTTGAGAGAATAGAAATCAATTTTCTTTCATTGTCTTTTTTACTACAAATTTTTCCACAAACAAAAGATGGCGACTCCGCTGGGGACGAGCTTCTCTGACGAAGAAGTGGTGGTGCAATCCGATGTTCATCTCACTGGAACGACCGTCGAAACTCTCGGGTAGAGTTTGATCAAGCCAAGTTTGAGGAGTCCATCTCATCCGGATCCCTTAGCCCCAAGGCTATGCGCAAGATCCGTAAAATCTTCAAGGAGACTAAAGCTCCAATTGTTGCTCCTATGCCGAAAGAAGCCCTCTCCTTTAGCCAAGATTGCTCGGACAGCCCCTCCTCCGATGGAGTGGGCTCAGCTTTAGCCAAACCCGCGCCAGAGCGACGAGTATTGGGTCACAAAAAGCCCATCGCGGAGACCAACTCCGTCAATGCCGACAACATCCTTGCAAAAGCCTTAAAACAGGCCAAGAAGAACGCTGCTCATCGAAGAAGAAGGTCTCAGCGACGGGCACAACTTCAAGAAAGTCGATCCCTCAACCAACGCGAGCTTCGTGTTCGTGAGCCTAAACGCGACCCTGAGCTCCGCGTTTATGAGCCCGAACAGGAGCTTCGCGAGGACCAGATTGAACGTAGCCCTCAATGGCGCGTTTTACATCTAAAACGCGGACCTCAAGGCTTCGTTGAACGCGAACTTCAACTTCGCGTTTCCCAGTCAAAACATGACCCTCGCGTCGACAATGAAGAACGCGACCCTCATGTCGCCAAACCAAAACGTGACCTTCGCGTTTCAGCGTCGACAATGAAGAACGCGACCCTCATGTCGCCAAACCAAAACGTGACCTTCGCGTTTCAAGTGCCAAACACGACCTTCGCGTTTCAAGTACCAAACGCGACCTTCGCGTCTCAAGAGCCAAACGCGACCCTCGCGTCCCAAGTTCCAAATCCAATACAGAACCTGGTATATACCGTGGAGCTTCGGGGTGCTGCCCCGAACACCACCGGGGGTATTCCATCCCCTCCGGACCCCCTAGCCAGGGGCGCGCCGCCCCCTGGACCCCCGACTCGCTGTAGCGCGACTAGATTGAGGGGTGGATATAAGAAGTTTATGGATTCAAGGCATCTCAACCAGATCCATATTCACCAAGAGCCAGTCCTGTCTAATCATGGACTGGGGGTTCCAGTTCAAACCTCACGATCAGTGAGTAATTCCCCTCGAATCTTTACAACAGATTTAAGAGAGTTCATATCAAGAGAAAGACCGATGCAGCAAGTCATTCGTTCATTCCAATGTGAACGGCTGATTCCTATGGTCCTCTCGGGATATCAATGCTGCTCATATGCGGCCAAACCATTGGTGTTTGACCAATTAACGGACATTGCTTTGTCTAACCAACGACGACGTTCGCACAGGAAGAAGTCTCCAGAGACCGAATATCCTGAGGTCACTATCAATGTGATCGGCAGAGGGAAAGCCTCAGGTCCTAGTTCCGATGACTTTGAGACAAGTCGTTCGCCGACCGTCAGAGAAATCGCTAACGTGTTTGAAGGAGTTTACCGACGCACTCGGACGCGAACAGGAGCCATTCCCCCTGTCAACTATCAGAGGTTAGACAGGGGAACCAATTCCAATGATGAAGACTCAGCCATTACAGAGTCCCAATCATCAAGCTCTTTTGTTGAACATGAGAGCCCCGCTTATATGACGGGAAACCATGAAGATCTCATGAAGAGACTTGATGAGCAGAAGGCCATGATCAAATCTCAGCAAGAGGCCATCAATGAACTCATGGCCCTGTTGACTCAAATCGTCGCAAACAAGGCCAAATCTCAGAAGACATATTCGCCACCTAGGCAAGAATCTTCCCGGAGAGGAAAAACGTCTTCATCCCGACCTCACACAAGCAAAGGGAAGGGAAAGGTGGTTGATGACACGACTTCTGACCAAGAAGCCCACAACCTAGAATCTTCCTCTGATAAAGGAAGAGAGACTGAGAACGAGTATAATCTCCAGTCTGCCAAAATGGAAGAATTGGAAGCCCGCCTCAATGTCATTGCTAACAGAAGCGAGCTCCAAGATGAGGGAGTTGTCAGGCCCTGTCAGACCCTATCCTGCCGAATGGGATGCAGCCCCTTATCCTCTAAAATTTGAAGTCCCAACGCTACAAACTTTTGACGGCACGGGATCACCGAACCAACATATTTATCATTTCAAGTCACAGACTGGGAATGTAATATCAAACGATACCATACTGGCTCAATTGTTCATTGGCACCCTTAAGGGAGTTACCTTTGAATGGTTCAGGAAACTACCTGCCGGATGTATCCAAATGTGGGCAGATTTAGAGAGACTCTTCCTGTCAAGATTTTTTAAAGAGGATACAGAAATCTCCATCCATACCCTTCTCGCCACTAAGCAGAAGAAGAGGGAATCCGTCAAAGCATTCGTCAAAAGGTTCTGAACCATGGCTCTCCGGTGTTCGTCAGGTATGACACAGTCTACTTTAGTAGAGACCTGTCGACACAACTTGAGACCGACCTCCTAGCCCGAATCGGAGTTGTAGAATGTCGTTCTTGGAGACAACTAATCTCTCAAGGCGAACAGGCTCAAAAGATTATTGCCAGGATCAAAGCTGAAGAACAAAGTAGGCAGGATCAACCTGAGCAATCGGACCAAGCCCAACCTTCTCCTGAGCAATCGGACTAAGCCCAATCTCCTCAGTCAGAAGGGGAAGATACTACGACCACTGAAGCTAATCATCTTTAGTAGGATGCCGGGTCTCCAATAACTATCACGTTAACAATTACCTCTGATAGTCAAACTCATTAGATAGTGGCCTACTCCTTTTTCCCCCTGCACTTGTTCAAGACTGGGGGTTGGTTTATTTGTAGTTCATTAGATTATGAGTAATAAAGTTTCTGAGTTGTTATGTTTAATAGAATACCTCTGTCAACTACAAAATCTACCAAGTTTATCACGTTAACAGTTACCTCTGATAGTCTATCAACTTGTCAATCCTCTTCTCAATAGGATGGCAGGTCCATAAATCTATCACGTTAACAGTTACCTTTGATAGTCCATCAATCTGTCACTCCACTTCAATAGGAGGGCAGGTCCACAAAACTATTATGTTAACATCTACCTCTGATAGTCCCTCAACTTGTCAATCCTCTTCTCAATAGGATGACAGGTCCATAAATCTATCACGTTAACAGTTACCTCTGATAGTCTATCAATCTGCCAATCCTCCTCAATAGGATGTCAGGTCCATAAATCTATCACGTTAACAGTTACCTCTGATAGTCTATCAACTTGTCAATCATCTTCTCAATAGGATGACAGGTCCATAAATCTATCACGTTAACAGTTACCTCTGATAGTCCATCAATCTGTTAATCTATTTCAATAGGATGACAAGTCTACAACTATCACGTTAACAGTTATCTCTGATAGTCAAACTCATCAGATAATGGCCTACCAGGTGATGTGCCTCTATTCCGACTTCATGGATAGTGCCCCACTAGGCGATGTGCCTTGTCTACCTTTTTTTTCCCCCTGCTAAGTCTTAATCAAGACTGGGGGTTGGTTACTTGGAATCCATTGGATTAAGAGTAACGAATCTTTCACATCGTCAAGTTAACATTACACTTCTGACGATCATCACCCCACAGAGTATGAATGCAGCTTGCATCACTCCCAATTTGTCACGTTAACAATATACCTCTGACAACAATCAACTTATCAATCCTTGACAATAGGATTATAAGTCCTCAAAATTGCTCAAATCGAAATCTTCCCCAGTAAGACGCTAAGTCTTCAAAATCTTGTTCAAATCACAAGCATCAAAATTCATCACTTCTGATGATAAACTCACCTAGCATCAAAATTTATTGCTTTTGATGATAAACTCATTTAGCAAGTTTTCCCAGCGAGACGCTAATTCCTAAAATCTTGTGCAAGTTACAAGAACACATTCCTGTCAAGTTAACATCAAACCTCTGACAAAATCCACTTATCAATCCTCTTCAATAGGATGATAAGTCCACAAAGTTGCTCCAATCGCAACAAATTCCCGACCAAATCAACTTATCGACTCTCTTCAATAGAGCGATAGGTCCATAAAATACTGTTATGTTAACATAACACCTCTAACAGTCAACCCCCCCAATGAACTTGTTAATTCTTTCTCAACAAGAATAACAAGTTTTCATTATAAAATCCCCAGCGGATTAAAGATTTTCTAGAATTATCCTAGTGATAATAAAGAAAATTTTTGAATTTCACTTTAGGCAAAAATTCATGCCAAGTTAATACTATACCTCTGGCACTTCCAACTTTCTTTCGGTGTTACAAGCCACACAGGAAGAAACGACACCAAAAATCCATGCATTCACGCATGGGGGACTTTATCTCGATCCCTAATTAGAGATATGTCTACGCCTAACACGCGTTGCCGGTTAATCTTTCACCGTGAAAAAGACACCAGGATTCATGACTGGGGGAATTTATCTCGATCCCTAATTTGAGATAAGTCTACATCTAACACATGTTGCCGGGTAGCCTATTCCCGTAATAATAGCAAAGCCTACGTATTCAATATCGTAGCAGGTCGTTATTAATAACGCCAAAATCCATGCCTTACACGCATGGGGAATTTTATCCTGAATCCTAAGTAGGGATAAGTCAATGTCTAACACACGTTGCCGGTTAGTCTTTTACCGTGAAAAGGACATCAAAATCCATGCCTCACACGCATGGGGGACTTTATCTCGATCCCTAAATAGAGATAAGTCTACGCCTAACACGCGTTGCCGGTTAGTCTTTTCCCGTCAAAATGACAAAGTCTATGTATTCAAAATCATAGCATCAAGACTAAGAGAGTTCATTCTCTTAGCACAACGTTACATGTGAAATTCACTTATCAATCCTCGTCAATAGGATGATAAGTCCACAAAGTTGCTCCAATCGCAACACAAATCCTGTCACGTTAACACTAAACCTCTGACAACCCACTTATCAATCCTCATCAATAGGATGATAAGTCCACAAAGTTGCTCCAATCGCAACACCTTCTTGTCACGTTAACATCATACCTCTGACAAAACCCACTTATCAATCCTCGTCAATAGGATGATAAGTCCACAAAGTTGCTCCAATCGCAACACACATCCTGTCACGTTAACACTACACCTCTGACAAAAATCCACTTATCGACTCTCCTCAATAGAGCGATAGGTCCATAAAATACTGTTAGGTTAACATCACACCTCTAATAGTCAAACCCCCCAATGAACTTGTTAATCCTTTTTCAACAAGAATAGCAAGTTGTCATTATAAAATCCCCAGTGGATTAAAGATTTTCTGAAGTTATCCCAGTGATAATAAAGAAAATTTCTGAATTTCACTCTAAGTGAAAATTCATGCCAAGTTAATATTACACCTCTGGCGCTTCCAACTTTCTTTCAGTGTTTCAAGTAACACAGGAAGAAATAACGACAAAGTCTACGTATTCAACATCGTAGCACCAAAATTCATGCCTTACACGTATGGGGGACTTTATCTCGATCCCTAATTAGAGATAAGCCTACGCCTAACACGCGTTGCCGGTTAGTCGTTTCCCGTGAAAATGACAAAGTCTATGTATTCAAAATCATAGCATCAAGCCTAAGAGAGTTTATTCTCTTAGCACAACGTTACATGTGGAACGGACTTAGACAATCCATATGCTAGCCCGACTCAAACGGTAGTCGGTAAAGGCTTATCAAATCCGTTGATGGCTGAGGGTTTGCTAAAAATCCTATGCATGTTTGTAGGTTCATTAGCTTAATGGATGTGAGCCGAGACTTGAAACATATGAGCTAAAGACAAGTCTCAAAGACTTAGTCAAAAATACATGGAAGCCACTTCCATGTCTTAAATCAAAACGTTGAGGTCAGACCCGCGATGCAAAAACCAAACGCCAAGGTCATACCCGTGTTCCCAAACGCTTAGGTCAGACCCGCGATGCAAAAACCAAACGCCGAGGTCATACCCGTTTTCCAAATTCAACATGCAAGGGTGAGACCCGCGTCTCAAGTTCAAAATGCAGGGTTCATCCTCCGCATTCCAGAAGTAGGATTGTGATGCATACCTTCACACAGGTCCTGCATGGCAAATCTCTTCAACCAAGGTGCCTTCGAAGCGAGTACAGAGAACGACTCCTTTACGACAAGGAATCAACAGCTCCAAGATCAGAGTTGAGATCCAAAGTATTCCGAAAATTCGTCCCAGTCAACCGCAAATTTTCGAAAACTTTGGAGGGGGTTCTGTAGTCTGTCTAAAAATCACAATAGATAGCTGATCCCCATCAAAACAATCTGACGACTTCCAGAAGGCTACAATTTGAAGACTTTCACGTAGATCGCTGAAGGTTACAATCTGACGACCTTCACGACAACCGATGAGAGCTCTAGTTCAACAGCATTCACAATCAACATCGGGAGTTACAATCTGACGACTCTCATATTCTCAAGGAGCCAAGACGAAGATTACAAGACAATGATCTTTGCAACGCTATGACAAAAGAGATTACTTGTTGATAATCTCTCCAAAGCAAGACGCGGAACTCATCACCGCGCTCTAAGACCAAAACGCGGAGGTCCTCCCCGTGTATCAACACCAAAACACGGAGGTCCTCCCCGTGTGCCAACAGTAAAACGCGAGGGTCGAACCCACGTTACAATATCAAAACGCGAGGGTCGAACCCACGTTACAACATCAAAACGCTGGAGTCGGACCCGCGTTACAACATTAAAACGCTGGGGTCGGACCCGTGTTTTTTAATGCCTAGCAGGTACCTAACTCCGCGTCTCCAGTCTAAAATGTGGAGTTAGGGTCCTGAACGTCAACGTGGGCGTTTGACTCGTTAAAAGCATGAGCTGAACGGTTCCAAAACCGGTTCCCATGATTTGTGGGCGGTTACACCCCACTTAGGAGTGATTTAAGGGTCGGTTACACCCCCTTAATCCCCTATAAAAAACGAGTAAACTCAACTGAGTTAAAGGTTCGGTCTATTGGAACATCTTGGCAGCAAAGGGAGAGATCGGCATTCATCCTTGGGAGCATTCCTTGAAGCCTTTGGCCTTGGCTTGAGAACCGATCCTCGGTTTAAATCAACTCTTTTTCAAGAGTTTCCAACTCGTCCAGAGTTTCAAACTTGTCACGCAAGTTCTCCACAACGTCAAATCGTGAGGAGAAGATATCGTTCCAGTGAAGCAAAATATCGGATCGTCAACGGAGAGCAAACTCGACGCGAGCATTCGAGGGAGGCATCCATCGCCACCGTGAAGAACCCAGTTTTAAACAAATGGGAGAATCAAATTCATTCTCCTCTCTTTTGTAATCGGAATCCAAATTGTAATCGATTTTGAGAGAATAAAAATCAATTTTCTTTCACTGTCTTTTTACTACAAATTTTTCCACAAACAGTCTTTTGTAGCTCAAAATTTTAGTTTAACCTAATTCAGGTAAGTCAAGACTTTTTGTTATTCAATTTAGTGGTTGTTATTTAATTTTGCTTTAACTATGAAGAATTACTAAATAGAGATTGTTGGTATACTTGTTAATAATCTAATAAATATTTTAAAAAATAAAATTTGGGTTCTGTATTTTTGGTCTTAATTTTATGCTTAATTTAGATAATTTCATATTTATTGTTATTATAATTTGTATGTTAAGTATTTTAATGGCAAATTGGTTATTGGTAATGAAATAAACTCATCTTATCTTTAATTATGAAAAAATCAACCTGAGATTATTATTTGAAATAGATATTCTAAGTAGATATTGTTTTTGAAATTAATATTTTAAATAGTTAATTATCCAAATTATTACTTGATATTATTATTCTAAACATAGAAAGCAAGTTTTCCATTGAAATAAATAAACCAAAGACCAAAATTAATAAATCAATGACCTTTGGAAACATTTATAGATTTAAACAGCTAAATGTTAAAAAAATAAAATTAATAATATCCTAAATAGCTAAATATTTAAAAATTAAATAACAAAAATTATTAAATCAATTACCTTCCAAAAACAATATCCTAAACAATTAAATATTAAATAAATTAAAAAACCAAAAATAAAAAATTATTTATCTTGGAAGAATTATTAAAAATAAATTACAATAATTAAACAATTAAAAGTAAAAGCTAACCTTTGACGGATTATTGAAGAAAAGGCAGTGATAATATGAAAAAATTAGAACTTAAAATTCTAAATATTTGATATTCAAAATTACTATTTGAAATTATTTTTTAAGATTTAAATTAAAAATTAATATTATAAATAATATTAAAAATTAATATAAACAACAAATATTCATAATTAATATTCATAACATCTATTTTATCTACTCTAAATAGTGAAATATTAAAGAAATTGAAATACAAAAAATTAATAAATCATTATGAACTTTGAAAGAATTATTAAACTGAAATTACTAAAATTAAAAAAGCTTAATAAACCTAAATAGATTTGTTACCTACGATTGAATATGTATTAGTCAGGACTGACCTTTGCAAGATTATTAAAGAAAAGGCAGTGATGAAATGAAAATTTTAGAATTAAAATTCTAAATATTTAATATTCAAAATTACTACTCAAAATTACTTTTTGAGATTTAAATTCAAAATTAATATTATAAAGAATATTCAAAATTAATATAAACAACAAATATTAATTATTAATATTCATAAGATCTATTCTATCTAATGTAAATAGTTAAAAATTAAAGAAATTGAAAAACAAAAATTAATAAATCATTGTGAACTTTAAAAGATTTATTTAAACAAAATTACTAAAATTAAAATAGTTTTAAAAACCAAAATTTATTTATTACCATTGAATAAGATGAAGAATTATTAAATGAATAAGATGAAGAATTATTCCATGTGAATATGTATTAGTTGAGTATGACCTTTGAAAAATTATATTTCAAAAGGCAAAGATGATCTAAAAATTTTGGAAATTAAAAAATTCTAAACAATTAATATTCAAAACTATCATTCAAAATTAGTTTTGAAATTAATATTGAAAGTTATATTAGAAATTAGTATTCAAAATTAATACAAGAAATAAATATTCAACATTAATATTCACAACATCTATTCTGAAGAGTTAAATAAGTCTCACCAGTGGCCACCCATATGAAAAATAAAAAAAATAAAAAAAACAAAAATTAATAGACTGAAAAAATGAAGAATCATTACCTTAGAATATGTAGTAGTCAGGGATGACCTTTGGAAGATGATTGAAGAAAAAGCAGTGATGATCTCAAAAGATTAAAAATTTAAAATAATTTAAAAAACTAAAATTGATTTATTACCTTTGAATATGATGAAGAATAAGATGAAGAATTATTACATGTGAATATGTATTAGTCGGGGATGACCTTTGGAAAATTATAGAGGAAAAGATAGCGATGATCTGAAAATTTTAGAAATTAAAATTCTGAACAATTAATATTCAAAATAATTATTCGAATTTATTATTTGAAATTAATATTCAAAGTTAATATTAGAAATTAGTATTAAAATTAATATAAACAACAAATATTTGAAATTAATATTCACAACATCTATTCAAAATAGTTAAATAAGTCTCACTAGCGGCCAACCATACGAAAATTAAAAGAATAAAGAAACCAAAATTAATAGACCAAAAAAGATGAAGAGTCTTACCTTTGAATATGTAGTAGTTAGGGTTGACCTCCGGAAGGTGATCAAAGAAAAGGCAGTGATGATGTCAAAAAATTAAAAAATTGCAGCTATATGATGAAAAATCTAGCGAAAATATTATTTGATATGTATTTTAGATATTTTTCATTTTCTTGGAAATACACTGAAAAATGCGACGGAAGTCTGATATGGTATGGATTTGAAATATTTTCAATTTTATTCCAGAAATATGACATCAAAATTTGGCAAAAATCTTATTTGATATGGAATTTAAGTATTTTTGGAAATTTGGTTAAATATACGGCAATAATTTAATTTGGCATAAATTAGTGGAGATATTTGGGGTAAAATGGAAATGTTAAGGATGATAGGAGAGAGTGTTGTTGGTTATTTAAAATGGATGATGTAGATTGAAAGTTGATTTTCATTTTAAATTTAGAAGTTGATCGACGGTGGAGATTAATGTACACATGGCAAAAAATTTAACAAAGGAAAAATTGATGTGCCACATTGTCGAGAAGTACCCATGTGAATTTGTTCCCACATTTGAATGAGTAGAGGGGGATTTGACACCTCACTATACCAAGCACAACTTTTTGTGCTTGGTACCAAGCATACCTATATTTCTCATATATATATATATATAGGGAGAGGTTCAAATAAAAACCTCACTATCCTAAAAACTAA
>NC_033797.1:58721213-58819112 GCF_001876935.1 Asparagus officinalis
TCTTCTTACAATTAAAAAGGATGGATTAGATGATATCACACGTATCAAAAAAAAATTTGAGAAGGAGGAGGATGAGGTGTCATCCTCTGGTAAATTTTTAACTTTTTGGTTTTGCTTTAATATATACCCTGGTAAAATATATTTTGCACGCAAGAAATCTCTTCTATATTAGAGAGAGAGGGTTTAGATTAGGTTTTTTTGATCAGAGGAACCCGCCATTTACACTACAGTCATGACTAAAAATATCAAAGATAAAAAAAAGCTAAAATTGGAAGGAAGAGTAACATTTTTATTTATGAGCAACGTGTCTACTTTTACTAAACTTTTCTGTTTTTTTATATTATTTTTCAATCAAATTATCATTTGATAAACAATTACACATGTGATGATAACAAGCGGGCAACACGCTGCGCCGTTAATCTTTTCTGAATTGTAAAATCCAACCTACGAAACACATACTCCGCGGACCCTACTGTCGCCATATTCTTATTCATGAATTTCTGTACCTCCTGAGGAACTCCACCGTATCAGCTGCAAGGAAACCAAACGTATCGAAAGCGAACGGGATGAAGTTGTGGTGGTTGTTCTTGTAAGCTTGATCATGTTTGCCCACCTTTGCCTCCGCTGTTCTATCCGCTGTATGCTCAACTTTAAACTCTCCATTACCAAACCCCACCAACGGAGACACCCCTGTGAGATCAACACAAGCGTGCTTCCCCCCCGCTCCAATTGTAGACAAGAACGTCTGCTGGCCTAAGAGTAGATCTAGCCTCTCCAGGAGGAGTGAGAAAGTTAACTGGCGCTTTCTTCTTTGATGGGATCACTGCTCTTCGGAGGATATCATACAAGACATCTCTGACTAAGCCATGTCTATACTTGAACCCCGGCTGCTTCTAACAGTGGATAGCATGCTCTCCAAAAGCATCCATCTGCGTTCTACGACAAACTGGGCACACTGTCCCCTCCACGAACAAAGGAACCAACAACTTATACTTGAGGATGGCCTGGTATTCCCCTAGAGTCATACGCTTTCCCAATCCCTCAATAGGCGTAGCCAACAAGAAATCATGGGCGTGTTTTGCCTGCAGGCACTCAATAATCTTAATCTATCTCTCTGAAAAAGGTCAAACTCCGTTGATAGATCTCTACAAATACCACCATAAAAGATGTCTGCCAAGTAATGCATTGGTTTTAGGGGAACAAACCCTTTAGTGGTGATTTGAAGAAGATCAACCTCAGGTAGCTTGGCTTGTAGAAAGGTCCGGTCAGAAGTAAAATGTCCACCTAAAGAAACCTCACCACAACCTCTCAAAATATGGTCTTGGGGCTCAATGGAGTGAATCCGAGAGGCCACAAAAGAAAACTGTTTAGCATCGGCTGCTCCAACCCGCCCGCCTTGATAGGTAAAGAGGCCAGCCTCCATTGTAGATCCCCGAAGCCTGGGCCTTCGGATGTGATAATGCTCTCGACTGACCTCCGAAGCAAAATATCAAACTGAGTCGCCACCTGAGCAAAGAGATGTGGCGGGCAAGTCCTCAAGGAGAACTACAACTTGGACAAACCTGCACAAGCCCTCAAAAGGATGATCTTGCACTATGAATCCCTAAGTTGGTCCAACGCTTCCATTAACTAAGTCGCCTTTGCCACCCTCTTCGCTGCTAACCCACCAACAAACCCCTCATCCATGCTAACTGCTCCACCTAAAAGACTTACTCCATCGCGAGGTCGACTAATATCTGAGGGAAAAAGCCCCTCTAGCAAACTCCTAGGATCCGGTGAGGGCCAGAATAATTCAGTTTTGGTGACATTAAGGTCCAACCCGAGCCTTGGGCCTTCAGTCTCGATCACATTATATGCCTCAGCAATCTCCAAAGTATCCCCGACCAAGGACTCATCGTCCAAGTACCAAGCATGAAGAGCCAACTTGCACTCTTCCTGCACTCGTAGAATCAATGGGTGAAGCGTGAGCACGAACAATAGAGGTCCTAACGGATCCCCCTGCTGGATCCCTCGAGCAGATCAAATGAAATCCACCCCTAAATACAGTCTAGCGGGCTGCACATATAGAAATTCCACCCAAGGAGAGATCGCCGAATACTTAAGGCGCACTTCTCGCAACATACTACTCTTGTCGACCAAATTAAATGCATTCCGAAAGTTGACCAAAAGCATGGAGAGCGAGTCCTCCACATGGTGGACATCAACGAACCTATTAACCGCATGCAAAATTGCTTCTGCTCCTCCTGAGATTCCCACCCCAAACTAAAAATCTCCCAAATAACTCGCCATGTCCTTCCCCACCTTCTTCATGGCCACTTTAGAGACGAGACGCCTCCAAATGGTACCTACGGCAATCGGCCTTATGCCCCATCACTTTTCAACAACGGAGTGAGGGGAGCACTAGCAATAAACTCCGCCAAGGAGGCCAGACAACGCCCTTGCAACCACAAATTAACCACTAGAGTGAGAGCCGTGAGAAGATCGTTAGCAATAGTGGACTCCGGACCACAAAGTGTGTCTAATAAGTGTTGGGCACGAAGTCCATCACGGCCACAAGAGGTCCCCGTAGGGAAGGACCGTATGCAATGGAGAACCTCCTCGCGGTCCACTAAGAGCAGCTTGGTTATACCCAAAATCTAGCAACACCGGAGAAGGCGCCAAAGGGTGCTTGTCCTCAAGGGACTGACGCTTCTACGGCGTGTCTAGTGTAACTCCCGAGGATGTGAGGACCTTCATGGTCGCTGAATAGTGCCCGTTCGATATCTTCTTCAAACACTATTTAACATTGTTAGCAGTTAGGCGAGCACCGGGGGGGGGGGGGGGGGAGCTCTCTGAACATGTTGTCAAGGAGTTTTTGAGGGCCTCCAACCTCACCCTAGGTGGATAAAGCCTCCAAAATATGTTGTTGTTGAAGAGCCTTTCTGTTACCTGACCTCGAACTCTTGTGGTCATGAGTTTTAATAACCCTTAAAGTATAACACAGCAAGATCAAAAGCCGTACCCAAGCATCACAAGATCGCAGGTTGGAGGACACCCCAAAGAGCGAGGCTTTGAGGGCAGCCGAGAACGCCAACCTACAAGATGGGGGAACACTTTTAACCATTCGAAAACCCCAATTAAACACCCTTTCAATTGTACTACTATCAAGTTTACAATGTTGTAGACCCAAGGAGGGGATAGGTGACACATACTCGAGGATAGGAGGGGCCGAATGATACCCACAATGACACACCCCACATTGCCCCCGTCGTCCTCTTAAGGTGGTGGAATAGACAGTCCCCTGTCATGCTTACAATGTTTACTTAAAGCATGGATCCTCAATCACGTACCACACATCCATTGCCCCATAGCACGTAGGGTGGCCTCAAAGGCATTGAAAATGGTGATGTCACGGCCTAAAAGCCTCTTGCATTCCTCGACCTTAGACTCCGAATAGAGATGATGTTTACGTAAGTGAATAACCAAATACCCAGAGGTGAGCTCCCTACCCTCAGAGCCCCCTGTCGCGCATCCGTCAACCCCGTTGAGTGGGCAGCGGACAAACAACTTCTGTGTCGCCTAAGGAAAAGACGTAATCAACCCCCTGAACTATAGCCCTCGGCTACGATTCCCAAAGAGCGGCTTCACCTCCAGTTACGGGACTTCCACGAGCAGCG
Organism: Asparagus officinalis; assembly: GCF_001876935.1. Classification (NCBI taxonomy): domain Eukaryota; kingdom Viridiplantae; phylum Streptophyta; class Magnoliopsida; order Asparagales; family Asparagaceae; genus Asparagus; species Asparagus officinalis. The sequence continues at coordinate 58,724,870 of NC_033797.1, forward strand.
ACGATTTCCACGAGTGGTTTGTTCCTTAGCTTCGTCCTGATTCAGATCTGGATCTGGATCGTCCTTTGCTTCATTCCTATGCTTCGTCAGAGTGGCGATTTCCACGATCTGGATCTTCCTGTGCTGAATCTTTGATTTCCACAGTGCCTTCGTCGTCATCGATTTACACAAGCGGTGATTTCCACGAGCAACGGTGATTCCACGAGCAGCGATTTCCACGAGCGGCGGCTTCAAACCTGCGGTGATTTCCACAGTGCCTTCGTCGTCGGCGATTTCCACGAGCAGTGATTTCCACGAACGACGGCTTCAAACCTGCGGCGATTTCCACGATTTGGCGGAGTTCACGAGTGGCGATTTCCAGTCTTCAAAACTTCATCGCTACGGTTCAAGTGGTCAATACTCATTTGAAGAGTCGGGACTAATGTTGATAGAATAGGTGGATCTAACAGCTCCATAATTATTCTTCAGTGTTTTTGGCAGAACTTATATAGCCTAAGGGTTTGTTTGAATTGGGGTGAAGAAGTGAGAATGAAAGCTAGAGAAGGGAAGGTAGGGAAGACATTCACTTTGTTTGGATAGCATAAAGTTTCTCTTAGTTCACCCCTAATAACACAAATATTATTCTTCCCCAAATTGGGGTGCAAGGGGAAAGGAACTCTCTTAACTTCTCCTCTTCTCTCCTCTATTTTCCCTTATTACCCCCTCTTGGGGTGTAACTAAGGGAAAGAAACTCCCTTCCCTTCTCTTTTATCTCCTAGTTTTCCTTAACTTCCCCTAATCCCATTGAAATCCAAACATGCCCTAAAGTTATCAAAATTGGTACTTTAACATCTTTAACAATTTTGTTATGCGAACGTGAGAATATTCACTTGAAAATCTCATGTGATACTCACATGCTAACTTTAGAACACTTATCTTTAGTGTTTGTTTAATTATTGTTAAACCTTTTCCTAGATTGTTCTCACATTTGCATAACATAAGGTATTAAAAGTGCCAATTTTAAAACTTCGGAGTATGGAAGTGCTGCCAAAACAAGTGAGTGTATATCAGTACAAAATTAGGGAAACTATAAGGTATATTAGTGTGAATTGTTTAAGAAAAATTCATATATTTTTTGATACTAGTATGATAAACACATATTTGATTATTTGATATCAAATATTTGTTTATATATTTAATATATTATTTTTTAAATTATTTTACAAGCATATGGCGGGCTTTTTCTATCCCTTTTACATTCTTAGCGTAGATACTAAGTTTTCATGCTCTCCCTCCTATTGAAATATTTACCTAAAAAATTCATGGATTTCAATAGTTTGTGGGATATCAAAATGCAGCATGAGAAAGTGATATCAATTGTGATTAATGGTGTTATTAAACCCTCTAGAATCAATAGCATTTTCATGAGCTTTTGTTATCAAAGAAATGGTAAGGAGATTTAGACATTTTATAGTTTGGAAAATGGAAATGATTTTAATTATATTGTTATTAAAAAGAGTTTTGGTATAAAGAGACGTCGGGCTTACATACGTGCACAAATGTAATGAACACCTGCAACTTGAATGATTGCTCTTCTAGAAATGGGTCGTGGTCTCCATAAATTTCTCGAAATCATGACTCCCTTTACATGCGCAATAATCCCATTTTTTTTCTTTCAGCTGTCAAAAATTATGTACAATATTCTATCAATATACTTATGTAACTATATGCTCGTTAAAGTGGTATACCTTTTGAGAGAGCATCATAGTATAAGGTGATGGCGTTCACTTGTGAAGCCGTAACAATTATGTTGGCGTTTTCATCATCATGGTTGAGCGTGCACTTCACAATTAGATACTGGTATGCTTCTGTGGCGCAAATTAAGGTCGATAAAATTTAAAGCCAAGAATATGCCTAACGATTTCAGCGCATTGCACAAATGTTATCGAGGATAATCATCTATTTGCAATCTAGGATCTTCAGTTGCTTGGGCTAATTGTGTTTGGTTCAAAGGTCATATACCTTGACTAACTTCTTGTGCTTACAAGGTGTTTACGCAGGCCAAATATCGTCTCTCAAGGTACTTGTGTATTATGGCTGCCAATAAGGATGTTGCACATCTCTTTCTTGAGCGCCCATACGTGCATGATGTTTGGGATCATGTATTTGCACAATTGATGGTTGGATGTGAACCATTTCTATCTACAATATAGAGTTTGAGAACATTTCTGCTGAAGGTGTCGTCAACAAAGCGTTATTTGAAGTAAACATGCATCACGCTTGAGAACATTTCTGCTGAAGGTGTCGTCAACAAAGCGTTATTTGGAGTAAACATGCATCACGCATTGCTTCAAGTGTACTTCTTTTATATGGCAAGAGAGGAATAGGAGATTGTTTACCTCTAATCCACCGTCAAATTCTTCACAAGTGACTTATTTAGTGTTCACGGCTTCAAGCTTTGGAAGATTTGAGTCTCATAGTTTTATTTCCTATGTTGCTTTTATAGCTATGGACTTCTTACTTATGAATTATATGTCATATTTTGTGCTTTTATCTTCATTTTAACCTAAGAAGGTTCCCCTCGCTCTTTACTTTGGCAAATAATAATAATAATAATTAATAAATAAAGTTAATCCTCAAATCAGTAAAATAATCATCGAGTCCACTAATGCAAGAACAGATATAACTTTCGTGTACTGTTAATATTACTGGATGCTTTCTCAGCACTAGGTCGCCTATCGCAGACGGACCACGTCTATGATGTTATCAACTATCCAGTGGATTGAAAGAGAATAACCGATCACTCTCAGATCAATGTATTGACCCTCAAAATTCTCTCGTCTCGTTCCAAGGCACTGGATAGCTTCTGCATCAAAGCTCACCCTTGCATGAGACATTAACATAAACACGCTCAATGTGACTGCAAGAACCTGGGAGCAAAATTGCTTCGGTAGTTATTGAGGGGGTAAACAAATTCAAAGATCAAAATGGGGTCAAATATTAAACAAAACCGAGTTGCTTATGAAGATTTAAGATCCAAGTATTTGACGGTTTGCATAACAAAATTTGCAAAAATGTAAGAGCAGATTTTACATTAAATCACAAATTAAGAAAAGGGTACGGAGTCAAAAAAAATAACAATAAATAAATAAAGATGATTCTCACAAGCATTACTATCCTGGAGCTATAGCTATTTACAAAAACCGCATGCATCCCCAAGAACATGAGGATGGTCATCCCAAGAGAAAGAAACAAGAATCATATAACAAGAATACATTTGATGCCAGATATGATGCCTACAAGGAATCAGGAGAAGACAAACAAGCTTTGATGGATAGCGCACTCTATTGAAGTGGGGTCTGCTTTAAGTGAAAGCTTTCAGTATTCCCAAAATTCATCTGCTGTTAGGAATGAGAGTCTCGAGTATGCTATTACCATTCACCATTTTGGTTGTGCCAACAATGAAGTCATAGCCCATTCCTTCCTGCAAAGCACAACCGGAGTTGCATCACTCATCAACCATAAAAAGCAGATGAAACAAATGTACAACGCTATGGATAGGACACGAGGTGTAGCGAGAGAATACCTACTAATTTGAGCATTTAAACACATCATGAAGAAAGCCCATCAAAACCCATGAGTTGGAAGTAAAAATAAATAACTATAAACTATAGTAACGTGAGAAATAAGCCTCCATCTATGGGAGTGCATTCAGTTGGGACTTTAAACAAGTACTCCGACCTGAATAAGCTACTGAAGGGGCGTAGATATGATGTTTTTCAATAACAATTCAGTTTAAGAAGAAAAAAACTATATGAGATTAAAGAAAAAGATGCACATCTTGATTAATACCAACGAGCATTGTTCACACTATTAAAGTTTTTTGTCAAAAAACAACCTCAGCGAAATCTCAGCTAAATTTCTGTCAAGAAGAAAGTACAAGATGAGAGTACTACCTGTGAACTCAGAAAACGAAGAGCAGCAACCTCTGCATAAGTGACCCCTCCAATAAAGACGACTAATGCAACAGCACGGCGTCCATCAGCAACCCTGTCAAAGTACTTTTCAGTTATGTTTGTACCTTTTTTCACTTAAGCAATGAACATCTTTAACCAAGACGTCCGTAATTAGGCAAATAGTACAGGATGAAATATCAAAGAGGCGTTTAAGTGGGCAAAGATCATTACCATTATGAGAGTATCCAACTAAAGCACGAAATAAATTTGCAAACATAATTTTTTATTATTATTAGAGAATATGTAGAAGCAATTTTCTTTTCTCCTTTAACATTTATAGATTTATGCCATTTCCTAAACTTAAATAGAACATCAACTGGAGTAGCTTACGCCAAAAAATCTTTGTATAGGTACGGAGAAGCATACACACCTGTCAAGAGTAGACTGTGCTCCTTGCACTGCATCAAATGAACTGCTAGCAGAACCAGCCTATTTATACACATGATAAGAAGAGCATTTTTTGTAGGATCATGAAATATAGACCTCTAGCTTCCTGTAAAGTAAGAAGACCATAATACCAAAGACAGACTTACTCTCTTTAAATCAAGGTGTGGTCCAGGCAACAGCTTTAGAATATCTTCGATAGATCGCCTGCAAGGAAACCTTCAATATGTCTACCAGCAAATGCACTTTAAAGTATCAGGTGTCCCAGATTATGGTATATCGGGTCTACAAAACCCACACTTCAGTGCACAAACATTAATTGGAAAAGGGCTTTTACATGCTTGGATCTTGGAATATGTTATGAGCACACACGTGTGCGCTCATACACATATTGTCTAGAAAGTGAAACATTGGGCCTATATATGTTCTTGGAGAATGCCTTTTTGACAAACATACACATAAGGTGGAATAAAAAGTTTGCCACATGCTCACAAATTGCTTGAAAGCTTGCATCTAGATATCTCATAAATTCAGTTTCCTTACTAACAGAATGAAGATTACTAAACATGGGATGCATCGTGCCAAAGGTAAAAATTGCTACAATCCCCACAGAGGTTGTTAAGTAATGGTACCTGTAGGTCCTGATATATTTGTTGTGTTGAAACAAAACTTCTTTTGTTCTTGATTTTCCAAGAATAAGAGATATAATAAAAGTCACAGATATATTGCAAAATGTAGAAAGATGGAATTTGTCCAATTCCAACCATAATTTTGAGCAACACGTTCATCTATGTAGTGACATCAAATAATTTTAGCATTAGCATCTCTTCAGAAATTTATGCAATAATGCATTGAATCAATTGAACTATCTAGTTAATAAAATTTGTTTCCAGCCCATTTTTCCTCTCTCATATTTTATCTCATCTATTAAAAACTCTAGTTTATCACGATGAAGTCATGACACAAGTTATGAGTCTATCCCTTGCTTTGATAAATGCATATAACTAGTTATAGACGACAAAAGTATAATCTAACCACATGTACTCCTAAGTATCAAAAAAGACATGGAGACATGTTAAAATATGAACAAATATGAAAAAGCATACGCAAGTGTTTTTCTTTCTTTTTCACATAAAGAATATCCGGATCAGCAAGTAAGAGAATATGCTTACCATCCAGATCTAATTGCATGTTGTACTAGGCGGATGCTAAGAGGGGCATATCCCGAAAAGATGTATGAGATATCATTGGGACTGCAATCAAGAACGAATATGCAATGACTTCAGTTAGTATTTCCAAGAGAATTTTTGTACTACGACTAATAATTACTGCAATAGAAATAAATACACACACCATGTCAATATTAAAACAAGTATACTTCACTTCCAAGGATATAAAGAAAAACAATTCAGCACTCACTTCGACAGAAAGTCTCAAATCGAATTTTAATACATATGTTTGAACAAATAAGATGATTAGTAAATCATACTAATCACTAATCATCGATTAGAAGGAAATGAAACAGGAAAATTGCAAGTTCAGAAATAAATTGCTCAAACTATAAACTGATGATTGGCAAGACCCTTAAATGATGATAACTTTAGCAGAAGTGAGAAAAACATGTGAAAGGTATCCCATCATCAACATGCAAGCCATAAAATGATTTCAAAACTAGAGTAATTTGAAAGAGAATTTTAATTAGGGTTTAGGATTGAATGGTCGTAGCATTATTCAGAGCTACTGCATACCCCAAAAATTAGCCAAATGTAAGTTCCAGAGAGGAAGGTACACTATATAATCTACTATTTATCAGATGATTGCAAATATACCATATCCCCCAGCATGATCATTTACTCTTTCTGAGTCGTATCTTGACAGGTACAACTTTATTATCTCTTCTGAAGGTTGTTTATAGAAATGACGGAAGTTAATGACTTATATCTTTTCTTATACCTCTAGCTGGAAGTTGTACGTACACCACAGTTCAGGACAGGGAGGTACACCACATACTCTACTAGTATCTAACTTATCATATGGTTACAAATCTACCATATCCCCCAGCATGATCAATACTCTTTCTGAGACGTACCTTGACTGGAGACGTACCTTGACTGGTACAACTTCATTTTCTCTTCTGATGGTTGTATATATATATATGATGGGGTAAGTTATATCTCTTCTTGTAAGTACACCATGGTTCAGGACAGGGAGATGGACCATATACTCCACTAGTCTCTAACTTATCAGATGATCACAAATCTACCATATCCCCGAGCCCGATAATGGCTCTTTCTGAGTCATTTCTTCACTGGTACAACTTTATTTTCTCCTCTGATAGTTGTGTATATATGATGTTCTACTTCTATCTTTTCTTATACCTCTAGCGGGAACATGTACGTAACTATGCACTTGTTTTGTTTTCCCCTATGTGATGCCATTTCTTCGCTAACTTGTAGCTGCTTAATGTTAATAGAATGACGCCGTGACTGTTAATAATGCAAGCTAAGTAATAGGGTTGATTATAGTCACAGGTCTGACCAAAAAAATAAATATAAAGTATCTAAAGCTCAGTTATTGTTATGAATAAATATAAAAATATATATAAAGTATCTAAAGCTCAGTTATTGTTATGAATGACTACATCATAAGTAAACTTTAAAAACAAGAACACTAGCTAAGAACAACCTCTGCTATATTTACACAAAAATATAATTAGATGTGTCATGTCAAGTGTGATCTATGTGTGGTAGTGTGTGTGCTACACGGATTTGCCTCGTGTCGGCGTGTCGGATGGCCGTGTCAGATCCGTGTCCGTGCTACATAGGTTCTGTCAATCCAATTTGAATAGACTACACAAAAGGCTAAAATCAACTGGTCTAAAATAATAAATAATCTGAACATTTGAAAGCATCAATAATAGCAACATAATACCTATCACAAACAAGAAATGATAAAATTTAAGAATATAAGAGGTTCACCATTCTCCATAACAGATATATTGTAAAATCCGAGCATGAATATAAGATATTGCATGATATAGGAAAAAAAATTATAAACAAATATTTAGTACTTGGGAGTGTCTGTCTCATCAGCAATAAGTTGCAGAGCTTTAGAAACAATTGGCCAGTTGCTTTTAGATTCCTGCAAGAAAAGTTCAAGTTCACACAGGCATATAGGGATCAAATAGAAAGATGATAACCATCCTACCAACACAACATACAATGCTCACAGGAAAAAGTTCGCTACCAACTAAAGGCTGCAGGATATACCTGTCTCCTTAGAAGCCCGGATTTTTCAAGATTATACAATGTGGACATATGCTCAAAACCATAGCTATGAAGCAGCTCCCGTCTAAACCAGAGAAGAATATACATTACACATATATATCAACACAGATGCCACAAAAAATTCAAGAATAATTAAAAAAAGGGATGAGCCCTTAGCTGATTGAAGGCCTGAAGAAGAAGACTAGGTATGCAATTCTTGATTAGTTGTTTATCTATTTTAGTGATCTTTAATATGAACTGATTGACTTCTATCTTACCGCCATTCACTAATTGCTGCTCCATTATCATAGTTGTAAGTGACATAATTTCTGTGATGAACAAATCATAATCAAACTAAAAAATTTATTCTCTCATAAACATGATCTAGGAGCTATCAACTGAACCTGTTAATAATTCAAAATCCCTTCAATGGAACTAGGTTTGTTACAATAGGCATTGTAACTCGTGTTTTTTTGGTCTTTGTTTAGCATTAAAGCAAGCTTGATACAGATTGTTGGTCCAGAACCGAGAAGTTAAAACTTTTAGATAAAATGGGATTTAACATCGTTCTAGAGCACCAGGAGCCATGAGATATTGGGTTCAACTCTCATCCCAATTTATAATGCTTTTCTAATGAGAGCAGTCAGATGTCTTTCCATGAGAACTACAGACCCAGCTTACAAGGAACGTCAAGTGTTACATTATCTCGATATAAACTATTAGCTATGACATCTCATCAGCTTCAGCTTCTCCTGAAGTGATTATTGGGAGTTCTCCACAGCTTTTTTGCCAACCCCCCCAAAAAAATGATTCTTTAGGCATTCATGTGCACGAATAAGCTTTTTGTTCCGTTTCATATTTTTCAGCTCGGTTGAGGAAATTATAGAAAAGAAGGTATGATTTATATTAACGAAGCAAAACACGTTCATCAACTTCCACACTTACAGGAACGTATCAAAGTGGCAGTAAATCTGCTCAAACGCAACCCAGAGCAAAATTATTGGAGAGGGATGCATCTTGCAGCATGTTATTTGTTACTTGCCAGTTACGAGGAGATTTCTTTTCTGAGATGGGAGACACATGACCCAGTGGGAATGACATCAACACACACACACACACATGCATGCAATGCACGTACACACGTATTCATATATGGAGAGATGGATGCTTGTGTTCATGTAAACATATATCAATCGGGGTGGATTTTATTCCTGTGTTTGGCCCTGCGCCCTTTGGGGGGGCACACCTGGGAAATCTGCGTTGGGTATGGAATTAACTCTCCACTCTTCTCTAACTCCAGACAAAACAAATATAATGCAATAAATTAAAAAAATTAAACTGAAAACACAATTTAACTACCTAAATAAATCTAGAAACACAAACAAGTCGATAATTTTATATTATCCTCCTAACTCTGTATGGGTACTGGCCAAAATTTATACCATGAACAATTGCAGCCTTGTTGCTTAAATTTTAGTGTGATTCTGCACAGCTCCTTCAAATTATAATCTGCTATGGTTAATGCATATCAGTATTAACCAATATTTAAGCCCTGATTTTCAAGCAACAAAATGCACTTTGAACCCATATCAATATAGAAGCAAAGCAGATGAAAAATGAAAGTGGAAAATATTCTGACTGCATTGAGCACTATGAAGTTTTTCTTGCATTTTGTTTTGAGCAAGTCATCAATCCAAATTGTAGACAAGAAAATTACTAATGGTTCTAACGCCATTATAAACAAGAGAAAAAGAACAATTATTGCAAGCATACGAAAAGCAGAAATTTGTAGCTCACCTCAAAGAATCGAAGTGTTTCTTAGGCAAACCAGAATTAGTAATGGAAAATAACACCAGTAGGCGCAAGACAGTCACGATAGGCTCCTGCTTGTGAATCATTTCCTCAATGTACTCGAGGCATCTGCAGTTTACCAGTATTCGCTAAGTGTTACTATAAGCTGTGTCAAATTCATGTTCCTGATCAACATCAAGAACCCCAAAGGGTCCAAATGCTAGCAAAAATTTGAAGAACAGGATAGGAATACAACTAAGAATACATCCAACAATGCACCAGAAATCAAGAAGCAAAACAATTGGACAAACATTAAAGTAAAAGCTTAAATCTATTAAATAAAAAATGTTGCATTTTCTCTATACATGAAGTTTGCAGAGGAGAGAGAAAAAAACACTGACGCAAAGTTAAGCTTACATTTCAAAGTTCTGTAACTCCAACATCGTCTGTTCTATGTCAAGTCTGGCATGAAATGATGGTTTACTTGTAAAAGTTTGCAAATGTTGAGCAAGATTTACGTGCCTCTGAATCAAAAATCAGAATGTATTAAACTTATAAGCTTCACGTACATACCTGAATAGGAAGGAAGGGACAATATCTACTTACAGCTATTTCTGGTAGTGAGTTCAACTTCTTCACAAAATCTTTCAGCTCAGATATTTGTGTCTGCCATTATAAAAGGCATGAAAGTAGTGATGCGTCACGTATTACAATACAGTCAAAATACTAATAACATAGCATGATTATGACTGACATAATAAAAGGCATGAAACTTCTGATGCATGACATATTACTACAAAGTCAAAAACAAAACCCTAGGTCCTAGAACTATGCAACAAAGACTTTCAAAAGCTCTCGCCATGAAAGTGATAAACTGAAAAACAAGAAGCTATATGTCGATGGTGCAGCACGGTGTTTTAAAAGATGCTAGCCAATTATAGATGCTAGCAGAATCAGTATATGCTTGATTAACATAAGACACGAATTGCTCAGAGTTTGATTCACAAATTGCCACAGTTGAAACATAGGGTAGCATCTTCTTATCTAAAAGCTCCAACGAACCAGGTTTTAACTATCCATTTTGATGGACAATGGTAGAAGTCAAATTTTGATGATTAAGATAAGTACAACTTGTGTATTAATCTATTTTGGAGCTTTTATATAGTTATTTATCTTGGAGATTATGATTTAATGTTACAGAATTAATCTCTTAACAGCTATGCCATTGCTTAGTTGTCTTATTTACCCTGACCCAACCAAAGGATTTGCTTACAGTAGTTAGTAGGCTTTGATGGAGACATCTTTAGCTGAATCTGGTTCAGATTGGGACCGACTAGGTCAGGCTTATCCATGCCATCTTCGACCTAAACAACCCAATTTGCACCATCAGAACAAATGGAGATAGACTTGCACATAAACACTGGATTGACTGATTTTACAATTTCACTCCTGTTATCCTTCACTTGCGAAAAAACCTGTGACCATGACTAGTGGTATGGGGAGTATGCCTACTGCCTATGGAATTTAACAGCTCATTCTTTGGTGAATAACCTTATGCCCGAGCCCAGTTATCAATCTTCTAGAAAAAGAAGATGCCATCTACAAAAATCATATTAAAGTCTGAAGCATGGGCGCAACAATTTAGTAAGTCGGTTTTTGGAAAAGGATACTCAAACCCTTTTTCTGGTCTCACTCTTAATCATTCTAGATCAGGATACTATTTACTACTTTCTGGTGGAACTACAATGAAAATGGAAACTGTTTTCCTTTTTGGAGGATAAAAGTAAAATTGTAGCCAAATCAAAACCTAGTTCTTTTGGAATTGTTTAAAGAATTTTAAACCGTACCCAAAAAAAGGAAAATAAAGGTGGTTCTATAAAACAAACAAACTAAAGGTGCTTCCAAGATTCAACTAGTTCATTCGCTTAGCATCTTGAGAAAACTTCCAAGCTAATATTGTGCTCAAGTAACTGTCACACAATTAAGAGGTAACAACTTTCTCATCTTAGAACAAGTACCAAGTAAAACTCGAGAAAAGATTTCAAGGAAATAATAACAACAGTACTGATAAGCTTCAGTCTCTATAGTAAAATATTGCAGATATAATAAAATAGTTCGAATATAAATCAGAAGATGCTAAATGAAGCTTAAGTTTAGTCCTTACTGTAGACTTCACTTCTGCATAGTCTTGCTGGATTGAAGTTGCTTTTTGGCGCAAAACCTGAAATTAATGCTCACAAAGTACTTTTAAGAATATTTATTTATTTATTTATTTATTTGTGTGTGTGTGTGGGGGGGGGGGGGGGTTATTAAACCCTCTAGAATCAATAGCATTTTCATGAGCTTTTGTTATCAAAGAAATGGTAAGGAGATTTAAACATTTTATAGTTTGGAAAATGGAAATGATTTTAATTATATTGTTAACTCAAATTTTCATGAGCCTTTGGCTTCACACCTAGAAACAATGGTTTCACGCCTTAGAAAAACCACACAAGCTTTTAACTCAAATTTTCAAAAATTCTTCATAATCTAAATTCTACGAAAGCATAACCCATATATATAGGGTTTAAAAATCTTATCTCTACTACAAAAATCAAATAAGCTTCTAATCCTAATAACACTTCATCCAGCTGGAAACAAGTTATATACATGGAGAAAGAGTAACGATCTAGAAAAGGAAAAAAAACGTTTAAAGAAAATCACCAACCTGCACAACAACTTCAAAATTGAGATCTCGAATCTCCTTGAACAACTTGTCACTGAAACATCAAAAAAAGTTGCAGAAGAAAAACATAAGTATCCTGCACTTATGAATCATTTCATCACAATAATGTAAATGAGGAGATTCAAACTTAAGAGAACAAACCAACAATAACAGAAAAGCCTTCTACCAAATTTTCAGGGTCGGTTAAATCTATGAACATAAATAAATAATATCTATGGAAAAAGCAAAGGTATGATATTTATTACTAATATGCCCTCTGGTGGAAAATATAAACATATAGGCTGCCCTTAATAGTTAGAAGACACATGCCGACCCAACACAAGGGTTAAGCACAAGAATTGATGGTTATGGTTATAATGTAAGGGAAGATGAGAGGAAACACCATCTTAGGTGACAGAATTAGAGAAATATCAGAGATGAAGCATTTTAATACCACTAAATTTGACGAACCATCAGCGTCTATATTATGATATAGTTTGCCAGGGTTCACGATGATGATTTAAGACATGCTAGCCTCAGGCCTAAGTTGTAATTTTTTTCATAAGAATTATAAACAATGAACATATCATATTACCAAGAAAAAGCTGCTCCAGAAGAAAAAGGTAAAAGAGATCTAAAGTTGCAGTAGTGTCGCACACACTAATCTTCTCCTAGAATAAGATTTTGGGTGGTATGTCCATGGTAGTATAGAAAATGTGAAGCATTAATTGCCAACTTATTCGCATGCATGTATATAACCCATGTGAAAAAAGTCGCATGTGGCTACTGTGCGATTTTGTCAAATTGTATGCTTCCAGCAGGGGGAAAAAAGCAATATAATCCCTTAAGTAGAATATTTATCATATAAGATGATGTAAAATTAACCGAATTCTTCTTGCTTCTTACCTTGAACTAAGTGGGACCTTAACCTTTTTCACATCCTTTTTCCCATCTTGTTGGGAACCCATAACAGATGCATCAACCTCAACCGAGCTGTTATTAATTTGCAAAATCTGTAAAGAGAACTATTAGAAAAGCCTCACATAAAAAATACCCAGTCACTGATATTCAAATGTAGAAAAAATATTAACAAAATAATTTGCAAGTGCTACCAAGTAAAGCAGAAGAAAATCATAAATCAGCAAAGTATACACTTAAAAGAGCAATCTCATTTGCCAAGCAGGAAAAATTATGTATTATCAGCACATAATCTTATATAAATGCATGATATTAACAGAAAAGCGCAAAATATTCAAATGAAATGAACCGATGAAAGGGAATTATCCCGATTTGAATTTTTTTAGTATTATATAAATGATAAAAATTAGACCATATACTAATGCAATAACTTATATCAAACTATAACTCAAGACAACTAGAGTTAGAGACATATCAAGAGAACCGGCAGCATTAGAAGCACAAGCTTACCGACCTGCTACTACAAAATTTGAAAAGAATAGTGAGAATTGGAAGGGAAAAAAAGAATTGAAAAACTGAATAGATACTCGCATTCAACAAACGTCATGCCATGACAATTGTGCTCTGCTTTGAATGTCACCACTATGTTGCTATCGTTCATCATCATCACCTTGCTATTTAAGCCATGCTTGTTTTTTATCCTGGGACTAGCGGGTATTGTAATCCCTGGATTATACTCATGGACTGTACTAGCCTGAGACTGTTACAAATGTTTGTTTTCGCACGGACTAATGATTAGACTAAGATAAAATAATTCAGACTAGTGTTTGTTTTCAGAGGGGTCATGATCGGTCAGACTAATATCATAAACAGAATGACCTTTTCGTCCTCAAGTCAACTAATACTATATTAATGCATCTGTTTAGTAACAACTTCAAAGTAGATCATAATTTTTCACTACATAATAACATTTGTGATTAAAGATAATATTTTATTTATTAAAGTTGCATAATGAAAAGGATCCAGCTCTAGAAAGCAGTAAAATTGTTTCTTGGTTGTATCCTCTACTTTCTGAGCAAAAGGTGTCAACAATCCAATTGCCATGCTAAGGCCTTCTTCAAGGCTGAACACTTCTATATCTAGTGAATAGAAATATAATTAACTAGATTATCATTATGTATAAATTTGTTTACAATCCATCATATAGCATAGCAGAAACAGGGACAGAGATATGAGGAGGCCAATCATACATTCTTTCTTCGGAAAAATAAAGATGAACCCGTCGAAGCTGTCAAAAATAATGCAGCCACAAAAGTCTAACTGAGAAAATGCAAAATGAAAGAAGAGAACAGATAGAATGAATAAAAAATAAAAAAAATCGATGGAATGTATAGGTGCGGGTTGGGTGGGTTTATTTTAGTTCCCATTTTGGGTATTAATGAATCTCTCCTCAAGAATAGTCTGGGCTGGGTAAGGAACAAACATAGGCTTAAAAGGTGTGTCCAGACTATTTAAAAATATTACTCCCACTAACAGAAAAACAAACATGGCTTTAGTTGAATGGAGGCTCTTCACTCTAGGTTTTTGAAGAGGAAAGAAATCAACAATAGCATTAGGGAAACATAGGACTGTGACTTGAATTTTAGAAATTTATTATAATAGTGGGTCTCAATTTCAAGTGGAACGTGCATGCAACCATTGTTGGATTTGGACCGGATTTCCAAAATGAATGTGCACCTGTGTAACTGACTAAGAAGCAAATAACCATAATGGGTCAGATTAAACGGTCTGACCGTACAAAGTGCATAGTACTTAGTAATTATCTTTACAAAAATTTGACATACAAAAATTTGAATTTAAATTGGAGATTTGGACCCAAAAATACCAAATCAAGCTTATAACCCCAGTCTTACCTGAGACTGGGATCTACGAGAGAGTGGACATATCCATGAATACAGGCTACAGCAGTTCCTCATGTATGTATGCATGCATGGCCACATGTGCATGTAAGAAACACAGATACATAATTTCAGCATCTAGGAGTATTTGTGTGAGAATGTTCCCCAAAATCAGCTCTATCTGGTGAACTTTCCTTAAGATGTACTATTAAGGCCAATAACCCAGCCTAGTTCTAGATTACCTCCCACAGAAACTCGTCGTAAAAGCAAACAAAAATCGTTATCTGAATAAACATAATAAGAACCTAAGATTCAAACAAAAAGTATGTTTCAATTTTATTTTATTTGTGACAGCTTATCCATTTAATCATAAGTTGTGTCAACGAACCCCGTCACTACATCAAAACTTTAAAGTTTTAATGAGGGGAGGGTTATAATTTTATACTCTAACATGCCCGTCCCACGTTGAGAACCCTTTTATGGGCCGAAATCTGGACTCACAAAGCGGCGTCTTTTTTTAGAAATTTGTGGTTAGTAAGACTTGAACCAGGATTGCTCAAATATCATGTCAAAAGACTAACACTACACCAAAACTCCCAAGTTATGGTGAGGGTTAAAAGTTATAAATTATACTATAATGAACTTGACACCAAATTCGAGCCAAAAGCATGAAAATAGATAGAGAATTTGATATCCATGGTGAAAAGCGGTTCAAAATGGATGTCCAAGTAATGTAATTTCTGAAATCAGTATTCAAACTAAAAGACTATGTAGCCCAAACGTGCATCAAGAAGATAATAGGAGCCGTTTCGTATAAGCATATGAGCAAATTCAGAGGGAAAATTACAGCAACTAAGGCCCCAATTGATTGACAAGAAGTACCAAAAGCAAGTAGATCATCAAAGTTATTACTTCTAAAAGTATGTAAGGCCCCAATTGATTGACAAGAAGTACCAGAAGCAAGTAGATCATCAAAGTTATTACTTCTAAAATTATGAAATAGGAAGTAACAGAAGAACTACTTTTTTGTTTGTTTCACATAATTTTAGAAATAGTAGAAACTATATTTCTTCCACTTCATTAACTTTTTGTTTGGATGGCAATTATTGATATAAATATTATTAAGAAGAGAGAAAGAAGATCTTTCGGGATTTTATTTAGAAAGATAGAATATGCACATAATACAAAAGTTGATATTATTCCTAAAGTTACTCAGGATTCAGCTACTTTCGAGGTACTTCCGAGTTTTTAAGGGAGGAAAAATATTTAAGTAGGCATGACACGTAGGCGTCACATCTTTATAGAAATATTAGAAGTAGCTTTTCTAGAGAAATAAATAGACTTTTTTGCTTAGAGATAGCAAAACCAGCCTCTACTTTTTTACTTTAGCAACTTCATAGTCACTTTCGTGCAAACAAATAGACCATAACTAGCGGTGTCCTAAACAAAAATTTTCTAGCCATTTGCAAAGACATAAGATTATGAAAGATCTCCAAAAGGAGAAGAGGGTGGTTCTCATTTTTTTCCATCTAACATTTCTTTTTCTTTTTCTTTTCCTTTAAGAGGCGAGAGAATAGAAATTTCAGTGAGCTAGGAGTATATCACATCACATGTAAGTAAAAAAACATTGGGATCAAAACTCAAAAATCACTCATATGCATCAAATGGTAAGTATTTTATCAGCAATTGGAATACAATTTGTCTAAAGAGTTAGATGTAATAGAAAGCTAATGCTAAATGGGATAAATTTCTCTCTTTCCACACTTCAGTTCAGTGCATGGATGGAAGTCCTCAAGTGAGAGCAACTAGTATTGGAAATACATTTCTTTCAACAATAAAGTTATCAATTGTATGGACCTCCACCTGTCAGATATTATTTGCAAAGTTTTTTCTCACTGTCTTTGTTTTCAAGTACGTCCAAGTGGTAATTGCATCTATGTTAAAACAAAATAATATGTTCTGTAGTATCAGCTCGACATGTGATGTTGTTGTATACAAATTTTGTAGCGCATGAGGTGTTCCGAGGAGATGTCCAGACCCTCGCAAGTAATAAATTCAGATGTGATAACAGAATTATTGCCTAAAAGCAACCATCACTAACCTCATCCAGTAATCCTTCATATGTTAACTGAAAGCACATTGGTGTCACCATATCAACCTGCAGACAAGAATGTATCCATAACTCATAAACAATATCTATACTATTGCATAGAATTTGCAAATTGATGAGCAAATGACTAGAGAAAAGATGCATACACAATTACTTGGTCAGTCTTTGGGTTAACATGAATGCCATAAGTAAATAATTTTTTGCTAAATAGCGATCCACTATTCTGAAGCCTAATTACAATTTGATGCATTATATTTTTCTAGTTTACCTAAAAAGACGAATGTTCCTAAAAAAAGTATTCATATTTCCTTCATTCATGCTCTTGTTAGGCTACAACAGAACAGGTTCTTTGGCAAGAGACAAAACTGTACAAAAGATTGTGTGGGTTTTTTTCTTGGCAGCCTTCCCATGCAGTCTTAAAAAAAATAATTTCAGTTAAAGATGTAGGTCATTAGGAGTCTCTTCTTTAAGATAGGATTCAGCAGACCTTAACCTAATAGGTAGTTAGTTAATTGCGGGGTCCATTATTATCAAAATTATGGGGGAAATAAGGTAGAACATCAAATATGGAATTCAAAAGGTTTTAGATGTCTACTAAATTTAGGTTCCAAATGAGTCAGAGAATAACTAAGATCAGTCATGGAACTTCAAGAGTTTTATGTTTTTATCATGTAATACGATTATATAGTTGATGAAATATTAGGAAAATATCACAAATAATTTTTTTAAACGTGTTTTATGGTAGATGGAGCTCCTGTGTATCTCACCTTCCTTTCATCCCTAATGTTTTTGCACTATTCCTAAACCTTCATACACAAACAAAAACCAGTGAATACTTGTAAAGGAGGATATCCCTCGTGCGTCAATGGAATGCTCTAGTGGAAAGTCTGAACTACTCATAACTATACAAGGTGCACACTGCATGCACATAGGTCATGTCCACAATATTCAAACCCAACAACCAACGCTCACTTGTAACTTGAGATGAGAACAAACACTTCGTCCTGACAAGGAAGATACATGAAGGTACTCTTAATACAAAGTAACACAGAGCACTAGTCCAAGGGATTGAGAACAAGACTAAACACAGGCTAACATGTAAAGAAACATTACATGTGAGTCAAATTCCTTTAAGGTTACATATGAGCTATGAGTGTACAACTTACAATGACCAAATAGCGCATGTCAAATACTACAGCCTAGTTCGAAACCATTTAACCTAGCGAGAAAACCACTGAAACATGAACAAGATGTCACTTCATCATAGTGACAAAAGAGAACCCTTTACAGATGCCCAAACAAGTATAATTTCATTGTGAAAGTGATTTTCTTATGTAGATACACCAGACATTAAGGACATGTCCAATCCTTGCTACTACAGCCACGTACTCAGATGTGGTAACTTCTAGTCACTAACACATAGCAAATCATCGTAACTGAGCTCCTACAGTCGTTTGTATGTGTCTTTGTGATCAAAGTTATTGATAGTGGATAGCATCCATAGTGATGAGACACTGCTAAGGCTATTTCAGGCTATAGCGGCAAAATAGTGATAAAAAGCGTAAAGTCAAATAGCAGTCCAATTTAAATATGTATAATTATTCAAACACATAAGAAAATTTTTAAAATTCTATAAATGCATATTTTGATTTATAGAGATCCTAAGGAGAAGAAAGAGAACTCAGTAAGCTTTGCATTCACAGAGGCCGCGGAGAAGCAGGAGAGGCAGTCAGAGAGGGGGTTTTGGGGTTGAAGTGGAGTAGTTGGAGAAGGAGAGGTAGGAATTAAGGTGGACAGCAGTCTGCGAAGGGTTTTGGGGTTTGAGGTGTTGTAGTTTGAGAGATAGAGAGGAGAGATTGAAGTGGAGTAGCCGGAGAGGGAGAGTAGGGGGTTGCTGGCGACGAAGTTGGTGGAGGGAGACGAGAAGAGGCAGTGGAGTTGATGGCAATCGTGAGATTTAGAATTTTTTTTCTTTGCCTTTTGAGATCGAATCAGAGAGGGGGGAGAGAGAGAGAAATGAAGCTGAGGGGGTTTTAGTTAATTACGGGTCAGGTACGGGTCAGGTTTGAGTCGGATATTAAACTGAGAATCCATAATGAACACTCCAAATGTCACTATTGCTGAGTAAATAGCGAGCATAGCGCTATATTCCACCGCTTTCGCTGATATCATTGCAAGTAGTGGGCACTAATGCAATTTGCGGCACTATAGTAGCGCTATTGGGCGCTATTTTCAACCGTATGTGATATAGCAGGCAATCCTTTTCTTAGCTAACACATTCGACAACACATGGAATTCCTAATAACATTCTCCATGGAATTACATGATAACCATCATCCTTACAAGAACAACATAAAATAAATCACAAAGTCACATTGTACCACATCCAAAGACAATAGCCTTTATAGACCACAGTGCTTGCAAAGTCCATCATGAGTGGTACAACACAGTAATCAGATCCAGAAAAGGTTCCAAGGTTGTTACAAGGCAAACAGTCAAAAGAGGAGTTTAATCATGATTGTATAATCTATTCTCTTCCTGGTATGGCAATGACAAAATACCAATAGTCAAAAGAGGAGTTGAATTCCTTTCTATATTAAATTTTACTTGAGTAGGGAATAACTAAGTTTGTCGAATTTCAGCAACTAAGACTCGATTCTCATGTATGAACCTCCAGATTCATTAAAAAAAATCTGAAACTAATTTATCCAATGCTTTATCGAGATGGGATGATCTTGATCTAAATTTTTTTTAAAACATTCTTTTCAACAATCCAATAAATTTGAAGTAGGGGGTCACATCTCGAGATGGTGGTTTGAGAACATTTGTAAACGGTTAATCTGTATGATAAGTACTTAACATCTTTCTCATCAATATGTTGATATCATGATCTAGTGAAACCTCAAAGTTCTATTCAAACAAGGGAAATTTAACCTCAAAATGGCAGCATAAGTAGGTCTACCAATATTAACATCAATGCACAGTAGACAGAAGCAAATACTAGTTTTAACAAGAAAAGCATTTAACCGCACAATAATATGGAAGGGGCAACATGCTTACCTCCCTATCTATCAAGATGAGTGTATTTATCTCAGAAATTCCAACCTGAAGCAACAAAATTCATTTATAACTGCACATGTTATATGCCAACCTAGAAAGTGAAGGAGGTAATAAGATGTATAATTACATCGGATGGGATAACTGACTCCTCCACTTGCATCCTATTGAGAATACCAGCAACCTTTGTTGAAGATTTGCCTTTAGCCCTCACACTTGGTATGACTCCAAAGGATAACTGAAATATTTAATAAATGAACAAATATAGATGAGATTTACATGAAAATACAAGCATATGGCATGTTGTTTTGACAAGTACAATGGAACCCAAACTTCACAAGCTGTATGCTACTATCTAGTAAGTCAATGGACCAAACAAAATATGCGCACAACATAGCTTGAGACTACAAATATGGGGGAAAGTTATAAGTACCTCCAGCTTATGAATGGCTTTTGCAATATGCCAAAGAGGACTCAAATCACCATCCACATGACACTCCTATGAATTAAATAACAATAAAGATTAAAAGATATGAAAACTATAAGCATCTTGAACAGACAAAAGAGTATATCAGACATTTGCAATCTACCTTAAAAGCAAGGTCAAGTTCAAAAGATAGTACATCCTCATCCAATGGCAATGTGTACAAAGGATAATCCCCCAAAGTTATCAGATTACGAACACTCGCCTCTTCAAGAATCTAAAATGATAAAAAAGATAAGGATAATTCATCAAAAAACCATCGGTATCAATGGATATCAATTCTTAATTTCAAATTGAGTCTCAATGCACCTTATGAATATCAAAAGTCACAAAAAGGAGGAATATGGACCATTGCGATCATAAATAGATTATCACTTAGAAGAAAGGTTTAAAATGTCCACAACATTAGGGAGTTTACAGATTAAAAATGAGAAGCAAGCATGAAACTGTTAAACGTGCATGGCGACTTAAGATGGAGTTTCCATAAACAGTTAAGTAATGCGGAACGAAAAAGATAAACTTTAATTCGAATATAATCTAAGAATTTCGCGAAAAAACGTTGGATGAGCAGAACCATAAATAGTGCTCGGGTGAACAATAGCCCATGTATAGTAACTTGAGCGAACAGTAACTTTTTCCTTTCTATTGAAATGAAAAGCCCAATGAAAGAAAGATAAAAAAACGAGAAAAACATTGATGGTCAGACCGTACTTACTAAGATAAAAAAACGAGAAAAACATTGATGGTCAGACCGTACTTACTCACAGACATCTAACTGTTAGTTAAGCCGGTTTCACATGCTGACGCTTAAGCCTTTGGCTTCACACCTAGAAACAATGGCTTCACGCCTTAGAAAAACCACACAAGCTTTTAACTCAAATTTTCAAAAATTCTTCATAATCTAAATTCTACGAAAGTATAACCCATATATATAGGGTTTAAAAATCTTATCTCTACTACAAAAATCAAATAAGCTTCTAATCCTAATACAAGTTGAATTCCAACTAATACGATCTTGCTAGAATTTAAATGCAAATAGAGTTCTAATTTAAAATTTAAAATAATCAAAAATATCCTAACAAACTTATCTATCCTAACTAGTATTTCCGCCAGTTGAGGATTCTTTAACCAAATTGGATTTGACCTTCAAATTGTCCTACATCAGAAAGTCTATACAGATAGACATAAAATTAATGCATGCATGTATATGTATATACAGAAAATATAACATGTGATAGGCAGTGACTATTAGTAAGAGTTAATTGTTTCCAAAAACTTTAAGTAAAATTAATTTCTTCTATAACACTTACCTTTTAAACAAATAGCCTTCACATTTTTTATTGAAATTTCTTTTAAGACCCTGCAGTTCTACTCTATTCAGTACTTATTTTACTTAACCATAGATATCAAGTTTTCCAGAGAAACAGTGACAAATACAACAAGAAGAACAACAGCAACAGCAACAGCAACAGCAACAGAGCCTTTATCCCAAAATTTGTGATCGGTTATATGATCCTACTCTTCTATTCAGTTCTGTTGAAGGGATTATCTCCTCCACTAAGTTATGCGTTACCATATCATTCTTAATATTTTCTAGCCAGGTCCTTTTAAGCCTAGTTTTAATCCTTCTTACTCCATTAATTATGATCTTACCGCTCCTCGCAACTGGTGCATTTAGTGGTATATAGCTGACCTAAAAGCCACAAGAACAGCAAAGCTCCAGTTTTCACTTAAAAAGATGAGACATTCCGGAGAACTTGCATAAGTAATAAAGGGACCAGAAACCATTTTCCGTGAAGCTAAATGTTATCACAACTTGGCATATTCAGATACAACAAGCCCATTTCATTCATATGAAGATCACTCAGTTTGAGACTTTGAGAACATGTAGAGAGTGCAGGTGCATTAGTATCAAACCCTCCGGATGTTCAACTTCAACCAAATGGACCTTTCTTCAATTAGACATAATGACCTAGGCGCTCCCAGGACCTAGGCAGGCGGCCTAGGTACTGCTTAGGTCCGCTTTTTAGAACATTGGATAACATAAACAAAATGTTTAGAATACACCTTGATTCCACACTCCTGCAAAATATAGATCTATTTATTATCATCTAGTTCATTAAATTTTATATATAGATGATTAGGTTGCCAGAACCAAGGGCATTCTTTCTCCAATAATTGAAATGGTGATGACGTTACTGCTTTAGTAAAGCTATTTGTATTTATAGGCATTAATTATCTTTTCACCAGTATTTACAGTATTTTTCTTGCACATAAAAATCAGTTAGCTTCCAGCCTTCAATATAGGATGCAAACAGAAGCCACATCTCACAACCAAACCCATGAAAGAATGAATCATGTGCAGGTACCTTTCCTTAACCTTATTGCCTGCCATCTAAGTAATGTAAGAGTTAAAGTTTTCCCTTCAGAATAAAATAATTACAAAAAGGAAGTACATGTAAATGAGAAAGTCAAAGATAATGGCACGTTTGAAAAAGGCAAACATTTTACAATAATGAAGACAAAGCAATCAGAAAGATAGAATTTGCCAATACACGCAACAGCCCCTAACAAATTTTCCTCTCAAAAAACTGTGTCAACATAGTTGTAAAAGACAAGTCCTAACCAATGTTAAAAATAACGAAAATGGGTTATGTAACGCTTGACCTCTTGTTAAGGGTTAAGGAAAAAAAACGCAAAAAAACATAACACATAACATAGGTTATATTGTTTATCAATTATTTAGATATTTTATAAATAATAACAATTCATAATAACTTTAATACTTAGAATCATTGAATTTTTCAAACATAACATCACAATTATCAAATATAAAATATAGTACCACAATTTCTTAACAAAAATTAGTCATATATGACTAACAATCATTTCAAAAAGTATCATCAAATGATCGAATATGTTAACATCATCAAGTTTGAGGCAATAAAAATAGTCTAAAATTAAGCAAACACTTACAACCCTCGAATTCTTAACTTTACAAAAATATTCTAATTCCTAATCAAGTTCACTACATCAACCAAACGGTCCAAACTAGACATGATTATGTAACAATAGTAACAAATTTTGTATACACAGAGATTGTATGCAAACTTAATTTCACAAAATCTAGTATTAGCTAAAAATTAAAAACTAAAACCTAACCAAAATCAAGTAATAACTGAAAGTAATAATCTCACCAACACAATTAACCCACTACTTAAGTTTTGTACTCTAATTCTGTGACGGATCTTAAAAATTATGCTGAAGGGTAAAGTAATGAAGCAACAACTTTGACATGATTTAGGGTAAATTGACAATAGAATATATTAAAATTTGGAAGATAATTTAAGAATCACTATTTATTTAAAGGATGTAAACTGAGATGCCCAACACATAACTGAAAAAATAAAAAAATTTATCTCACTGGAGTCGCAAAAGCTGCTAATAGCCGGAGGAGTTTCAAAGGAGGCAAAGAGTTAGGATTTGGGTTGGAGGAGGCGAAGAGATCGCATATTCGTAGGAAGAGAATAGGGTGATCATGACTAAAAGGGGTAGGGTTTAAATGATTTGGATGGTCGAGATGTATTCACGCATCCGAATTAGAGATTCAATTTAACCTTAAAAAAATCCATGTTAACTGATTATATAACGTAATGCATATCTAACAAAATATAACGTGTTTTTTCTGCGCTAAACAGTTTCAGCATTAAATGGGTGTGTTACATAAAAAGAGGGCACCGGTATGTTACAAAACATTGATATATTGTACAACAATGCAGCTTGGGTAGCATTAACAAAGTCGTTAAAATTTTACTTGAATGTGTCACTAGTGAAATCTAAACATAACACAAAATTTCCAGAAGAAATTCACCTTCTCACAAGCAACCGTGGAGCGTGGAACAAAATACACAGAATACTCCTTGTTAAGTCCTTTCGATAGATCATTCTGAATATTTGAGGAAATAAACTTCATCAAGTTAGGCTGCGAAGGGACAAGATAAACAACTTTGCTACTTTCCGTTTGTACAGGTTCCTCAGATAGATAACGTAGTTCAGCACCGCTTTCCTAATCAAAATGCAAGATAACCATAATAGTAGTGTCAGGATCCTGTTCTGCTTCAGCATGTGAAATGCATTAAAGAAAAGGAGGAGGAAGCAGAAAAGTCGCAATAAAATGGTGTAAAATAAAACAAGTTATCAACTATGGTAAAGAAACATGCAAATAAAAGTAATATGCTTAACAAACAAACAATAGAAGGTACCCCGGAAACTATATATTAAGGCAACTATTCTTGAATTATAATTCATAAGAAACTCCACATTCATTTAGAACACAACTACTAACAAAAGAGAGGTGTCAGAAACCACAAAAATGAAATGCTGGATAAGTAAGAAACCACACAATTGTATATATTTTATTGTTAGGCATTTATATGATGTGGATCATTTTAACATTACAAATGTTTAAGTTGAATTGCACAGAATATATATACTTTCAACTTTGATGGGGATCCTAAACATTCCCACCAGGCAGTCTCCAATATAGGTTGGAGTGCATCTTGAAGCGGATTGGATCCTAGGAATAGAAGTTGAGCATTGGTGATTGTTTTTCCATAGCATCGCAGGCCCTGTAAAAAAACCACTAAGGAGCAAAAGGACCACTCCTTATCCCCACACAACCCAAAGGAGGGGGTTTGAAAGTGTTATATTTATGAGAAGATCATAGCCCCCATATTGCAGAATGCCTATAGCCATATGAAATTCAATATCAAGTTTGAACAAGGTTTTCTGATATGATATATTTTTGCTAGTCATAGAATTGAAAATGGAAATTTTGGCTCTTGCCACAACTTCAATTACTTAGTCAGGCCTCTGTAGATAGCATGTGGTGTTTATTTAGTGTGACTGATATATTTTCCGAGTTAAAATCTAACATATTATTTACTTAACACTCAATAGCTATGACATTATATCTTCTCTTACTCTGTCTTATCCTGCTTTTATATAACAATACCAAACAAAAACAACCTTGTTAATTTCTTCCTTAAGAAACATAACCACAGACTCATCCATTTTGTTCTTCATGTAATTGTTGATCATGCCAATATGATTCCATCTGCAGTTAACCTCAGGTCGTGCATTTGGGAAGAATTTCTCTTTCCAGGGGAAATTAATCCACTTTGTTAAATTCCCTTCCTCGACTATGGTTCATTTTGGCAAACAACCCCTATGTGAATTTGATGGGGTCCTCAGATTGCATAGTCTTAATATCATGATCAAATATACCTACATGCCAATTTTCCATAAAAAGTGGATAACAATGCCATTGCTTGTAGGTACCTTACCAAGGAATTTATTTCGGTTAATTCTCATGCAAACCCTTGTCAACATCAAAAAGCCCAACCTCATTAAATAACATGAAAACTTGGATACTAATGATCATTTCTCTTTTTTCTATTGATTGGACCTAAAGCTAAACAAACTAAACAATACAATTGACACACCTTGAGGAGTGAAGTCTGAATCAATAGTGAGAGCGAACCCGCGAGCTTCGGATCAATGACGAGGCATTTCTTTCCACGAACCTAAACGTTATAACAAAGTAATCTAAGTAAAAATTAAAAAAAGACAGAATTCGAGAGAGAGAGAGAGAGAGAGAGAGAGAGAGAGGAGAGAAAATCTCACATTCTTCAAAATGTTGAGAAGATCCTTCTGAGATTGCTCCCTGATAAATTAAAAAAAATAGAAACAAAAAATCGATAAAATACCCAAATATGACAGAATTAAGCGAAACAAAGAAGAGGAAGAGGGAAACTGGGGCACCTGAGAGAAGCGAGATTGAGAGGGGAATTGTCGAGATTAGGGATTTGAGCCATGAGAGAGAAGCTGAGCTGATTTCGATTCGAACTTGGTCACCAGAGACTGTCTCTGGGAGTCGCCGGCACAAGAATAACAAGGACAGACTGGAAAAAGAGCT
Source organism: Asparagus officinalis (assembly GCF_001876935.1). Classification (NCBI taxonomy): domain Eukaryota; kingdom Viridiplantae; phylum Streptophyta; class Magnoliopsida; order Asparagales; family Asparagaceae; genus Asparagus; species Asparagus officinalis. The sequence goes on from NC_033797.1 coordinate 58,751,454, forward strand.
GGTTAGTGGAGGGGAGAATCAAATTCAATCAAATGTGCAAACTATCTTACAAAAATTCTCGCATCATGTACAATTCATCAAATACACAAATTATCTTACAAAATTAAGGGCTGCCTTGTCGCCGTTGTAGTCAGGGAGGCGGCGGCGGCGGCGAGAGGATCGACGGGCGTCGGAGAGGGAGAGTGAGGGGGGCGGTGGAGCAGGAGGCGGGTGAGGTCGGGGCTTGGAAAGAGAAGCCGAAATCAAAGGCGGAGGCCGAGTCCCGAGCGAGTGGGCCGCGGCGTGAGCGGAGGCGGGGCAGACGACGAAGCGATGGGGCCCGGGCGCGGAGCAGATAACAGAGAGAGAGAAAACGTCGAGGTGAGGGAGAAAATAATGACGCCAGCTATCTAGGGGTGTAGTCGGTCCGCATAGAGCTCGGATACGATAACTTTCATATCCACATCCACCTTACTCATTTCTACTCAATACACGTCAGCAAAGAAAATTTTATGTCCATGTTCGCTAAAATCGGATACAATAATAAATATATATATATAGAGATGTAAAAGTAGATATGCATATGGATACAAAACAAAAATGAGAAAACTAGATAATATTGAAAAAAATATAGTTCATGTGATACAAAGAGTTCGTTAATATGTTCATTATAATTGAAAAGCTAACATTAGACATCTTGATCATCAAAATTAACCCTAAATCCATAATTTAAGAATTAAAACAATCGTAAGAGTATGACAAATATGTGTTCGGATATTTTAGATACGGATCCGGATATTTCACTACAAAATCATATATGTAATCATATCCTATCGGTTATAGATTTCAATAATCGTATACATATCCTAATGGATACGGTTATGGGTATTTTCTCAGATACGGATACGATTTAGCACCCCTACATCTATCTCACTTCAAGTGAGAGGGGTTTTATTTGAATAAAACACCAACAACTCTAGATCTAATCTAAAGCGAAATTCAAAGGCCCTCATTGTTCCACATCACTACCAGGTAAACTTAAGTTACTCGGTCCGAAATTCCTCCATTTATATATAGGACATTGGTACGAAGCATAAATTTTGTGTTTGAGAGTGAGATGTCTTATTCTCATCCACTATCCAACTCATATAAATATGGTCTTCATTTGAATGAGTGGATGTAAATGAACCACCTCACTACCAAACACAAAAACTTATGTTTGGTACTAAGTTCCTTCAGATTGCTCATATGTATACTAGATAGAATGCACATGCATTACACGTGGTCAGCTATTTGTGTTGTCGTTATTTTATTATTTTAAATCTTTCCTATGACTCAGTTGGGAAATTGTTTATGGTATGGGTTTGGGTTTGGGTTTATGTATGGAAAGCCTTTTTGTTCCATCAAAAGAAATACACTAACTTCTGATAAGCTTTTTTTAAACAAATTATCATTTTCACATTTATTTTCAAAACTTGAACTCTGGACAATCTAAATTTAATTGGGAGTTGCTTTAAATTAACAAATTTGATTAAATTGTTTTATAAAATTATCTTTAGAGTCTTAATTACTATATCTTTGATGGGTCACAGTAATTGAATAGATAAGTATTTAGCCAATTTATGACTTTCTTAGACGTATTAATTAGGATAGGATAATAATATGAAATCCAAAATAATTAAGGGTAATAGTGACCATAGAGAGATTTGTCCAAACTCACACTTTTAAAAGGGGTATTATATATGTTTTATGCACGTGCAATGCATGTGGTTAAATATCATGATTAAATATTTTTAATTTATTTCCTTACTAAAATTGTTCCTTGGTTCCACTTTGATCGTTTTTGCTCACTTATGCCTTTAAATTTTAGCATTGTGGTTATTTATTTTATTTGATGTTTGTTTGAATGGGTTCACCAAATTTAATTTTTTTTATGTTGATAATTAAATTAATAGGAAACGAATGTAATCTAAAGCCAATTTGAATTTTCATGTGATTTGGACCGACATGAAACCAAACTTGAAAGTATAATGTTGTAAAAGTGAAAAACACTTTAAAAAAGTAGTGTTATAAAAGAAAGATGAATAATTAAAGCTAAAAGAGGCAAGATGATTAGTTAAAAGTGGGCTAAAATGAAACTAAAGAGAACATGAAGTTTGTTGCTAATTAATTGATAGAGTTCAGAAAAAACCATTGACTAAAGGTTAATGCTAACTCTAATATATTTTATATGATAAAAGCATCCACATAACCATATAAAAATATTTAAAAGAGTTCATGAAAATCCTTTCTAAAGATTCCTGATTTTACTCAAAAAATTAAGGTATTCTATAAAATATTCAAAAAATAAATCTTTTATTCTTTCTGTTTTTTTTTATTGAGTTAAGATCAATCCTTCTCCACATTTATCTTTTTCCTGATCAATTTTAGAGTTGTGTCTTCATCATTTATATTGATTGTGACATCAGGCTGGAGTTGGATTTCTTGTGTAATTGTTTTTCCCTGAGCTCGTTCATGTTTTGTCTTCTTGTCTTACTTCACAAAGAAGTTGAATGCATTTTTGATGTTCAACAAAAATTCTACAAATACAGACTTTGATTATTTTTGTGTTTCAATGAGACTAAATGTTAATTTCATATATATGAAAATTTTATGTTTCTAATTTATTTTTTAAAAAAGATTAGGAGTTACCTCTTTTTTCTCTGCAATGAATTTTTCTGGTGTACATCCAATAAGAGTTTCTGTCACGTTAAATAATATTACTTTTACTCTATCTATGTCATTTTCCACAATGATCTAAACTAAATATCTGTATTTTTCATTATCAAATTGGCTTAGATTATAATGTTAATATTTAATTTTGATATGTTTATTTCATGAAGAAGGGGTATTACTCAACATTGGTACTACTTTATTAGTAATTCTGTGATATTTATCATTTGGACATTCTTATTAACATCTCTATCCAGTCTTCTTGTTGTAGCCTTTGCAAGATAGAACCACGACTCAACTTTATTGTAAATAGTAGTTATCTTTACATTATAGGTCCAATAACGTGTCCATATATTGGTAGAGTATTTTTAAGTTTAATTGTGAAAATTTTAGAGTAGGTCTTATAAGATCATACCTCTTTGATATTGTGATTAATATTGCATATATCAATAGTTTAAATTTGTATTGTATTTGTAAAGAGCATTGATGGATATGCTTAAAAATTAGCAGCTTGTTCTGAATAAGCCATGCATATTAGCTTTAAAGTGTAATATTTTTTCTTTATTTTGTTATATGTATGTTTGCTTGGTTTATGTATCATTCTTTTAGTTCTTCAATAAGTTGTATCTTTGTGTTGGTATATATTGTTAACACAATTTACGATAATATGCATATTTGCCCTATAAATTTGAGACAGATGTAATGTGAATTTTATGTTTAGTGACCTTTAATAAAAAATTTAGTAGTAAAATATGTTACCTTAATATTTAAAGATCTTGAAATATAACAGTGCTATTATGTACTTATCTTTGATCGTGTCTTTAAAAACTAATCCTTTACTGGTAGTCATATCTCCAAATAATTTTCTTGCAGAGTCATACCACATATAGGAAAAAGAAAAATATCAATTTTAAGCTATTATAACTAATTATCATGTATATACCTTTTGTCCATTATGTTAGGGTTCTGGTTTTGAACCTACACTCTTGTTTTGTTTTGATGATTTTACAAACAATTTATAACTAATTTTGTTTCCTAGTGATTGTGTCTTATTATAGGTTTATATCAGAGTTAAAGATCCAGATCAGCCATGTTTACAATCATTTAGGTATTATTGTATATATTGTGTGTTATTTTCTAAGCTCAATATATACTTATACACATAAAGTTGTTTCATTTCATGAAAACAATGTGGCTTTGGCTTAACATCATGTTTACATTGTATATTGTTTTACAAAAGTTTTGCAATACACTTCTTTATTAAAATCAAATGTATATGTTTACATATTTACACATATATGCACATTTGCTAAAACGATGATCTTTTACAAATGGCAAATGTAATTTCCAAAATTTCTTCACAAATATGTTTAATATCATGGTTATAAACTATTCCCAAAGTTTTACATTTTTTAGTATTTATTTGATATTTTTTAACAAGGTTCAAAGTTAAAATTTTATGTTTACATGTTTATGAGTTGACTCATGAACAATATTGAGTCGACTCATAAACTGCTACGTAGTTTACAATTTGTTTCTGATGAGTTGACTCACAAACATCATGAGTCGACCCATCAGGTTGAGTCGACTCATGCCTGTCATAAGTCGACTCACAAACTGTGCTGAAAAATAAGTTTTGTTTCTGCTAAGTCAACTCATGATCTTATGAGCTGACCCATGGTTTATGAGTCGACTCATGAATTTTATGAGTCGACCCATAAGTTAGTTTTTAGCCTGTAACGGCTACTTATGAGTCGACTCATGAACAGTACTGAGTCGACTTCATGAGTCGACTCATAACACTGTAACGGCTACTTTCAGTTTTTGTCTTCTTCTGGCTTTTTAGTCTTTTTACTTGGGTTCTTACTAATATTTTGGGTTGTTATAAATACCCCAGTGCATTAAACATTTTGACCAACCAAGATATTTATTTAATTAAGCTTATAAGTGTTTAAGAGGTGTTTAAAGCCTTGTTTCAAGTTTTGTTTCAAAAGAGTGTTTAAAGCCTTGTTTCAAGTTTTGTTTCAAAAGAGAAGTTTTACACAAAGAAGAAGCTTTCAATTTTAATTGAGGAATTCATCCTCATCATCATTTCTTCAGTTCTTTGTGTTTGTAGAGAAGTTTTTCTAAACTCTTTTATATAGCTTATTGATTATCAATTTTATATTCATATCTTGCTATATTAAATTAAGTTAGAGTTTCATTGTTCTCATTTATCACACACACCCTTATTGAGCTTAGATTATTTCATACAATATATTAGTGGGTATTGGTGTGTGAATTAGTGAGAGTGAGCTTCATTGTGTTCTCATTCATTATAGAGAACAAAACATTGTATTTGAACTTATATTGTGAGTATCACTTGTAATACACTTGTACACCGAGAGAAGTGTGTGGTGAGAGACGGGGTCGAATCCAAGAGGAGTAGTGTCGGTTGACGAACCTAAGGAGAGGTTGTATTCGAGCACTTGAGGAGGAGGACACGGACTAGAGACCAACACTTAGTGTGTATAGTGTGATTGTATAGTGATTGATTGTGAGAGTTTTCGGTGAGCTTGAAAACCGAGTGTGTAGAAGTTTTGGCTTCCAAACCGGGTTGTGATAGTGAAGATCTCCTCGAGGTGAGGAGCGGGGACGTAGGTCGTGGGGACCGAACCTCGTGAACATATTGTGTGTTTGTGTTTGCTTGGCGTTCATCTTTATTTGTGCTCACATCATATATCGCTTTCATCTCTTTATTGTGTCACATTTGTTTACACTTGTGTTTATATATCCTTGCATATATTTCACCATATAGGATATATCTCTTTGTTCATATTACATATTCTTGTTCATAACATATTGTATATCTATCTTACAAGAATAATTTATTAATGGATTAGATTAGCATAAGACCCTAATCACCCCCCTAGGATCTAACAATTGGTATCAGAGCTTGGTGCTATTTGATTTGAGGTCTAATCACCTTGAGTTAAAGATCCAAGTTATCTTTTGTGCTAATCTTGTTTTGATTTTATTTGTATCTTGCTTTCACATATATATCATGAATATGGATGCATTTCGTTTAGGCTATGATCCAGATGTTGCTCCTAGAATAGATAATTTCCCCTATGACCAATGGTGTTCTAAATTTAAAATATTTGTTACATCTAGACAATTCGATTTATGGGAAGTTATTGAAGATGCTTATATTGTACCCACTTCGGAAAAATCCAAGTGGAGTAAAAATGATAAAAGAATATTTAATATGAACAAGCTTTTGTTGGAATATTTGCTTAGTACTTTTCACTCATCCTTTTCTAACAAATTTGTTCATTTTGATAGTGCTTACAATTTATAGAAATTTATAGAAGCACATCAAGGGGACTTGGAGGCGATCCGACAAGCTTTGGAGGCTTCCTCTTCAAGTTCCATTGGAGCATCATGCACACGACCACTAGGTGATAGCTCTAGTGAGGTACGCGAGCTCGACAACGATGATGATATTACTTTTGATGAGCTTGCGCATGAATTTGAAAGATTATTCAATAGTTATATTGAATTGAAAAGTAAGCATGATAATATAAAACCCTCTCATGAAACACTAGTTACTAAGTTTGATCTCATTGCAAATAAAAATATAAATCTTAAAGAATGCAATGAAAATTTGAGATTAGAAAATTCTAAATTGCTTCATGAAAAATATGATGCCATGTTAGAAGTAGAGATTAGTAAAAATAAATTAAACTCTATGGTAAACGATTATGTTTATCCTACTTCTAGTAGCAATGCTTGTATGCACAATGATGAGTTGAATCAAATGAAAAAACGCATATCGACCTTAGATTCAACACTAAATACTTATATTACGAATAACAAAAAGCTTATGGACATATGTGCAAAGTACCATGTTAATTCTTCTAAGAAACCTACACACTATGCACACATGTATGATAAAATTCACAAATATTCTATTTGCGGTCTTAAAGGTCATATAGCCAAATTTTATCATAATGCACAAAAGCTTCACAAGCTCATTCATGATTGTGCATCCCATCAAGCTTCTTCATCTCATACACATGTACACACACATAATGTAAATCATAAACATGCTCATGTGTACAAATGTGATTTTTGTGATCGTTTGGGTCATTTGACCAAATTTTGTTTTGATCTAAAGAAGGTTTCTCATTTGTAAAATAATTTCAAAGATAAACCTAATGATTTTCGTGCACCTTATGTTGGTCAACACATACCATTTAGACCATTTCATTGCACTCGTTATAATAAAAAAGGTCATGTATACGAATTTTGTTTTGACCGTATCCGTGCACCATACACGCCCAAATGGGTTCATAACCCAAGAGCCTTGATCTTAAATGATAGGGGTCATGTCCCTAACCCTATTGGTATCAAAAATATTTGGGTACCAAAATGTGCTTAATTTCCAATTCTTAAGAAATTTTTGTTTTTGATTTGTTGCTTTTGTTTTTGACTTAACTTTTCATATTTAAATAAACATTTAAAGCTTTTTTTAAGATCTATGTGTAGATTTTTATGACTCAAAATTCTTGTCAAAACATTTCATTGTTAAAACTTTTTCAAGTACAAAAGTCTTATTTCAGAATTTTTGTAAAATCTTGGGATCTAATCTTAAGTCGACTTAGGGTCGACTCACATCCCTTAGTCGACTGCAAGTCGACCTTTGGGTGACTGTTTTCAGGGTATCTGATTCTTTTTGTTTTTGGATTTGAGATGATTTTAGACTCGACCCGTTTGTCTGCCTTAATCCTGAGCCTACACTTATCATTTGACCAAATCTGGACCGTTGATCTCTTTCTTTCATCTTTCCTCCAGCCGGTTCTTCCTTCCCAGTCGACCTTCATCTCCAGCCGACTCATCATCGTCAGTCGACCGTTCCTCTCCAGCAATCATCATCTGCACTCGGTCTTCCTCGTGCCTACATCTCTACTCTGTTCGGTATAACCCCTTTCCCTTCTCATTTACTTTTCTAGGGTTTCATTTCTATCAATGGCCAGTGCTTCAACCAAACGTCCTAGAACTTCCAAAGGTAAAGCCCCTCTTTCTCGTGATGGTGCATCTTCACCTCTAGAGCGTAGCAATGCACATTACGAACAATATCTAAATAGCACTACCTTAATTGAAAAATATCATGCTCTTTGTCAGTTAAAATTGTTCCCTGGTAGATATGTTAAATTCGATGACTTTGGTCATTTTTCTCTGGAACAATTTTTCTCTGCTGCTAAACTCACTGATTTAGTCTCTAGTCAGCACTCTGAAAAACTTTATCCCCATCTTGTGCGTGTGTTTTATGCAAATCTTGTACCATTTGCTCCTGAGAATAGACCCCATTTTATCACTTCCTGTGTCAAAAATCACCATATTCGTTTCACAGCTGACCGTCTATCTGAGATCACTGGCATCCCTCGAGGTGACACCTTTCTTGATGATGTTTCGTATGATAATCTAGGTGTTGAAACCCTTATGACTCTTCCTGGCAAAAGTCTTCCATTAGATGCTAAAAATGTGTCTAACTTGGCTACCATTGTTGGACGTATCATCTCTTATAATTTAATTCCAAAATCTGGGGGATATAGTCACTATTCACAAGATCTCACTAGGGATATCTATGCCATTCTGGGAAATGTTGATGTTAAATGGGGACATGTTATGTTTGATATCATTGCTTCTGGTCCCTCCACTTTTATTCCCTTTGGTGGTCTTCTTACAAAAATTTTCAAATATTTTAATGTTGACCTATCTGATGAGACTCATTTTGAAATCCGATCTCTTTTTGATATTACTGCTCTTCATCAGATGAAAATTCATGCCACATTAATGGCAATGAAGGATCATTCTGCTCGTAGGCCCTCTCCTGAATCTCCTATACATGAACCTCCTTATGAGCATTATCATTCCTCCTCAGATTCATCTGAACCAAGCCATATAGAAGATCTTTCCACTCTGATGACTGAATATTACTATAGTGACCAAGTGAGATTTCAGAGGATTGAAGACAGTGAACTTGATATTAGCATGAGACTTGGAGAGGTTGAAAAGACCCAGGTGGAATTAAGCAAAGAGATAGCCTCCTTGAGGGGTGAAAGAGAATTTGACATGGCCTCCATTCATAGTAGATTTGATGAGATCGTAAATCTTTAGCAACAACTCCATCCTTCTTCAGGTCCAGGATCATCAAATGCTTGAAGCTCTTTCTTGATTTATGTTGAACAATATGATATTCTGGTTTATGTTGTGTTGGCAAACTTTTATTTACATTGGCATGTAACTATTGACTTGCACTTGATTTGCTTCATGTTGGACATGGTTTGAAAACTTGTGTTTAACTTGGTATGTAATAACCTAGTAAATCTGTTTCTTTTGAATTTATGTGTGTCTTCACACTTGATGGTGAGTTAATATCTTATATGATGATCATATGCTCTATCATGTTTGTGTTCCATATGAATATCCTCACTCATGTTTCTTTTCTGACAGGGGGAGCGTAGCTCCTATTTGTTTGTTTTTTTAACCTATGTATAAATGTAGGGGGAGCCTTGCTCCACTATTTCCCTTTTTGATGTTGCCAAAAGGGGGAGAAATGGTATAGGTTTTTGGTATTGGTTTGTTGTTTGGTGTTGGTTTTTGGTATTGGTTTGTTGTTTATGAGTATTGAGTTTGTATTTCATGATTATAATGAATTGTTTGTCATCATCAAAAAGGGGGAGATTGTTAGGGTTTTGGTTTTGAACCTACACTCTTATTTTATTTTGATGATTTTACAAACAATTTATAACTAATTTTGTTTCCTAGTGATTGTGGCTTATTACAGGTTTATATCAGAGTTAAAGATCCAGATCAGCCATGTTTACAATCATTTAGGTATTATTGTTTATATTGTGTGTTATTTTCTAAGCTCAATATATACTTATACACACACAGTTGTTTCGTTTCGTGAAAACAATGTGGCTTTGGTTCATGTTTACATTGTATATTGTTTTACAAAAGTTTTGCAATACACCTCTTTGTCAAAATCAAATGTATATGTTTACATATTTACACATATATGTGCACATTTGCTAAAACGATGATCTTTTACAAATGTCAAATGTAATTTCCAAAATTTCTTCACAAATATGTTTAATATCATGGTTATAAACTATTCCCAAAGTTTTACATTTTTTAGTATATATTTGATATTTTTTAACAAGGTTCAAAGTTGAAATTTTCTGTGTATATGTTTATGAGTCGACTCATGAATAGTATTGAGTCAACTTACAAACTGCTGCGTAGTTTACAATTTATTTCTGATGAGTCGACTCACAAACATCATGAGTCGACCCATCAGGTTGAGTCGACTCATGCCTGTCATAAGTCGACTCACAAACTGTGCTGGAAAATGAGTTTGTTTCTGCTGAGTCGACTCATGATCTTATGAGTCGACCCATGGTTTATGAGTCGACTCATAAATTTTATGAGTTGACCCATAAGTTGGTTTTTAGCCTGTAACGGCTACTTATCAGTTGACTCATGAGCAGTACTGAGTCGACTCATAACACTGTAATGGCTACTTGCAGTTTTTGTCTTCTTCTGGCTTTTTGGTCTTTTTACTTGGGTTCTTGCTGATATTTTGGGTTGTTATAAATACCCCAGTGCATTAAACATTCTGACCAACCAAGAGATTTATTTAATTAAGCTTATAAGTGTTTAAGAGGTGTTTAAAGCCTTGTTTCAAGTTTTGTTTCAAAAGAGAAGTTTTACACAAAGAAGAAGCTTTCAATTTCAATTGAGGAATTCATCATCACCATCATTTCTTCAGTTCTTTGTGTTTGTAGAGAAGTTTTTCTAAACTCTTTTATATAGCTTATTGATTGTCAATTTCATATTCATATCTTGCTATATTAAATTGAGTTAGAATTTTATTGTTCTCATTTATCACACACACCCTTATTAAGCTTAGATTATTTCATACAATATATTAGTGGGTATTGGTGTGTGAATTAGTGAGAGTGAGCTTCATTGTGTTCTCATTCATTATAGAGAACATTGTATTTGAACTTATATTATGAGTATCACTTGTAATACATTTGTACACCGAGAGAAGTGTGTGGTGAGAGACGGGGTCGAATCCAAGAGGAGTAGCGTCGGTTGACGAACCTAGGGAGAGGTTGTATCCGAACACTTGAGGAGGAGGACACGGGCTAGAGACCAACACTTAGTGTGTATAGTGTGATTGTATAGTGATTGATTGTTAGAGTTTTCGGTGAGCTTGAAATCCGAGTGTGTAGAAGTTTCGTCTTCTAAACCGGGTTGTGATAGTATACATCTCCTCGAGGTGAGGAGCGGGGACGTAGGTCGTGGGGACCGAACCTCATGAACATATTGTGTGTTTGTGTTTGCTTGACGTTCATCTTTATTTATGCTCACATCATATATCGCTTTCATCTCTTTATTGTGTCACATTTGTTTACACTTGTGTTTATATATCCTTGCATATATTTTACCATATAGGATATATCTCTTTGTTCATATTGCATATTCTTGTTCATAACATATTGTATATCTATCTTACAAGAATAATTAATTAATAAGTTTTAATTGGCATAAAATTGGATTAGATTAGCACTAGACCCTAATCACCCCCCTAGGGTCTAACACATTATAGTGATTTCTCTCATCTTATCTAGCTTATTATATCTCGCAACATAGTTGATCAATGACTTCACTTTAGTTTCTATTGTAAGATTATTTATATGTAATGTTATATTAAGTTTATGATTCATTTAGTATTTCAAGAATAAAGTATGAAAATTTACAAATACAAACTAATTATTCTTCTATATTTCACTATGAATGCTTTTTTTAATTGGGACAAAATTATACTTTTTGTCAATGTTAGTTCAAGTCATTCATGAATGTTTTCGTATTTTGGGTTTATTTACTTCACTTCTCTATTTGAAATAAAAACAACTTTATTTTTTTAAAGGATATCCCTAAACTATTTGATAGTTTTTTCATGCAAAATTCATTGTATTTTTTCACTCTATAAATATTATCAACATCAGAGATGAATGTTTATACATTATAATCAATTAATGCTAACTTATTATCTTTTTTTAGTTTTATGCAATTTAGTCTTCTATCAATTAATGTTATTACTAAAATGATATGTAGTTCTTAAATTTATATAGTAATGTTAATTTTTAATCTATCATATGTTTTTAAATTTTTTATTCCTTAACTAGATAGTTTTAATCTATCGTAATTGCTATTTTTTACCAGTGTCAACTTAGACTCCTTTTAGATGTTTAAAAGGGATGATAAACTTTAAATTGAAACTTAAATTTATATATCTTAATGAAATGATATCAGACATTTACTCTTTTCTTTGCTAAATTTCAACCTTTTGTGATTTTAAACTTTTGAGGGTGTGTTTTATAATTTTTTAACTTTAATATTATTTTTTTAAAATTTTTAAATTTTATGTTGGGTGCTTATAATTTTTAAGTTTTATGAGTTGGTGGTAAGTTTTCACATGTTAAGATGTGTCTTTCAACTCTAAAATTTTGAGCGTGTTTTTTACAATTACTAAAGCTTTGAGTTGTTTTTGATAAATTTAAATTTTCAACGATCTGCTGATAATTTTTAGATTTGATGTCTATCGGTTATAAACTTTAAAATTTTAGGATTTTTTAATTTTGAGGGAGTTTTTGTAGTTTATGTAACTTTGTAATTATTTATTACAAATTTTGAGTTTTTAAGTGCCTAATGGTAATCCATGAAATCTATCTATGTTGTTTGCAAGTTTTGAAGTCACTGAATTTAGGGTACTTTTTTCTAATTTGAACTTTTGGGGTTGTTTCTATAATTTTAGAAATATTAAGGGTGTAATTGTAATTTTTAAATTCATCGGGGGCTATTTTTAATTTTTATATTTCATGTTTGTTGTTTTAAGTTTTGAAAAGTCAAGGTGTTTTGGATAATTTTGAACTTTTAAAGATATTTTGTGTAATTTTTGAATTAAATATTAATCTTATTTTTTTTAAATTGCTGAGCTATAGGTAGTTCATGTGCAGTTAATATAGGATATAATTAGTATTTAGATAGATTAAGATTTAAATAAAAAATTTAAAATAATATTTCACGTAGTTTGTCAATCTCTTTTTAAAATTGTTGAGCTATAAAACATTATTGTGGGATTAGATAAGATATTATTAGAATTAGAATAGATTAAATTTAAATGTAATATTCAAAATAAAGAAGGGTAATATTGACCATAGAAAGATTTTCCTGAACTCGTGCTTTTAAAGGGAGTATGACTAGTTGGATTGCACACGCAATGCACATGGTAATTTTTAAATTTATTATTTTATTATTGATTTATTTCATTAAGATTTATTTAATTTAAACCATGTAACAAACATATGGATAGAATTTAAAAATTCAAAATGATTGAATAATGAAATTACATTTAAGTATCAACTGGGTGATAATAGATTGTTTGCATCCTTAACAATAGTAAATAATAAATAATTTTATAAAAGAATTTTATTTGATATACAACATTGAGTTTCAATCAACCAATGCTACCTATATACAGATGACAGTAGACGACCTATTTAATCATAATCATCCAATATAAATGCTATTAAAATAGTAGCATCAATTTTTTTTCTTTAGTCCTACTTATTTCTATCTCCTCAAAACAATTAATAGTCATGCAACAAACAATAGAAATACTATAAATATCTCTCTTTATCATTGGATATTTTGAGCTTTAATGGTTCCAAATTTCTTTCTAGCGGTAAGCTACTTATACCTATTACGAGCGTGAGATTTTCTAATTACATGTCTATGAAATTCATCGAATCAAAGTAAATTGCAAGATTTTAAAAAATTGGGAAGATAGTACAGGATTTTTTAGAAAGCAAAGAACCAAAGAATCATACTCTTAAAACATCAGTTCTATCTTTGATAAAATCAATTGCAGATGAAACTAAAGGTGGAAAACCATGAGACTATAACTAAAAAGAAACAGATTTGTCTTTACAGATATGGATCATCTTTAATTGATATTTCCTGTAGAGTTCATTTCAGATTGGGCTCTAATAAGTTTCTTATTAGAATGAAATTCAGATGTCGCATAGATCCACTAAAGCTGACTTATCACAGACTAAAAACAATGACATATAGAACTATTGATTCACCAAAGCCTCTTTTGAATTATTTGCTACCCGTGTTTTTTCAGTAAGTTGCCTGCATTTACGGCTTGTCCCGATGCACGACGACGAGAAGGGTCTGCTAACCAACAACTTATTCTTCCTTCTTTATCACCTAAATTAAAGTTTTCAAGTACAAAATTTAGTAAATGCTAGTCTGGGAAAGATATTTTTGGCAGTAGTTAATAAAAATGAAGATATTATAAACACATTTTATCTATGTTAGGCCTAAGAACAAATGACCATGTTAATGAAACACAATAACTTAGTGGCACAGAAGCACTTGGTCAAGAAATAAATAAAACATGTACTGGAGCAAGCATGAAGGAGGTAATTTTTTTAACAAAAAAGAAAGTGAAACGAGATGTATTCTATGACATAAACAGATGTAACAAACTTAACAGCAGACTCTCAAAGGAACAATTAGCAAAATCAACTACCAGATTGCCTAGTGACGTCACCAAGAACTGGTGCCAACCCAGAGCTAGGTCCTGCTCCAGAACCTTATATGGAAGATAAAAAATGAGCAAGATGTTGCTATGATAAAGAAAAAGAAATCAAAATAAATGAAAACCTATCTGCAAGAAATTAATAAGCCTATATATGCAAGACTTACAAGAGGTCGTGGAGGAGTGCTAGCAATTTATGATTGGTGATACTTTAATATGGTCCAATCAAACACATATTCAAATAGAAATCTTGTAGATTAAGATTCAACATTATTCAACATCTTACTTGAGAATTACAGATATCTAAACCTGCCATCAGCACAAAATTCCTCGTCAACATGAACAATATGAGTTACCAGAATAGCTTATCCTTGTGAATAACAAGGTCACAGAATATTCTTTTAAGTTATGAATAATCAGGTTTGTCGTCAAACCGTAGTGAACGATAGTAGTGGAAGTTGGATGCAAATTATGCAAGATATTCACGGCATAATGCTTGAAGATAATATGTCAATGTTGTTATGATTAAAAATATATATATCTATTTAGTCATACTTAAGAAAAGTATGAAAAGATGTCGTCAAGGTTCCCAACTTCGTTATGTGAAATAGATCTTACCTCAATAGAGGTGGTAACTTTTGTTTCATTAAATTTTTAATATTTCTAATTATTTGTTCTTGCTTTTAGACCTTGCTAGGGAAGATTGGAAACAACAAGAAAAACAAATTTTCGTTACACCATACTATGGACAAAGCTACTAAAAATAAAATTGAGATAGACACCAAACCTTCCTTATAAAAAATACGTGAGAACAAATCCTAGAGATTCCAGATCATCCCTCCTGCTTTGTTCATAAGATTCCAATGAACATAAGTCAAGCATATAAAATATGGTAAGTATCTGCCAACCTCAGCAAGGTGTAAAAGAAAACTAAAATATGTTAGGAAGTGTTTTAAGAAATTAATATTAGAATACATACCTATACCAAGGTGGATGTTCATGCTTGCATACCTCGCATTCCCAGTCAAGTTCTTATTCTCTCTGCAACACATGAATTTAGGTAAACAAACACTTGCATAAAAGCACATGTACAAGCTTTTTTTGGGTAGCAATATATAGTCAATCCATAAAATATACACAAAAACACAGAAAACAATTCTGTATTGTTCCAAATATAATGTGTCTGCCAATTGCATGATATGGGAAATAAAATATAATTAACTAAAAGAAAATTTAGCACAAATATTATACAATCATTTAGGACCACTTCGCTTTGCAATAAACACAGGTTGTAATTGAATGCTTTAAAATGCTATTAAAATTTACAATATAAATTGCAATGTCTAATTATAAAATATTTGCACAAAAAACAAATCTGCAATCAAACATTTACAATACCTATAAGGTGTGTGTTGGTGCTTTGAAGTATCCTTATACTTGAATTATCCCTATACTTCTTAGCAAGGTCAAAATCTATAATGTAAACCTATATGAAAATGCAAAAAATAAATAGTCAAAAGTGTATAGTTTTAATCACAAATGGAAGGAAACAAAATAGTATATTTAACTCTACAAAACTATAATTACCTGATTTGCTCGTTTGCCTAATCCTATTAGGAAATTGTCTGGTTTGATATTCATGTGCAAAAAAGAATTTGCAAAACAATTTCAATCTGATTGATCTGTCAAAGAAAGTCCAAAAATAATGAAATTATAGTCATCTATACTTAGAATCAAAAGCAATTGAGGCATTTAAAACTTACCATTTGATCAGCCAACATAAGAACAGTCTTTAGTGATTACTTCCTACTGTAGAAATTGAGAAGGTCTTTAAGACCGGTCCCAGTAAATCCATTACAATGACATTATGATTTCCTTCAACACTAAACCACTTCACATTTGGAATCCCAGCTGCCATAGTAAAGGAAAAAGGACCAAAAATTAGAACACAACTTAGAAATATCACTGATAACTAACTGACATAACAAAAGGCTAAAAAAAATTCATACTTCCTCCTTGCAGGATTCTGTACAGCTTTGACTCATATAGCAATTGGGGATGCTTTGTCTTAACTGTACAGCTTTGACTCATATAGCAATTGGGGATGCTTTGTCTTAACATTTTCCTGAAGAGAAGTATTAAACATTGCCATCACTATTATATAGCAATTGGGGATGCTTTGTCTTAACATTTTCCTGAAGAGAAGTATTAAACATTGCCATCACTATTGCAGAAGGATCAGAAGTAAAGGCGTTTAAAAAATCAAACAATATCTTCTAAAGTGATGATGGCATGGATTGAAGAACACACGTACATGCCTGTGTGCGTGCTAAAGGATATTACCATTTGAACAAGCTCTTGTGATCATTACTAAGGAAGAGGCGTTATTATGATAAATCAGTTATATTAGCTTGGATGAAAAAAATTTAGCAATAAATGTGACACATACATGCTCATAAATTTTTTCAGGATACCGATTTTGAGATACACCTTGCGCAAGCAGCTTCTTCACCCTACCACTTGTATAAATTTCAGACAGGCACCCATGCACTTCTATAATAAGACACATCCTCAAGGCACATAAACTAAGATGTGTCATTGCCCTATTGAATAGAATCTAAGAGGATATGTCCATGAGCTGAATCCCTTCTTGCAAATAACTCATCAACAAGAGTTTGCTTGCAGTCGAGATCACAAAAAAATAGTTCATATGCATTTTAAAAGTAATAAAGTCAAGTATTCTCTGAATATGTATTTAGATTCACACAATTGAATGATAAATTTAAGCTAATAACTGCATAAAAATCAAAGCATGAAATAGTTATTAAACAATTATATGTGCATATGCTTATAATTCATAAATTGTCCTAACAAATAACATTCACTAGTTTATCATCTTAAAAGTATATGAAAAGTTCGTTAAAAATCCTTCAGCAGATTTGTAAATGTATTGCAAATTAAAAATTGTTCATGTTAATTTTTTTGGTCCCTTGATCATTCCTTTTCCACCTTTATCTTCTTTTTTGGTAATTCGAGAACCACATCATTGTCGTCAATGTTGATTGTGATGTCTTCTTGGTTTTAGATTTCTTGTGCTATTATCTTTCCTTGTGCATGTTCATCCCATCCAACTTCACAAGGAACTTGTATATTTTATCGATGTTTAGCACAAACTTTTGGAAGAACGAACTGTAAAACCCCGTAAAATACAATGAATGAGTGCTTTTTTATTGTGAAATGTATGCTTATATCATAGATGAATGTGATAGCAAGTGTTTGGGGATCAAACAAGTTTATTTATGTGAGAGAGAACAAGTGTAAGGCTAGCACACAAACAAAAATGCACAAACAGGATTTTTCCTGTCTGGTCGACCGTGACGGTCTACCGTGTATCGACCAGATAGTTTTTCCTAGTTCGGGTTTATATGGGTTTTTGGGTCGGGTTTTATTGTTCATATATATGTTTTTATACCCGAGAGACTCTCTTCTTCATCAGCTCTAAACCCTAACAACCCCCTCTTCCCTCTTGCAAACCCTAACCTCTTCTCTTTGGCGTTTTCGGCGGATTTTGGGGAGTTTGAGCGAGATCTGGCGGCTTGCAGCGAAGGAGGACTTGTTACAGTATTGTTTAGAGTTTTTCATTACCCCTCAGGAGAGTTTCATCACGCCCAAACCTGTACCTATGTTTTTAAACGTTTTATTGATGTTTTTATAAGATTTGTGAGCCTAACATGCTAGTTTATGTATAAAAATAGACCTTTATTGCGTATGTTACAAAAGAACGAGTTTTCAGTTAATAAAGATCACCCACAAATTTCTTAATGCAGATCTAGATCTGAAATTTGTTCTAACAAGAGTTTTGAAAGAAAAATAATTGCTTTCGAAGGTTTCAACATGAATATGTATGTTTATAAATCTTTAGATTTGTCTATAGTGTTTAGACTGCTGAAGGTTTCAACATGAATATGTATGTTTATAAATCTTTAGATTTGTCTATAGTGTTTAGACTGCTTTTTCTCATGTGCTAGATATGCTAAATCAGTTTATAAATCTTTAGATTTGTCTATAGTGTTTAGACTGCTTTTTCTCATGTGCTAGATATGCTAAATCACGTATTTAGGGTTTGTTAGTGTATAAACACATCACACACAAAGTTGAGATCAAATCCCTGTATAGCAGAAACCTGGAAAAGGTTTCTACTTCAACGCGGTCGACCGCGTAACGTGCACAAGAAACAGTAGGCTTCTACTTCAGTCGCGGTCGACCATGGCGGTCGACCATGGCGCGGTCGACAGCTGGAGATTTTTTTATGCATAGTCATTTTGTGACATGAGTTTGTGTGGCTGGCGAGACACTTTGGTTATGTGGGATTGTAATACACTAAGAAATGTGTACATGAGTTGACTACTGTCATGAGATTAGATTTACTCACTGAGGCATGAGAATAAATGTTATATATGTTGGTTCTGACATCATTTACATATTGAAGTCCTCGTGTTGGACTATAAGCTATTGAAGTCCTCGTGTTGGACTATAAACTATTGAAGTCCTCGTGTTAGACTATAATCTATTGAAGTCCTCGTGTTGGACTATAAGCTATTAAAGTCCTCATGTTGGACTATAATCCACTACAGTCCTCGTGTTAGACTTTAAGCTATTGCCGTTCATGTATTGGACCTTTATTTGTTGCAGTCCACGAGTTGGACATATATTTTTGACATATGTCAAGCCATTGAGATTATAGTTGGAGATGGAATTATTTCTCCACGTTGTAGCTTTTGGTTTTGGTAGTTAGCCATTTACAATGCGAGCTAACGGGATAGTTGACATACCTATGCTCGTATTGTAAATTCCTAAATATCAAACTTCCAATTTATTTCAGAGTTGAAGCTTGATTATCTATATGTATTAACAGATATTTCTCCTATACTTCTAGCCTTTACCCCTTGGGTTGGTTGAGATGTTACTCGCTAGCGCTTGTCGCTCATTTCTCCTATACTTCTAGCCTTTACCCCTTGGGTTGGTTGAGATGTTACTCGCTAGCGCTTGTCGCTCATTGTTTCCCCCCTTTCAGGTAACGAGCCAGGTGCACGGAGAGCCGTAACTTGATGGAGTTGCTCTAGCAGTCATTTATAGTATTTTAGTAGTAGTTTATGTCAGAAATCCACAGTAGATGTGTTTATGAACATTTGAGTTATTATTCTAGTTTTGTAAAGGTGATGTGCCTTAATGTCAATTTATTTGATTCCCTATGTCGAGACACTTGTATTCAATCAGATGTTATTTTTCCCAAAGATTGGTCTATTTAATCCAGTGGTGTTGATTTCTTCAGCGCTTAGCTGTTATTGAGTATTTTTCCTATTTACTTTCTCTTGCCTATTTTGTACCTACACCTGAGGTTGATTCTACTAGATAGATAGTAATTGTGATGGTCAAACATGTTATTACACGGTATAGTGCGTGGCAGGTTTGACATTCTTGGTTTCACCTTGGACTACAGACTTGTTGAAATCAGGGGCGTCACAGTTGGTATCAGAGCTCTAGTTCTAGTATCCTTAGGATCATCCTGTGTAGAGTCGTAGAGTTAGAGTAGAGTTTCTTAAGATTTGTATATAGAGTCCGCTAGAAATTTCTAGAATGAGTGAGGACGTTATATACGCGTATTCAAAAATTTCAAATATTTTTTTGTGATATTAAAAGTATTTGGGTGAATGATATATGATACAAATTTCTTATATGTTTTGTTCGAGGACTTATAAACTTTCTTCTATATGCTCAGATGGCCGGACGTGGTAGACCTCGCACCCAGAGAGCTGGTCAAGCAGAGCCGCAGCAGGGCCCACCAGAGCCACAGCAGGCTCCACCCGAGTGCAGCAGGGCTCCACCCGAGTCACAGCAGGCTCCCCAATACTTGGTAGATCTTATGGCTCCCATAGCTGCTAGGATAGCAGCACTTGAGGAGCTTATGACGAATCACATCACACCACCATCACCAGTGGCTCCACCACCGGTAGTACCAGCTATTCCCATTACAGAGAACCTTCCGAAGGACACACCGGTACCCACCCCATTGATAGTTACTGATAGAGCCATAGAGCAGGAGGCTTGGCTCAGCTTAGTAGAGAGATACCAGAAGATGAGGGCACCGGAGTTTTAGGGACTATCAGATTCTCTTGTAGCACATAAGTGGAAGGAGGATGTAGATAACATCCTTGAGATACTTAATGTGACATCGGTTCAGAAGCAGAGGCTGGCATCCTACAGTCTCAAAGGGGATGCAGGGAGATGGTATCGACTTCAGTTTAATCCAGAGCGGAGGATGACCCTCACCTGGGAGGATTCGTCTACTTTTTCGATGAGCAGTATATCTCTTCCGCAGCACGGTCGGGAAAGAGCTTGAGTTATCCAGATTATCTCAGGGAGACATGTCAGTAGCTGATTTCGAGAGCAAATTTATGAACCTACTTC
Source organism: Asparagus officinalis (assembly GCF_001876935.1). Taxonomy (NCBI): domain Eukaryota; kingdom Viridiplantae; phylum Streptophyta; class Magnoliopsida; order Asparagales; family Asparagaceae; genus Asparagus; species Asparagus officinalis. The sequence goes on from NC_033797.1 coordinate 58,772,281, forward strand.
ACTTTACGGACATGTGACAGACTGGAGAATGCCAGGCACAGATGTTTTTAGCAGGACTTCACCCTAACCTTCATCGATACCTCGTTTCTAGGAGGTTCTATTTAGTTCGAGAGGTAGCGGATGCTGCCACATCACAGGAGAATGAATTAGCTATATTTCAGAAGGACAATGAAGGGAATACTAAGGATAAGGGCAAGAATAAGAGACCTTTTTCAGGACCCAAGCAGCAGCAACAGCAACAAGGCCCTCATAGGAGAGGACCCCAGCAAGATCAAAGAGCGCCTCAGCAATGCAAGTTCCTGGGCACTTGTTTTAAGTGTCACAAGCTTGGCCACAAAGCATCAGAGTGTCGCAGTACACCAGCAGGAGTCCAGCAAGGGAGAGGGCAAAATCAGCAGTAGAATTGATTTTAGGGTCAAGGTCAGGGCCAACAGATAAGACTATAAGCACCACCAGTAGTACCGCAGATTGAGGGACAGGTTCGTGCAGTTCAGGAGGTCCATCAGGGACGGGTAGTTCTATATGCTCCACCTCCAGCAGCAGAGCAGCCTCCAGCCACCATTAGAGTCTATGCGGTAGTCCTCGTGATCATGGTGCGAGCGGGGCCATAGTGGAGGGTACGTTCCTCATGAACTCCTTCCAGTCCATATTCTTTTCGATTCAAGAGCTTCACATTCTTTCATATCTTATGATTTTATAATTAGACTTCAGCTTTTAGCTCAGCCTCTAGACATTCCTTTGATAGTTTCCACCCCTCTAGGTGAGATGTCACTCTTGGAGAGCATTTGTAGGAGGTGTGTTATCAGTTTAGACGAGTCTGAGTTCGTTATTGATCTGATAGTGCTGAGCATATCAGAGTTTGATGTCATTCTTGGTATGGATTGGCTATCTTCCTACCACATCGGTATCGATTGTTTTGCGAAAATAGTCAATTTGCAAGCATCCGATGAGTCCGAGTTAGTTGTGGCAACCTCTCAGGGGAACCAGTTTGTGGAGTCATTACTAGCGTACATCGAGGAGGTGATGCTTCGGGATCAGAGTGCTGATATATGCGAGACTAGAGTTGTCTCAGATTATCAGGATATCTTTCAAGACATACCTGAGTTGCCTCCTGTGAGAGAGGTTGAGTTCTGTATTGATTTATAGCCAGGCACACCCCCGATATCCTGAGCACCCTATCGCATAGCACCTACTGAGATGAGGGAGCTACAGACCCAGTTGGATGAGTTGTTAGCTCAGGGCTTTATTCATCGGAGTTATTCTCTGTGGGGAGCGTCGGTCCTCTTCGTGAAGAAAAATGATGGTAGTATGCGATTATATATCGACTACCGTAAGTTGAACAAAGTCACTATCCGGAATAAATATCTTTTGCCTCAGATTGATGACTTGTTCGATCAGCTATAGAGAGCGTAGTATTTTTCAAAGATTGATCTTCGTTCTGGTTATCATCAGCTACGGGTTCGGGAGATAGATATTCCCAAGACCACCTTTCTGACTCGATATGGGTCCTTCAAGTTTTTGGTCATGCCATTTAGGTTGACCAATGCACCCTGGTATTCATGGATTTGATGAAACGGATCTTCCATCCATACTTGGACCAATTCGTGATTGTATTTATCGATGATATTCTTATCTACTCGAGGTCAGACTCCGAGCACGAGCAGCATCTACGTTTGGCTTTGCAGACTTTAAGGGAGCATCAACTATATGCTAAGTTCAGCAAATGTGAGTTTTGGATTTCTGAGGTCAGGTTCCTTGGCATATTGTCAGTAGAGAGGGCATAGCAGTGGACCCAGCTAAGGTTTCAGCAGTGATTGATTGGGAACCGCCGAAGACGGTTACCGAGATTCGTAGTTTTTTGGGGTTAGCCGGCTATTACAGGAAGTTCATTCAGGATTTCTCGAAGATTGCGATGCTACTTACACGCCTTACGAAGAAGGATGTACAGTTCACTTGGAGCACGGAGTACCAGAAGGCCTTTGATATCTTGAAGGCTAGGTTGACTACAGCGCTAGTTCTTACTATTTCGAGCAGTGAAAGGACATTTGTTGTATACACGGATGCGTCGTTAGCAGGTTTGGGATGTTCTGATGCAGACTCAGAGGGTAGTAGTATATATCTCATGACAGTTAAGGGTATATGAGCAGAACTACCCCACTCATGCATGATTTGGAGTTAGCAGCAGTAGTATTCGTGCTGAAGGCGTGGAGACACTATTTGTATGGAGTTCAGTTCAAGCTATTCACAGACCACCAGATTCTGAAGTACCTTTTCTCCCAAAAGGAACTTAACCATAGATAGTGGTGATGGATTGAGTTCATCAAGGACTACGAATTTGCGATACAGTATTATCCGGGGAAGGTGAACGTCATAGCAAATGCTTTGAGTAGGAAGCATCAACATCAGGTTGCGGCTTTGAGGTGCTCGTTGTATCGAGATCTTCTCACTCTTAGCCAGTTCGATTTTAGGCTAGAGATTAGCGGGACCAGTGCATACTTGGGAGCTATATCAGTGCAGCCATCTTATAGGGATAGAGTAGTCAGAGCTCAGTTAGAAGACTCTTGGATTCGAATTCGAAAGGAGGAGATTTCTAAAGAGCCCAAGGATGATTGGACCATTAGAGCAGATGGGGGCCTTCGAATGAAGGGTCAATTGGTTGTGCCAGCTAGTGTAGAGCTAAAGAGGGAGTTATTTGATGAAGCACATCGTACCCGATATACAATGCATTCAGGAACCACTAAGATGTACAAGGACCAGAGGAGACATTTTTCGTGGAGCGGTATGCGTAGGGAGATTGCAGAATTTATGGCTAAGTGTTTTACCTGTCAGCAAGTGAAGGTAGAACACTAGAGACCAACAGGGACACTTCAACCCCTACCTATTACAGAGTAGAAGTTGGCGGACATTTCTATGGACTTTATTGTAGGGTTGCCGAAGTCGAAGAAGGGGAATGACTCAGTTTGGGTGATAATAAATCGGTTGATGAAGTCGGCACATTTTATTCCAGTGAGGACTACTTATACCGTCGAGGCATATGCGAGGATATTTATTCGGGAGATAGTTCGACTTCACGGAGTTCCAGATACAATTGTGTCAGATCGAGGCTCAGTTTTTACCTCGCACTTTTGGAGGAATTTCTAGGATTCATTCGGCAGCAGGTTATTGCACAACAGTGTTTTCCACCCTCAGACAGACGGTCAGACAGAGAGAGTGAACCAGGTGTTGGAGGACATGCTGCGGGCTTGTATCATTGATTTTCAAGGTAGCTGGGAGGATCATATTCTATTGATAGAGTTCGCTTATAACCATAGTTATCAAGCGACGATTGGTATGGCTCCGTATGAGGCATTGTACGAGAGACCCTGTAGACCCCCTATATGTTGAGCAGAGCCTGAAGATAGCTTGTTTCTTGGACTATAGCTTGTGAGGTAGACTACCAAAAAGGTAGCATTGATTAGGGAGTGTATTCTAGCTGCTCAGAGTCAGCAGAAGAGCTATGCAGATCATAGACGACGACCTTTAGAGTTTCAGGTGTGAGATTATGTCATGCTAAAGGTATCGCCGATGAAGGGTGTGCAGCGATTTGGTAGACGGGGAAAGTTTGCCCTGGGATATATTGGCCCTTTTCAGATTGTGGAGCGTATTAGGACTGTTTCATATAGACTAGACCTTCTAGCATCGATGTCTGGTGTGTACGACGTATTTCACATTTCTATGCTCAAGAAGCACTTACATAACTAGGAGAGACAACGAGTATTGGATGCTCCGGAGATTGAGCTTCAGGACGATTTGACTACGATTGAGATCCCAGTTTGTATACTTTCTAGAGAAGACAAGAAACTTAGAAACAAGGTGATTCCTTTGGTGAAAGTTTAATGGAACCGGAGAGGATCTGAGGAGATTTTTTGGGAGCACGAGGAGGATATGCGTCGTGACTACCCACACCTGTTTGAGCAGGTAGATTGTTTGGATTATGTTTTCTTATGTTTTATGATGATTTTGGATTGTCATATTTATCTTTAACACTAGGATGGAGGTATTGTCACTTAATCCTTAGTCATTTGGAATACATGGTATATATATGGGGGGTTTCTTGTTTGTATTTTTCACCTGATGTACTAATTCCATTTAGTTAGGGATTAAGGCGTGAATATTTGCATTCTACGTTGTTAACTTTAGATATTACTATGTTCATATCTGGAAATTAATGTTATGAGATGTGTATGTGGGAATTTAATTACTCCTGATGTGCTTTTCTCGTATTATTAATTTTTAAGATACGATTTTAGAATTTTGAGGACAAAATTCTTTTAAGGGGGGAAGAGTGCAAAACCCCATAAAATACAATGAATATGTTTTTTTTATTGTGAAATATATACTTATATCATAGATGAATGTGATAGCAAGTGTTTGGGGGATCAAACAAGTTTATTTATGTGAGAGAGAACAAGTGTAAGGCCAGTACAAAAACAAATATGCACAAACAGGATTTTTCCTATCCAGTCGACCGTGGCGGTCAACCGCACATCGGCCAGATAGTTTTTCCCAGTTCGGGTTTATATGGGTTTTTGGGTCGGGTTTTATTGTTCATATATATATTTTTATACCCGAGAGACCCTCTTCTTCATCAGCTCTAAACCCTAACAGCCCCCTCTTCCCTCTTGCAAACCCTAACCTCGTCTCCTTGGCGTTTTTGGTGGATTTTGGGGAGTTTGAGCGAGATCCGGTGGCTTGCAGCGAAGGAGGACTTGTTACATCATTGTTTAGAGTTTTTCATCACCCCTCAGGCGAGTTTCATCTTGTCCAATCCCGCACCTATATTTTTTAAATGTTTTAATGATGTTTTTATAAGATTTGTGAGCCTAACATACTAGTTTATGTATAAAAATAGACCTTTATTGTGTATTTTATAAAAAGAACGAGTTTTTAGTTAATAAAGATCACCCACGAATTTTTTAATGCAGATCTAGATCTGAAATTTGTTCTAATAAGAGTTTTGAAAGAAAAATAATTGTTTTCGAAGGTTTCAACATGAATATGTATGTTTATAAATCTTTAGATTTGTCTATAGTGAAGGTTTCAACATGAATATGTATGTTTATAAATCTTTAGATTTGTCTATAGTGTTTAGACTGCTTTTTCTCATGTGCTAGATATGCTAAATCAGTTTATAAATCTTTAGATTTGTCTATAGTGTTTAGACTGCTTTTTCTCATGTGCTAGATATGCTAAATCAAGTATTTAGGGTTTGTTAGTGCATATACACGTCACACACAAAATTGAGATCAAATTCCTGTATAACAGAAAAACCTGGAAAAGGTTTCTGCTTCAACACGGTCGACCGCGTAATGTGCACAAGAAACAGTAGGCTTCTGCTTCAGTCGCGGTCGACCGCGACAGTCGACCGCTGGGGATTTTTTTATGCATAATCATTTTGTTGCATGAGTTTGTGTGGCTAGCGAGACACTTTGGTTATGTGGGATTGTAATGTACTGAGAAATGTGTACATGAGTTGACTACTGTCATGAGATTAGATTTACTCACCGAGGTATGAGAATAAATGTTATATATGTTGGTTCTGACATCATTTACATGTTGAAGTCCTCGTGTTGGACTATAAACTATTGAAGTCCTCGTGTTGGACTGTAATCTATTGAAGTCCTCATGTTGGACTATAATCCACTATAGTTCTCGTGTTGGACTTTAAGCTATTGTCGTTCATGTATTAGACCTTTATCTGTTGCAGTCTACGAGTTGGACATATATTTTTGACATATGTCAGGCCATTGAGATTATAGTTGGAGATAGAGTTATTGCTCCATGTTGTAGCTTTTGGTTTTGGTAGTTAGCCATTTACAATGCGAGCTAATGGGATAGTTGACATACCTATGCTCATATTGTAAAATCCTAAATATCAAACTTCCAATTTATTTCAGAGTTGAAGCTTGATTATCTATATGTATTAACAGATATTTCCTAAATATCAAACTTCCAATTTATTTCAGAGTTGAAGCTTGATTATCTATATGTATTAACAGATATTTCTCCTATACTTCTAGCCTTTACCCCTTGGGTTGGTTGAGATGTTACTCGCTAGCGCTTGTCGCTCGTTGTTTCCCCCCTTTTAGGTAACGAGCCAGGTGCACGGAGAGCCGTAACTTGATGGAGTTGCTCTAGCAGTCATTTATAGTATTTTATTAGTAGTTTATGTCAGAAATCCACAGTAGATGTGTTTATGAACATTTGAGTTATTATTCTAGTTTTGTAAAGGTGATGTGCCTTAATGTCAATTTATTTGATTCCCTATGTCGAGACACTTGTATTCAATCAGATGTTATTTTTCCCAAAGATTGGTCTATTTAATCCAGTGGTGTTGATTTCTTCAGCGCTTAGCTGTTATTGAGTATTTTTCCTATTTACTTTCTCTTGCCTATTTTGTACCTACACCAGTGGTTGATTCTACTAGATAGATAGTAATTATGATGGTGAAACATGTTATTGCACGGTGTAGTGTATGACAGGTTTGATATTCTTGGTTTTACCTTGGACTGCAGCCTTGTTGAAACCAGGGGCGTCACACGAACTCTAATTATTTTTCTATTTTAATGAGGAAACAATTAAGTTCTTATACATGAAACATATGGTTTTATATGTATAAAATATAATAAAGTTTTAATGAGGAAACAATTAAGTTCTTATACATGAAACATATGGTTTTATATGTATAAAATATAATAAAGTAAGAAGTTACCTCTTTTATATCAGCGATGAATTTCTGAGCCTTGCATCCTATCAGAGTTTTTGCTGCGTCAAAAAGTGTCGCTCTTGCACTATCTGTCTCATCTTCAACTATGATTTTAACTACATACCTACATTTTGTATTATCATTTTGCATCAGATGATATTTTTATATTTAATTTTTACATTTTCCTTTCATGAATAATTGATAGTACTTCACCTTGGTATACTGTCTTCAGTGATTTGTTGACAGTTTTAACATATGTCATAAATATATTTTTCTACTTTTTTGTTGCAGCCTTTGCAAGAGTAATACCAAGTCTCATGTCTATTTAAGATGTTAGTTATTTTTCCTGTAAAGGTGCCATATTGTGCCTGTATAGTTGTAAAAATTTAGTTAGTTATAATCGCAGTTTATATATATGACGAAAATAAAATTAGAAATGATAAAATAAATGACAAAAGAAAAACAAATATGAAAATTTGGTATTTAAAAAAACTAATATAAAAATAATAATTGTAAATGCAGTTGAAAGATATCTAGGATAACTTAGAAATATATAAAAAATATCTAATCATGAAAATAATAAAATTTTAGGCACTATAGTAAAAAAAATCTTGTTTACTTTATATCTTACCAATGAAACTAAATTTATTTATCTCAGCTCGTTGTGAAACTGAAGTTCTCGATTCATTAATATTCTATAGTAGAATTTATAATATCATACCTCTAATAATTGAAACATATGGTTTTATATGTATAAAATATAATAAAGTAAGAAGTTACCTCTTTTATATCAGCGATGAATTTCTGAGCCTTGCATCCTATCAAAGTTCCTGCTGCGTCAAAAAGTGTCACTCTTGCACTATCTGTCTCATCTTAAACTATGATTTTAACTACATACCTACATTTTGTATTATCATTGTGTATCAGATGATATTTTTATATTTAATTTTTACATTTTTCTTTCATGAATAATTGATATTACTTAACCTTGGTATACTGTCTTCAGTGATTTGTTGACAATTTTGACATTTGTTATAAATATATTTTTCTACTTTTTTGTTACAGCCTTTGCAAGAGTAGTACCAAGTCTCATGCCTATTTAATATGTTAGTTATTTTTCCCATAAAGGTGCTATATTATGCCTGTATAGTTGTAAAAATTTAGTTAGTTATAATCGCAGTTTATATATATGTAGAAAATAAAAGAAGAAATGAAAAAATAAATTAAAAAAGAAAAACAAATATGAAAATTTATTATTTAAAATAAAACTAATATAAAAATAATAATTGTAAATGCAGATGAAAGATATCTAGGATAACTTAGAAATATATAAAAAATAAGGATTTATAATATCATACCTCTGATGATTTTTGTGATGCTTGTATAATGTCAACAATTTTCATTTTTGCTGCATTTCTGAATAGCCTTGATGAAGGATCATTGGTCTTGATATCGTCTTTAGAATGAGCCCTGTATATAATTTTAAAATTTTAAAACTTTAATTTATTAAGTTACATTGTTTCTTCTTTTTTGAATTACCATTCTTGCATGTCCTTAGCAAGCTGTATTTCAGGGTTGATATATATCGTTGACGCAATTTACAAAGTAATGCACATCTCCCCTAGATATATCAGAGTTATAATTAGAATTTGATACTTATTGATATTTAATTTGCAATTCAATAATAAAAATATGTTACTTTTGTACAATGCTATTTTAAAATCTGATAGTGCTATATCATTGATATTGTCTTTAATAATTGATCCTTCATTTTTAGCTAAATCTTCAAATAAAGTTACACACAATGTTATCCTACTGTGTAAGAAAAAGAAGACAATTTTTTGTTAATATATTATATTTTTATAACTAATTTATTGTGAAATAAAAGCATGTGTGTATACTCTTTATCTATTATATTGATGTCCCTCCTCGTGTCCACCTTACTATATCTTCGTGACGCCCCTGGGTTCACACAAGGCTGCAGTCCAAGGTAAAACCAAGAATGTCAAACTTGCCATGTATCACACCGTGTAATAACATGTTTTACCATCACAATTACTATCTCTCTAGTAGAGTCAATAACAGGTGTAGGTACAAAAGCAAGTAAAAGATAATACAAGAGTCAACTGATGAAATAATAGAGATCAAAATTTATATTTCATCATCTAACATACTGAAATACAAGTCAATGTCTGAAATAAATAAACTGGAGTTTCTCAACAAGTCTCAAATACAAAATGTCTGAATAAGAAGAAATAAGGCACGCAACCTTTACAACTTCTAGAATAAAACCCTCAACTGTTTAAACAAAAGTCTATAGTGGAGCTCAAAAGAAAAATACAACTAAAATAGAAAGCCGAATCACTAAAGTGCATCGCCATCAACCTGCGACTCTCCGGGCACCTGACTCGTTACTTGAAAGGGGATAGACAACGAGCGTCAAAAAGTTAGCGAGCAACATCACAACCAACCCCAAAAAATAGGGCTCGTTGTATACAGAAAATACAGTTAATACATATATATATACATAAAATCACTGATCCTATTTTGGAAATTACAACACGAGCATAGGTACGTCGAGCGAAATAATCCAAACAAGGAAACCCTCATGTATATACCTTGTAGCTCAAATTGTAAATCCCTAGCAATAAGAGGATTTTAGTATTTAGGAAATTACAACACGAGCATAGGTACGTCAAGCGAAATAATCCAAACAAGGAAACCCTCATGTATATACCTTGCATCTCAAATTGTAAATCCCTAAATACCAAGCCCGAAATCTAATACAGGAACAATAATAAAAAGAAGACAACCCATCTCAGAACTTAAAATACTGTGTCATGTGACAACTCACATAAGTGTCATGCCCAGCCTATGCAAGTATAACTGTCATACTCAAGGTCTAAACTGGTGTCCAACACATGGACTAAAACTAGATATAGTGGAAGTCCAACACATGGACTGCATATGTAAATTGTCCAACACATAGACTGAGAAATGAATGTCCAACACATGGACTGAACGTGATAAATGTCCAACACATGGACTACACATAATAATTACCCAACACATGGACTAAATGAAATATATGATAAGATGCATATACACTACTTTCACACGTGCCTCGGTATGCTAACCTAGACTCGTGTCCGCAAGTCATCTCACATGTAGAGATTCAAAATAAACATAAATTTCTAATATCAGATATTCGAGACGACTCATCGTTCACATAGAAGTACACAAAAACAGTAAATATGCCCAAATAGTTTCGGTTAAAACGAAACAACCCAAACAGATCCAAATCGAGGAAAACTAAAAATTTCCTCGTCAGTCGACTTATGAGTCGACTGGGATCATCGGTCGACTCATTGGTCGACCTAACAGACAGAAAAGAAGAAAGCTAAAAATTTCCCGTCAGTCGACTCATTGGTCGACTCATCAGTTGACTCATAAGTCGACTGACAAGTCGACTGATAGGTCAACTGAGTAGACAATTTCCAAGTTTCGCATATGATGTGTATTTTGTAAAATTTTCAAACTAAAATAACTCTTTTCATCATTTTCAACAGCATATTTTCGATTCTAACAAGTGTACAAACTGAAACGAAAGATTTGCATGTAATTATTTACACTAAAGTACTAAACATATTTATACATGTTTAAAACGGATTTAAAATCAATAAATCACAAAGAAACCCATGTATAAATCTTATTCCAGATCTGGATCTAAATTACAAAACGTTAGTGAGTTTTTATTAACTGAAACATTTAAATCTTACAACCCATATTATAAAGAATCTATCTTTATGCACAAAAATACATTTTAGGCTCAAAAATACATTTTAGGCTCAATGAAATCATACAAACAGTGGGTATAGGGCTGGGCGAGATGTTACTCGCCTCTGGTATGCTGCAAAACTCCTGAACCCTCGAGGAATCGATCCTCCTTCGACAGCACCACAAAATCCTGCTGCAAATCCTCCGAAAATTTCCTAAAAATCTCCAACAACGAAGTTAGGGTTTGAGAGGAGAGAGAGGGGCTAGGGTTTCTCTGAGATCTAATGGATTTAGGGTTGGTTTTAGGTAAAAGAATATATATATAAGCGGTCAAACCCGAAATAAAATTGAACAGACCCGCAAACTAAAAGAAAAACCCAAAATTAGCCCGTCAGTCGACTCATAGGTCGGCTCATCAATCGACTCATAAGTCGACTAATAAGTCGACTGAGCAGACAGATTTCCAGATATGTGCATGTTTTTGCTAATTTGCCAAAACCAATGCACAAAACTCTATAAAAATACACTCATACATCTCTAATGACTTGTTATTAAGTATATCTATGACCTCAAGTCATTTACCACAATAGAATTATTTATCATCAATAATTCACATATCTTCATAACAAACAAAAAAAATATGGGGTTTTACATTCTTCCCCCTTAAAAGAATTTCGTCCTCAAAATTCATAAATCATACTTAAACAAATACTATTACTCTAGATAAGCATATCATGATATTTATATTTAACAATCCAGGATGACTATATTCCCACTCAACCCTTAATCAAATGGAACTAGTACGCCGTACGAAAAATCCAAACAAGGAACCCCCCATATATATACCACGTGTTCCAAAAGATTAAGAATTAAGTAGAAATATCCTCATTCTAGTGTTAAATCTAAATATAATCACACAAATAATCATACACATAAATCAATCCACTTCCTCAATAGGTGTAGGATGTAGCGCTACATAGCATCTTCGTGCTCTCGAAAATCATCTTCGATGTCTATAGTTAACCATCTAAAATGTAAATACTCTCACTTAACCCCTAACTAAATGGAACAAGTACATCGAGCAAAAAATCCAAACAAGGAACCCCTCATATATATACCATATGTTCCGAGTACTTAGGAGTTAAGTGTTAATACCTTCATTTAGTGTTAAGTATAAACATCGTCATACATGAAACTATAAGTCATATATAAGTCATACCAAAAATTTAATTTACCTGCTCAAACATATGTGGGTAGTCGCGATGCATGTCCTCTTCGCACTCCTAAGAAATCTCCTCAACGCCTCTTCGGTTCCACTGAACTTTCACCAAAGGAATTACCTTGTTTCTAAGCCTCTTGTCCTCTCTGGCAAGTATACAAACCGAAATCTCAATAGTAGTCAAATCCTCCTCAAGCTCTATCCCTGGTGCATCTAACACTCTCTGTTGCTCCTCATCATGTAAGTGCTTCTTGAGCATAGAAACATGAAATACATTGTGAATACTAGACATCGATGCTGGAAGATCTAGTCTGTATGACACAGCTCTAATGCGCTCTAACGTCTGTATGACCTCGGTGCAAGCTTTCCCCGTCTTCCGAATCGCTGAACGTCTTTCATAGGCGATACCTTTAGCATAACAGAATCTCTAACCTGAAACTCCAAGGGTCTTCGTATCTTAGCTGCATAGCTCTTTTGTCGACTCTGAGCGGTTAAAATCCTCTCTCTGATCAATGCTACCTTCTCAGTAGTCTGCCTCACAAGCTCTGGCCCAAGCATTAAGCTATCCTCCGGCTTTGCCCAGCATATCAGTGATCTACAAGGTCTCCCGTACAATGCCTCATATGGGGTCATACCGATTGTCGCTTGGTAACTATTGTTATAAGCGAACTCTATCAGTAGAACATGATCCTCCCAGCTACCTTAGAAGTTAATGACACAAGCCTGCAACATGTCCTCCAACACCTAATTTACCCTCTCTTCGTCTGACCATCCGTCTGTGGGTGGAATACACTGCTATAAGATAGTCTGCTGCCAAACGAATCCTGGAAACTCCTCCAAAAATGTAAAGTGAATACTGAACCTCGATCTGACACAATCGTATCAGGAACTCCATAAAGTCGAACTATCTCCCGAATAAATATTCTCGCATACGTCTCAGCTATATATGTAGTCTTCACTGGAATAAAATGTGCTGACTTCGTCAACCTGTCCACTATCACCCAAACAGAATCATTCCCCTTCTTCGACTTTGGCAACCCTACAATGAAGTCTATAGAAATATCCGTCCACTTCCACTCTGGGATGGGTAAAGGCTGAAGTGTTCCTGCCGGCATCTGATGCTCTACCTTCACTTGTTAACAGTTAAAACACTTAGCTACATACTCTAAAATCTCTCTACGCATACCACTCCACCAGAAGTGTCTCCTCAGGTCCTTCTACATCTTAGTGGTCCCTGGATGTACTGTGTACCTAGTACGTTGTGCCTCATCAAATAACCCCTCTTCAGCTCGGCACTGGATGGCATAACCAGCCTACCCTTCATCCATAGACCTCCATCTGCTCTAATGGTTCAATCAGCTTTAGGCTCTTTGGTAATCTCCTCCTTTCGGATTTGAATCCAAGAGTCTTCAGCTGAGCTCTGACAACTCTGATACTCCAAGATGGCTGCACTAACACAGCTCCCAAACATACACTAGTTCCACTAATCTCGGGTCTAAAATCAAACTGGCTAAGAGTAAGAAGATCTCGATACAATGAGCACCTCAAAGCCGAAACCCGATGTCGACGCTTCCTGCTTAAAGCATCAGCTATGATGTTCGCCTTCCCCGGATGATACTAGATCACGAACTCGTAATCCTTGATAAACTCAATCCACCTCCTCTATCTCTGGTTAAGCTCCTTCTGAGAGAAAAGATATTTCAGACTCTGATGGTCTGTGAACAACTCAAACTGCACTCCATACAAGTAGTGCCTCCATGACTTCAGTGCAAATACCACGGTTGCTAACTCTAAGTCATGAGTGGGATAGTTCTGCTCATGCACCCTCAACTGCCATGAGATATATGCTACTACCCTCTGAGTCTGCATCAAGACGCCTCCTAAACCTGCCAATGATGTATCTGTATAGACCACAAATGTCCTGTCGCTGTTCGGAATAGTCAAAACCGACGCTGTAGTCAACTTAGTCTTTAAGATATCAAAGGCCTTTTGGCACTCCATGCTCCAAATAAACTGTACACCCTTCTTCGTAAGGCGTGTAAGTGGTGTCAAAATCTTCGAGAAGTCCTGGATGAACTTCCTATAATAATCGGCTAATCCCAAAAAGCTACGAATCTCTGTCACCGTCTTTGGTGGTTTCCAATCAAGAACTGCTATAACCTTAGCCGGATCTACTGCTATGCCCTCTATACTGATAATGTGGCTGAGAAATTTGACTTCTGAAAGCCAAAATTCATACTTGCTGAACTTGGCATATAACTGATGCTCCTGCAGAGTCCCAAAAACTAACCGTAGGTGCTGCTCGTGTTCTGCCTCCAATCTCGAATAAATGAGAATATCATCGATATAAACAATCACAAACTGATCCAAGAAGCGACGAAAAACCCGGTTCATCAAGTCCATGAATACAGCGGGTGCATTGGTCAACCCAAATGGCATGACCATGAACTCGAAAGATCCATATCAAGTCAGAAAAGTGGTCTTGAGAATATCCATCTCCCGAACCCTCAACTGATAATAACCAAAACGAAGATCAATCTTCGAGAAATACTACGCTCCATGCAACTGGTCGAACAAGTCATCAATCCTAGGTAATGGGTACCTATTCCGGATAGTGACCTTGTTTAACTCTCTATAATCAATACACAAACGCATATTGCCGTCCTTCTTCTTCACGAAGAGAACTGGCGCTCCCCACGGAGAATGACTCTGACTAATAAAACCCTGAGCTAACAACTCGTTCAACTGGGTCTGAAGCTCCCTCATCTCAGCTGGTACCATGCAATAGGATGCGTGGGATATCGGGGCTGTGCCTGGCTACAACTCAATACAAAACTCGACCTCTCTCACAGGAGGTAACCTAGGTATGTCCTGAAAGATATCCTGATGCTCTGAGACAACTCTGGTCTCTAATAAATCAATACTCTGATCCCGTCGCATCACCTCCTCGATGTACGCCAGAAATGACTCCGCAAAATGGTTGCCCTGAGAGGTTGCCACAATTATCTCGGACTCATCGGATGCTCGCAAATTGACTGTCTTCATAAAGCAGTCAATACTAACATAGTAGGAAGACAGCCAATCTATACCAATGATAACATCAAACTCGGACATATGCAACACTATCAAATCGACAACGAACTCCGACTCATCTAAACTGATAGTACACCTCCTACAAATGCTCTCTAGAAGCGATATCTCACCTAAAGAGGTGGAAACTGATAAATGGGTGTTTAAAGGCTGAGCTACGAGCTAGAGTCTAGTCATAAAAACATACAAAATGAAGGAATGCGAAACTCCCGAATCGAAGAGAATACGGGCGGGAAAAGAATTTACAAGGAACGTACCCTCCACTACTGCTCCGCTAGCTCCATGATCACGCGGTACTACCGCATATACTCTGCCTGTAGCTGAAGACTGCTCTACTGCTGGTGCTGGAGAATACAGGACTATCTGCTCCTGAGGAACCTCCTGAACTGCATGAATTTGTCTCTCAATCTTCTGGGTTACTGGCAGTGCCTCTAGCCTCATCTGCTGATCCTGACCTCTGCCCTGAACTCTCTGCTGCTGGTTCGGGACCTTGCCCTGCTGAGCTTCTGCTGGTGCGCTCCGGCACTCCGATGCCTTATGTCCAACCTTGCGACAGTTATAACAAACTCCCTGAAACTTGCGCTGCTGATGCGCTCTCTGATCCTGCTGGGGTCCCTTCTTATGAGGGACCTGATGCTGCTGCTGAGGTCCCGAAAAAGGTCTCTTGTTCTTACCCTTGTCCCCGGTCTATCCTGCCTTGGTCTTTCCTTCCTTATCCTTCTGGAACATGGCAGTCTCAATCTCCTGTGAGGTGGCAGCTTCAGCTACCTCTCGAACTGAATAGAACTTCCTCGAGACGAGGTATCGACGAAGATTAGGGCGAAGCCCTGCTAGGAACATCTGAGCTTGGCGCTCTCCTATCTGCCACATACCCGTGAAGTGCAGCAACTCCATGAACCTGCTCTCAAAATCTGCCACTGACATGTCCCCCTGAGTCAACCGGGACAACTCAAGTTCCTTCCCAGTCCGTGCTGTAGAAGAAATATACTGTCCATCAAAGAAATATACGAAATCCTCCCATGTGAGGGTCATCCGGTGCTCTGGAGTGAACTGGAGTCGATACCATCTCCCGGCGTCTTTCTTCAGACTGTAGGATGCTAATTTTTGCTTCTGTACCGAATCCACATTAAGTATATCAAGGGTGTTACTCACATCCTCCTTCCACTTATCGGCTACAAGAGGGTCTGATGACCTCCGAAACTTTGGTGCTCTCATCTTCTGGTACCTCTCTACTATACGGAGCCAGGCCTCCTGCTCTGTGGCTCTATTCGGGACTACTGATGGAATAGCTACAGGTGTGGTCTCTGGGGGTCTCTCGCTGATAGGAACGGCTGGGATCCCCTGTAGCTGATCTACTAGTGGTGGTGGTGGTGGCGTGATATGATTCGCCACAAGCTCCTCAATTGCTGCCATCCTAGTGACTATGGGAACCATAAGATCTATAAGATACTGGGGAGCCTGATGTGGCTCAGGTGGTGCCTGATGTGGCTCAGGTTGAGCTTGTTGTGGCTCAGGTGGAGCCTGCTACGACTCTGCCTGTCCATCTCTCCGAGTACGAGGTCTACCACGTCTGCCATCTCCCTGATCATAAGAAATAAGAGTTTATGAGTCAAAATAGACATATATACATACATAATGTATCACAATATGATTTTCACAACAATTTAGTATTCACACAAATACTTTAAGTTTACACAAGATAGTTGTCATAAAAAAATTCTCAAATTTTGAGATATACGCATATATCGTCCCCACTCATACTAGGAAATCCTTACGGACTCTATACATGAATCCTAGGAAACTCTATTCTAGCTCCACGACTTGACACAGGATGATCCTAAGGATACTGGAACTAGGGCTCTGATACCAACTGTGACGCCCCTGGATTCACACAAGGCTGCAGTCCAAGGTAAAACCAAGAATGTCAAACCTGTCATGCACCACAGTATGTAATAACATGTTTCACCATCATAATTACTATCTCTCTAGTAGAGTTAATAACAAATGTAGGTACAAAAGCAAGTAAAAGATAATACAAGAGTCAACTGATGAAATAATAGAGATCAAAATTTATATTTCATCATCTAACATACTGAAATACAAGTCAATGTTTGAAATAAATAAACTGGAGTTTCTCAACAAGTCTCAAATACAAAATGTCTGAATAACAGGAAATAAGGCACATAGCCTTTACAACTTCTAGAATAAAGCCCTCAACTGTCTAAACAAAAGTCTACAGTCGAGCTCAAAAGAAAAATATAACTAAAATAAAAAGCTGAATCACTAAAGTGCATCGCCATCAACCTGCGACTCTCTGGGCACTTGGCTCGTTACCTGAAAGGTGAGGGACAACGAGTGTCAAAACGCTAGCGAGCAACATCATAACCAACCCCAAGGGATAAGGCTCGTTGTATACAAAAAATACAGTTAATACATATATATACATAAAATCACTGATCCTATTTTGGAAATTACAACACGAGCTTAGGTACGTCGAGCGAAATAATCCAAATAAGGAAACCCTCACGTATATACCCTGTAGCTCAAATTGTAAATCCCTAACAATAAGAGGATTTTAGTATTTAGGAAATTACAACACGAGCATAGGTACGTCGAGCGAAATAATCCAAACAAGGAAACCCTCATGTATATACCTTGCATCTCAAATTGTAAATCCCTAAATACCAAACCCAAAATCTAATACAGAAACCCTCATGTATATACCTTGCATCTCAAATTGTAAATCCCTAAATACCAAACCCAAAATCTAATACAGGAACAATAATAAAAAGAAGACAACCCATCTCAGAACTTAAAATACCGTGTCATGTTATAACTCACATAAGTGTCATGTCCAGCCTATGCAAGTATAACTGTCATACTCAAGGTCTAAACTGGTGTCCAACACATGGACTAAAACTAGATGTAGTGGAAGTCCAACACATGGACTGCATATGTAAATTGTCTAACACATAGACTGAGAAATGAATGTCCAACACATGGACTGAACGTGATAAATGTCCAACACATGGACTACACATAATAATTACCCAACACATGGACTAAATGAAATATATGATAAGATGCATATACACTACTTTCACACGTGCCTCGGTGCGCTAACCTAGACTCGTGTTCGTAAGTCATCTCACATGTAGAGATTCAAAATAAACATAAATTTCCAATATCAAATATTCGAGGTGACTCCTCGTTCACATAGAAGTACGCAAAAATAGTAAACATGCCCAAACAGTTTCGGTTAAAACGAAACCTCCTCGTTCACATAGAAGTACGCAAAAATAGTAAACATGCCCAAACAGTTTCGGTTAAAACGAAACAACCCAAACAGATCCAAATCGAGGACAGTTTCGGTTAAAACGAAACAACCCAAACAGATCCAAATCGAGGAAAACTGGAAATTTCCTCGTCAGTCAACTCATGAGTCGACTGGGATCATCAGTTGACTCATTGGTCGACCTAACAGACAGAAAAGAAGAAAGCTAAAAATTTCCCGTCAGTCGACTCATTGGTCGACTCATCAGTCGACTCATAAGTCGACTGACAAGTCGACTGATAGGTCGACTGAGCAGACAATTTTCTAGTTTCGCATATGATGTGTGTTTTGTAAAATTTTCAAACTAAAATAACTCTTTTCATTATTTTCAGCAGCATATTTTCGATTCTAACAAGTGTACAAACTGAAACGAAAGATTTGCATGTAATTATTTACACTAAAGTACTAAACATATTTATACATGTTTAAAACGGATTTAAAATCAATAAATCACAAAGAAACCCATGTATAAATCTTATTCCAGATCTGGATCTAAATTACAAAACGTTAGTGAGTTTTTATTAACTGAAACATTTAAATCTTACAACCCATATTATAAAGAATCTATCTTTATGCACAAAAATACATTTTAGGCTCAAAAATCCGAAATAAAACTCAATGAAATCATACAAACAGTGTGTATAGGGCTGGGCGAGATGTTACTCGCCTCTGGTATCCTGCAAAACTCCTGAACCCTCGAGGAATCGATCCTCCTTCGACAGCACCACAAAATCCTGCTGCAAATCCTGCAAAACTCCTGAACCCTCGAGGAATCGATCCTCCTTCGACAGCACCACAAAATCCTGCTGCAAATCCTCCGAAAATTTCCTAAAAATCTCCAACAACGAAGTTAGGGTTTGAGAGGAGAGAGAGGGGCTAGGGTTTCTCTGAGATCTAATGGATTTAGGGTTGGTTTCAGGTAAAAGAATATATATATAAGCGGTCAAACCCGAAATAAAATCGAACAGACCCGCAAACTAAAAGAAAAACCCGAAATCAGCCCGTCAGTCGACTCATAGGTCGGCTCATCAGTCGACTCATAAGTCGACTGATAAGTCGACTGAGCAGACAGATTTCCAGATATGTGCATGTTTTTGCTAATTTGCCAAAACCAATGCACAAAACTCTATAAAAATACACTCATACATCTCTAATGACTTGTTATTAAGTATATCTATGACCTCAAGTCATTTACCACAATAGAATTATTTATCATCAATAATTCAAATATCTTCATAACAAACAAAAAAAATATGGAGTTTTACAATCTTGTAGCGTAGTTAATCATAGGATTGAAATTTGGTACTATTGCAAGAACATCTGCTGATAAATTTATAACAATTTTAAAATTCATAATGAGAGTAGTGAGTATCTTAAATTATTTAATCTAAATAGAGAGAGAAAAAATTATAACAATATTTATCTCAATAGAGAGAAAAAGAAGTCGGTTGGATAATGAGAGTAATGAGTGATTAATTTTTAATGCTCTTTTAAAGACAAACTAACTTAGATATGATTTAATAAAGCATCGCCATATTTGTGGATTAAAAAAAAAGACAAAGTAACTAAAATTGATAATTTGATTTAAGAAATCGGTTGTTGTGTGCAAACCTAGGCTATGACCGATTGCACATGACCTAACACTTAGCCAACACTTTACTTTCATTTAATACATTAATAAATGAATCTTAACGTAATAAATTTATAACATCACCATGTAGGAAAACTAAAATAATAAATGTAATTCCTATTTCAATTTACTATGCATTAATAAATATTGAATCTACATGATTATTCATTAATAAACATTGAATCTATATAAATATGTATTTTCCAAAAAAAAAAGGATCTATATGAATATGCTTGCATGCTAATCAATGTCTATTACACGCTAGAAAAATAAAATAGGTTAATCATATTGATAATTATTTAAAGGAGTCATAAAGTAAAATTTAATGTTTACAATAATGTATATATTTAATATATCATAGCGTTTATTAAATTGATTTAGGTATCTTTTATGTATATATATGCATGTGTTTATCATGAAGATGCAAAAAATTATATGGATGCCCATAACAATATCAATGAAACTTTTACAAATTGAAGACATTTGGATATGATATTTTAGTATATAGGATACTTTTATAAAAATATAACATAAACAGAATATCTTTATATACACAAATCTTACTTGATGGATCAAAATACATGGCTTGAGAGGGAGATACGTTGAGAGCTGTGTACATGCATTGTTTCATAGCTATATGAATATGTATATGCATGTGTTTATCATGAAGTAAAATTTAATGAATACGAATATATATTTTCCAAAAAAAAAGGATCTATATGAATGTGCTTGCATGCTAATCAATGTCTATTACATGCTAAAATTGATAATTATTTAAAAGAGTCATAAAGTAAAATTTAATGTTTATAATAATGTATATATTTAATTAATCATAGCGTTTATTAAATTGAGCATGTATTTATGTATCTTCATGTATGTATATGCATGTGTTTATCATGAAGATGCAAAAAATTATATAGATGCCCGTAACAATATCAATGAAACTTTTACAAATTGAAGACATTCAGATATGATATTTTAGTGTATGTAGTACATTTTTATAAAAATATAACATAAGCAAAATATCTTTATATACACAAACCTTACTTTTGATGGATCAAAATATATGGCTAGAGAGGGAGATACGTTGAGAGCTGTGTACATGCATTGTTAATTTCCTACAAGTATTAAGCCTTCTAACGTCACAAACTTTTTAAAAATATACATATGTGTAGCATAATTTAATTTTCTATGTAGGCAAAGAGACTCATAAATGCTACAAATATTAGAAACTCAAAGTTGTGAAGACCACTAAAGAAAATTATGTGAAAACTTCAATGCTTGTAATTTTTCTACAAAAACTTTGGTTGTTGTAGGTTTTCTGTAGAAACTTTGATGGATGTAGTTTTCTATTCAAAATTATCTAGGATATAACATCTCAATCAAGTGAAACCCTTTAAATAGGACCATGTTTGTAGTTTTTTTTATTTAGAAAAATATTGTAAAATGAAACTTTCTAATTTGGATTGAAAGAAGAGATATTACAGATAACAAAGATGTAAAGAGGTATGAGAACGGAAACTCAGGGTCACATGAAAATCATCCCCAAGAAACTTTTAATTCATTACGATCGTATATGAAATAAAAGCTATAACACTAGTTTAGTTTTAAAGAAGTTAAAAGTATATCAATAGGCTATATTTTGCTTACCCTAGTTGCTTCATCACCATTCTGGAACTTAATAAAACTATATTGCTCCATAACTTGTAAAGGTTGTTAAGACTCTGGAGCATTCAAATTACAGGAACACACACTAAGATGACTCTTGTATGCCAACCTCTCAACCAAACAAACCATTACAATTACAAAAATAATATTTCATGCATCTTCCTCAACCCTGAATATCTGGATCCTTTGTGGAATTGGTCGGAGATATCCATATATGCCAATGGACACTTCACCGGTCGCACGTTCAATTCCTTCACAGATTGCATGCACTTACTTGCAAAGCGCCTCCATCTTCACCTATGGCAAAAACTTGCACTCCCTTAGGTACTTGGTGATCTAGTGGTCGAATTCCGAGTAGGATGACATTTAGGTAAAGAAACACGACATTCGAGCAAGATGGATTTATTCGTGTTTCAATTCAATTGGGATGACATGTTAGGAGAGTAGAGTGAGGGTATATATAGGGCTTTGGATTTTGTCTACCATAATGAATACTAATCATAATTTATAGATAATATAATAAGAAGATGAGTAGTCATATTATTTGAAGAGGTTGAGAGTTACGTGAGGTTTAAGAGGCTTTATTATGTGATAGGAAAGGGTTTAATCATATGTAAGATGAATAGGCAAATTTTTAAAATTGATATTTAAATTATAGAGTACTACATCATTTTTTAATTAATAGTAAAAAGTTTATTATGTGATAGGGCTTTACATGTCTGATATGTGAGTAACAAAAACAAAAAGGTACCTTTGTTAAGTTAATGAAATGAAAGATGAGGATAACTTT
This sequence comes from Asparagus officinalis, assembly GCF_001876935.1. Lineage (NCBI taxonomy): Eukaryota > Viridiplantae > Streptophyta > Magnoliopsida > Asparagales > Asparagaceae > Asparagus > Asparagus officinalis. The sequence goes on from NC_033797.1 coordinate 58,794,534, forward strand.
GTTATATTTACAATAGTTGAAGGGTAATTTGAGGTAGAGAAAGTTTTTCTAATACTCCCTCTTTTAAAGGGTATAGATGATATATGTATATGTATATATGTGTGTGTATATACATATTATATTATACTCTCTTTAAAAGCACGAGTTCAAAAAAAGCTTTTCGTGGTCAATATTACTTTCCACTATTTTAAATATTTTATTAAAATCTTAATCTATCATAATTATAATTATATTTTATCCTACTACCCTGTGAACTATCTACAGCTCAAGAATTTAAATTAAAAAAATAAAATTAAAAAAATATATGAAACAACTCCACGGTATTAGTTTGTTAAGGTAAAGTAATCATGTGTAGCTAACATACTATAATACATAAAGTATTACAAAATAAAAAGCAAAAAAGTTTCAAAAATTGTACAAGATACCCTCAAAAGTTTAAAATTATACAAAACACATTGACTTTCAAAACTTAAAATAACAAACATAAATTCTGAAATTTAACAGCAACCTCTAAAGAATTTAAAATAGCACCCTTAACATTTTAATAATTGTAGAAACACCCTCAAAGTTTAAATTATAAAAAACCACCCTGAAAATTTAAAATGTGCAAAAGATATCCTCAAAGTTATAAATATTATAAAAAACTCCCTAAAAATTTAAAAATCACAAAAAAAATCTTAAAATTTTAAAACTTATAACTAATACACATTAAATCTAGAAATTATAAGCAGAGCACTAAAATTTTAAATTTTTTAAGAAAACAATCCAAAGTTTTAATAATTATAAAAACACCCTCAAAATATCAGAGTTATGAGAAATAGCTTGACATTTGAAAGCATGCTACCAACATATAAAATATGGATATTACAAGCACCCGACTTAAAATTTTAGATTTTTTTAAAATACTCTCTAAGTTTTAAAAATTGCAAAACACACCCTCAAAAGTTAAAAATCATAAAAAAGCTAAAATTTGAAAAAATGGGAAAGAAAAGAGTAATTGTTTAATATTCTTTCATTAAGATATATAAATTTAACTTTCAATTTATGGTTAACTATCACTTTCTAGAATCTAAAAGTAGTCTAAGTTGATGCTGGTAAAAACTAACAATAATAATTGATTAAAAACATCCGGTTAAGGAATAAAAATTTTAAAAATATAAGATAGATTAAAACATAACGTCACTATATAAATTAAAGTAACTATATATAATTTTACTGACATGTTGGAGCAGCAAAAATACATAAGTACCGTTAATTGACTGAAGACTAAAACACATAAAATTGACAAACATTAATTTCCGATGTTAATAATATTTATAGGGTAAAAGATACAAAGATTTATCTAAAGATAAACTATCAAAAAATTCAGAGATATCCTTTCAAACAGTACAATTGTTTCCATTTCATATGGAAAATGAAGGAGATAAACACCAAAACGCAGAAACATCTATAAATCACTTCTATTGCAATTAAAATAAAGCATATGTATCAAAGAAACACTGACTAAGTTCCCCTTGAAGAACATATGGTCTTTATCCCAATTTAAAAATATTCTTTATGGAAGATACAAGAAAAATTAGTATGTCATGACTCTGCATAAGCAAAACATATAAAATTGCCTTTTCCCCTATACAGTGTCATGACCCTGCATGTGACTTTATTTGGAGATATGACTAATAACGAAAGATCAATTCTTAAAGACACGAGCAAAGATAATGATGTAATAGCACTATTAGATTTTAAGATCTATAAATATGAAGGTGACATATCTCATTACTAAATTTTTTATTAAAGGCTCTTAAATATAAAATTCATCTTATATCTCTCTTAATTTTGTAAAGGAGATATGCATGTCATTTTAACTTAGGTCAATAATATATATCAACCCAAAGATACAACATACTAAATGAATAAGAGAATAGTAAGTAAACTAAGAAAATATTCATATAACACAATAAATAAAAAAATATTATGATTTTAAGCTAAATACAAGGGTCATTCAGAAATAAGCTACCAAGACAAAAGTATCTCCATCAACGCTCTTTATAAATATGAAAGAAATTCAAATTACTGATATATGCAACCATCACAATATTCATAAGAGGTATGATATTAGAAAAACTACTCTAAAATTCATACAATTAAACCTAATAATTTATCAATATGCAGACATGCTATTGCATCTTTATGGTAAAGATAATTACCATTTACAATAGAGTTGAGTTGTGGTTTGTTGCGCGCCTTCGCGGAAGTATGCTCGACAATCAAACGAGTCCGCGAGTCACGGGAGAAGATAACCAAACCAAACACGAGCACAATCTAATCCAAAATATGACAAATCAAACCAAACACAGAGGTATACGTGGTTCGACAATTTGCCTACGTCCACGGGGAGAGGATGGAGAGATTCCACTAAATCAAGGAGAGTACAAAGGGTTATAATCTCACAAAATCACTCAAATAAACCCTAAACCAAATCTCTCAACTTGCTCAATAGTTCTTCCTCTCAAAATACTCAGTACAATCTCAAATCTCTGATTAACAAAACCCTAAAATCGTGTTTCAATATATATCAAAACACAAACCATATCAGAATAGGAAATAAAGCCCAGGCCCAAACCCGACTGGCGGTCGACCGCGCCAAAGCTCGCGATCGACCGACAAGCACCCAAATGCCTTTCCTCTTCAAATTTCCTAAACTTTACCAATATTTTCACCATTTCTACATGGTTCTACGCTTGCAAAAGCTATAATAAGAAGGTGGATACATATGCTAATAATGAGTGTCCAAATGATAAATGTTGTAGAATCACTGATGACGTAGTACTAATGTCAAGTAATAACTCTTCTTCATGAAATAAACATATCAAAATCAATATTAACATTATCATCTAGAGCAAATTGATAATAAAAATGGAAGTATTTAATTCAAATCCTTGTGGACAATGACACAAGCAGAGAAAACATAATATTATTTACACAGCAGAAACTTTTATTCGATGCACATCAGAAGAATTCATTGCAGAGAAAAAAGGCAACTCCTAACATTATTTAAGTTATATATATGAAATTAACATTTGTTCTCATTAAAATAGAAAAACACAAAGTTTATATTTTTAGAAGTATGTGTTGAACATCAGAAATACGTTCAACTTCTTTTTGAAGTTAGACGAGAAGATAAAAGATGAATGAATTCATGAAAAGATAACAACACAAAAAATCTAGCTCTAGCCTGATGTCATAATTGATGTAGACGATGAACATACTACTCTAGAATTACCAAGGAAAATGATATAGATGAAGAATGATTGATCTTGGCTCAATTAAAAAAAAATAAAAGGAATAAAACACAATATTTTCTTAATTATTTTAGAATAATTTAATTTATTGAATAAAAATATTAATCGTTATGAGAGATTTTCATAAACTTTTTAGTACTTTTATATGATTATGTGGATGCTCTTTATCATATACAAGTGTACTAAACTTATAATTACTCTTCAGTTTATGATTTTTTTATAAACTCTTTCTGTTATTTTAGCCCACTATAAATCAATCATCTTGGTTTATTGGTTTTTATTATCCGTCTTCCTTTTATAATGCTATTTTTAAAGTGTCTTCACTTTTGCAGCGCTATACTTTCTCAGATCAAGCATAGTTTCATGTTAGTCTTAATAACATAAAAAATTTAAATTGGCTTTGGATTACATTTATTTCCAGACAATTCAATTATCAACATGTAAATTTAATTTGGGTGTAGCCTATTCAAACAAACATCAAAGAAAATAAATAATCACAATGCTAAAATTTAGAAACATAAATGAGCAAAAACTATTAAAACATAACAAAGGAATAAACTTTAGTGAGAAAATAAACAAAAAAAAACTTCGTTATGGCATTTAACCATGTGCATTGCATGTGGATAAAATCTAGTGTGTGTATGTGTGTGTAGGAGAATAATGGGTATGCTTGATAATGAGGTGACCACTTCGCCACTTCTTAATTCATTCAATCATCCAACCCATGTGCACCATATCAATGTGGTCTGCACATTTAAAAATAAGTGGATGAAAATGAGCCACATTAGTACCAAGGATCAATTTTGCACTTTGCTACCGAAGTGTGTGTGTATATATATTATATATCTATATTAATAGTATATATATATAATATATATATATATAAGTATATATATTATATATATATATATTATACATATAATATGAGAAATATAGAGAACCTTGATACGCGAAGTTAACTTCATTGAACGTTGGTAGTGAGTGCGCGAATCTCACCGCTTAACATCATGGCTCGAAGAGAGGTTCATCTATTTACCATACTCAAAAAGAGCTCCGCATCCTTCGGGCAATGATGTAGGGGTGATGTTTGGCACGCTCACTACAGTTGAATGAAAAGAACTTGGTGCAAGGTTCTCACTATTTCTCTCTCTCTCTCTCTCTTCTTACGAATCCTCTATTATATATATATATACTTATATATATATTATATATATATATATATATATATATATATAGAGCAGAGAAGAGAGAGAGAGAGAGAGAGAAACTTATGTCAACTTAAAGTGGAATAGCAAAACAGTTATCCACCAACTTTTAGCGGCAACTTAATATTGCCTAGGGATCGCTTGTAATGATATGAAAATGTTTTTTTATAATTATAAATGAGTAGGCTAAGGAGTTTCGGTGGACATGCACTTAAAGTTGATAGGAAGACTTACTCTCTCTGCTCTCTCAATCGTCCGTCTCTGCTCTTCTCTTATATATATCATATATATATATATATATCATATATAGTATATATATATATATATAATATATAATAATATATATATAGACAAACACACACACACACACACCACACAGCCACACGACGTATATATATATATATATATATATATAATATATATATAATATATATATATATATATATATATATATATACTATATTATAATATATATATATAATAGGAAATATGATTCTAAGAAGTCACCTTAGATTGAATCTAAAGATGCACCATCAAAATTAGATTATACACAATCACTTTACTTGATTCACTTCGTTCATTTTGATCTTTATGATTTGGATGGCATATAAATAAAAAATTAGGCATATTAGGTTGTATTTACTAATGCATCAAGTGATACTAAAATTAATAGTTTTATGATAATACAACCAAAGAGACAATGAAAAATATGTGTTAGAAATATTCAAACATCATGATTTTTATTTTGTAGATGTTTTAAGACATTTAGATCATGATGAATGGAGTAGATCCTCCATTAAAAAATAGCACAATCTATACATTGAGAGGTACATCCTTAGATTCAATCTAAGGTGGCTCATTAGAATTTTATTTCTCACATATATATATGAGTATAATGCACGTGCTTTGCATGTGAATGTACATGTTTTAAATTTTAAAATTTTTATTGAATAATTATACCATGTGTTAATAAATAAAATTTTATAACCAGGTTGCTTAAAAAATTGTATGAATTAATTATTATTGTGTAGTTATTGTAATTATTTTTTCCTTATAATTATTCGCTTAGTGCTAACCTTTTTTTAATAAGTACCTCAAATCTAATATTATTCTTATATAATGATAATTTTATAAGTTCTCTTAAATGTGCCCCTCTAACTTGAAAATTGTTAACTTAATTCTGAATTAAGTATGCTGCATTAATCTTGCTAGCATTTTCCTGATGTTTCCTGCATATTACACTTAATATATTTAACATATAACAATAGTTATTTCTCATTATAATTATTTAATAATGTAAATTATGCTAAGCTCTTTTGAACTTTTAGCTCCTATGAACCTTCAAAATCACACTAAACCCCTAACGATTTTTCTATTTCAAAGAAAACCCTCGATAACTTTCTAAAATTTACAAATAAACTATATAAATTAGAACAAAAACTGGCATAAAAAGAAAATTTGAAAGTTATTGGAGGTTTGGTGTAATTTATATAAAAGATATTGTGAGCTTTTTACAAAAGTTATTAGGAGTTTATTGTTATTTTGAAAGTTCATATGGTCTATTAACTACAAAATGCTGAAAGTTTATGGGGGTTTACTATAATTTAACTTATTTAATATTATAATTCTTAGTTCAAGTAATATTATTAAAATAAGTATACTATTTTTATACTATAAAATATTTATCTAATTTAATTTTTTAATTATGCACTTAAATAATTTAGTACTATAAATATTTTATAAATTTTTATTATACTATAATTAATAATTAATAGTACTATTATTAATATTAAATAATTTTTTGAAAGGTTAGTTATTTATTATTACTAAATATAGATTATTAAATATCATGTAATATCTTTGAGCAAATACTTGAAAAATATTATTAAATTATTTATGAAGTTTATATAATAATTTAATACTAAATGAATAGTGTAATTCATAATTTATGAGATGTTACCAAAATAATTACACTATTTATGCGATTAAATACTTATTCTATTTATTTTATTGATCATTGAATTATAGTATAATTCTTAATAGTATTTACTAATATATTATTCTATTTATACTATTATGTTAATTATTTTATTATAATTCATAAATAATTATTATAATAATTTAATTGGTAACTAATAATAATTATGTATACTTATTTTATAAATTATTTTATTATATTAGTTTTAAACAATTAATAGTTATAATGTTATTGATAAGTATAATTATTTAGGAAGTTGAGGAGGTTTATAATTAATAAGCGGTTATATTTATTTAATGATAGATTAATTAGAGATAATGACATAGTTAGAATTTATCAAAATTTAAGAGGGTAAAAAATAAAATTAAAAGTAGGAATTGCTACAATTCTTTAGGGCTGCTAATGGAAAAATAAAATTTTAAAAAATAAATTGTACGTTAATTATCATTTCTCTCTACGTACGCACACCATATATATACACAATATTTTCAATCATCGTTGACTTGTTGATAATTTCCAATGAAGTCTCCCGATAATCGATCGAGTCAAGAACCAAGCAATTCAAACTCCGTCCATTAATGTATCTCTAACCAACGCTTGCTAATCTAATCAGTGACGTGAACCGTAGCGTTCCGTCTTTAGCTCATCAGTGAGTTACTTCGGTGATCGGTCAAGCTGCAAATTAGAGAGCTGACTTTGACATTTGGCTACCTGCACTAAATATTAATTTGACATTCAGACCCCAAATCCTTAGTTTAGAGGCTTTCTAATCTTGGAGGATAAGTAATCATCTTTCTCTTCTTATTATTATTAGTTTTATTTCCTAAGTTTGGTGGTCAGACCTTTTCTTCTTTAATTTGGTTTGACCCTTCTAGAAGGAAATTAGATCGACATGCATGTACACTTAAACTAGCTCCCATCTTTAATTAATTTTGTTATGTATGGACTCTAGTTGCAATTACAACAGAACTATATATCCTCTAAATCATTTTATTTAATTTATCGGTACTTACATTCAGATGCTACGTGGGAATTGCTTGACGGTAAATAAGTGGACTTGTAAATTAATTAATTGGAGCCAAAATTGTAATTTCGACCAAGATTTGAAAGTGCGAGTGCTAATTAAAGTTTTAAAGATATATACATAATTGTCTCACGGAAGATTCATGTGCAATTAAATCTTTTATGTTGTATTGTTTATCAAGTTTTATCATCCATAATTTGACACTAACGCTATCGAAAAGTATTTATCAACTTTAGTCTAATCATGTAGGTTGTATACAGCTTGAGGTTCAAAACATGAGATCATGGATATATATTCAAGTGGCACTTCGCTTTATTTTATTCCAAACCATTAATTTCATCAAGAGCATAGGCAAATATGGTCATTATCTACCTCAAACTCTAAGCAAGATCATAACAAACCAAACACTAAATACTAGCCCGACATACAAATCAGCGAAAGGTAACAAATTATAAATGTTAGGATTATGTCTTTGATTCTTTGTATAACTTCATCCGAGTTAGATATGGTTAGAGATCTATCATGATTAGGAGATTGAGTCTCGTCATGATTAGGAGTTTGAATCATATTCTAATTAGAAAGTTAGGCTAGAGATAGGATTTTTGGTTTCTATATATATATATTCTTCTATTGTTAGAGGAAAAACCAAGCAGAGAAGAGAGAACCAATGTTCTTATAATCTAGGGTTAGCAGAGGGCGTAGCCTGATTCAAGAATATTGTGCGAGAGGCTGAGTTTCGTAGTCTTTGTCCGTGCAAAAGATTACATCATTGGGAAAAGGTTTCGCAGTCTTTGTCTGTTCAAAAGATTGTAAGGAGAGGGCTTTGGAGAGAATATAAGAATTGATTATGTATGTGATGTTGAGAGATTGAGATACAAGAGTTGAGTGGTTCCTCTTGTAGTTCTCCCTGATACGTAGTGGATTTCTCGTATGGTTGCCCCGTGAACATAGGTCGAAGTTGGTCGACCTAACTACGTAAATCTCGGTGTTCTTTCTTCTTGATTGTGGTTGTCTCTTGCATACTAGTAGAACTCCCAGGTATTTGATAGGCAAAGAACCCTTATTATAACCCAGCTGGTTGCTAATTGAAGCTTTGATGGAATCATGTACTCCTCCATAGAACATTTTTCAGCATTAGCTTCAAGACCTGTAACTGCACTAAACTCCTTCAGGCACTGATGCAGTTTTTGTATGGTATATAAGTCTCCCTTGCCAAATATCAATAAATCATCAGCAAATATGAGATGAGTAATCTTGAGTTTACCACACTTTGGGTGGAATTTGAACTACTTATCTTGTTTCAACAAATCCAAACTTCTTGACAGGTACACCATGCCCAGAATAAAAAGATAGGGAGAGAGTGGATCCCCTTGCCTAAGACCTCTTTCACCTTTGAAATACCAATGTAAAGAGCCATTGAGGGAAATAGAGTATTTAGGAGAAGATATACAAGTCATTATCCAATCAACCATTACTCTAGGAAAACCCAGACCCTTTAGCATATAATTCAAAAAGCTCCAACTGATTGTATCAAAAGCTTTCTTAATATCAATATTCAGCATGATTCTGGGAGTTATATGTTTTCTATTATAGCTTTTGATCAGCTCATGTGCCAATAGAATGTTGCTTGTAATCTGCCTTCCTTCTATGAAAGCACTTTGCGCATTATTGACAAGGAACCCCAAGACTGATTTGCGTCTATTTGCCAAAAATTTTGATATAAATTTGTAAAGGCAATTGCAGCATAAAATAGGCCTAAAATCAGCAGGAGTTCTGGGACATTTTACCTTCAGAATGAGAGTATTAGAAGTTGTATTAATAGCCCCTAGCAACTTCCCTGGTTTGAAAAATTCCTACATAGCTTGAGTAATCTCCCCCCAATGACATTCCAAACAGATTTAAAGAAGGAGATAGTGTATCCATCAGGCCCAGGAGCTTTATTTTCAGACATGGAAAAACAACCATCTTAATTTCCTCTTTGGTAACAGGAGAAGAAAGAGCTCTAGCATGAGTATCACTCAAACAAGGACCAGATTTAATGATGTTATTATCAGTTCATTAACAATGCTTTCACCTTTTGTTATTCTTTGCCTTGAAGAATTATAAAGAGCCATCACTCTGTTGTGGTGTCTGTTTATCTTAATCACCGAGTGGAAGAAGTTTGTGCATCTATCTCCTTTAATGCTCCAAGCAATTCTTGCTTTTTGCTGGAAGAAAGATAGCTCACAATCCAGCAGCTTATTGTATACAGATATATAATTTTTTTCATGCTTAATGAATTCTGGATTGAGAGGTGCAATTTGAAGATTCTTCTTGTAGGAGAACGCACCTCGTCGGCGACGGCGGAGATGAGGCGAGGCGAAGTCTCCTGCGTGTAGAGGTGAGGTCGAAGAGGATTGGAAGCTCGCCTGAAGGCGAGGTGGATGACCCGACTCGCCTGATGTCGAGGTCGTTCAGGCGAGGGTGCTCGGGCGAGATTTGTGCAGGCGAAGGACTCGCCTGAAGGCGAGGACGAGTGAGGCGAGGTCGAGACTCACCTGATGGTTTTGTGTGTGGGCCACTTGTTGAATCGGAGCTCGCCTGTTTATGTGGGAGCCAGCTGTAGATAGCTGGAAGAGGGGGTTCGCTTGAAATTACCCTAGGGTTTCCTTATAAAAGGGAAACCCTATTCTCGTGAGCTCTTTGAGCGGAGTTGAAGCCCTAGAGCGGTGTTGAAACCCCAGGGGCGGCGAAAATTTGAGCAGAGAGAGAGGGAGAACGTGAGGAGTGGTGGTTGAGTTTTGCTCTCTCCAATTTGGGCTTTGTCTTTCTCGTTCTCACTGCGATTGATCCCATTTGTCCTGTACTCATTAATTGAGAGGGGAGGAGTTGAATTAAATTGGGGGTTTATTAGGGTAATTAAGAGAGAGTATTTGAGCGGTGATTTTTAGATTAAAATCACCTGCTATTTGTTTAGAGATCTCAAGTTTGAGATCCTCTCTCTTATTTGTAACATAAGAAATTAATTGTGCCGCTCATGTGGACGTAGGTAAAATTATCGAACCACGTAAAAATTGGTTGTTTATGTTTGTGTTGTTATTGTGATTGTGTTAGTCCTTCTTTCTCGGTGTTTGTATTTGTTCTCGGGCCAAAAATCACAACAAGTGGTATCAGAGCTCCGGGCTACACTTGAGCTATTTGGAGGAGTAGATCGATTTGGAAGTTTGTCTAGGGCATTTGGTGATAAATGTGGGATTTTTACTATTGGTGATCTTGTATACCGTCGTGTGGGGGTGAGATCTTTCGGAGGCTCTTGTTAGACTTTCAGTTGGAGGTAAAAATCTCTCTTTATCAATTTGAATCTATTCTTTATTTGTTCCGCATTAGTTTGTTGAAGCTTTAAGATTATGGCTGAGAAAGAAAGAGTTATGGAGGGTACTTCCGGAGTGAAGACCGTCCAAAATTTAAATATCCACTCTATGAAGATAGACGCGGAGAAGTTTAATGACATAAACAATTTTGGACTTTGGTGATGCGAAGTCTTGGATGCACTTAACGCGCAAAATTTGGAAGATACTTTGGAGTTGGATGGGAAACCGGACGACATTGATGAGAAGGTTTGGAAGAAAATGAATCGAACGGTATGTGGTGTGATTAGGTCTTGTCTCACTCAAGATCTAAAATATGATGTGATAAATGAGACTTTAGCTAAGAAGATTTGGGAGGTTCTAGAGAGCAAGTATTTGACGAAGAATGTTGAAAATCGCTTACATTTGAATAGGAGGCTTTATCGCTTCCAATTGAAGAAGGGGACATCCATTAGTGATCATATGAACCACTACACGAAGCTTCTTGCATATTTGGCGAATGTAGATGCGATGATAGAAGATGATGACAAGGTGTTGCTGTTGTTGAGTTCCTTGCCTGACGAGAAATATGAGACTTTCGTTCTTACTCTTATTAATGGGAAAACATCTTTTTCGTATAGTGAGGTCACCGCTGCACTTATGAATTATCAGCTTCAAAAGAAGGATAAGGAGACTTCTGTTGAGCCTGTAGCGGGGGTATTGGTCGCAAGAGCAAAGAGTCCAAACCGAGATAGGAGGTCACAGTCTAGAGGGGCATATTCTGGAGTTCGTAGGAACCAGTGTGTCTTTTACAAAGAAGATAGACATAGAAAAGCCGAATGCCCAAAGTTGAATGATCGAGCCGGGAAGAATAAGGGGAAAGCTTTTCAAGCTGTAGAGGTGAATATTACCAGGGCTAGGGGTGACAATTCAGATTTAAATTCTTTGGTCTACTCATTATCTGCACTACCGTTAGTTTTTATTGCCGACTCCACTGAGTGGATGTTGGATTCGGGTACTTCTTATCACATTTGTCTTAGGAGGAATTGGTTCTCCAGCTTTCGGGAGTTGGAAAGAGGGAATGTCATGCTCATGAGTAATAATCTCGAATGCCCTATTGGTGGTATTGGTACCATTCATATTCGAATGAGTGACGGGGTGATTCAGGAGTTGGATGAAGTGAGGTTCGTTCCCTAGTTGAAGAAGAACATCATTTCAATTGGAGCTTTGGAGGCAATAGGCTATAGAGTGACCTTGGTGGATGCACGTTTGAAGGTCACATTTAGGGTCCATGTTTGTGATGAAGGGCATCAGAAAGAGTAATTTGTATTATTTGCTTGGGAGCACGGTGATTGATAGAGAGCTGACGACTTCATTGGATTTGTCTAGACTGTGGCGTTTGTTGATGCTGGGGTATTTGATTGGTTATGTCGTCCATTGTTTGTTGAGGAGTGTTTTAACCTATAGATTGAAGTTCTTTGAGCACATTGGGATAAGTGAGAAGACCGATGTGGAGTTTGGCACTTCTATCCATCGATCGAGGGGTCTTTTAGGTGGTATTTATTTAGGCATTTGGGGTCCTTCCAAGGAGGCATTATTGAGAGTTAATCGATATTTGGTTTACTATGTTGGGGATTGTACTAGGTATTTGTGGGTTGCAACCAAGTCTCGTTGATTTGAAGTCCTAGTAGTCAACAACAGTTTGAGGAAGTGTATTGGTAGAAAGGTAATCCGTTGTTCTTTTTTGCGTTTGTGCCGAGCTCATGGCAGTTTGAGACACTTTATTAGAGAGGAAACATTGGGGCGACGAGATGAGATGACAGATTTGGTGAGATGTTCCTTGCTGGAGGAGGATAGGCGTTTGATGTGGAACAGTGGCTTTAGTATTCGGGCTTTGACATGTTTAGGTCATCTTCGTCATAGGTCGCCAACTGCTACGTTTGGAGAGTTTGGATCTGGTGGAGTTTCTTCAGATTTTGGGTTGCGTCGGATGTTTGGTTACCCAGCATTTGGTCACATCGAGAATGTGAGATTTGATCCAATTGCACGTTTGGGATTCAGAGGCTCGTTTGGCTATCAGTTGGGAGCTTCTGATTTTGTTCTGAACATGTATGTCACTTTGGATTCTCAGTGGGTGGAGTGTTGATCAGATCATTGGGATATAGCAGCGGGTGAAGAGTGATGCTACTCCACATTGGGTGGAGATTACTCCACATACTTCAGATCATACTGTATCGTTTGGGATTCCAGCTGAGGTGACACAAGTTGGGGATCATATGGTTTTGGATGATGATGAGTTGTTTGTTTCGAGTACAGTTGGTAGACGTAGTTTGGATATGGCCATTGGTTCACCTCAGGTGGAGGTGTTTGGTTCGTTACAATTTGGGGCCATTTGGAGTTCTATCAGCCGCATATTTGTTGGAGAAGAGTTGAGAACTCTTCTATTTGATTGAGGGCCTTTGGAGGCCATTAGGTGAACTACGTGATTGCTTGATTTCTTGGGCAAGAGGATACGTAGGCAGTCATTTATGATGCAGTCGATTTGGTGAGTAGATATCAACGTTTTGAGAGTGGTCTCATTCTCGTTTGGGTTCCTGGCTTGTCGTGGATTGAGTCAGTTGTCGTGAATTGCTTCACTTCGTACTGGACACAACAAGTGAGACATGTGGTTTGATTGGTGTCGGCTCAGTTTTGGGAAAACTTCGCCGAGGTGGAGATTTGTAGGAGAACGCACCTCATCGGCGACGGTGGAGATGAGGCGAGGTGAAGTCGCCTGCGTGTAGAGGCGAGGTCAAAGAGGGTTGGAAGCTCGCCTAAAGGCGAGGTGGATGACCCGACTCGCCTGATGGCGAGGTCGTGCAGGCGACAGCGTTCGGGCAAGGTTTGTGCAGGCGAAGAACTCGCCTGAAGGCGAGGACGAGTGAGGCGAGGTCGAGACTCACCTGATGGCTTTGTGTGCGGGTGTGTGGGCCGCCTGTTGATTGGAATCGGAGCTCGCCTGTTTGTGTGGGAGACAACTGTAGACAGTTGGAAGAGGGGGCTCGCCTGAAATTGCCCTAGGGTTTCCCTATAGAAGGGAAACCCTATTCTCGTGAGCTCTTTGAGGGGAGTTGAAACCCTAGAGCGGCGTTGAAACCCCAGGGGCGGCGGCAATTAAGCAAAGAGAGAGGGAGAACGTGAGGAGCGGAGGTTGAGTTTTGCTCTCTCCGATTTGGGCTTTGTCTCTCTCGTTCTCACTGCGATTGATCCCATTTGTCCTGTACTCATTAATTGAGAGGGGAGGAGTTGAATTAAATTGGGGGTTTACTTGGGGTAATTAAGAGAGAGTATTTGAGCGGTGATTTTTAGATTAAAATCACCTGCTATTTGTTGAGAGATCTCAAATTTGAGATCATTTCTCTTATTTGTAATTTCTTGTTATTAAATAAGAAATTAATTGTGCCGCTCCCGTGGACGTAGGCAAAATTATCGAACCACGTAAAAATTGGTTGTTTGTGTTTGTGCTGTTATTGTGATTGTGTTAGTCCTTCTCTCTCGGCGTTTGTATTTGTTCTCCGGCCAAAAATCCCAACACTTTTGAGCTTCCTCCAGATCATGTCTAGCTCCAGATCATGTCATTGTACTTATGTTGCTTAAAGTTTTGTACTTTTTGAAATAAAATCTCAAAAAGGAATAGAAATTATGTATAATTAGTTGGAAAATACTCGTATGTAGGGGACTAGAAATCCCTTGAACTTAAAAAAACAGAGTAAAAAAACGACCGCAAAACTAAAAAATTACCGGATGTTGTAGTATGAAACCCTGAGTGTTTAATCTTTGGCTCATGAAATGACGATATATACTTAAAAAGAACTAGTCTGGTCATGGTTAGTGATGTTTATGCAATTTAGTGTGATGTTTATGTAATTTAGTGAGTTGAGGGGATGCAAGCGGATCGATCATTAATTAAATTAGTTGGACAATGTAACTTAGTCATTAGTAACTCAATTATTGGGTGGCTGTTGATGATGCAACGTAGCTGTTTAGTGGTTGAACCACCCATGTAAAAGTTACATTATTGCTTGAAGCAGTCAAGATCATGTGATGCTAACTCAAAAGTTTTGAGGAGTTAAAATACTAACTTTTAGCTATATAATAATCTATTTATCTAGTAATCTGACAAATTTAGTTATTTTATCATGTACTTGAGCTTCTTCTACATGACTTAAAGTAAGTAAAAAAAATTACGGTATTACTTCTAATTTATTTCTAGCAATATCTTAAACTTGGTTAGATCTAAAATATGAATAAAAAAGTAGTATCCTGTTGTCTATGTTTTATGGGTGATGTATACTTCACTAATTAATTTGTCACTTCCCACGTGCAAGGTGATTGTTTGCTTAAACATTTTCTTTAAAAAGCTTAGGAAGCAATGTATTCATCTTTCCTAGCTTAATTACTGTTGGACTGTGGCCCTTTAAGATTGAACATATTTAATGAATTACATGTTTTAACAACTAATTAAAATTAACTATGTATGTTACTTACATTGTCATCATCATTAATGTGTCCTAATTAAGCACGAGGAAATTAGATTTAGCGAAGGGATGATGCCGATAAGGAAAAACAGTGGCATTTTGTGGTTTTTTTTTTTGAACCAAAAAAAACAGGGAGAGATTCCCTGTTCATATATATTAGATATGTATAGAACAAAAGGGATGGGGTAATTACAAGTAATACCAGACAAAAAAGAGGATAATAAAAACCAATAGATGATATAACCAGTGGGGAGCGAACCTTGTCGTCACCCACCAAGTCAAATCAAAGATGGTTCCTATAGTCCCTGCTACACAACTAGAACTAGATATAGTACTTTAGACAGTTATCACAAAACAAGAGCTACTGGTTCTGTTGGACCGATATCCACAAAATAACAAGAGGGGAGATGATGAAATTAGAAATTTTCCTCAACTCCATCATCCTTAGCAGCTTTGGCTAGCTCCTTCAAACCTAGACCGATTGCTGCTCTGTGCATGCCAGCTTTGGCTAGCTCCTTCAAACCTAGACCGATTGCTGCTCTGTGCATGCTCGCTGCTCTTCTTCCTGAAGCAGCACCTGTCCATAACAAGGTAAAACGGGCAATATGAGCTGCTATGATCATGGGAGATGTAGATACACCATTAAAAATCTTATTATTTCTGCTAAACCAGATTCTCCAACAGCAACAGGGCAGGAGAACTCTCCATAGGCATCTGATACGGTAGTCACGATTCTCCAACAGCAACAGGGCAGGAGAACTCTCCATAGGCATCTGATACGGTAGTCACTAAACTGGTTAGAGGATCCACAGAAAAGAGCTGAGATATCTTGCGGCCAAATGTCAGAGGAGAGGTTGTGGGAGATCAGAAACCAAACTTCTCTCAGGACTGAACATTTGACAAAAAGATGTTCATGGGTCTCGCTAGCAGAATTACATAAAGGACATGTATTGTCACCCGTCCACCCTTTTTTGGAGAGCACATCTTTCGTTTGAAGCTTCTGATGGCTAAGGAGCCAAAGGAAAATTTTGACTTTGTGGGGAGTGGGAGATTTCCATATGAATTTGAATAAGTGAGATGTAATGCCCCCTGAGACAAGGAATCTGTAGTATGAGTTGACGGTGAACTCACTGGAGTGATGGAGGGGCCAACTGATCTTATCATGTGCTTGAATGTCCGGAATCTTGGATAGAGCTAGAATGGAGTGCAGGTGATTGATGTCTTCTCTAGTCACTGTGGAATGAGATCTCCTGATGATGGGGTGCCATCTCCATACGTTATTAATGAATACTCCTTGGGAAAAGACTGAGCTGGAATGAGAGAAGGCGAGTTGAAAAATTCTTGGGTATAAGCTCCTGAGGGTATTGGCACCGAGCCATTTATCATGCCAGAATCTACAAGAAGTGCCGTCCCCTATGGACCACTGAACCTGGCTAAAGAAAGAGTCATGAATACCAAAAAGGTCTCTGAACAAGTTGGAGGCTGATGCCTTGGGAGGACTCACTAAAGGGTTGGAGGAATTGGATGAATATATAGACCAAATGACCTTGCTAATGAATGAGTTTTTTAGACTGATTTTCCATAACCACTTGGATAGAAGAGCCTGGTTGAAAGAGTGGAGGTTGATGACTCCTAGACCCCCCTCAACCTTGGGTTTACAGACAGTTCCCCAGCTGATTAAACTCCTAGGTTTGGAAGTGTTGGGGGTAGCAGCCCCATAGAAATTTCCTTCTAATTCTATCAATGGAGTTGATGAGCCAGGAAGGGAGTTTAAAGAAGGACATATAGTAAAGAGGGATTGAAGATAGAACTGAATTGAGAAGAGTGAGTCTACCACCAATAGATAGAGATTTTTGTTTCCACACAGACAACTTTTTTGAAAGAGAGTCGAGCATGGGTTGCCACTCTATTCTGGAAAGAGAACCCCTTTTAAGGGGAAGACCAAGATAGGAGAAAGGAAGGGTACCAAGGGAGCAGTTAAGATAGTTAGCGAGAGTGGTACCTTTGTTGGGGATTCTACCCAGATAGTAGAGGTGGGATTTGGCCTGATTCATGGATAGTCCAGAAGTAAGACCAAAGAGACGGAGGATGATTTTGAGAGTGAAAATGTCTCTACGAGTGGCTTTGCAGAAAATAAGGGTGTCATCTGCAAACTGGAGGGTTCTAATATGATTAGGCTCCCCTTTCAGATTAAGATCAGTGAGGTCTCCTGAGAGAGCACTAGAGGAGATCATCTTGGTCAGGACATCAACAATGAGCAGAAATAGGAGTGGGGAGAGGGGGTCACCCTGTTTGTGGTTGCAGGTTAAACAATTCAATCCAACCCCTGCAGCTTGTAGAGGCTGTTCCTGAAATATTAAATGAACATAATTTGAATCAAACTTCACAAACTGATATTGGCATTAGGATAAAAGATTGCCTTACAACTTTACATAACTATATTCAAAGATATTGCACGTATTGAAGTAACGTAGCAGGAATGGGCGATTCCTTAATTTAGAATTTCACTAAAACTTCTTTCGGATCTGTATGTTTACTGAAGTATTATCTTTCGAAATAAATAGATTTTAAATCTAAATTTAGATGGATGGAAATAAATGTTTCTTACGACATTCATGCCATATAGACTATTCGATATACTCTTTATAATTAACCCATTATCGATAACACATAGACAGACATAATAGCCACCTTTTAGCTGATTTCGTGGATTTGCACATTATCATTTCTAACAAATTAGGGACTAAAATATTATTAACTGGCTTGCAAAATTCATGAAACTTCTGTTTGTGGCTAGATCTAATATACCACTTTAAGTGCATATATAAGCAACAAGGGTTCTTTGTCAGCAGATATTCCCAAGGTTAAATCCGTATATATCTTCTGTTATAATTTCCACTTGACTAGTAAAGTCTTCTTCTTGATAATCGAAGTCTTTATTCCTTTTCTAGAGTACAAATAGAATGAATAGTTCTTGTGAAAAAGCACGCATGAAATTAAAGTAACTTTTTTCTTTTGAGTTAACTAGTGACACCTTTGAGGGTGAAATGCAATATCCTTCATTGATTTGGACTTTTCTTGGGTCTACTTGATTACCAAGATTTAGACTTGCTAGGATTTAGACTTGCTAGTGGATCAATTGTTCCTTTAGTACATTCTAGTTATTCACTTGCAGTCACGGTTACACTTCTTTTTCGATTATGTTTATCTTTCATATACACGTCCTTTTGTTGTTTTTGGTTGATTATTTGCGTTGTACATAACAGAGACAATTGAAATGTTCGAATATTTGAGATAATTTCATTTTTGTTCCATTAGTCCTATGGGTCTATGGGGAACGAAGATGAGCTAGCTTGACAATAATCTATATTACTGTGGTCTTAATTCAATCCATATATATAATTCACAGGATAGAAATTACAAAAATCCCAGAATTCAGCGGCATAAAGGTAATCCACTTCATAATTGTTCAACGATTGTGTTTGTACGTTTTTGTATTGATCTTCTTGGAGGATGGCGAGAAATAGACCTAACTGTTGATCAAGATAAAACATGAGCTTGCTGAAGACTTGGCAATAGGAAGTTGGTGTACTATCTAATTTAGCTTACTATTAATCTAACTTAATATATGAGTAATTCATCATAATGATTTGGACGTTGTTTCGAGGTTTTGGAATTACAACAACTTGACTACTATCTTTTTTTTTGGTCAATGAAAAAACTTTATTCATTCACCAATATATGAAATGAGAGTACATCAAGATACTCATAACCTGAGATTACAAACTTAACATGCTACTCTATATATTTACAATGACAGTATCCACTCTCTCCCTTCAACCAAATTTGTGCTATTAAGAACTATGTACAACATGTTGATCTTTATTTCCCTAAACAACTGATCAACACTTTAGCTCTTATTCTTGAAGATCCTGTTATTTCTCTCAATCCAAACACTATATAGTGTTGAAGATAGAGCCATCCTCTTGATTTTTTGCTTGTACTCCTTCTCTCTCAAATTGTGACAATATCAATTCATAATGTGACTCCACACACAAGATCTCCATGTAAATTTTAGCCAATCCGTTACAAGCAACCAGACATCACTTGAGTAGTAGCAATCAAAAAATAAGTGATCTCCGCTCTCCTCAACAGCTCCTGCACATAAGCAGCAAGTGTTGTAGATAATTATTCCCCATCTAAGTAGTCTATCTTGAGTAAGTAGTCTATTTTGCATAGATAACCAGCTCACAAAGGAGTGCTTAGGATGACATATTCCCTCCCAGATTGTGCTATGACATGGTACAATGCTTGATGCAGGGGAGAGAGTATGATAGAGCTCAGACATCTGAATTTTTGAATTCCTGATACAGGAACTAATCATTTGCTTCAGATTTTCAATACCTCCACTGAAGACCAAGGCTTTGTCTCTAGTTTTTAGGATCTGTTTCCACATCCATGAATCCCCACTCTTTGCTTAAACTATACAGATATTCCTATCTTTTAGATAGGTGCCATGTATCCATTTTATCCACAGACTTTCTTTGCTAGTATGGATATTCCATAGAATTTTCAGAGCTGAAGCAAAATTCCAAATGGAAGCTGAATATATTCCCAAGCCTCCATATTTATTTCCTAGGCACACTTTATCCCATGAGACCAAAGAATTAGCTTTGACATTATGATCTTGTTTCCCCCACAGGAAGTTCTTGCACAACACATAAATTTTTGAAGTACACTAGCAGGTAAAATATAGTTGGATGTCCAGAAAACTTGCACTCCCAGAATTGTGCTTTTGATTATTTGAAGCCTCACAGCATATGATAAGTTCCTGTGACTTGCACGTGACTGAAACTGGTCCATAATTTTGTTAAAGAGAGGTGCACACTCCAAGTATGATAGCTTTTTGCAAATAAGAGGGACACCAGGGTCTAGTAGACATAACTCCCTCTGGATACCCCAAGCAACTGGTAATTGAGATCTTGGTTGGATCATCTACTCCTCCAAAAAAACTAAGCGTTTGCTTGAATTTGCTTCAAGGCTTGAAACTGCACTGAAGTCTCTAAAGCATTAATGTTGAAGCTTAGTCATAAAGTATAAATCTCCTTTGGCAAATAAGAGGAGATCATCTGCAAAAATTAAGTGAGTGATTCTGAATTTACTACATCTAGGATGAAAATTGAATTTCCTATCCTCTTTTAATAAATTCAAGCTTCTTGAGAGGTATTCCATTCTAAGGATGAATAGATAAGATGAGAGGGGATCACCCTACCTCAGACCCCTTTTGCCTTTGAAATAGCCATGTAAAGATCTATTTAGAGCAATGGAATACTTAGGGGAGGTAATACAAGCCATTATCCAGTTTATCATAGCTTCAGGAAACCCCAGACCAACGAGCATATCTTTGAGGAAATCCCAGTTGATTGTGTCAAATGCTTTTTTGATATCTATGTTAAGCATAACTCTTAGAGAAATATGCTTCCCGCTGTAATTCTTGACAAGCTCATGAGCAAGGAGAATATTACTTGTTATTTGTCTCCCTTTAATAAAAGCACTTTGAGCCTCATTCACTAGTGTCCCCATCAGTGATTTCATCCTATTTGTTAAATTTTTTGAAAGGAATTTATAGAGACAATTGTAACATGCTATTGGTCTAAAATCTGATGGAGTTCTAGGACACTGCACTTTAGGAATCAATGTGATGGATGTAGAGTTAATCTCACCCAACAATTTACCAGTTTTGAAAAAGTCCTCAATGGCAAGAGAAATCTCTTCCCCAATAATACCCCAAGCTGATTTGAAGAAAGACATACTATACCCATCAGGACTACGGGCTTTGTTGCCAGGGATTGAGAACAAAGCTTCTTTAATTTCATCTCTGATAACTGGATCTGAGAGGTATTTTTCTTGTGATGCATTTAAACAAGGGCCATTACTGATAATATTCATGTCTGGTTTGACAGTATCTGTTGCTGATCCCATGAGATTTTTGTAAAAAGAAATAAGTTCAGATGTTATCTTCTCACCATCAGTAAGTTTCTCTCCAGCATTGTTATAGAGAACCATTACTCTGTTTAGATGCCTCTTTGATTTAATAACAGAGTGAAAATAACTTGTGCATCTGTCTCCTTGTAAGCTTCATAAAATTATGGATTTTTGCTGATAGAAAGAAAGTTCACAATCCAGTAATTTATTGTAAGAAATTGTGCAATTTATTTCTTGATCAATGAGGAATTGATTGAGGGGATCCAATTGTAGATTTTTTTGCGCTTCTTCAAGAGCTAGTTTTGACCTTATCACTTGCTCACTAATGTTGTTGAAGTGCCTTTTGTTCAGATCCTTCAGAGTATTTTTTAGGATTTTGAGTTTTGTATAAACAGAAAACATGGCATATCCTTTTATATTTATATTCCAGACTGTGGATACAGTAGGAAATTTTTTTCATGGTTGATCCACATCTTGAAGAATTTAAATGGCTTCTTCCCTTGAACACAGTCATCATAGATGGATACCAACCCAGGAGAGTGATCTGAGAAATTTGGCAGCATGAATTCCATATAACTTGAGTTGTACATGTTCATTCAGTAACCATTGATTAAAGGTCTATCCAATCTACTCCATACTCTTGACGTTGAATCTTCCTCATTATTCCAAGTAAAGAAGCATCCTTCAACTTTGATATGAGAGAGCTAACAATCATCTATGAAGTCTCTAAAATCTCTAGTATCTGACTCAGTAAGTGTAGTTCCCCATAGCTTTTCCTTAGCACCTGTGATAGCATTGAAATCCCCACACAATAGCCATGGCTTATTTCCAATATTTTGATAAATTTGGATGAGGCTTAACCATAAATCTTTCCTTTTCTCCAAGTTATTTTGCTCATAAACAGAGGAAATGATACAGTCAATTTTCCCATCCATTGATTTAACTTTGCAGGTGACATGTTGATTTGTAAAATTATCTATTTGCACTTCCAGGAAGTTTGGATCCCATAATAGCAAAATTATTGCTTTGGTAGAGCTATTTGCATTAGAAAACCATTTCCAATTTCCAGCAAGTTTTTTGGCAAAAACTGGAATTTTATCAACCATAATTTTTATTTTAAGAAGAGCAACAAAAGTCAGATTATATTGCAGAAGATTATGCTTAACCAAGTATTGCTTAGAGGATTTGTTTAACCCTCTAATATTCCAAAAGGACCAATTTATATTTTTTTCATTCCCCCTCTTTCAAATGTAGAGGGGTCAAGGTCCAGATTATTGAGATGTGCAAATAAGTTCCCTCAAGAGATAACACTTCTATATCTTCTATTTTGAACTTGTGGCCAGGAGTTATCAACTTGTATAAGGCCCTTGAAACTAGCATTTGATCCAGCAGTTCCAGGACACTGATTTTGAATATGCACCACATGCACAGATCTGCATCCAGGATTACTGCTGGAACCTGTAGACCAATTTATAGCCTCATTCATTGTAGGTTTGTGAACATGCATTATATGCATAGACCTATGCTCTTCCATACCCCCCCCCCCCACCCAGATCTTGATGTACTTCAACATTTTGTCTATTAGTAAATCTAGATACAGATTTGTGCACATCATGCTCAGGACTGAGAGTTTTTCCATAGACAGGTTTTTGTGCATCATGCACAGGCCTATTTTTACTTGTGTTTCCAGTGTACTGAGGCTTGAGAGCAATCCCATGTGGAATTTGCAAATATTCCTAAGCACTGACTCTAAGTTCACCTTGTGTAACATTTTCCTCATGCTTATCCTTATTCCTTGAACCACCTCCTAGTCTAACCTGATTAGTAGCAAGATTTTGTTTTGGTATCCATCTTTGAGCCCTAGGAAACCTTTTACAAAACATTGTGTCATGTCCTATTAGCCTGCAACTTTCACACCATTTTGGCTTCAATTCATAAATCACTTTTTGCTTGATTATCATACCATTAGGCCCTTGTACGGAGATTTGATATGGAAGTGGAGAAGGCATGTGCACTTCAATAAGAACCATTACATGTCAGTAGCTATAGGTTTGCCAATTAGGCTAGCTATTTTACTGAGACTATTGGAATTCCATAAATTGAGCCTTAGAGCTGGAAATTGAATCCACATTGGGTAGATACAATCATTAATTTTTTTTAATTTCCTCATCATTCGACCATGTTTTCAACAGGAGGGGCCTAGAACCAAATAACCATGATCCATTGACAAGAATATCATTCATTTCAACCTTATTCTTGAATTTGAACAAAAAGACCCCTGTTATAAGGATGCAAATATTAGGAATAGCCCATTTAGCCCAGACTTTATGAATAAAAAATTCCATAGCATTGAACTAGACATGACTTGCCCAATTAAAGAGAATTTCCATATTGAATTTCCTTCGTTCCACTCCTCTTCATCAAAATCACAACATCTTAAGCCACAAAATTCAAGCTCATACCTACACCAAATTGCCTATTATCTGTGAAAAGACTTGCCCAACTTTTCTGACCAGGTTCTTGATTGGCAATCTTGGATTCCTTAGGAGGAAAATTAGAATTACCAGCATTTGAATCCATGTTCAAATCCTTAGGAGAGGCATTTGCAGGAAGAGGAACATTAGAATTAACAATTTTTGATTGTGCAACCAAATTCAAAACCTTAGGAGAAACATTTACATGATCTTGATGAAAGTTACTGTCATCAATCAAATCCGATGGATCAGTAATAGAAACTGAATTAGGATCAAGATAACTAGTAGCTTTCAAAGCTTGATGCCTAAGTGAATGAACAGCGACAGATTCAACTTCTTCAGCCCAAGAAACCTTGGTTGAACTATTTGCGACAGATTGAGAACTCAGAGTCTTACCAAGAATTTGACGAGATTGGATTCTATTCAGTCTAGGGGAGATGGGGACAGGACCAGGAGCAGAAATTAGCAAATCCGCCATTAGAGCGTTCTTCTTCTCTCCTCTAGGACCCGTTGACCCTATCAGATCCGATTCCGATGAGGATTCTTCACCATCATCAGCGAAGCCAGATTCATCAAGATGCACAAGAGAAATCAACCTTGAATTTAAAGATCGCAAACTAATTTCCAAGATTTTCTTCCCATTTTTCCTCTTGTTTTTTGCCATCTCAAAAACTCGGCGGGGGCGTATTTTAGAAAAGCAAATCGCCCGCTATCCTATGCCAGAATAACTACCCCTTGACCCAATACTTTTGGTTCGACAACTCGACTACT
>NC_033797.1:58819122-58838398 GCF_001876935.1 Asparagus officinalis
TGCTGTTTAATCACTTATTCCAAGTTTTTCAGTAATTTATCCCTCATGCCATAATCCTCTTATGCTATCACTTCTTTAGTTTATTGGATTACACTAGACATATTTCTAGCTTTTTTGTAACATCTTGAGGAGAAATTTTCAGGAGGTGAGACTTACTAGTATTGTTCATGAATGTGCTTAAGGAGAATTTTTTTAAGTAGACCTTTCATAAAAGTATTTACCAATTTTGATCTAGTTCCAGTCATGTTAGTTTTGTGTGTTGAAATTAGGTTGATTTTTAAAAAAAAAAGTTTACAAGCTCTATGGGATTGGCAATCTTGTAGATTTTATTTCTTATACAAAACTCTACAGGATTGACAATCTGTTACAGTTGTACTCTACCATAAACTGCAACTTCGTAACTTTTCACATCACCACCTATCATATATACATTATACTCTACCACAAACTACAACTTCATAGCTTTTCACATCACCACCTATCATATATACATCATATTCGCACTTAAACAAAGATCAAAACCTATTATATCATACAAAGCATACACAATAAAAGAATATAATTAAAAAATCATAAAATCAATATGTCCCTTATATCAATCCAACCACAAACTAGAAGCACACGATCCAAATATGATACATAATTCAAATCTCATATTATAACCTACATAATCCAAATGTGAAGAAAGTCACATATATCCAAGCATGTCTTCCCTCCTTCCTCTCACTCCTTATCCTTTCCCCATCTTGAGGCCATCCCCAAGGTTTAGCTCGAGCCTTGATGATCTCACTATCTATCTGTGTATGTAGCTATGTAAGTAGCTATATAAGTGGTGGTTGTGCATGTGATCGTCCTCTACTGATTGAGCATGGTGAGAAGTGCCAACTCCATCATCAAGTGCATAGTGAGAAATGTCAGTTCTATCATAAAGTAGGGTAGAATATCTCAGTCTATGCCTTCATCACTCATACGCTTCCTTCATGTGTTGATGTGATTTGTCCTCATGGCCTTCATGATCGTCGACATACTTCCTATAGAAGACAACAACAATCATCCGTCTGATCTCATCAACACCCATAATAATTTTGGATCATTAATATCAGCAATACTCTCATTTATATGCTCTTAGATCTTATCAAATGCTAAAATTTGCATTTTGGACAAAAGATAGACAGCTTATCAATGGTATGATTCCAAAAAATAATTTTTAATCGACTTTAAAAACTTGCATAATCTCTCTCAATCATTGCCTTGGGCATGTAGCTACCGGTGGTGGGCGTGGTATGAGTTTAGCTCCTGGGTGAGGGTCAAGTAATATCCATCTGCATGTGATATCCCTATACCAACACATACTCGCTCTTTACGTTATCAAAGGATTTCTCTAATGTTGTGTAGAATGTTTCCTATCATTTCAATTGTTTATGTATGCTTCATGCTCTCTTCTCTAATCTATACGATGTGATCCCTGCTTCACACACACTTTACTATTGGAACATGATCGGGCACATGCTGTGATAAATGAAATTGCTACAAAACACATTCGGGCACATGCATCTCTATAATCTCAAAATAAATCAAAGGTACTCCACTCCTCCATATGTCATCACCTTAACTATAAATAGGTGTAAGGGAATTAACAACATCAGACGTATATGGCATCCATTTGAACTAAAAAACATAACCACAAATAACATGAATTTGATATACAACATGATTGTAATATAAACTTTGAAAGGACTAGGAGAAAAATTAAACTTTCCTGTGTTGCATTATGTCGAGCTCGTTTCTATAAAAATTTGCATATCTGGTCAAGTTTCATAGTTAAACCTCTTCCCATTCCACTTATGATATTAAAAACATTAGAAATATTCATATGGAGAAAACTAAATAATAAAAGTAGTTATAATATCACAATTATATACATGCATCCTAATGAAAGCTGACTATCTGGATCGCACGTCATCTGTAGAGTAGGTTGACCAATATGTATGCATTCCTATAACCAAATCTGTAATAAGGTAATGAAAGCATTAAACTCATTATTCTCCATCAAGGATACCTTCACCAGATCTCTTTAAGGTATGCCATTACCGCACTATCCCACAAAAAAGTGCCATACAACTCCGAGCCCTCAAGAAGGGAAACCAATTACAATTTACACTATCTTTGCTTGAATGAGGAAATAGCATAGCACTTATCAATTACAATTTACACTATCTTTGCTTGAATGAGGAAATAGCATAGCACTTATCAATTACAATTTACACTATCTTTGCTTGAATGAGGAAATAGAATAGCACTTGCGCCTATTTTGATCCATCACACCTCAAAACACACAAAGAAACCAGTCTGCATGACCATCTGTCGCAATCGATCATCACGTATCTCCAAACTAGAATGACTCTACGTATGATCGACTAATGCGTGCTCTAGAACTATCTACATAGTAAAGTTTGATTACACTTTGAAATACACATATATAAATTCACGCAAAATGTAGAAAATAAATTCAACAATTTATTTTACCTCTTCTAACTCTATATTGTCAGAACAATAGCGCAACTGCAGGTGCAATACATGCAGGCTAATCGGTCTAGAACTCATAGTCTCTACTAGTAAAAATAATACAATAATTAGAATGCAATCAATAATAAATTAAGCCAATCTTAAAATGCATGGATATAATGAAAAGAATATAATAAGATAAATGATAATAAGATGGGTATGCTTAAAGAATGATAATAAGATGGTGGGGAAGAAGATGAAAACGTATAACATCGTTTCCGAACATAAATAAAACCAAACTTAAAATTTTCTAAATATTTTTATGTTACATATAAGATTCAAGCATATTTTGTCCACACAATTAAACCCTAAAATAATACAATGTTAAACTCATATAATCCGACTACACCTATCTTCTTAATAACTCATTCTCTTACTAGTTGGACATCATGATTTATTGTGGCCCTGTTAATTCCACCGACTACACCTATTTTTCTTTTTAGCTCCCTTCTCGCCCTTCATCTACAGTACCTCTGTGTTTATGAAAAGAGGTCGCCTTGTTTGTCTTTTATATTGTAGAGGTAATAATCATGGCCCACCATGCATCTAACTTCGACTATACTCTATCGAACGAAAACACTTATTGTACATACATTGGTAGTGATTACTTGAATACCACATAGTAGTAAATTCATAGTGCGAAATTCTCGCACTGGCCTCTTGATCAGAAGAAGCCACTATAACATGGGAATAATGAAGTGATTGCAATTATGAAATGTTGCAAGTACATTTTCATGTACTAAGATGAGCATGATCCACAAACATATTGACGATGTAAGGTCAATTTTCTCTATGTAAAAATCCTTTAATAACCTCCCATTCATTTGAACTAACTCTAGCAATACGACATAATCAGTTGAAAACAATCCGCTTTGTTAAAATATCCTTGACTTTTGGGGCCAATTCTGAGGTCACATTTGCTCCAAGCATATATCGCCTATTAAAGTATCTATTAAAGCTATAAAATATCTTTACAACCAAGGACTGTACTAGCATAGCTTGAGCTCCCTTAAGCACACAGTTAAAACTCTCAGAGTAGTTGGTTGTCGTCATACAAAACTGCTTCCAGCCATCTTTACATAAGGCCTACATTTTGATGGCCCTCAGACCCAAGCTAGTCTCACTCCAATTATGTGCATCAGACAAAATGGACTTAATTCCATCATATAGTTGCTCATACACTAATTTTTTCATTACACATACAGATTTCCAAAAGAGATTTCAAAGATGCATATCTCCATGTTTCTTCTTAAAGTTATCCTGGTATGTCTTAAGTAATACCAATGGTGATGATTTTACTGATATTTCTCCATTTCAGTGATAATTTATTTCATCCTATCTATGATGAATGTAATTGTCCTTACTCGCATGCTATGAATAAATATGTTAGTACATGTAAAAGTTATTCCTAGTATTTTGTATTTTCGACTTCAAAAGCCGCAAAAGCCAATGGAAATAAACCATCATCTGCATATATCCTAGTAGCAATGAGCAATTCACTTTTGTATACCATATAAATTCATGCCATTGATGCTAAAAATAGGACAATAAAATTTGAATCCCTTGATCAAAGGACCAAATGCCCGAAATACCCTTGTAAACCAACTATCTTCACTGTCAACTGACTCTGATGTAATATGGTACCTTCTCAGGACTTTTCTTAATTGGTTCAAGATAATGTGATAGTATCTCATAAGACTTGTCCCAATATCTAAATATTTTTGTCTTTACCTTCCTCCGAGCATGCTAAATAAGGATTGTTGCATGAGTGAACTCCATAATAGTCGATTATTTTAAATTGCTCATTAATACTTATCTCGACACATGAGTTAAGCTTCCAAAGAAAATTTTCATTTTCATTTTGATGAGCACCCCATATGTTGTTGACCTCTCTTGTTTTGATAAGGATTTACAAACAATTTACTTCTAATGTTGTTTGTCTAGTATTTGTGTTTTTGTATTTATTCTAGGCAAACAACAAGTTGGAGGATGGATGGAATCAAACTTTCACGATCTTATCCAATGGAGGTTGGCGGAATAGTGGAGTGAAGCCTTGCTATCAAGTTAAAGATCCAATTACAAGCTTCATCCAAGTCTACCAAGTTGAGCTACAATGAAGATCAAGATCAAGCTTGGGTAACGTTTAGTTTAGGTTTTATATTATGTGTGTTAAGTACTTTAAGCTCAATCATATATACACACACATTTTATTGGTTTCTATGTATATATATATATATATAGTTATATATACATACACATCTTGGTTTTTAGTTTTATCCACAAACAAAGTTTTTACAAATAAATTCCAAAAATTATGTATACATGTTTGTTTTCTATGTGGATAAGTTGTTTCGGTTTAATTTCATAGATATGAAACAAATATATATTCATATACATACGCATATGTTTCATATTCTATTGTATTTGTAAAAATATTGTATTCATTGTTTATAGACTTCATAATAATGGTTTACATCTTTCTTCAAGTCTATAAAATCATTTTGTAAAGTTTTAAAATATGGTTTAGGCAAAATGTCAAAATTCATATGTTTACATTTTTATGTTTTAGACCTCCTTACAAAATAATGGTATTTTATATTTGGAAAGTCCTTTTTAAAAACCAGTTTTTGTAGCATGTTTATTATCATGTCTACAAATTATTTCCCAAAGTTTTATATTTTTCTGATTTTATTTGCTATTTTTAAAAGAGGTTTGAAAATCAGATTTCTGTTTAAAACAAACTGTGTGCATGTCTTGAGTCGACTCATAAACTGTTGTGTAGTTTACATTTTGTTTCTGATGAGTCGACTCATAAACATCATGAGTCAACCCAGGCAGGTTGAGTTGACTCATGCCTGTCATAAGTCGACTCACAAACTATGCTGGAAAGTGTGTTTTGTTTCTGCTGAGTCGACCCATGACTTCATGAGTCGACCCATGAATGATGAGTCGACTCATGGATTTTATGAGTCGACCCATAAGTTATTTTTAACCTGTAATGGCTAGTTATGAGTCGACTCATGAACAGTAACGAGTCGACCCATAACACTGTAACGGCTATATTTGTACAAAATCAGATTTCTGATTCTTTAGTTTTTTGGTCTTTTCCTTTAGGGTTTTTGGCTGAGGTTTTGGGTGGCTATATAAACCCCCTTTGCTCTCATTTTTTAGTTTAACTAAGCGAATGTTTTAAAGAGGTTTAAGAAAGTTTTTAACAAGGGTTTAAAGTTTGTTAGTGTTTGTTTAAAAAAAGCTTTTAAGCATTTGAGAGTTTGTTTTGTGAAGAGAATTTCACAAGAGCAAGTAGAGATCATCCTTAGTGTTTGAGCATTCACTCTTCTCCCTCTCTCTTGTTATATATAGAGAAGTTTCCCTAAACCCAATCTAGCTTTACATTTATATTGTTTAATTACCATTTTATCAAGCTAGTGTTTATATTGAGTTTAGTTATTTTTATTTACTCTTTGTTTACACACACAACCATTGGGCTTATTGTATTTCCATACATTGTATAATTGGGTTGTGGGATTGTGTGACTTAGAGTGTGAGCCTACATTATATTCTCATCTATTGTAGAGAACAAATTTATATTTGTGTGCTTAAATTGTGAAGTTTACTTTGTAATACACCTGTACACCGAGAGGAGTGTGTGGTAAGGACGTAGTCGATACCAAGAGGAGTGGTGTCGGTGGCCTAGTGAGAGGTGATAATTCCGAGCACTTGAGGGAGGTGATACGTGAGGACCAACACTTGAGGTTGTAGCTTGTGTATGTACATTGTGAGGATTTGTGAGAGTTGTTGGTTGACTTGATAACCGAATGTGTAGAGTTTTCGGTTAGCTAGAAAACCGAGTGTGTAGAGAAGTTCTGGCTTCTAAACCGGGTTGTGTAGTGGATTCTCCCCAGGAGTGGGGAGCGGAGACGTAGGACGGAAGGTCCGAACTCCGTGATCATTTCCTTGTGTATGGGTTTGGCATTGGCGCATTTATTCTTGCATATTGTTATATCGTCTTTGTTGCATGATCATATTGTTTACCCTTGTTTATATTGTATATCCTTACACATATCTTGTAGCATATCATACTTGCTAGGATATATTTGTTAATTAGTTTTAATTGGTATAAAATCGGATTAGATTAGTATAAACCCTATTCACCCCCCTCCCTCTAGGGTTCTTTCATAGCGACCTTAGGGTCTAACAATTGGTATCAGAGCTTGGTGCTCTTCAATTTAAGGTTAATCTCCTTGAGTTAAAGATCCAAGTTATCTTTTTGTGCTAATCTTGTTTTGATTTTATTTGTATCATGCTTGCTCATATATACATTATGGATATGCACGGTATACCTTGTTTAGATTATGCCATCAATATTGCTCCTATATTAGATAATTTCCCCTATATCCAATGGTGTGTTAGATTTAAACTTTTTGTTCAATCTAGACACTTCGATTTATGGGAAATTATAGATGATGCTTATATTATGCCCACTTCGGAGAAATCCAAGTGGAATAAAAATGATCATCGTATGTTTACCATGAATAAGCTTTTGTTAGAATTTTTACATAATGCGTTCGATTCATCTATGTCTAACAAGCTTGATTCTTTTGATAGTGCTTACACATTATGGAAACTTATAGAAGCACATCAAGGGAATTTGGAAGCGATCCGACAAGCTTTGGAGGATTCTGCTTCTAGTTCATGTGGAGCTTCATTTTCGTGCACACGGCCACTAGGCGATAGCCCTAGTGTGGTAAGCGAGTCCGAATCCGATGATGATCTATCTATTAATGAACTCGCTTGTGTATATGATAGATTAGCGCATGCCTACAAGAAATTGTAAAATGATTTTATTGATTTAAAAAGTAAGCATGTTAATTTGAAATCCGATCATGAGTTGCTAGTGTCCAAATTTAATGTCATTACAAAAAAAATACTATGCTTAAAGAAAACAATGATATGTTAAATTTGGAAAATAAAAAATTAACCTCATCCATCACTAGCTTATCTCATGCTAAAAATAATTCCATGTTAGAAGTAAAGAACATACAAAATAATACTGCTTCCTTTATAAATGACTATTTATGTTCTACTTCTAATAAAAATGCATATATGCCTAAGAATGAAGAATTGAATCTTGTGAATAAACACATTTCATCTTTAGATTCAACTTTAAAAATATGCATTAATAATCATAAGAGGCTTATGGATATGTGTGCATTTCATCTTTAGATTCAACTTTAAAAATATGCATTAATAATCATAAGAGGCTTATGGATATGTGTGCCAAGTCTAAGTCATCATCCACTCATTATGCACACATATATAGCAAAGTTTACAAATGCTCTATTTACAGCCGAATAGGTCCTTTATCAAAATTTTGCTATGATACACACAAACATAAGAATGCTAATGCTCCTTGTGCATCTCATGTAGCTTCTTCATCTTGTACATTTACACATTCACATGCTCATTCTTACAAAGTTCATCATAAGCATGCTAGTGTGTTCAAGTGTGATCATTGTGGTCGTTTTGGTCATTTGGCCGAATATTGTTTTGATTTGAAAAGAAAATCATGTTTGCCAAATATTTCTAGTAGACCACATATTTTTAAATATGATATTTGTGGTAGATTTGGCCATTTGGCGAAGTTTTGTTATGATTTGAAAAAATGTTTAAACTTACCAAATTTCCCAAGTAAACCACCTTTGTTTAATAATGTTTCTCATTTGCAAAATAATTTTAAAAGACAATCCTTGTTTGCAAATGGTTCCCGTGCATGAGCTAATGGTCCACAAAAATAAATGGATCTCTTTCATTGCACAAATTGTAATCGGAATGGTCATTTGAGCAATTATTGTTATGACCAGGTTAGTGCACCAAATGTGCCCAAAAGGGTTCATAACCCAGCTTTATTGATAGGGGTCATGTCCCCAACCAATCCGGCACCAAGAATGCTTAGGTGCCAAAATCTTTTTAAAAAACCAAGAATTGTATTATTTTTATTTTTTAATTTTTCTTGGTTTTGAAAATTATGTTTTAAAATTTTTTTTAATATGAAAATAATTTTTCTTTGATCAATTCTTTTGTTTTCATGATCATTATTTTATATTTTTTGAGAGGTTTGTATTTATATAACCCCCGGGTTTTTTGGGTATTTATTTCCTAAATCATGTTTACCGGGTGCTAAAATAATTATATGGGTTGGAACAAGCTCAAGAGCTTGATATTGTTGCCTCTCTTAGAAATTATGTTTTGATTTGTTTCTTTGAATTCATTATATTTCACTTATATGATGATATTTATGTGTTTGTGCTTATAGATCATCTATTTGTGTCTTATAATGTATTCTATGAGTAGTTTGATCAAGTTATACAAAGAAAATTTTCTTCTTTGATCAAACATTGTTTTTGGACTCAAATATTGATTTATGACTTCATTTGAGTGATTTGTTTTCACTTGAAAACTTTTTTCATGGTTCTCATATTTTCCTCATTCCTTTGTTTTCATAAATCTATTTTTATACACTATGTTTTTATAATTGTGTAATGAGACACTTCTTTCATAAATGATATATTAATATGTGTTCTCATTGTCTTGTTTGTATGTGAGTTATGTTTAGCATATCTTTCATTTATGCTTACTCACATGTTTTTGCCTTAGCTTTCATTTCATATATTTTATATGGCATTTTGATAGGGGGAGCTATTCCCTATACTTGTTTTATACTCACTTATGCATATTGATAGGGGGAGATTTCGCTCTCTTCATTCTTGATTGTTTTTTTCCTTTTTGATGTTGTCAAAGGAGGAGAAATATTGTGAGTATACATTTCCTTATTTATATGCATGTGAATTATAATTTATATATTTATTTCCTTTCATGCATATATATTTTTTGTAAATTGTTTGTCATCATCAAAAAGGGGAAGATTGTTAGCCTTCTTGTTTTGATGATGATTTACAAATAATTTACTTCTAATATTGTTTGTCTAGTGTTTGTGTTTTGTATTTATTCTAGGCAAACAACGAGTTGGAGGATGGATGGAATCAAGCTTTCATGATCATATCAATGGAGGTTGGCGGAATAGTGGAGTGAAGCCTTGCTATCAAGTTAAAGATCCAATTACAAGCTTCATCCAAGTCTACCAAGTTGAGCTACAATAAAGATCAAGAT
The DNA here is from genome assembly GCF_001876935.1 of Asparagus officinalis. NCBI lineage: Eukaryota > Viridiplantae > Streptophyta > Magnoliopsida > Asparagales > Asparagaceae > Asparagus > Asparagus officinalis. The sequence goes on from NC_033797.1 coordinate 58,828,858, forward strand.
CAAGCTTGGGTAATATTTAGTTTAGGTTTTATATTATGTGTGTTAAGTACTTTAAGCTCAATCATATATACACACACATATTTTATTGGTTTCTATGTATATATATATATAGTTATATATACATACACATCTTGGTTTTTAGTTTTATCCACAAACAAAGTTTTTACAAATAAATTCCAAAAATTATGTATACGTGCTTGTTTTCTATGTGGATAAGTTGTTTCGGTTTAATTTCATAGATATGAAACAAATATATATTCATATACATACGCATATGTTTCATATTCTATTGTATTTGTAAAAATATTATATTCATTGTTTATAGACTTCATAACAATGGTTTACATCTTTCTTCAAGTCTATAAAATTATTTTGTAAAGTTTCAAAAATATGGTTTAGGCAAAATGTCGAAGTTCATATGTTTACATTTCTATATTTTGGACCTCCTTACAAAATAATGATATTTTATATTTGGGAAATCCTTTTTTAAAACCAGTTTTTGTAGCATGTTTATTATCATGTCTACAATCATTTCCCAAAGTTTTATATTTTTTTGATTTTATTTGCTATTTTTAAAAGAGGTTTGAAAATTAGATTTCCGTTTAAAACAAACTGTGTGCATGTCTTGAGTCGACTCATAAACTGTTGTGTAGTTTACATTTTATTTCTGATGAGTCGACTCATAAACATCATGAGTCGACCCAGACAGGTTGAGTTGACTCATGCCTGTCATAAGTCGACTCACAAACTATGCTGGAAAGTGTGTTTTATTTCTGCTGAGTCGACCCATGACTTCATGAGTCGACCCATGCATGATGAGTCGACTCATGGATTTTATGAGTCGACCCATAAGTTGTTTTTAGCCTGTAACGGCTAGTTATGAGTCGACTCATGAACATTGACGAGTCGACCCATAACACTGTAACAGCTATATTTGTACAGAATCAAATTTTTGATTCTTGGGCTTTTTGGTCTTTTCCTTTGGGGTTTTTGGCTGAGGTTTTGGGTGGCTATATAAACCCCCTTTACTCTTATTTTTCAGTTTAACTAAGAGAATTTTTTAAAGAGGTTTAAGAAAGTTTTTAACAAGGGTTTAAAGTTTGTTAGTGTTTGTTTAAAAAAAGCTTTTAAGCATTTGAGAGCTTGTTTTGTGAAGAGAATTTCACAAGATCAAGTGGAGATCATCCTTGGTGTTTGAGCATTTACTCTTCTCCCTCTCTCTTGTTATCTATAGAAAAGTTTCCCTAAACTCAATCTAGCTTTACATTTATATTGTTTAATTACCATTTTATTAAGCTAGTGTTTATATTGAGTTTAGTTGTTTTTATTTACTCTTTGTTTACACACACAACCATTGAGCTTATTGTATTTGCATACATTGTATAATTGGGTTGAGGGATTGTGTGATTTAGAGTGTGAGCCTACATTGTGTTCTTATCTATTGTAGAGAATAAATATATATTTGTGTGCTTAAATTGTGAAGTTCACTATGTAATACACTTGTACACCGAGAGGAGTGTGTGGTGAGGACGTAGTCGATACCGAGAGGAGTGGCGTCGGTGGCCTAGTGAGAGGTGATAATTCCGAGCACTTGAGGGAGGCGATACGTGAGGACTAACACTTGAGGTTGTAGCTTGTGTATGTACATTGTGAGTGTTTGTGAGAGTTTTCGGCTGACTTGATAACCGAGTGTGTAGAGTTTTCGGTTAGCTAGAAAACTGAATGTGTAGAGAAGTTCCGACTTCCAAACCGGGTTGTGTAGTGGATTCTCCCCGGGATTGTATTTGGGTTTGGCATTGGCGCATTTATTCTTGCATATTGTTATATCGCCTTTGTTGCATGATCATATTATTTACCCTTGTTTATATTGTATATCCTTGCACATATCTTGTAGCATATCATACTTGCTAGGATATATTTGTTAATTAGTTTTAATTGGCATAAAATCGGATTAGATTAGCATAAACCCTATTCACCCCCCACTCTAGGGTTTTTTCATAGCGACCTTAGGGTCTAACACTTATCATATGTACTCTTAAAGATACCATAAGCGACCTTCATCAATTCAATAACCGGCATTGATGTTTTGCCCTATGAAATTACAAAGCTATTAGAAGTGGTAGTTGTAATATGAATTTGTAGAATATTAAACTTTAAATATTCTATATGGTATCTCAGCAATATTGACCCTTGATCGTGACATACGATCGTGAACCCATGTAGTGGTCGTACTTGCGGCATAACCGATTTTCTTGTCCATTTAAAGATGCTTTTTGTAATAAAAATATATTTTAGTAATACATATAATAAAGTACTATGTTAAAATTAAAAAAACTAAAATCTTACTTCTGCTTTCTTAGTGTCCTAAGAGATGAGAAGCGTTGTAAAATGATACCGATCCACCCTAGAATCAAGAACATAAAACCTTTGCTAATCCTCTGCATATTTCTTGTAGACATTGTGCCTCAGCTCATGTCTCCACTATTTGAATGTAGCTGAAAATGTCCCATCATGTCCACGAATATAGTTCCATCTATTAAGATCATCCTCAAGGCAGTAGTATTCTGCAAAATTGTATACATAAAACTGGAATTCACAATGGAAAAATAAATCAAAGAGTAAATTAATAAAAACATACCATGAGCTTCTCCCATATTTCTGTAAAGATTATCTACGGAAGCTCAATGTAGGTAAAGAATGGGTTATAAATATCTACTTTCCATACTAAAACTCTAGTATAGGTATTGAGTTTAGTAGCCCATGGTCCTTTTTCCACCCTTACGTTACTCCAATCAAGAACAACTCTTTGTCCTTTCAGTATTTTCTTTGTTTGAGGCTTGTTCGCATTGCATCTCTTCTTCTTAGTTGGAAACTCACTGCCTGCTAAGACAACGAGAAAAAATATTAATAACTTTAAAATTTTAATTGTAAAAACTAGAATTATTAAATTTATCCTTATCAATCTCTCTATTCTTTGTTGTAATTGCATTTTCTTTTCTGGTTTCTATTAAATCACCCACTTCAATAATTTTCTTGTTGAATGTGAATTGAGCTACTCAGATCTAGACTTATGAGATGACAAATATCAGGTGTAAGATGCCGAAAAATGGTTGGCCATTCATCACAGGAAGATGATGTCTAGGAACCACCTGTAAAATTAAAGATGATAATCAATATTAAAAAATTGTTAAAAAACTATGTAATATTAACTACTAAGTACTGGTATAAGGATATGGTGTTGATGGTTTTCTAGAGGATCTAGGTACAGAATGGCTCGAGCCTAATCTCTAAATGTGATTGATCACCTAGAAAATTGAAGAAGATATTAAAGCAAGAAAATGTCAAAAATAATAAAAATAAATTATCAATATAAGGAGATGATATTGGCAATCTCTTCTAAAAATAACTGTTGTTTGGGGTCGTAGATCATGATCAATCATTCCCCTTAGAAAAAAGCCTCTTATGTCTCATTTGCAATTTCAATTAAGTTGTTAATATGTATAAGAGGAAAGGTGTAAATGCTTCTAACAAACATTTATTTATTGTTTAATTTAGTTTTTCGCTTCTCATTTTTTAACTTTAAATAATTTAAAATTTCCTACCTACTACATCTTGCTCTTTATGTCTTATACAGGATTGTATCTTTATCATTTTCTCTAAATTTGCTATGTGCTTTTGTTTTTCTTTTCTACTAGAATTTGAGCTAGAATTATTGCCTTCAATTAAAATCAAAATGTTAGTCTGAGTCTCAGGATCAGATATTTAAAGGGTGATATTCTGCGAACATCATCAAATGAATCAATAGGTTCACTCTTATTGTCTTCATCAGCCTCATCATCGTCTTTATTGTCATTAGGTAGAATAATACACCTTGGCTCTTTGTACAGAATGACCCAATAAGATGCAACCTTTGGATTTTTCATATAGAAACACTAATCTGCATGTTCTGTAAAGATGAACTTATTATCTTAATCAACTTCTTTATCAAGATTGGCAAATGTAAACCTATATTGATCTAGGCGTGATTTTGCAGGAGATCACCGAACCTTAAACATCATGTAACTACATTGGCTTTCCTTACAAAATTCGTAAACTATCTTCATAATATCTTTCAATTGCCCATAATATATATGTCGGCTTTCTGTTGCCTTTAGTGATGAAGTGTATGTATGCTCTCTCCATCAAGAAACTCTACTCTACATGTTGGCATTTTTGAAGGTCTTTCTTATCCTTAGAGTAGAGGATACAATCACTGGGACACGCATCAATCCCATATATTATAATCAAGTCCTAAAGTAGAAATAATCTTCTTAGCCACACGAGTTGTTTCTGGTATGTTATATTTTCCTCCAAAAATTATTATCCATAACAAATATAGAAGCATTTTAAAATATTCGTTAGCCATTTTGCTAAGTTTTTTAATATACAAGAGCCAGAACAGAAATGAGAACCTAGAGAACTCAGTACAACCATCATACAAGTCATTTTCACTATTTTGTAGTAACTTCATTATTCGATTCAAATCCTCAAAAATGTGTGTACATTTTTCAAATCTTCTGCATCTTCAAGATCTTCAACCTCTTCAGCATCTTTAGTATCATCATCCCTCTTCCATAATATATTCTATACGAATGGCTAAGATATCATTGAACATTATTTTTGTATCATCTATCCTACCATGATCTGATGCACCCGTATGCACATCTTGTTCTTCTTTTTCATTTAACCTTCCCTATGAAACGACCAATATTTATAGCTCTCATCAAGTCTTGAATTTGCTAAGTTCTTTGGTATATCACTACTATGTACCAACTTTAAATTTCTACATATACAACAAGGGCAGTTCATCACACCATTACTTAAATTCTTTGAATTCATCATGGCAGAGTGCATGAGGTCTTCACATCCATCCTTATATATATTGTCACAAAATCTTTGAATATGAGGAATATCTATCCATGCCTTATCTGGAATTATCATTATCTATAAGCTATATCAAATTGTTAGCTTCTCATTATAATACATTCATGCATCCATTGTATACATTCATAATTTATCAAGATAGAAAAATTCTAAACTTAAATTAAAAACTTAGGTTGATTTAAACACTCTAGCGAGTGTTATAGGAAAGGCTTCTATCCCATTAAGAATATAGTAGTGCATACATCTATTTTTATATACTATATGCATCTTCATATCTAGAAAAGTTCGACATCACCTACCAGCTATTCTACGAGTACACTATGTAGATGTTATTATGCTTAACAGTAATGGATAGAATGCAAAATAACATACGCTTTTTGTACACAAAGAACAATAGGTAAGTGCTTCTGAAACTTTCTAGAAATAAAAATGCATAAACTATACAAAGATAGTTGCCACGCTAATATATTCCTAATCTATCTGAATTGGACAAATCCAATAATTATAATTTCAAATGCCCACCACCTTCTATTTATAACATAAAGTAAGTGTTCCTTTTTAGATAGAAAAACATAATTTCATACCCAGAATGAGCTGTGTATTTTATATTAGAAGCCCAAATGATTGACAATAATTATTGGAGGTGAGCCCATAGATAACATTAACTTTTTACTCACCTAAGATGAACATATATAACGCATTATTGTGTTATATATCACACTGGTTCTGAAAAACATAATTGTTTGACTAAAGCATACTTTTTCACATAACAAACAAACTTATAAAACACACACACACACACACACATAGTTTATAGGATTAGTAGGGGGAAAGCTAGTTTTATTTAATGCTATTAGCAATATTAGAGTTATTAAAGTTTACATTGTGGGGAATCACATTTAAATTCTTGGGGCAAGGCTTAGTAGGGTAATTAGCATATTTAAAGTAATTCGGTCTAGGTTTAGTAATAATGAAATGTTACAGTTCTTTGGTTAACAATATATAGTTATTATTTTAACAATAATTAGGACTAGGCATACTAGAGTAATTAGCCTAATTAGAGTAACTAGGGTTAGTTCTATGAATTAAAATTTATATTTGTGGTTAAGAAGTTATGTAGTTAGTGTTACAACAATTTGGGCTAGGCTTAGGGTCATTAGACTAATTAGGGTTAGGGGGGATTGGAGTAAAGGGTTAGGTTCATTAATTAGGGGTAGATTTAAGGTTAACATAATATAGTAACTAGTGTGACAATGATTAGTGCTAGGCTTGTTAGGCTAAGTAGTCTAATAAGAGTAATTAGGGTAAGGCCTATTAATTAAAGTTTATTTTTATCAAGATATAGTAATTAGTGTTATAATAATAATTAGTGTTAGACTTATTAGGTAATTAGTCTAATTATAGTATTTAGGGTTTACGGCTATTTATGGTTTTAGATGTAATTATTGTTGGGATTAAATTTAGGGTTACAGCGCTGGTTATGGTTAGGATTGAATACAATTAATAAAAAATTGAATAAACTATAGATCAACACTTAGAAGTTGCTCAAAATGGTAACTTGTTAAAAGACATTGCCTTTTTCATAGATCCGAACTAAAAATGATCTAGAGAGCTCACGGTGGCAGTAGGATCTAATGAAGACGGAGGCAACAACAGTCAAATTTGATCGATAAGGAGGCGATGGTCAGATCTGCTTGAAGCTGCGGCGAGATCTAATGAAGATGGAGGCTAAGCTTTGAGGGTTAAGGTTTGAGGGGGAGGATCTCGATGGCAGAGAGTTTGATGGAGTGGTTAGGGGACCGGAGCTAATGGAGGAGGAGAAGGTAAGGGCAACGAGAGCGATTCGGGTTAAGGTTAGAGTTTGGGGAGGGAAGAACAAGGGCAATGAGAAGGGGCGGTGACGATAGAGGAGGAAGGGGATCATTGGAGGAGGGAGGGGTTTTGAGAGAGGGAGAGAGGTGAGAGCAGCCACCTGGGTTTTGGTGAAAAGTAAAAAGAGATTACTCTTTACACTTTTCACCAAAAATTCTCGATGGGAATTTTTTGGGCTGTCTAGGATGGTGGCAGTATTTATAAAAATCGAAAAAAGTGTCCATTTAGGAAGGCATCCTAAACTATTGCGCCGGCTAGGATGCAACATCTTAGACAATTATTTCTTAACAGTTCTAGTCCATCTAGTTTGTGATGTATCCTAGACGGGCCTATATCCATCTAGGATGGGCTGCCTAGGATACAAGGATCTCTAGCAGTGTTAACGGTTTTCTCACTCCTCCTTTATATATGGGCATAGTATTATGATCATAGGCAATTTCCCCATTGTATAAACAAACAAGAACTATCGAATCATTCATCGTTACCTCTAAGAAATAAAAAAATTTCAACATAAAAAATATTACAAGATGTAAATTACATATAAAACCAAACATCTACCCATTACCTGACCCTAACTTTTACATCATTTTCCCTAATGTTTTCTTTCCAAATTAAATCAAATTTTCTCTGAAAAAACCCATTTCAATTCCCTAAATTATAAAGAAATACACAAAATTTTAATAAATTATCAAAAAATTGCCATTTTAACTCCCTAACTTTTGCATTATTTTCCTGATATTTCATTTCTCAATTACATACAAAATTTTTAAAATCCCTAATATTAATCCAAATAATAAACTAAAACAAGCTATTGGGGTTGAAATAGATGGTAATATGTGAAAAATTAGAATTAAATTTGAAGAAATTACCAAAAAAATATGTCGAAAACCTAAGAATGAACTCTACCAAGCCACGAGGCCAAGGGGGAGTCAGCGACGGTGGGAGATGGTCAACGAAAGTGGTTCGAGATGGAGTGATGGTCGTAGTAGGTGGATGGCTGAAAACCCTAGGACTTTGGAGAGATAGACTATGTGACGTCCCAGAATTCACACAAGGCTGTAGTCCAAGGTCAAACCCAGATTGTCAAACCTGCCAAGCACCAAACTCCATGCTATGACATGTTTCACCATCACAGTCATGATCTCTCTAGTGGAAATAACAAATAGGTGAAGGTACAAAACAGGCAAATAATAGAAGTAGTACAAAATCAAATATGTACAGAAGAAGTATATCAACAAATGAGCCTAACTAAAATAGAATGAAAATATCTGTAAGTCTAAAATATATCTCAACACAATTAGTCAAATGAAATCTCACTAAGGCACTCAGCCTCTACAAAATGAATACAACTCTAAAGTCTAAACAATGAAAATGAAATCTCACTAAGGCACTCAGCCTCTACAAAATGAATACAACTCTAAAGTCTAAACAATGAACATAACTATATAGTGGAGCTTATGAATACAACTCTAAAGTCTAAACAATGAACATAACTATATAGTGGAGCTTCAACTGCTAAAACTATGCAACGACGACTATGCTAGAACTCCGTCATCCTGCAGCTCTCTGAAACTCTAATCTGCTTGAAAAATATAATTTAAACGAAAAGAACAACAACAAGAGCATCAGAACGCTACAACAAGATCACCTCCATCCGCCCCCAGGAGAAGGGCTGCTAGATAAAGTGGAGGCTCTATCTATTAAACATAGTCTACCTATATCATTTTCCACGTATCTAATAGAGTTAATATTTAGACACCTACAAGACGAGACGTAGTACGCCTAGCGAAATAATCCAAATGAGGAAACCCTTATATATATACCATATATCTCACATTGTAGATCCCTAAATACCAATTCTAACTCAATGAATGAAAACAACACTCAAAAGAAATACTCCAAGCGTAAACCATATAGGACTAATGTCACAATATCGAACTACTTCTCTAGTAGTTAGCGCAATAATAGGAGAATATCATCCAACTCAAAAATCACCATAGGCCATATCATGTATGCCACAAATTAAGGAATGTGCCCTACTCATGGGTAATCTAACATGGGAGTAACTATAACTGATGATACATATATGTGTGCATCTCTTTATGCAATAGTAATACTCTTGTAATATTCTTACTCAATCACTCTGCGGTAATAGGTTTTGTCTCCTTATTCCGGATACATAAAATGACGATACTTTTGTAATACTTTTACTCAATCGTCCTGTGGAAATAGGTTTTATCTCCCTATTCCGGATACATGAAATGATGATACTTTGTAATCTATTACTCAATCGTCCTATGGAAATAGGTTTTATCTCCCTATTTTGGATACATCAAATGACGAAACTTTTGTAATACTCATACTCAATCGTCCTGCGTTAATAGGTTTTATCTTCCTATTCCGGATACATAAAATGACGATACTTTTGAAATACTATTACTCAATTGTTCTACGGAAATAGGTTTTATCTCCCTATTCTGGATACATGAATAACTATACTTCTTTATATGTGCTTACCAATTCAATTTGCGACAAATGTATGTTAACACAACATAAACTAAGCATACGTGCACATATCTCAGTGTGCGTGTCCATAACTGATGTTCAATAACATCTTAGATGCTAAACAACTCTTAATCATTGTAATATAACAGTACAGGATCGATAAACTCTCTTGAAAATAACAAACAAGAGCGAAACTCAAGAAACTTTCACGTTATATATCAATTATTTCAAATCAGCACAT
>NC_033797.1:58838408-58850028 GCF_001876935.1 Asparagus officinalis
TTCCCTAGACAAACTCTTTTTAAGAATAGTTTTTTGTTTTGGAAACTAGATTCACATAACTATCATTTGGCACTAGTTTGGTTCAGTTTGGAGTTTATATAATATCTCTAATTTCTAGTTAAACATTATATATGTGCAGCAGTTTTTCTATAGAATGTATCATCAGTAAATTGAGTATATATTTATCTAGAAAAACTATCTTTAGGAATGGTTTTCTGTTTTGAAAACTAGATTCTCTTATCTTTCAATTGGAATTAGTTTGGTTCGATTTGGATTTCATTTGTTATTTCAAATTTCTAGTTAAACAGTATATATGTGCAGTAGTTTTTCTACAGAACATAACAAGCATGATTATTTGCACAAGAAATCATATTTAAACCTTCAATCATATTTAAAACATACTGAAACATATATAAAACATATAACAACACTTAAACTTTGATAATTAGTCACTAAAATTATCTCGAACATAAATCAAACTCTTATGTTAATCTAATTAGGGTTTTTTCAACCTAATTAACCAAAATTTTCAATCTAAAGCATGAACTTTTAACATATTAAATATAAGCATGATTGCCAAATAACTTAGAAAAGATATACATTCATTAAATCATATTTTTAATACTTAGGTATCACAAACCTAGGGTTTTCTCATCTTTAATCCACATGTAAACTCAATTAAATGTTAAATTAGGGTTTAAACATGATTAGAACATGATTAACAAGTTAAAAAATGAAATTTAAAGAACCCTAATCACCATGATCATGTTTCTATTATAAACAACAAGAAAAACATGTAGATCTAATATTTGTTTAAGATCTAACAATAAAAATCTAATCTTTTTTCACATTAGATTAAGATCTAAGCATGTAAACACAATTTTAACTTTTAAACTAGTTATTTAACTATGAGGATAGGTTTGGATGTAAGTGATCTTGCCTTAATATCATGTGCAAGCCTCTGAAACAAATAGCAAGCAATCCACAAGTATAAACAACCCGTTCTCCCTCGCCACACATCGATGATCTCACCCTTGTGTCAGTGTTTTGATTCACAAAACTCTCCAAACTCATAAGAAAAAGATCTAGGGTTTTTAAGGGGAGAGGGTGGCTGATAGGGTTCATAGATATAATAAAAGAAAGGAATTTTTGTAAAAAAACATAGGTATTTATAGAGGCAAACCCGAAACAAACCTATTTGACCTGAACCAGGAAACCTAGTCTGACTAGGAAAATAACCTTCGGTATTTTGGCTATAACTTTCTCATCCGACCTCGGAATAAGGTGATCTAAGATTTGTTAGAAATATATTGAAGAGATCTACAACTTTGATATTTTATATTTTTCAAGATTCTGATTGCATCGGTATACAAAACATAGAAATTTATAGCTGGTCATTATTCCCAGATTTTTACTCTTTTGGCCTTTGTGCATGTTTTGTGCATTTACACTCATATTTTCATAAATATACATTGAATTGATCTTAAATCAATTATTATCATACTCAAACATCAAAATATGTTATTTTTTACTATATAACATATTTATCATTATTTATCATAAAATATTCAAATGACAACAAGTCCATGGAATTTGGAATCCCATGACTTTAAAAAATATCCAAACTCTCTGTAAAAAAAAGGGACTGGTACTCCCATATTTGTACAGAGAGTAATTGCCTGATAATGAATGTCTATCCCATAGACTTTTATATGTAAACAAAGTCTACGGGATTGGCAATCCCAAACTTTGTTTACATTAAAAGTTCACAGGATTGGCAATCCTGTGTATTTTAATTCTTTAGTTAACTATACGGGATAGGGAATCCCATATACTTTGTAATAGTTTTTTTCAAAATTGACATAGTTTCAACATAAGATGCTAACATGGCTGAAACTAGGCCGAAATTGGTTAATATTTTGAGAATAGGTTAAAATTGATAAATACTTTTATGGAAGGGTCTATTCCAAAAAAAAAGGTTCCTGCCAAATAAAAGCTAGCTGTGGTTAACACTTGACTAATCAATGAAAACTTCGAGAATCAAACTCAGTGCTCATTGTGCTTAAGTCGAGCCATGTGACTTATAACGTACATTTATAATAAGCATTCCTCGTGGAACTATTAGCTTTTACCAAGGTACTTGTGATAGTATAGGCGCAGATGGATGGATAGATTCTGTAAACTTCAACAATGAGTGATTAAACCCTTCTAATTTAAAATTATACGTTAGAAATAGTATATTGAGGTGAACCATGAATTTTCTCAAATACATTATTTTGGCCTATGATATATGCGTAAATATCTATAACGAGTTGTATTATTTTTACAAAGCTTAATTGCCTTGACTTTATATATGTTCAAGTCCTAGAGGTATACTATCTCAGGATAGATGTTGGAGATATACATAGTGGCAGGCTTTTTATGGCGTTCTTTAGCAAGCGATCTCTGCTCTGCTAATCTACGCCTCCGCTGAGAAAAAAATAATGAAAAAAAGAGAAATAGTGGGAAGAAGATCATTGATCTTGATCTAATGGCATCAAATTCAAGTCTCTTTCCTTCTGCTGATCAATTTGATGATGGAATAGCTAAAGATGATGAAGTTCTCAGCTCGGATATAAGAAGAAGAAGAAATTATTAGTGGAGATTCTTAATTCTATGATCCCTAGTAATGAAGCTCAGATGATTGGTGCTCAGATCCGTCACCTAAGTAAGCCCCCTCCCCCTCCCCCCTCAACGAATGAAGTTAGTAGATTTATGAGGAAATTTTGGGCTGATGATTTTGATCTGGAAAATTTTCCTTTTCCTCAGCAATCAATTCTAAAATCATCAAGAAATCTTGATTTGAAAACAACTAATACTACTGTTCTTTTGAATTCAGGATCAATTTCAGAAAATATTTCTGTTCCATTGATTTCAACTGATAATTTGGAAAATGATAACATTCTAGAATCTCTTACCAACTCTAATTCTAAGGTAGAGTTAGTTCAAGAAAAGAATACTAAGAAAAGTTGGATGAGTTTATTTGCTGATAATAGAAAAGTTGGTAGTGGTATGGATCTCAGCTACTCTCCTTGTACAGTTGATGATGGTATTGTGAGTTTATTTGCTGATAATAGTAAAGTTGGTAGTGGTATGGATCTCAGCTATCTAGAAATTTTCTCTTGTGGAACAAGTTCTTGGTCTAAGTGTTAAGTTTAAAGCAATGTGTCATGCACTGCTTCCCAAAATACCCGGGTATCGGAACGTGAACAAGTCCGTAACATATTAGATTAAGGAGAATAAATAAAATAATCATTTCTCCTCAACCTAATACGCTAAGCGTCTAGAAATAAATATAATACAAATACACAGGTCCCCGATCACAGTTAGCAAGAATATAATAAACAACATAGAATAGGAAATAGACATATCATCAAAAGTAGATCATCCGAGACATAAAAATATGGGTCAAACATGCCCTTATATAAAATTGAACAACTGAATACTAGAGAAATATAAAATACATCGTTCAACAGAAATAGAAGGGAAAAGACTATAAAAACAACTAGGATCATCAATTAAGACGAGATACTAAACTTCGGCCTATTCTTCAACTCTATCTGTAAGGCACTCCTGCTGAGAATCCTTTGGCTCCTGGCGATCTCCTAGCTGAACTTGTTCTTCCTCTAAGTCTGACGTACACCAGAAAAACATGTATACGTCAGCGTGCATGGCACATGGTAAGATCCCACAAAACAAATAGAACGAACGAAAACTCAAGCAGAAAACAATACGATAACAGAAATGACAAAAGGACGTACAACTAAAAATTTAACAAAATCAATCAAGTAACAAGTCGATCATGCAGCAAACGATCAGAATAATCATCCAAATAACAAGGTCATACAACTAGATAGAATTAATACTTAAAAATCTACAACAAAAGACGTAGTACGTCAAGCGAAATAATCTAAACAATAAAACTCTAATGTATATAACATATGTCTCAAATTGTAGATAATTAAATATTAATCCTGATCTATGTATGAAAAGGAATACAACTGGCCTATATCTTACAGGAATTCATACTTAGCCAAGAAACAAGGTCATGTAACTAACCATCCTAAAACTCACTGGTCCACATCTCTATAAAACTAACAAAGTCTTCCAGAAAACACACAAGCATATTATACATATTTTACATATTATTTGAATTGGGGAAGAATATCTTTATGTACATAATCGGGTCCCCGTAAACCTATTCGGGGGCCGCCTTCAAGTCAGATATTAGCCCTCTGGCCCATGTATATAAAATTCATGATATCACGATAACAGGAAAGCGATGTGCCCCTTTATATGCATGCTATATTCTTCGTCCAATTCCCCTTTATAACCTCATGTTGTTAAATTAATTTAAATGACCGTACATGAAATATTGTGCACTAGCAACGGAGTTACCGTTTAACGACTTCTGTAAAAACTATAAAAGTAACCATGATCCATAACACGTCCGATCAAGAGTGCATCGTCTAGTCAATGCTAAAATAGTAATAGTCAAGGAAACCTCATACTGGGATATCGATATCAAGGGAACTCGGGACTCCTCACATCAGGATATCGATGTCGAGTGAGTATAGTCATGCTTTGAAACACACTTATAAATCATACTTTTAACAAGAGTCGTCTTCATGTACAGTCTCTCCTATTGGATAACAACTAAGTGATAAGGCAATAAGCTTCCATAATCATACAGGTCAAACACAATATCAAACAAGATAAATACTAAGTGTATAAATAAGGGTGTCAATTTGTTGGTATTATTGTAATATGTGACAAATACATGTAACATTCGCATATTATAATATAATAAAAACTTTTAAAATATCTATTATTATAATAACTCAAAATAAATTCTTCTAATTCTAAACTAATCTTGTAAAAATCATTAATTTATTATTTCAAAATAATCCTTTACAAAATAAATTCCTTAAATTATTTCTCATAACAATTATTCAAAAACAATCTTTTTCCAAATCAATTATTTTTAAAATTGTTTCTCATTATATCAATAAATAATCCTTTAAAATCATAAAATTATTTATTTAAAATAAATCCTTTTACAAAATAATTTCTTTTAAGATATTTATTATCATAATACTTTAAAACCAACCCCTTTTTCAAAATAATTTCTTTTCTTATCATAATCAATCTAAAAATAATCTTTATTATATATTCTTTCTTTTTAAAACATTGCAAAATAACTCTTTTTACAAAATAATTTTCTTTTAAATTATTTATCATATTATCATTATTAATATCAACCATCAATAAACCCACACAGTTATCACAATATTCATACAGTAATATAATCAAATCAGTCAAATTAAAGTATATAATTATTTCATAATATCTAAAAATTGGAACAACGAGTCAAAGAATATCGAGATCTTGCCTACGAGACCGTGGGGGTCTGATGATGAGGCGACGTCGCCATTGCTTGCTGTTCATTGTTCGGCGATGCACGCGACGGTTCGTCGGGCTAATTTGTGGAGTTGGACTACGGCGTCGGCGACGGTTGAGGGTTGTCGGAGTTGGCAAGCGAGCAATGGCGAAGGAGTTTGACGGTGTTGGGCGTGGTGGAGATGGCTCGGTTGGTGGTGTTGGTCGGAGGACAAGGAGGACTATAGGAGCTCAGCGAAGTAAGCGGGTTGTGGGGTCCGGCGGTGGCTGTCAGTGATGTGCTAGACAGCGATTTGAGAGGAAGAGGAGAACATGGAGATCTGGGGTGCGGTGAGCGTAGCTGTTGGGGGCTCGGATCTAGGTCGAGGAACTGGACGGTGGTGAGGCTTTCAAGGCGGTCGGAGCGGCTGAGCAGCGTCGGAGGCGGCAGGGACGACGAGGTCAGGAGAGCGGGCTGTAGGCGGCGGTGTTGGGCTGCAGGGGAAGCTCGCGGTGGCGCGGGAGGAGGAGGTAGCGACGGCGAGAGGCGTGAGAGAACGGGATCTGGAGGAGAAGTCGACGGCAAGTGAGGGAGACGACGGTGCAGCGGTTTGGCAGGGCGCGACGAAGCGAGTGGGGTGCCTGTCGGTGAGGACGGTGGCTGGTGACGACGTACGACGAAGGAGTAGGGAAGGTTGACGGGCGAGAGAGGGAGCGGCAGGTCTCCACAGATGGGGCACCGGAAGGACAGGGGCGCAGACAGGTCGTGGAGGAGGGAGCGGCGGGTCATGGTCGACGGCGAATTGCGAGAGGAAGAGAGGAGAGGAGAGAGAAAGAGGAGATGATGTGGTGGTGGTGGGTTTTGTGAACAGTAGAGAGAGAGGAGATAGTTATTTATATACTTATATAATATTGGTTAGGGTTAGGTATTTAAACGAAATATAATTAAAATAAGTAGTTACGGGTATTTAAAAATTAAAATAATTACGGAATAATTATGTTCAAATAAAAACGTACCAGTTGTGTTAATACAACCACTGATATGCACCAGAAGGAATAATACAAGAAATTATACAATTAAACAAGAATAATTAATAAAAATATAATTACTTATATTTAAAAATTAAATAATTATAGGATAATTATCTACGTGATAAAACATACCAGTTGTGCTAATACGATAGTTGATACAAAATAATTAAAATAATACAATAATTTACACAAATAATACATAATTAATAATTCAACATAATACACAAAATAATATGTAATAGTAACAATAATACAACGTATTATTTAAAATAATACATAATAGTACCGATAACATAACAGATTAATTCCAAAAAATTTTACCACACAAAATACATTTATAAATATTAAAATCATTTAAATAAATATAAAATTTAGATTTTAAAAACATAGAAAAATTC
Organism: Asparagus officinalis; assembly: GCF_001876935.1. Taxonomy (NCBI): domain Eukaryota; kingdom Viridiplantae; phylum Streptophyta; class Magnoliopsida; order Asparagales; family Asparagaceae; genus Asparagus; species Asparagus officinalis. The sequence continues at coordinate 58,845,257 of NC_033797.1, forward strand.
TAGAAGCCCGAGAAAAATACAAATACTCTTCTAAAAATCATAATTAAATATGTTAAACTACCATAAAATTATTTTAACTAGTATCAAAAATTCATGATTCTTACATTCTACCCCCCTTAAAACAAATTCCGGCCTCATAATTAAAATAAGATATGTATGATATCATATAGTAATCTTTAAAGCAAAAATAATACATATAATAGCTAATAATAGAAAGTGAAAAAGCATATCAATAATGGACGTAGATAAAAGACATAAAATATATGCAACAATCATGTAATTATGTATTCATAATATTTACATAATGAACATTATATCATTGTACCTGTTAGAATAACCAAATATAATACAAAAACTATAAACCCAATATACATAAAGAATAAACATAATACAACATATAAACTGCCAGTTATTAATATCAAAAATAATAATTAAATATAGACATAAACAGTTAACTAAAATAGTAATGCAGAGATTTTTGTATATGAAAAATTAATAAATACAGTAATTGAAATAATTAATGAATAGACAATAAAATACATTATCAAAGTAAAATATACACAACCTAACAAAAGAAAAACAACTAATAAACACAATAAAATATCTACAATGTGCAAAATCTGTAACTAAGCTGTATAAATTTATATCACTCATTTCACATCCTATAATAAACTATGAAACTATTGATGAAATGCAAAAGAAATAACTATGTTAACTAATAAATAATATAACCCAAATAACACAAATAAACAAATAAATTAATAAATTAAAGACAGCATAACAACACATATAAGAAAAACATATAAGTTGATAAATAACCAAACGATAATGATAATAAAACCCGTACATGAAAGGTAACATATGACCAAAATTATGTGGTAACACACATAGCAAACATGTATAAGTAACATGTATACTATGTAGGATTTATAAAACAAATGTGTTTGGGGAGAAAGTTGATGTCTATATTGATGCATTCATTACAACTTCAGTTGTTACAATGAAAACAAAAAAGATAGTCTTTTTATAAGACTCTTACACAATAAAAATAAAAATTATAACTTTCCTTTCAACAAACGCAACAGACGTCTATCCTCCGCTGTTTACGTGGGATCTTGGCTTATGACCGGGATGTTAATATCCATGGACTATCAAACAATCAGATCAGATCTAGAGCTTCGTTGATTCATGAAGGAATCGAAAAACCAAAGTAATTATCTCAGTAACAGCGAGATAATCACTCTTCTCGAGATCACCACAACGGGGCAATCTTAAGGGAAGGAAACGGGAACTATAGATCTGGCGAGCTCCTCTTCTTTATGCTAACAAACTCGATACGATCTCCTCCTCTCTTCTAAAATTCATGCTCCTTTAGTTTTCAATACAGCAGGGCTTCGCCAATGCTCAAGAATTCTAGCTCTTAAAAAATGAAGGCCCTGAGGCTGTATTTATAGGCTTTGGGACCTCTATTTTAGGATAAGAATGATCAATTCACTTATCTTCAGTTATAACCACTTAATCATGTTCTTGGATGATATTTTATTAGTTGGAACAAATTCAGGTGGTTAACGGTCGAAAAACAACTTAAATCTGCCAAAAAACTATTTTCGGGGCTGCGGACACCCGTGGGTGTCTCGGCCAAGCCTTGGTTGAGACACCTCTTGGTGTCTCGACCAAGCCTTGGCTGAGACACCTCTTGGTGTCTCAGCCAAGCTTTGGCCGAGACACCTATGGGTGTCTCGGCTAAACGCTGAGACACCTCTTGGTGTCTCAGCCAAGCTTTGGCCGAGACACCTATGGGTGTCTCGGCTAAACTTTGGCCGAGACACCTATAGATGTCTTGCTGAGGCCTGGAGCATTATTCCGCGCGTTCTGTCTATTTCCACCATATCTTCGTCATCCAAACTCGGAATTACGTGATCCAAAGTACGGAGGTAAGCCGACGAGGATATCTACAAGCTCCCATATTTGAATCGCATAGGGGTGAGATAGGACACGAGGGGTGCTTCATCTTTTAAAGCGACGCATAGCTCCCGATCAGCTCGTATCTTCGTTATTCTGTAATTCCGTTACTTTTAACGATTCAACGACATTACTTTATACACTCGTCAACATCAATTAAGCTTCTGTGACTCAGATAGTGATGTTCATTATCTTCTCTCAGCTTCGAGCTATTTACGGGAACCTATAGGCAATTTTTAACGCCTATAGATACCCCCTCCAAATTGTTTCATTCTCGTTTCTTTTATAGAAGAGCCTGAAATACTGTGGATGTGATCGGTCCAACCTTCAGTCGGTGAGAAAAGACCTGTAGTTGGCTTTGATTTTTGACTTCTTTGATTTTCAGTCTATTCAATATTTTGACGAATAGCTAAAATTCCTCCGGCGTTGCATTTATCGTCTAGCCGTCATCAAAGTCTCGAATCAAAATTAGTGAGTTGGTTTTGGCTCGTGTCATTGAGTTGACTTTGAACTGACTATCTCCATCGTAATGCGTTGACCTATGTTGACTCAGAGCTACGCGTTGACCGACATTGACTCAGAGCTACGTGTTGACCGGTGTTGACTCAGAGCTACGCGCTGACCGGCATTGACCTTAGGGTTTCGTATCAATCGGTGCTGATTTGTATTGACCTAGAGCTACACGTTGACCAGCATTGACCTTAGGGTTTCATATCGATCGGCGTTAACTTTCATCGTACAAGTTGACTGGCGTTGACCTAGGGCTACACATTGACCGGCATTAACCTTAGGGTTTTTCATCGATCGGTGTTGACACAGTTTATACTCGTACGTTTGCTGGAGTATACACAGTTTAAGATCTTAAGACATAAGAGCAGGGCGGTCCCAAATGTTAGGGCTGTAGGACCACTTGTTAAAGCTAATTCATCTGTATGAATGGATCTTATCCTGAAGTTGTCAAATCCTTGAGTCGCGAGACCAATTAATGGAATTGGTGCATCAATGACTATCGTATTTATAGAGTTTTTAGCAAATTCTCAGCTATCAACGGGTTTGATTAACCTTTACCGACTATTGTTTGAGTCGAGCTAGCATACAAATTGTTCAAATCCGTTCCGCACGTAACGTTGTGCTAAAAGGGTTAACTCTTTAGTTCTACGATATTGAATACGTAGACTTCGTCTTTCTCCCGTGAAAAGACTAAACGGCAACGTGTATTAGACGTAGACTTAGGATTTTTGGTAAATCCTCAGCCTTCAACTGATTTGACATGCCTTTACCGATTACCGTTTGAATCGGGCTTGCATGCGGATTGTTTAAGTCCGTTTTGTATGTGACGTTGTGCTAAGAGAGTTAACTCTCCTAGTGCTACGATATTGAATATGTAGACTTCGTCTTTCTCAAAGGAATAGACTATCCGGTAACGCGTGTTAGGCGCTGACTTATCCCTTTTTAGGCTTCGGGATAAAAGTCCCTAGACTTGGATTCTGGTGTCTTCTTTAATTGGTGAAAGACTAAACCAACAATTTGTGTTAGGTACTGACTTATCCCTACTTAGGCTTCAGGATAAAAATTCCCGTACGTGTAAGGCACGGATTATGGTGTTATTAATAACAACTTACCACAATGTTGAATATGTGGGCTTTTGTTCTTTTTATGGTCAAAGACTAACCGGTAATGCGTGTTAGGCGCTGACTTAACCCTACTTAGGATTTAGGATAAACTTCCCTAGACTTGGATTCTGGTGTCTTCTTCAATCGGTGAAAGACTAAATCGGCAACGCGTGTTAGGCACTGACTTGTCCCTACTTAGGATTCGTGATAGAATTCCCTGTACGTGTAAGGCACAGATTATGGTGTTATTAATAACAACCTACCACAATGTTGAATATATGGGCTTTTGTCCTTTTTACGGTCAAAGACTAACCGGCAATGCATGTTAGATGCTGACTTATCCCTACTTAGGCTTCGGGATAAACTTCCCAGACTTGGATTCTGGTATCTTTTTCAATCGGTGAAAGACTAAACCGGTAACGTGTGTTAGATGCTGACTTATTCCTTCTTAGGATTCGAGATAAAATTCTCCGTACGTGTAAGGCACAGATTATGGTGTTATTAATAACAACCTGCCATAATGTTGAATATGTGGGCTTTTGTCCTTTTTACGGTCAAATACTAACCGGCAACGCATGTTAGGCGCTGACTTATCCCTACTTAGGCTTCGGAATAGAATTCCCCGTACGTGTAAGGCACAGATTATGGTGTTATTAATAATAACCTACCACAATTTAAAATATGTGGGCTTTTGTCCTTTTTACAGTCAAAGACTAACCGGCAACGCGTATTAGACACTGACTTATCCCTACTTAGGCTTCGGGATAAACTTCTCTAGACTTAGATTCTGGTGTCTTTTTCAATCGATGAAAGACTAAACCGGTAATACGTGTTAGGCGTTGACTTATCCCTACTTAGACTTCAGGATAAAATTCTCCAGACTTGGATTCTGGTGTCATTTTCGATCAGTGAAAGACTAAACCGACAACGCATGTGTAGGCTGGCTAAAAATCACAATAGATAGTTTATCCTCCATCAAACATCGATGATGGAAGTTACAATCTGATGACTTCCAGAAGGCTACAATTTGAAGACTTTCACGTAGATCGCTGAAGGTTATAATCTGACGACCTTTACGACAACCGATGAAAGCTCTAGTTCAACAGCATTCATAATCAACATCGGGAGTTACAATCTGACGACTCTCATATTCTCAAGGGGCCAAGACGAAGATTACAAGACAATGATCTTTGCAAC
>NC_033797.1:58851028-58870902 GCF_001876935.1 Asparagus officinalis
CTCATCTTCCCTCCTCAAACCCCCTACCGAACCAAGCCTAAATGTTAAAGCATAGCAAAAATAATCTATTTGTAATATTCAAGAAAAAAATAATTTTTTTAAAAAAAATACATAAATTATTATAATTGTTAGGACTCATGTTTATGGGCCTGCTCTCTAATCTAGTTATAATGATTTAACAAACAATTTATAACTGTGTGTTTCAAGTGTTTTGTGTTTATCATATATCCAGGTCGATGATATCTGAAATGAAGTCAATACAAATCAAGTCAAAGTTTCAAGAACAAGCTTCATATGCAATTACTTGGGTATATTAGTTTAGGATTTATATATTGTGTGTAAATACTTTAAGCTCAATATTATGCACACACACATTCTTTGTTTTATCACAATTTGGTTATTTTTATGAAAATATTATGTTATTGGTTTATGGACAAAATTATCCCTGTATATATTTTTTATTAAGTTTATAAATCAATGTAAAAAAGTTTCATAACATGGTTTAAGTCAAATGTCAAAAATCAAGAGTTTTATATAAACATGTATTTGTGAGTCTTTGCAATGGTTTAAGTCAAATGTCAAAAATCAAGAGTTTTATATAAACATGTATTTGTGAGTCTTTGCAAAACAAAGAGTTTTCACATGTCAAAAATCAAGAGTTTTATATAAACATGTATTTGTGAGTCTTTGCAAAACAAAGAGTTTTCACAAATGGGAAATGATATTTTAAAAATTTCTTTTGTAACATGTTCATTTTCATATTCATAAGCATTTCCCTAAATTTTACATTTTTTTGAATTTATTTGATATTTTAAAAAGGGGTTCAAAGTTTATTTACTGTTCATTATATATCATGTGCACGTTATCAGTTGACTGATGAAAAGTATCAGTCGACCGATGAAAGTGGGTGGAAAAGCAGAAAGTTTCTGCTCAGTTGACTGATGAACTATCAGTCAACTGATTCAGGATATCAGTCAACTGATGAGTTCATCAGTCGACCGATAGCGGATGAGCGACCTATAATAGTCAGCTCATCAGTCGACTGATGGCACTGTAATGACTAATTTTCCAGCCTGCGTGATTTTTGGGTTTTTTGTCTTTTTGCTTGGATTTTCTTAGTTCTTGGGCTTTATTTCATGAACCTATATATACTTCTTAGTTCTTGGGCTTTATTTCATGAACCTATATATACCCTATGCCCTCTAACTTCTGAATGATCTAAAAAAAATTAAAACAAGTTTTACAAGTGTTTAAGGGTGTTTAAGAGATTTTCAAGTTTGTTTTGTGTGAAAAAAATTTCACAAAGAAGAGGCTTACATTTTCGATTTGAGGAATTCAACCTCATCCCTTTATCTACATCTATTTTTATGATTTTAGAGAAGTTTTCTAAACTCAATTATCTAGCTTGTTTATTCTTAAATTGTCATATTTATATTTGCTAGATCAATTTTCGAGTTTGACTTTATTTATACTCATTGATTACCTACACCCACTTGAGCTTAAGTGTTTTCATACATAGTATATTGGGGTTGTGAGATTGTATCTTTGGGTGTGGGCTTAACTTAGTTCTTATCCTTGTAATAGAGAACAAATCCTTTAGTTTGAGCTTTGTTGTTGAGATCACATTGTAATACACAAGGACACCGAGAGGAGTGGTTGGGAGAGACGTGGTCGATTCCAAGAGGAATGACGTCGGTTGTAAAGCCTAGGGAGAGATTATAAATCCGAGTGCTTGAGGAAAGCGATACGGGCTAGGCCAACACTTAGAGGGTGTGTTGTGTGATTGCATTGTGAGTGTTGTAAATGTTTTTCGGTGAGCGTTGAAAATCGATTGCGTAGTATCTTTTGAGATAGTGGAGATTCTCCTCGAGAGTGGGGAGCGGAGACGTAGATTGAGAGTAACCAAACTCTGTGATCACATTGTGTGTTTGCATTTGTCATTTATCGCTATCTCATTTGCATATTTGTTCATGTTTATATCACTCTTGTTCAATTACATATCTTTGCTCATAAGTTGTTGAATATTATACTTGCTAGGATATAATTGTTAATAAGTTTTGAATTGGCATTAAATCAGATTAGGTTAGCTAATACCCTATTCACCCCCTTGTAGGGTGATTTCAATAATATCTATAAATTAATTTTTATTAAATTTGTGGAAAGTAAGTTAATAAGATAGGATTTAAAACTATAAATATTCCTTAATCTATTAAACAAAGAGTACAAAAATAATATCGAAATATATATTTTGTTAAAAAGGATGAAATTAGTTTTAAAATACTAACATTATTGCAAATGAAATAAGTCAATATCATTTCTTTTTTGGGAAAATTGTGTCGAGGCTCCAAAAGTAGGGACTTCATGTGACCACGCCCCTTGTATTTTTGCCCCATGTGATTCAGCCCCAAAAATTACCATATAATATTTCAAGACCCCTCCATGTCAGCAATACAAAAAAAGATATTGTATTTTAGAAAAAAACCCAAAATTGCCCCTCCACTTATCTTCCCCAGACGTCTGGTCCCCAAATACATGGAAAGTCATGTCCATTAATGCGATCTGACAGAAAAAATGGAGGAAAATTTCCCGCCTTTTTTTAAACTCTTTCATGAGCAATAACTCATGTTAGTTCTAAGTTATTAAATGTTAGTTCTAACTTATTTCATGTTAGTTATAACTTATTTCATGTTAGTTCTAATTCATGTTAAAGCTAACTTTAAGTAGAACTAACATAAATACTTTAGGCTACTTGGTCTAGTGGTAAAGCTTGGAAATTTGGAGAGGAGGTCAGAAGTTCAATCCCCTACAGGTACAATATATATTTGAAGGTCTTTGATTGGATCTTGGGCCTCTTGGGCTCTTATGTTAGTTCTACACACGGTATGTTAGTTTAACTCACCACACGTTAGTTCTAGTTCTAATTCATGTTAGTTCTAGACTCTTAGGCTCTTATGTTAATTCTAACCCACGGCATGTTAATTCTAACTCACCGCTTGTTAGTTCTAGTTCTAATTCATGTTAGTTCTAGGCTTTTGGGCTCTTATATTAGTTCTAACCCACGGCATATTAGTTCTAACCCACGACATGTTAGTTCTAACTCACTGCTTGTTAGTTTTAGTTGTAATTCATGTTAGTTCTAGGCTCTTGGGCTCTTATGTTAGTTCTAACCCACGGCATATTAGTTCTGACCTACGGCATGTTAATTCTAACACACTATTTGTTAGTTCTAGTTCTAATTTTAAAAAGAAGAAATTATTTTCGTGTTAGTTCTAATATATATTATGTTAGTTCTAATATCTGTGTTAGTTCTAATGGATTTCGTGTTAGTTCTAATGGATATTATGTTAGTTCTAATCCACGTCATGTTAGAACTAACATAATATCCATTAGAACTAACACGAAATTCATTAGAACTAACACAGATATTAGAACTAACATAATATCTATTAGAACTAACACGAAAATAATTTCTTCTTTTTTAAATATAATAATATTATATATAGCATAATTTTTTACCAAGGAATTTACGCACCTAGGAATAATTGTTAGAACCAGCGTCAATTTAACACCTCCTAAATTTTTTTACATTTTTCCATCCAAACATCTCCCACAATTTTTACATATAGACCAATAAACTAAAACCAAAAACATCCAAAACCCCCAAACCCCCAACTACTGCCAACCCTTACCGTTCTTCTTTTTTGGTCTCACTATACTATTGTCCGCCTTTGCATTTCCATAAGGGTTTGAGTGGCTTCCTCTGTGATGCCAACGCCAGATAAACCGTCTCTGTCCTTCAGCTTGTCGCGATGAACGACTTCGTAGTCGTTAACGAATTCTGCTTCCCTGGATGATATTTTTCCAACAAAAAACCTAGCACTGTTAAAATCTGACGAGAAATTTAAAAATTCGGGAGTTTCGGTGGCTCCTAAGTGGTGGAAGAGAGAGAGAGAGAGAGAGAGAGAGAGAGAGAGAGAGAGAGAGAGAGAGAGAGAGAGAGAGAGAGAGAGAGAACTTGAATAGGGAGGGGGCGCAGTAACCGAGTTCAGTCCTATCAAATGGGAAAGTTCGTAACTTCCACTAGGTTTTTTTTTTTGAAAATCGATACTTTGGGGCCTCGTTACAACTACTGTGTGTATTTGGGGCTTATCCACATGGGATATAATACAAGCGGCCTCGTCACATGAAGTTTCCCTTCATTTTTTCCCTTCATTTTTTCCCTTCGTTACAACTACTGTGTGTATTTGGGGCTTTTGGGGGCTGGACACATTTTTCCCTTCATTTTTTCTCCTTAAAAAAATAAGCAGTGATTTTGATTTTATAAATAACATAGTTTTGTCTCATTCATCACAGTTAAAAATTTTAATTTATTCGTGCTTTTTCAATGTCATGTGTACTTGCACGTGCTGAGTTTTCTTAAAGAAAAAAGTAAGGGTAGGTGAAAATGAAAGACCCTAGAGGGTGAGTGAATAGGGTTTATGCTAATCTAATCAGATTTAATACCGATTAAAAACTAATTAATAAATATCCTAGCAAGTATGATATATGCAACAAGATATATATGCAAGGATAAGTAATATAAACAAGGGTAAACAAAATAGACAAAGAGGCAATGGCTAAATAAGATGAACAAAAGAGTGCGCCAATGCAAACTCAAACAAGTAATATGATCAAGGAGTTCGGACCTTCTGTGCTACGTCTCAGCTCCACACTCTCGGGGAGAAATCCACTATCACACCGAGTTTTTAACGCTCACCCGAAAATGTTTACACCTCACACTCGGTTTTCTAGCTTACTGAAAACTTTACAATCACTCACAATAAACTACACAACTACCACATCAAGTGTTGGCCTCTTACGTGTCTCCCTCATGTGCTCGGAATTATGACCTACCTCTAGGCATTACCACCGACCCCACTCCTCTTGGGACCGACCACGTTTCTCACCTCTATACTCCTCTTAGTGTATTTGTGCAATATAAAGGGAATCCTCACAATAAAGCTCACAAGTATAAATTTATTCTCTATAATAGATGAGAACACAATGTAGGCTCACTCTCAAGGTTACACTCACACTCAAGGTTACACTCACTCTCAAGGTTACACTCACACTCAAGGTTACACTCACTCTCAAGGTTTACACCTCACACTCGGTTTTCTAGCTTACTGAAAACTTTACAATCACTCACAATAAACTACACAACTACCACATCAAGTGTTGGCCTCTTACATGTCTCCCTCATGTGCTCAGAATTATGACCTACCTCTACGCATTACCACCAACCCCACTCCTCTTGGGACCGAGCACGTTTCTCACCTCTATACTCCTCTTAGTGTATTTGTGCAATACAAAGGGAATCCTCACAATAAAGCTCACAAGTATAAATTTGTTCTCTATAATAGATGAGAACACAATGTAGGCTCACTCTCAAGGTTACACTCACCATAACTCCAAATTATATAATATGTGAAAATACTTAGGCTCAATGGTTGTGTGTGCAAGCAATGAGAAAATAAAATCAAACTCAATTAAAGTCTAACAAATATAAATATGACAATGTAAATGTAAACAAGCTAAATAATTGAGTTGAGAAAACTTCTCTAGAGCAAGAGAGATAGAGATGTGAAATGAAAAGCTAAAACCAAAGATAATCTACTCTTCTTATAAAACAATCTTCACAAAACCAATTTTGTAAACAAACACTTAAACCACACTTAAAACTTGTTTTTAAACTCTCTTTTCTTAGTTCAGAAGTGAAATAGTATGGGGGTATATATAGGATGAAGAAACAAAGCCTAAAACCCAAGTGAAACCCAGCAGAAAGACAAAAACAATGAAAACAAAAAACTAGTTATTACAACATCAGTCGACTGACGGGTTTCATCAGTCGACTGATGAGCTGACCGTTATAGGCATTTTCCAGCTCATTAGTCGACTAACGACCTTATCAGTTGACTGACGACCTTATCAGTCGACTGATGGCCTCATCAGTCGACTGGTCAGTCGACCAACATAAAAAAAGAAACTATTGACTATTCCAGGCATTTTCATCAGTCGACTAAATACTTGCATCAGTCGACTGATAACACATTATCAGCCTGATTTGAATAGTAAAACTGATTTTTAAAGTACCTTTAAAAATAACAAATAAATTCTAAAAAATATAAACTTTGGAAAATGATTGTAAACATGTAAATGAACATGTTATAAATTTTTTTTTGGAATTCCACTTCACATTTGTGAAAACTTGTTATTTTTCAAAACTAGTCCAAAACATAAATATGAACAACACTTGTTTTTGACATTTTAGCTAAACCATATTTTAAAACTTTACAAAATAATTTTATAAACTTAATAAAATATGTATAAAGTGATATTAAAGTCTATAAACTAATAAAATAATATTTTTACAAAAACACCTATATTTTGATAAAATCAACAAATACGTGTGTGAATAATATGAGCTTAAAGTATTAACACACAAGTATAAACCTATACTACAAATACTATAAATTATATACCAAAGCTTGAAGGTCTTCAATGAGCTTGACTTGGTAAACTTACGGATGAAGCTTGAACTTGGATCTTCAACTTGAATTGCAAGGCTTCAATCCACTATTCCGCCAACCTCCATTGATATGATCGTTATGACGCAATTCCATCCAACCTCCAACACATTGTTAGCCTAGAATAAATAAAAAACACAAACACTAGATAAATAATATTAGTTGTAAATTGTCTGTTAAAACATCATTAAAACAAAAAGCCAACAATCTTCCCCTTTTGATGATGACAAACAATTTACAAAAATAGATATGTATGATATGAAATGAATATGTAAATTTGAATTATCATGCATATAAACAAAGAACTATATACTCACAAGATTTCTCCCCCATTGACAACATCAAAAAGAGAAAAATGATAAGAGAGCGAAAGACTCCCCTACCTGCAAGCACGATAAGTATAAAAACACATATAGGAAAAAGCTTCCCCTATCAAAATACCTTAACGAATATATGCAATAATGACCAAGACAAACATGTGAGCAAGCATAGATGAAAGAAATGCTAAACACAACTCACATACAAAAATACATGAGAGCACATATAGATGTAGCAATATGAAAAATTGTGTCTCAAAACACAAATATAAAAACAATGTATAAATAGATTTATGAAATCAAAAGAAAGAAAAACATGATACTCATGAAAAAAAATTAAATGAAAACAATTCAACCAAATGAAATCATAAATCAAGTAGAATCTCAAAAATGATGTTTGATCAATAAAAGAAATCTTCTTTGTAAAACTTGATCAAACCACACATAGAATACATTATAAAGTACAAATAGATGATCCATAAGCTCATACACACAAATATCATCATATAAGTGATTTATAATGAATCCATGAACACAAACACATTGTTCATACCAAAAATCAAAACTATAAAACAAAACTATAAAACATATAAGAATCATGAACTATGAATTTTTAAAATTAAAAATTAAATTATTTTTACTTTTTCAAACAAAGTAAGTGAATATATGTATGTGGTCTAGCCAGTGTGTCTTCTTTTGGCGGTTCGAGATACTATGTCACCTTTATTGACTATCAATCAAGGAAGGTGTGGATTTACTTCATGAAGCACAAGTCAGAGGTGTTCGGAGTCTTCAAGAAGTGGAAGGCCATGGTGGAGAACGAGACAGCTCTGAAGGTGAAGTGTCTAAGATCAGACAATGGTGGAGAATACGAGCTGGAGGAGTTCAAGAGGTTCTGTGCTACGAATGGTATTCGCTTAGAGAGGACTACTCCAGGGACACCACAACAGAACGACATTACGGAGAGGATGAACATGACCTTAACGGAGCGTGCCAGAAGCATGCGATTACATACAGGTCTGCCTAAGATATTTTGGGCGGATGTGGTGCATACGGCGGCTTATCTTATTAATCATGGGCCATCAGTTCCCTTGGATTTTAGGATTCCAGAGGAGGTTTGGAGTGGAAAGAAGATAAATCTCTCACACTTGCAGGTATTTGGTTACGTGGCTTATATTCATATTAGTGATCATGTCAATGACAAGCTAGAGGCTAAGTCATAGAAGTGCACATTTATTGGATACGACATTGATGAGTTCGAGTATCGTCTTTAGGATAAGAAGAACATGAAGATCATCAGGAGCTGAGACATCATATTCAATGAGGAGGTGATGTACAAGGATAGGAAAAATGCCAAGGATAGCCAAAGCAGGGGGAGCAACACGTTGAATGTAGGTGATTCTGAGTATATAGATTTAGAGGAACTTCCAGATAGGAGTGATGACGTTTGTTCTGATCGAAAAACAGAGGAGGCTCCAGGTACAGAAGCAACTACTCAGGACATGTAGCTTAGGATGTCATCTAGGGAATCCAAACCGAATCCTAAATATCTTTCATCTCTTGATTACTTATTGGTGACAGATGGCAATGAATCGGAGTGCTATGAGGAGGCTATGCAAGTGAGTGAATCTCAGCAGTGGGAGCATGCGATGCAGGAGGAGATGGATTCTCTACTCACAAATGAGACATGGAAATTAGCCCAGCTACTTGCACAGAAAAAGGCTTTGCATAACAAATGAGTCTATCGGGTCAAACAAGAGAGTGATAGAAGCAAGAGGTTTAAGGCCAGATTAGTTGTAAAGGGGTTCCAATAGTAGGAAGGAGTGGACTACACGGAGATATTTTTCCCTGTTGTAAAGCTCACAACTATCAGGATGATATTGAGCTTGGTGGCTGTAGAAGACCACTTCCTTGAGTAATTAGATATGAAGACTGTCTTTCTTCATGGTGACTTGAATGAAGAAATTTACATGAAGCAACCTGTTGACTTCATTGAAGAAGAAAAGAAAGAGATTGTGTGCAAGCTCAAGAAGAGCTTATATGGTTTGAAACAGGTTCCGAGACAGTGGTACAAGAAGTTTGATAATTTCATGCAAAACAATCGCTACAGAAGATGCAATTCAGATCATTGCTGCTATTTCAAGAGGTTCGAGTCCAACTTTATTATATTGTTATTATATGTTGATAACATGTTAGTAGCAAGATCATATTTAGAGGAGATAAATAGTTTGAAGAAGCAGCTGGCAAAGGAGTTTGCAATGAAGGATCTAGATGCAGCAAAGCAGATTCTAGGGATGCGAATTAGTAGGGATGAAGCTGAAAGGACGTTAAGGTTGAACCAAGCTGAATATACCGAGAAGGTACTTTAGAGGTTCAATATGCAGAATGCTAAGGTTATTAGCACACCATTTGAAAGTCAGTTCAAGTTATCTAAGGAGCAATCGCCTAAGACAGATGCAGAAAGAGAGTATATGAGCAGAGTGCCATATTCTTCGGCCATTGGAAGTCTCATGTACGCGATGGTCTGCACGAGGTCGGACATTACCCATGTAGTGGGAGTTATGAGCAGGTTTGCAAGCAATCTAGGGAAGCAGCATTGGGAGGATGTGAAGTGGATATTACGGTACTTAAGAGGGACAATGAACAAGCCACTATGTTTCAGGAGAAAAGAGCTGGTGCTGCAGGGATACGTGGATACAGACTTCGCTGGTGATCATGATACGAGGCGAAGCACCACGTGATATGTTTATATCTTAGTGTCGGTGGCAGTGAGCTGGGTCTCACGTCTGTAGAAGATTGTGACTTTATCTACAACCGATGCTGAGTATGTCGCGGTAAATGAAGCAAGCACGGAGATGATCTGGTTGAACGAGTGCTTAGAAGAGTTGGATCTGAAGCAATGGAGAGGAGTTCTTTATTGTGATAGCCAGAACGCTATACATCTTGCTAAGAATCCAGTTTATCATGCCAGAACAAAGCACATCGATATACGATACTATTTCATACGCTCGCTGATTGAAGACGAAAAGTTACACTTAATGAAGATTTTGGGGAGTCAAAATCCGGCGGACATGTTGACGAAGGTAGTCACCATTGAGAAACTAGAGTTGTGTGCAACTTCAGTTGGCCTTCACGAGTAGAAGATGAAGGTGGAGCTACACTAGGAGGATCAACGAGATCGTCGGGATGTTGATGATTGAAGAAAGGATTTTTCAGGGAGGAGAAGATACTTGCGAAGAAGGGAAGAGTTCGGGTGAACTCACTGATGGTGCTTTGGTCTCCAAATGGGAGATCGTTAGTCTGAGTGTAGGCCCAAAGTTGAAGCCGAAGATGGAATCAAGAAGATGAAGAAAAATGAAGGAAACATGAAAACTGCAATGAGGTCGACCATGATGCTCTCGGTGGTCGACCGCGAACGTGCACGCTGTAGGCATCGAAAATTGCCTATAGGTCTCCACGAACAGCTCAAAGCTAAGAGAAGACGATGAACGTCACCATCTGGTTCACAGAAGCTTGATTGACGTCGACGAACGCTTGAAGTGACTCGGCAAACTATGTGAAGCAACGGAGTTTCAGAATAATAAAGATACGAACTGATCGAGAGTCCCGCGATGTTTACAAAAGGAACAACGCCCTTCGTGTCTCATTCATTCAACAGATGATCCAACCATCGGAGCTGATAGAACTCCTTGTCGGCTTTCCAACGTACTTCGAATCACTCAAATCCGAGTCCGGACGAAGGAATTACAGCAGAAACAGATGAAAACACCAAAAGGAGTGTCTCGGACCAACGAGACACCCTTCGGTGTCTCGGCTAAGGCCGAGACACCCTAGGGTGTCTCGGCCCAAATCGAGACACCCTAGGGTGTCTCGGATCAATAGGAGACACCCTAGGGTGTCTCCAATCAAGTAGAGATACCCTGGGGTGTCTCCAAGGCAGATTTGGGCTTCTAAGCGTTTTTAACCGCTCCGTTATCC
Organism: Asparagus officinalis; assembly: GCF_001876935.1. Taxonomy (NCBI): domain Eukaryota; kingdom Viridiplantae; phylum Streptophyta; class Magnoliopsida; order Asparagales; family Asparagaceae; genus Asparagus; species Asparagus officinalis. Next base: position 58,861,890 of record NC_033797.1, read on the forward strand.
TCTCAAGCCTATAAATACAAGCCTTAGGCCTCATTTTTTTGGATCTGGAATTTTGGAGATTAGGCGAAGCTCTGCCGGATTGAAGACTGAAGGTGCACGGATTTCAGAGAGGAGGATGAGAGATCGGATCGAGTTCTTCAACGCAAGAGAGAGAGATTCTTCAGATCTGCAGTTCCCCGGGTTCGTTCCTTAAGATTACCCCGTTGTGGTAATCTTAAGAAGAGTGATTATCTCGCTTCGCCGAGATAAGAGCTACGGTTTCTCGATCCCTTCACGGATAGACGAAGCTCTGCCTAATTTTTCAGCAATCAGATCTGATCGACGGTGGTCCACGGATAAACCCCGGCACAGGCAAAGATCCCATGCAAGCAGAAGACCGATAAACGATCTCTGCGTTTGTTTGATAAAGTTGTAAACTTTTTTTTGTTTTCATTGTGTAAAAGTCTTATAAAAAGACTGATTTTTGTATTCGTTGTAAACGTCTGAAGTTTGTAATGAATCTCGCAATGAAACAAGCAACTTTCTCCGCAAACAAACTGGCGACCACAGTGGGAGCCAACAGCTTCGCTGCCGAAGCTGTCGTCCCCCAGCCGATGATCAAGATCCCAGTGCTCGAGGAGGTCGAATACGAGTTTGACCAGCAAAAGTTCGAGGAGTATGTCTCCTCCTCCTCCTCCAGATCTGCCTCTCCTTGCAGGTGCAGGAAGACCTCCTCCTCCAGGAAGATCCGCAGGTCTTCAGATCTGAAGACCCAAGAAGATGATCTCTCCGTCGTCGCTGTTGTAGTTACACTTCACAACAATCCGTCGGCTTCCAAAGAAACCAGATCCAACGTTCGTGACAACTCCTCGAAAGTCAAGGAGTTGCCCGTTGAATGTGCACCAGTGTTGACAAAGAGAGCACGTCATAGAAAACGCCAACGCCTCGCGCGCCAATTCACCAAGGCTTTGGATCAGGTGGATGGACTCCATTACCAAGCAGATCTGGAGTTCAGAAAGCGCCAAGTGGCTAATCTATCACCATGACCCACATCGGAATCCTCCTCTCGATCTCCAATTAAAACCCGTTCAACTCTTGAGGAGCGCATCCATAAGCGCCGCGCACTGTTAGCGCAGACGAGGATTCTTGTACGGAAGGCACAGGAATTGCAGAAGGAAAAGGTGGCCAAAAAACCACCAAGATCTAAGCAAGTCTGGATGCTAAAGGCCAAGTCAGCGTCTAAGAAAAAAGCATCCGAGGCTGCTCTCCAGCCTTTGTCAACTCCAGCTCCCGCTCCTATTGCTCCCGCACTTTCGGTGAAGCCCTATGACAGCGTGAGTCTCTCCAAATCTATAATCCAATTGAGGGATCGTGTCGGTGCCCTACCCGAGAATCGAGGAAAAGCGCTTGTTAAGGAAAGCTGGAGACCGTTAAAGGAGCTTCGAACAAACATCTGGACTGAGGGTCGTACGCGACCTCCTGGCAAATTAATTTCTACAACAGCCCGCTCGGAGGTACGTGCAGAAAACCAGGAGCCCGTTAAGGTTTCACCCTCACAAGGGTGTGATTCCAAAAGTGTGACTCCTGTAGATGCCAACAAGGCAATGTTTACTCAGAGGAAAACGCTTCAGACAGACGAACGCGTTATACCTGAGAATCCATGTAAGCAGCCGATAGGTTACTCCGACCGCAACGTCGATGAGTTGTACTATCAGGCTGGGGGTATGAATAAATCTCGAAAGAGAAGTACCCGGGAAGCGGACTCTTACTGTTCGTGTATCAAAATTATCAGGGCAGTATCATCAGCGTGTAGTTGTCCTAAGACCGCTCCGCAGAGGGTCTCGGTATTCGAGAGAATCTCCGATGGAACGATGAAGCCCAAATCAAGGCGTTTCCACCAAAGAGGATCGGTTACTCGAGATGATGAATTCCCAGAAGTTATCATCAACATGGTCAATAAGGGAAAATCTCCGATTGTTTCAAGTGGTTCCAACCCTAATTTCTCTCCAGGAAGAAGAGTCGGTTCGGGAATAACCCAACAAATATCTCAGCTTCAGCTAGAAACCGTTGGACATAATGATTACCATGGTGTCCATGAAGGAATACATTCCGATGACGAACTCTCGGATTCTTATTCCGCAATCGCCTCTGACGATACAACGTCTAGCATAGGACAAGCTCGGGAAGTGTTCATGGTCAACACCGAGCAAATAGCCAAAATCATTGAGGATGCTCTAGCCAAGCAGAAAGAAGCATTCAAAATCGAAATGGAAATGGCTATGCAGGAGATGAGACAAATGCACGACCAACACATCCGAGCTTTATCGAATCAGCTAGGTGAATCCAGCCGTCGCAACACTGCTAACCAAGCAGGTAACGATTCAGATGTGGATGAACACAACGCTGGGGGTAGTCCCACTAAGGATAATAATACTGGGGTTGGTCCCACCAAAGATGACAATGCTGGGGGTGGCCTCATTATTCCTTTCAGGAATTATCCAAAACAAGATATAGATGAGGACAAAAAGATGAAGGATCTCGAGAGCAAAATTGATGCCCTGATGTCTGCTCAAGAGGTAAAGAAGACCAGCATTCTGTGTCCTTACCCAAGAGAATGGGAATCGATTTCGTATCCGGCAAAGTTCAACCTGATCAACTTCACACCGTTCGACAGGAAGGGTTCCCCCACTCAGCACCTGATCTATTTCAAGTCCCATTTGGGAGTGATCTCTGGCAACGAGCCTCTGATGGTCCGGTCATTTGTTGGCACCCTTCGTGGGCCCACCTTCGATTGGTACCGCCGTCTCAAGCCCGGAAGCATCAACAGTTGGGAGGACCTGGAAAGCATGTTCCTCGCTCATTTCTTCGATGATGACACCGAAGTGTCGGTCAGGACACTCTTCGATGAGAAACAAAAAGACGGAGAGTCGGTGGATACCTTCATCAAACGCTTTCGCAATCAGGCAATGAACTGCAAGGATCCCGTCACAGAGGGATTCGTCTTGCAGACCTGTCATAACAATTTGTCCATTAACATCTTGGATGTTATGGGAGTAGAGCCACTCAATACCTGGAGAGAGTTGAAGGCGCGCGGACAGCAGGCCGAACGATTCCTTAGGAGGAGGAAGGTTGAAAGATGCCAACCGATGACTAATCCTCTGAATCCGGGTCTCGTTTCCCATAATGAGGGAAAGACACCAACAACAGTTGTTGACGTTAATCAGACGTCACAACAACAGTCCCGAAGACAGCAGAATAGTTCGGATCCGAGGCTCCAAAAAGAGTACTCATTCAAGGACGAAGACGTTCTAGCCATCTTCGAGACCCTTCTTGAAAGCAACAAGATCAAGCTACCGCCCATCACGAATCAGGAGGAAGCTGACAATACTGTGGATCCGAAGTACTGCGCGTACCACAGGAGGATCCTTCATCCCACCAAGGCTTGCTTATTATCAAAATTCTCTAACTCTTATGAGTTATTTTTGTGAGATGAGATCCAATCCTCTGATAGGTTAATCTTTCCTCACCAAACCATCTGCTGATCAAACTAATTGACGGTGGATCCACCAACATTTCCATCTGCCAGTCATTGGCATTTCTCAGACTCAATATGTTAGGTCCTAATCACCTAGCATTAAAGTCTTCCTTTGAGTGATAATACGAGTTGGCACTTTCTTTGCTACCTGTATTCCACTTTCTTTGCTTTCAGGTCAAACCTATAAAAGTTAGGACCAAAGCCAAATTCCTCTCTCGATTCCTTCCATGAACGAGAGGTCCACTTTCAAATTGAACGATCAAGCCTGTAAAAGGTAAGATCATCTCAAACCTCCCACTTTCACTGCTTCCTTGGTCAAACCTATAAAAGTTAGGACCACAACCAGATTCTCCTCTCGATTTCTTCCATGAACGAGAGGTCCTTTTTCAATTTGAGCAATCAAACCTATAAAAGTTAGGATTGTCTCCAACTTTACTTAGTCAAACCTGCAGATAGTTAGGACTAAGATTGAGTTATCCCTTTCGATAAACGAAAGACTTCCATCTTTTCCTTTTTCAGCCAAACCTATAAAAGTTAGGGTCGAAATCGGAATTTCCCCTCAATAAATGAGGGACTCTTTTTGGATCGAATGACCAATCCTATAAAAGTTAGGGTCGTTTGAATCTTTCTGATTCTCGGGGTGGAGATCCCACTCTTAGTTTCATCATTTCAGATTCTGGGGGTGGAGATCCCACCTTGAGTTTCCTTTCTAACTGAAGATAGAATATAAAATTCTTCCTCTTGGATGCCGGGAGATAGAATATAAAATTCTTCCTCTTCCATTTTGGGTTCCTCTTTACCCTGAGAAAAGACACAATTCTCAACTTCAAATCCGTACATCCTATGCACGGGGAACTTTATCTCGACTCCTAAATAGAGATAAGCCTACGCCTAACACGCGTTGCCGGTTTAATCTTTCACCGATTGAAAAAGATACCAGAGTACAATTCTGGGGACTTTCATCCTGAAGCCTAAGTAGGGATGAGTCAACACCTAACACGTGTTGCCGGGTAGCCTATTCCCGTAACAAGGGCGAAGTCTATGTATTCAAAATCATAGCATTAAGTCTAAGAGAAGCAATTCCTTTAGCACAATGTTACATGTGAAACGGGTTTTAATAATTCACATGCTAGCCCGATTCAAACGGTAATCGGTAAAGGCACGTCAAACCCGTTGATGGCTGGGGGTTTGCCAAAAATCCCAAAATCTATGTCTAACACGCATTGCCGGTTAGTCTTTGACCGTAAAAAGGACAAAAGACCACATATTCAACATTATGGCAGGTTGTTATTAATAACACCATAATCCGTGCCTCACACGCATGGGAAATTTTATCCCGAAGCCTAAGCAGGGATAAGTCAACGCCTAACACGCGTTGCCGGTTTAGTCTTTTACCGATTGAAGAAGACACCAGAATCCGAGTCTGGGGATTTTTATCCTGAATCCTAAGTAAGGATAAGTCAGCGCCTAACACGCGTTGCCGGGTAGTCTATTCCCGTGAGAAAGACGAAGTCTACGTATTCAATGTCGTAGCACTAAAAGAGTTAACTCTTTTAGCATAACGTTATGTGCAGAACGGATCTAAACAATCTGCATGCTAGCCCGACTCAAACGGTAGTCGGTAAAGTCTCATCAAACCCGTTGATGGCTGAGAATTTGCCAAAAATTCTATAAGTGCGAGTCATTGATGCATCAGCTCTGTTAGTTGGTCTCGTGACTCGATTATCCAACAACATTAAAATAAGATCCACAAATGCAGATGAATCAGCTTTAACAGTTGGTCCTGCAACCCCGACACTTGGGACCGTTGTGCTCCAATACCTTAAGAGCTTAAACTGTGTATACTCCAGTAAACGTACGAGTATAAACTGTATCAACGTACGACGTTCGAAACCCTAGGGTCAACGCCGGTCAACGCGTAACCCTAGGTCAACGCCGGTCAACGCGTTGTGATAAAAAAAGTCAACGCAAATCAATATATTATGACGGAGATAATCAGTTCAAACTCAACTCAATGACGAGAGCCAAACTCAACTCACCGGTGGTAGACTCGAGACTCCAACGACGGCCAGGCGATAAACACAGCGCCGGAAGGACTTCGGCTATTCGTCAAAGCATCGAATAGACCAAAAATCTAAGGAGCCAAGAGTTGAAGCTAACTAAAGGTCCTTTACACCAATCGAAGGTTGGACCAATCATATCCAAAGTATTCCAGCCTCTTCTATAAAAGAAATGAGTCTAGAACGCTTTAGAGGGGGTATCTGTAGATATCGAAAATTGCCTATAGGTCTCCACGAACAGCTCAAAGCTAAGAGAAGACGATGAACGTCACCATCTGGTTCACAGAAGCTTGATTGACGTCGACGAACGCTTGAAGTGAATCGGCAAACTATGTGAAGCAACGAAGTTTCAGAATAATAAAGGTACGAACTGATCGAGAGTCCCGTGATGTTTACAAAAGGAACAACACCCTTCGTGTCTCATTCATTCAACAGATGATCCAACCATCGGAGCTGATAGAACTCCTTGTCAGCTTTCCAACGTACTTCGAATCACTCAAATCCGAGTCCGGACGAAGGAATTACAGCAGAAACAGATGAAAACACCAAAAAGGAGTGTCTCGGATCAATGGGAGACACCCTAGGGTGTCTCTAATCAAGTAGAGACACCCTGGGGTGTCTCCAAGGCAGATTTGGGCTTCTAAGCGTTTTTAACCGCTCCGTTATCCTCTCAAGCCTATAAATACAAGCCTTAGACCTCATTTTTTTGGATCTGGAATTTTGGAGATTAGGCGAAGCTCTGCCGGATTGAAGACTGAAGGTGCACGGATTTTAGAGAGGAGGAGGAGAGATCGGATCGAGTTCTTCAACGCAAGAGAGAGAGATTCTTCAGATCTGCAGTTCCCCGGGTTCGTTCCTTAAGATTACCCCGTTGTGGCAATCTTAAGAAGAGTGATTATCTCGCTTCGCCGAGATAAGAGCTACGGTTTTCTCGATCCCTTCGCGAATAGACGAAGCTCTGCCTAATTTTTTAGCAATCAGATCTGATCGACGGTGGTCCACGGATAAACTCCGGCACAGGCAAAGATCCCATACAAGCAGAAGACCGATAAACGATCTCTGCGTTTGTTTGATAAAGTTGTAAACTTTTTTTTGTTTTCATTGTGTAAAAGTCTTATAAAAAGACTGATTTTTGTATTCGTTGTAAACGTCTGAAGTTTGTAATGAATCTCGCAATGAAACAAGCAACTTTCTCCGCAAACACACGCGACTGAGAAAAGTCTCTAGATTTTTCACGGTCTACCGCGATGGGTTCTGTGGTCAACCGAAGATACCCTGTAGGCGTTTTGGGTTTCTGTCATTTATCCGGTCGATCGTGACTGGTTCGGTGATCGATCACGAGTTGAGCTGGCAGTTTCCTAATCTGTTTTGAATTCTGTTTGGTCTAGGATTCAAATCTCAGAGAGATTAATCCCTTATTTGAGTGCTTGTATTCCTTCTTCAATTAATCAAAGAGATTGTGTGGTGTGGCTCCCGATGACGTAGGCACGTTGCTGAACCTCGTTAAATTCATGTGTTCTCCCTTGTTCTTATTTTTGCAAGTTTTTATCTTTGATTTGTGGTAAATTTCTTTCTTGCTCAACTTTCTAACAAGGTTCGAAAGGGCAAGGATTCGATTTGATTGTTTCGAATCCCCAACAGAGTCTAGGTCAAAGTCTAATCTTGAAGTTTTACCTTATGTAGGAGGACTATTTATACTGATTTCCCATGGCAGATCAATCCCTACATGTGTCACCATCTCGACGGCCGAGGTTGTTGTAGTGTATACTTGATGCTTGATGTAGTTACTTGGCATGCAAGGTATTTACTTAGATGGCAAGTGTTACTACGTGACGATACCTCATTGGTGTAGGATGATACAACCAATGGAGTTATAAATTGACCAGTTATGGAAGTTGACAATTAGAAATTGAATACCCAATTGATATCTCCTAATTTGGTATGTTGAGGATAAGATACAATTTGAATCAATCATTTCTAATTAGGACATACCATCATAGGAACTAGACTGGATTGAGATAAAGTCATAATAACTGACTTGTTGAGACCGGTTATCATAGACCTACATCATTATCTCGGGCCTAGGGGTTAAGTCCATGGACCGTAACTATATTGTATATTGAGAGACAATGTCTCACACTTTAAGGGGTTAAAGTGCTTACCTGGTTGACCGACTCAACATGTCGTCGCAAAGTGGTTTGAGTAGCCCAACTGAAAAATCTGGATCGTATGCATAACAAGCATTAAAAGTAGTTGAAACTCAAAATTAACTTTCATATATATTTTTCTCCTTTTTCACTTTTTATAAGAGTAGAACACAAGATTTTTATTGTTTTAAACCACTTACATCATTGTTAATGGACTTCACCAAATTAGATGACCCTCTATACATAAGGTTCCTTAAAGTGGGAGACAAGTTTAGCTAAACCATGAGCAACTTTGTTGTCATCTTTATGAACAATCTAAAGACAATAAATTCAAATAGCTAAGAAGTTCTAAAATATCACCTATTATTAAGCCAACTTCCCCATTACCGTCTTTGGATTTTAGGACATTGGTGAGTTGTACAGAATTAGATTCAATTTCTATTGCCCAGTGGAACCCACTTATAAGACTATACGTCCAGGGTCCATCTCAAACTAATTCACTATAATCTACTTTTCTTTGAAATCATAATAACAAAATATAACTCCTACACTTTCTGCTATTATTTTCATAAAATACCTAAATACATAAAATTGATTCACTTTTGCAATCCCGTCTAATTCTTTCACCAACAATTCAAGTTTCTGATTAGCAATGAATGTGCATTTTAATTACAGGTTATTTGCATATATACCCTTTAAAACATGGGTATGTGCAAAAATACCGTTCAACTCTTTGTATTTGCAAAGCTACACCTTTCAAATCATAAATTTTGTAAAAAATTACTCTCAAAGCAATTAATCATCAAATTTAATAAGCTAATTTATAGTCACAATGTAAAAATTATCGAGAAATAGTCAAATTTTTAACACCAAGTTTTGTCAACTTAGGGGTATTTTTTCACAAAGTTAATAATTTGCGGGTAGTTTTGCAAATACTAACCTTGGAGGGTATTAATGTAAATATCTATGATATAAGGCGTATATATACAAATAACAACCCATTTATAATCCAAGTTTTTGAGTGGACAAAGAGACTCGCATTAATCAAAATGACCAAAATACTCTGCAGGAAAATGAATGGGACACCAGGGACAAAATAGTAAAAAGAGCAGAAAGAGGGAGGAAAATAGAATGTACCGAGCGAGAAGAGAGAGAGAGACAGAGAGCATGAGAAACATAAATAATGAACGACAGCAATAAAAAGAGCAGAGTTGGGATCTTAAGCTCTCACTTAAACCCTCCATCATCATCATCATCATCATCATCGTCTTCATCTTTGCCTTCTCCCATTT
>NC_033797.1:58871902-58873546 GCF_001876935.1 Asparagus officinalis
GTCCCCTTGCTGGTCATATTGGTGGTGACCCTCGGAAATTCTCCGTCTTCAACCATCCTTCTTCTTCATAGGGAACGCCTAGGCCTTGGTTTTAGCGTCTCCGCACTAAGTCTCTCAAAAACTGAAACTCTTTCGGGGACTGCCTTAATGCAGTTGCATTCAGACAATACCGCCCGAATGAGTTTGGAACAGGGGCATTGAGTTTCCTATTCTCGGGGACTCCTCTTCCTGGTTCTATTCGTACCCCCAGCACGATAGTACAACTCGTCATTTTGACAGTCGGAGTAACCTATCGTGTGCGGGCACGACTTCTCAGGTATAACACTATCACTATCAGATGATAATGTTTCCATCTGAGGTTGGATCGCCTTCTTTGGGCTTTCAAAAGTTACACGCCTCGAAACGTGCCTTTGTGGGCGCGAGTCTTCAGCGTGCTCTTGGACTTCGATGCGCAAGTTGGTGAGCGCAGCTGCCTTGAGTTCTTTGTTATACTGGAGGTGACGGCGACCCTCAGCGTGTTGAGTCGTTCTGGCTTCTTCATCAGGCCCAAACGCTCGTGAACTGGAGCTTTGCCTCTCTCGTCGGGAATTGGACCGAGGCGCTCCAAGACTGGCTTTCTCCTTCGGGAGGATTCTGCATGATCTCCCGGAGTAGCTATGGGAATTCTCAGCGACTTAGCTTGGTTCGCCGGAGGTTGAATTTTGGTTGGAGGCTGCAGTTTTGGTCTGACCCGCCGCTTCAGACTTCGGCCTCCAAACTTTGCGAGTTGGTGGCGGCTTCTTGGCTACCCCTTTCTGCAGTTTTCTACGGGCTTCTTCAGCTTTGGCCCGTACTTGCGCCGATAATGCGCGGCGCTTGCGAATGCGCTCCTCCAGCGTCGTATGGTTCCGTTTGACCCGGACCCACTCCATTGTTGATGGCTTGGAGGAACCATTCTTCACTTGATGTTGAGGCTGTTTGCCTCGTTTGTTCTTCAGATCCGCATTGTAGCGGACCCCGTCAACGGACTCCATGGCCTTGGCGAATTGCTTCGCGAGGCGTTGACGCTGCCTCTGGCGAGCTCTCTTAGAGAGAGTCACCACGCCTTCGATGGCGGATTTGACCTGCTTAGAGGCCGATGGGACTTCACCCGACGCAACTTCGGCGTCGATCGGGGTGAGGTTGTCGTTGGTGGCTTCAACTTCTTCGCACCAACGGACTTTTCTCCTGGAGGAGAACTTCTGGAATTTCTTGGACTTACGGGGGGAGGTTGATCCAGACGAGGACACGTACTCCTCGTACTTCTGCTGGTCGAACTCATACTCGACCTCCTCCACGACCGGGATCGAGATCCGCGGCTGCGACGCTCCGATCTCGGCAGCGAGATCGGTGGCTCCCACTGTGGTCGCCAGATTGTTCACGGGGAAAATCGTTGCTTTCTTCATTGATTCCATTGCTATCTTGAATAACAGTTTTTCGGTTACAGAAGATCCGGTCTTTTTTAGATCCGGTTACAAAGAAAATCAAAAATAAAGAAAATTAAAAATTACAACTTTTTCTCCTTGTGAACAAATCGCGAGCTCCTGTTATTCGGTCACTCGCTTGCGTGGGTTGTTTGCCTGCGCCGGGGTTGTTTGCCGTAGACCACCGCGCGATCTAGATCCG
>NC_033797.1:58873875-58878679 GCF_001876935.1 Asparagus officinalis
GCCACCGAGCCACCTTGGTGGCTCGGTGAGCCGCCTCGATGACTTGGTTTCCGAGCCTCTTTTCGGGTGTGTTGTTCTGTCGTTTTCCGCTCTTGGTTCTATCTGTGATTCAGTTCTGTGGTTGATTTATCCAGACTTGATTCGTTGACCTGATTTGGCAGTAAGTCCGGCTCCCGATTAGGCAGTAAATCCACTTCTGAGTTCGAGTCCGAAACCGATCTTGATTCGATCGAGATTCGTCCGAGTATGCCCTTGGTTGGATGACTCGTTCACTCTTCGAACACTTGGCTTGATCCCGCACGCGAATGGACGTATTCCGTTGCTTGCGTGCGATTAGTCAATCTCGTTGCCTCGTTGGTTTGTCGGTTTGTGCCGAGCGGGACCTATAAGCAATTTTATATGCCTACAGATACCCCCTCCAAAGTATTTCAGTCTCGTTCTTTTATAGAAGAGTCTGGAATACTTTGGATATGCTTGTCCCAACCTTCAGTCGGTGTAATGGGACCTTGGAATGACTTCCGTTCTTGATTCCTTCAATTCTCCAGGCTATTCGGTGCTTTGTCGAATGTCTGAAAGAGTTTCGGTGCTGCATTTATTGTCTGACCGTTGTCGGAATTTTGAACTTTTCCAAGGGGAGGACCAACATGCTCGCCCTCACCTTATTGATCTCAGTAGGGGATGCCATTGATATGCTCGCCACCTGGAGAGATGCTGCCTCGAAGAGATTTCCTCTCTCTCGAGACCCAACATAAGAGTAGATATTCTCCATCTATTGCCTCTCCTCAGCGGTAAGGATGCACAGCTTTAGTGTGTCCTTATTGATCTCAGGCCTGTTAGGGGAGGATAGGACACCGTCGGTCTGAAGACCCATACAAACCACTCCTTCCAGTCACTATTTGACTCTGGAGCGTACAATACCAACTTACATCCCCTAGTGTATTAGAGGAATTAATGGGGGTCCTTCTTTATTGACTTGACGCCGACCAGGTTCCCCAACAGGCACATGCTCAGCGGGATGTCAACTTAGTGGCAAATCACCACAAAGCCCACCAAAACCCTAATCATGTTGGGGGTGAACTAAGAAGGGGGGGGGGGGAACGATACCCCTAGAGCGACGCACACTTTCCTGATGAAGGGATGGAGTGGTAGCTAGAGCCCATACTCAAGGTGGGCGATGTACAGCGATGAATTGTTTTGGCCATGATAGTACACCGGTTCATCCCCGCTCGGCACTGAAAGTGTGAAGGCTTTGGGGAGGTCGTTAAGCTTGTAGTATATCTTGAGCTCTTGGGTGTAGATCTTCGATCAGATTGGCCGAAGAAGATCAATTCTCTCCTCATTACGGCCAACGGTGGAAGTTTGAGCAGCCATGGAAGATGGTTAAGATTGCAAGGAGATTTAGGGAAATCTGAGAGACAAACGTCAGAAATTTAGAGCAAAAATTTGCAAAGAAGAGCTCCCATCACCATCAGTGGGTTATATAGCACCCAAGGGAGGCACGTGGAATAATCTGAACGGTCGGATCGTTTCAAAATGAACGAACGAGATACACCTTGAAATCCAAACGACTCACATGAAACTCGAAGCGCCGCCTCCCTTTACTCCATGAGTCTTCGCTCAAAAATCAAAGCGACAACAACTCTCTGGCTTCTAATAATGTCATCATGTCGTTTTAAATAGTGACGTTTCACCTGCCTAATAAAGGCATATAGAAACTCACCAAACGACGTCTATTCGATAAACAGTAGACCAGACCTAGCCGACCCTATAGAGTCAACAATAGATATACTTAAAAGAAACAAAACTTTGCTCTCTACTAAGATAGCCCACCTTCCGTAAAGGCCGATTTGTACCTCTTAGGCACTCGCCCCAAGGAGTTCAAGCGTCGAACAGCAATGGCCATCGACTCGATTGTCTTCTAACAAAAAACAACATGCACAGAAACGACAATGACACGAGTTCGAGACGTATCTTCTCAACAAAAAGTGAGCCCCCTCGGGTCAGTAGTCGAATCCACAAGCCCATGGCCGAGTTAATTCACCTAAGAGACCCAGAATAAGATTGCACAGCACAAAGAGTAATTCTGGTTTAAAAACATCTTTTTGTTCATTTATAGAGAGTATCTACAAAGTACATATGCACATATATACAGCTCAAAAGCGAAAGACATGAATTTCCTAGTAGACTAAGAGAGGTCCGTTCTCGTTCCCGAGGTCAAAGGCAAGGAGCCACCGGTAGCAATCGGCGGAGGAGTCGAGCAGTCACCTCCTTCATCAGTCTTCTCACCTAGAGCCCTGGGAGCTTTGTCATCCGACTCTCCCTCTTCCCCACCAAGTTCGAGCCCCCCCCCAAGTGCTTCCACCTCCACCAACTCATCCAAATACTTAGCTACAATAGGAGGATAGTGGAAGTGACCGGGTGGGTTCCTCATCTCAGACAAAAGCTACACCGCGAGGTAGTTGTACCCAGCCTTGCAAGCCATCGCCACCTCTGTTTTTCTAGTAAGGCCCTGGTGATACTCCTCTATGATCCCCTCACGATAAGGTTCAGACTTGAGGTAAGCGCTGCGGCTTTGGGCCACTGCCAGGGACTCCTATAGGCGAACGACCTTCTCGTGAAGTTTGACGAGTGTTGCATTGTTTGGTGGAAAATTTGTAGTAAAAAGGAATAAAAGAAATTTGATTTGTATTCTCTCGATCTTAATTACAATTTAAATTTCTGATTACAACAGAGAGGAGAATGATCTGGATTCTCTCCTTTTTTTAATTCTGGGTTCTTCACAGTAGCGATGAGGTGCCTCCCTCGAATGCTTGCATCAAGTTTGCTTCTCGTTGATGATCCGAACGTCTTGTTTCACTGGAATATGATCTTCTCCTCACGATTTAAGGTTATGGAGGACTTGCGTGGCAAGTTTGAAACTCTGAACGAATTGATAACTCAGAGCGAGTTTAAACTCTTATAAAAGAGTTGATTGATCTTAACCGTAATTGGTTAGACAAGCCAAGCACGAAGATAGCTCTTGTTGCTGAAGAATGCCCTTTGCTGATCTCTAGATCTGAAAATGCTCAAGGATCCAAAGATCTCTCTTGATCTGCCCAAGCCAAAAAGCTAACCATCCCTCCACTAAACTAATTTTTTAGTTATTTATAGGGGATTAAAAGGTGTAACTGCCTCCTTAATCCGCTCCTAAGTGGGGCTGAATGGGGTGTAACCGCTTCCTTAATCCGCTCCTAAGTGGGGGCGAAAATCCCTCAGATCATGGGGAGAAAACGGTTTCTGGAACCATTCAACTCGTGTTTAAACGAGTCAAACGCAGGTCCTGCATTCTGGAATGAAATCTGTATTTGAACGCAGTGTTTGCAAGTTGCATTGGACAACAGATGAAACCTACGTTGGTAGCTGTTAGAAGTTGCGTTGGTAGCAGTTAGATGCTGCGTTTGGCAGTGGTTAGAAGTTGCGTTTTGCAGCATTTAGGAGCTGCGTTTGGCAGCGAATGGAAGCTGCATTTTGCAGCATTTAGGAACTACGTTTGGCAGCGAATGGAAGCTACGTTTTGCAGTATTTAGGAGCTGTGTTTGGCAGCGAATGGAAGCTACGTTTGCATAGCTTTGACTTTGGAATGAGGCCACTTGTGCTTCACCTCTGGGATGCAGGGATGAGTCCTGCGTCTTGGATTGAAGAGATCGTTAGCTTGTAATCTCTTCTGTCAGAGCGTCGCGTCGATCGTTGTTTAGTAAACTTCGCTTTAACTCTTTGAAATATGAGAGTCGTCAGATTGCAACTCTCATTATTAGTTGTGAAGACCATTGATCAGAGCTTTCATCGATTGTCGTGAAGGTCATTGCTTTGTAACATTCATCGATCTACGTGAAAGTCTTTAAATTATAGCCTTCTGGAAGTCGTCGAATTATAACCTCCATTGTTGATGTTTGATGGTGATAAGCTATCTGTTGTGATTTTTAGACAGCCTACATGCATGCTCCTCGTCTAGTTGACACTTTGCATGCACCGCTACCTACTTCTCGGCCTAAACTTGCACCTTAGTGCGGTCCCTCTCCTGGAGAGCCTTATCTAGTCTTCTAGCTTTCCTACTGTTCTCATCAAGCTCTCACCTGAGCTTGTCGCCCTCGGAAGCTCTTAAGGCTGGTGGCTCCGCAGCCCGCTCTGAGTCACCCCCTACTGCCTCATCCTATCTCATTCTTCCTCCCCAATCTCAGTAATATGATGAGGATAGGGATACTCTAACCCTACGGGAGGCGTCGTTTCCTCCCTAACCAGCTCTTTCCCCTGGCGGGATGACTCGCTATAGTAGACAGATGTCCCTCTTTCGTTAGCGAAGGTTCTTGCCTCGGCTCTAACCTCTTCCCGGGGAGCCTCGGCCTGCTCTTCCAGGGCTGATTCGTCTACATGGATGGCATCATTCTCGACCACCTCAGCTGTCGCTTGAGGTACTTGCTCCTCATTCCTCCGTAGCCTCCTCCTTCACCTATGGATGAGGGCGGTAGAAGGCTCTGCCTTGGTCATCTCAGTTTCCATTGGGGGTAAGTCGCGGCGAAGACACTTTTTAGGCCTTGCTGATGGCCCTTCCTAGGGGTCGGCCAGAGGAGCGGACGGTGCCATCGCTGCTTTTGTCATTCCTAAGATCAGGGCTGAAGCCCTCTCCTGGTCCTTGGCGGAGGGAGGCATGACAGATACATTAGGAACCCGTAAAACCGAGTTGTCAAGTAGGTGCTCGACTCGGTGAGAGCCAACGTATGCCTTGATTTGATCTAACACATCCTCTCGGCGTCAACTAAGCCACCAG
>NC_033797.1:58878689-58881003 GCF_001876935.1 Asparagus officinalis
CCCAGCCATTAGCGCTTCTCTCCTTATCTCGGGCTAGTTCGAGCAGCCCAGATCTAAGTCGTCCCCCATGACCCAGACAAAATTCTCCTTCCATTCATTGTTCGAGTCAGGAAGGCTAGTGATGAGCTTGTACTTCCCTAACATCTGGAAATAGAAATAGGGCTCGGTCTGGTTCACTTTAACACTCACCAGACGACCCAAGACTCGCAGTGATGGCTTTATTGCTAACCAATGGCAAATCACCATGAACCCCACTAAGGTTGTGATGGTGTTCGGCTTCATCTAGGCCAGCGATACCCCTAGAGCTGTGAAAACTTGTTGAATAAAAGGTGCAAGGGCAACCGTAGGCCAAACTCCAAGTGCCTCAAGTAAAGTGGAGCCCGGTCTGATCCATGATCATAGACTACCTGTGACCTCGTCGGGGCCATCAGCTCATGCTCTCGGGGATATCAAACTTCCCGTGGAGCTTCCTCATCTGTTCTTGGGTCACCTTGGAGTGGAACTTCACCAGAAGAGCTTGTCGATCCACAAGATCTGATGCCATCATAAAAGGGAGAAGTAATCGCCAGAAAAAGATGGGTGGTAAGGATCTCGAGTTCTCAGAAGGGAATTTCAAAAAAACAATAACTGCTATTTTCCTGGCCCTAACTTTATATATAGGCACCTAAATCCACAACTGTCGGATCAAGCTTTGGCCAACGGTCAAGATTAATTCTCAAAATTCGAAGCGACATCTCAAGGATCGAGGCGTAGCCCACTAACCTCGAATAACCCGCAATCCGACACGAAAAGAGAAGCTATGGCGGTCAAAAGGAATGTATGGTGATGTTAGCCACGTGAAATCTATAAAGACTTTTTAGTTCCCTTATTTAATGCACACCCACGTCCGTCCAAAGCTGCTCTCATTTCACTCGGACCCAGCTCAAGCCGACTCTAAACGAAAGGGGCTAACTGTTATAATGATTTTAGTTGCTAAAGTATGGCCATATGCCAGCAACGGACAAGTGTCCCTCTACATGCACCGCTTAAATCGAATTGAAGGTCAGGACCACTAAGAATCCCGACTTAGCCGACTCGACATCTCCTTAGGTTGACTCAAAGGATGGTACTTGTCGATCCTCTTATCGAAGACGACTCACTACGAGCCTAGTCGACCTGTTATTCGACACCTCACAGTGTCGACTCGAAATACGTTACTTCTCAACACCCCTCAGTACAAGCCAAAGGACGACTTCAATCTCGAACCTCCCCCGTTGATAGCGCGTCGGCGTCACATTAGATGCTCAGCAGGTGCTATTATTTCCCTATCCCCTACACTATTTATGACACATCGGACCATGCCGACTTCGTGCACCACCTATCGCATCTCATTAATGGCGAAATGACAGTGTCTATCACGTAACCGATCCAAGACCGACACCTATTATAAGGACCATGAATTTTCGATACTAGTTAAAATAATTCTTTGGTATTTTAAAATATTTAATTATTATTTTTAAAAGAGTATTTATATTTTTATTGAATTTCTACAATTTTCTATGATTTAAAAATCTAAGTTTTATATTTATTTAAATGATATTAATATTTATAAATTTATTTTTTATAGTAAATATTTTTGGAATTTATCCGTTGTGTTACCGATACTATTACGTATCATTTTGAATAATACGTGGTATTATTATTATTATTATACATATTATTGTATAATACGTTGTATTATTAATTACGTATTATTTGTATAAATTGTTGTATTATTTCTACTGTTACATATTATCTGTCGTATTAGTATAACGAGTACGTTTTACTGTGTATATAATTATCCCATAATTATTGGATTTTAAATGTAAATAATTATATTTTATTTATTAATTATTCTTCGTTTAATTGTACAATATGAGTATTTTTCGACTATTTCGTATCAATTGTTGTAATAGCACAACATGTGCGTTTTTATTTGAAGATAATTATTCCGTAATTATTTTAATTTTTGAATACCCATAATTATTTATTTAATTATTTTTTTATTAATTTTCTCTAAACCCTAACCCTAATTCCTTATATATATATATATATATATATATATATATATATATATATATATATATATATATATATATATATATATATATATATATATATATATATATATATATATATATATATATATATATATATATATATATATATATATATATATATATATATATATATATATATATATATATATATATATATATATATATATATATAATATTTTTATATAATATATAAATAATAAAATTTAACATAATTTTGTGGATGTCAGCTATCAAAT
>NC_033797.1:58881305-58947299 GCF_001876935.1 Asparagus officinalis
CCCCTCTCTCCCTCCGTTGAACTACACCAGATCTGCTCCCCTTGCAACCACCGCCATCGCGAGCTCCCTTAGCCACTTCCCCGGCCGCCCAGCACCTCCAACCTCCACCAAGCTCCAGATCCGACAACCCACCCCCGAATCAGCCCGTCGACTCGTCGCGCGCATCGACGAACGATGGACAGCAAACGGTGGTGCCACCGTCTCGTCGTCAGGTCCCACGACCTCGCAGGCAAGATCCCGATCCTTATTTAGTTTCGTTCCAATTCTTATATTTGTCATAGATTATTTATGTGCAAGATCCCGATGTTCTTTGACTCGTATTTCCAATTTTTAGATATAATATGAATTAATTACATGCTTCGATATGACTGTGACTTGATTATGTTACTATATGAATATTGATATTATCTGCGTGGGCTTGTGGATGATTAATATTAATAATGATATTATGATAAGTAATTTAAAGGAATAATTATTTTGTGTAAAAGTGATTATTTTGAGATGTTTTAGAAATATTATTATGAGCAAAGAGATTATTTGGAAAAGAGTTGGTTTCGAATAATTATTAAAATAGATGATTTAAAATAATTTATTTTAGAAAAACAAGTTATTTTGAATTGTTAAACTATTTTGAGAAAAGATTATTTTAGAATAGTTAGTATGGATTAAAAGAATTTATTTCGGTAGCAGAATCATTTTTGGATAATTATATTAATTAAAAAGAATTTATTTGAGAACGTAATCATTTGAGGAAAATTTATGATAATTTTAAAAGAATTTATTTTGGAAAAGGAATTATTTTCTGAATTTCATAGTTGTTGTTCCTGATTTATAATTCTTAATTTTGATTACTTGATATGCTATGATATTATTTCACATGATTAGTTGCATTGATTGTCCATGTTGTGTTGAGAACCATTAGTAGTTCATGACTTAGTAGCCTCGTGCGTCATGAACAGACTTAGTGACATGTGTGGGTGTGTTGACTGAGTTTAGATGGTGAACCCGAGTTTCAATGAGGATTATGGTTGACTTAGAAAAACGAGAAGAGTTGGGATGAGAAAGTTAATGTTCATGTGATCGGATGTGGTTGTTGATGTATCTTCTAGACTCGCACCAGTGACCTGTTTCGTCCTGGGGTTGTTGGGTCAAAGTGGAGCCGGTGTAGCCACTTTGGTCCGTGAGCTTGATATTCACCTGATTCTTGCTTGAGTTCGAACCAGGCTGGAATCAGATTGTGTGTAGCCCTCTGACCGATCCAGTGTAGCGGCGTATTGGGTGCACGTAGGGGATTTGTGAACAGCCAGTTATCTGATGACAGGAGCGTTGACTCTGTGTGAGATGTGGACCAATGAGTTGTGATAGGATGGCCAGTTGTTTTCTTTTCATACATAGATCGGGATTAATATTTAATTATTTACAAATTGAGACATATGGTATATACATGAGGGTTTCATTGTTTGGATTATTTCGCTCGACGTACTACGTCTCGAGTTGTAGATTTTTAAGTATTAATTCCATCTATTGTATGATCTTGTGACTTGGATGATTAGACTGATCGCTAGCTGCATGATCTCGTTACCTGATCGATTTTGGATGCTTTATGTCTATCGTGTTTTAGTAGTGTTTCATGTTGATTTGTGGATTGAATTTTTATGTTGATTTTGTTGTATTTCCAGTTGCACGTTTTTTGTCATTTCTGTTATCGTATCATTTCTCGCTTTGGATTTCTGTTTGTTCTATTTTCTTTGTGGGGTCGGGTCTTGCCGTGCGCCATGCACCTGACGTACACCTGTTTTCTCTGGTGTACGTCAGACTTAGGAGAAGAACAGGTTCAGCTGGGAGATCATCAGGAACCAGAGGATTCTCAGCATGAGTGCCCTGCAGACGGAGCAGAAGAAGCTGAAGTCTTTTTCCATTGATCGATGTATATTTGTATCTCTTCAGTATTCATTTGTTTAGTTTTGTATAAGGGCATGTTGACCCGAATATTATGTCTCGGATGTTATCCCATTTGTGATATGGTATTTTTATTCTGAGTTTGTCTATTATATTCTTGCTGATTGTGACCGGGGACCTGTGGCTTCGCATTGTACTTATTTCCAGACGCTTAGCGTATTAGGTTGAGGAGAAACATTTATTTTTATTTATTCTCCTTGATCTAATACGTCGCGGGCTTGTTCACGTTCCGATTCCCCGGTATTTTGGGAAGCGGGGCGTGACAGGTTTTAGTGGTGGCCCATGCAGGTCACGGTTCCGATCACGGTCCCGATCACGGTCCCGAGTCCTCACTAGTGAGAATATAATGGACAATTTAAAAACATATCATATTTCATCCGTGAGACTAATCTTGAGCCCTTATCCTATTTTCTTGATAGATTTTTGGTCCTAACTGTTTAAAGGTTTGACCAAGATGGGAATTTGAGACGATCCTAACTGTTTAAAGGTTTGATCGTTCAATTTGTGGACCTCTCGTTCATGGAACGAATCGAGAGGGGATTTTGGCTTTGGTCCTAACTGTTTAAAGGTTTGACCAAGATGGGAATTTGAGACGATCCTAACTGTTTAAAGGTTTGATCGTTCAATTTGTGGACCTCTCGTTCATGGAACGAATCGAGAGGGGATTTTGGCTTTGGTCCTAACTGTTTAAAGGTTTGACCAAGATGGGAATTTGAGACGATCCTAACTGTTTAAAGGTTTGATCGTTCAATTTGTGGACCTCTCGTTCATGGAACGAATCGAGAGGGGATTTTGGCTTTGGTCCTAACTGTTTAAAGGTTTGACCAAGATGGGAATTTGAGACGATCCTAACTGTTTAAAGGTTTGATCGTTCAATTTGTGGACCTCTCGTTCATGGAACGAATCGAGAGGGGATTTTGGCTTTGGTCCTAACTGTTTAAAGGTTTGACCAAGATGGGAATTTGAGACGATCCTAACTGTTTAAAGGTTTGATCGTTCAATTTGTGGACCTCTCGTTCATGGAACGAATCGAGAGGGGATTTTGGCTTTGGTCCTAACTGTTTAAAGGTTTGACCAAGATGGGAATTTGAGACGATCCTAACTGTTTAAAGGTTTGATCGTTCAATTTGTGGACCTCTCGTTCATGGAACGAATCGAGAGGGGATTTTGGCTTTGGTCCTAACTGTTTAAAGGTTTGACCAAGATGGGAATTTGAGACGATCCTAACTGTTTAAAGGTTTGATCGTTCAATTTGTGGACCTCTCGTTCATGGAACGAATCGAGAGGGGATTTTGGCTTTGGTCCTAACTGTTTAAAGGTTTGACCAAGATGGGAATTTGAGACGATCCTAACTGTTTAAAGGTTTGATCGTTCAATTTGTGGACCTCTCGTTCATGGAACGAATCGAGAGGGGATTTTGGCTTTGGTCCTAACTGTTTAAAGGTTTGACCAAGATGGGAATTTGAGACGATCCTAACTGTTTAAAGGTTTGATCGTTCAATTTGTGGACCTCTCGTTCATGGAACGAATCGAGAGGGGATTTTGGCTTTGGTCCTAACTGTTTAAAGGTTTGACCAAGATGGGAATTTGAGACGATCCTAACTGTTTAAAGGTTTGATCGTTCAATTTGTGGACCTCTCGTTCATGGAACGAATCGAGAGGGGATTTTGGCTTTGGTCCTAACTGTTTAAAGGTTTGACCAAGATGGGAATTTGAGACGATCCTAACTGTTTAAAGGTTTGATCGTTCAATTTGTGGACCTCTCGTTCATGGAACGAATCGAGAGGGGATTTTGGCTTTGGTCCTAACTGTTTAAAGGTTTGACCAAGATGGGAATTTGAGACGATCCTAACTGTTTAAAGGTTTGATCGTTCAATTTGTGGACCTCTCGTTCATGGAACGAATCGAGAGGGGATTTTGGCTTTGGTCCTAACTGTTTAAAGGTTTGACCAAGATGGGAATTTGAGACGATCCTAACTGTTTAAAGGTTTGATCGTTCAATTTGTGGACCTCTCGTTCATGGAACGAATCGAGAGGGGATTTTGGCTTTGGTCCTAACTGTTTAAAGGTTTGACCAAGATGGGAATTTGAGACGATCCTAACTGTTTAAAGGTTTGATCGTTCAATTTGTGGACCTCTCGTTCATGGAACGAATCGAGAGGGGATTTTGGCTTTGGTCCTAACTGTTTAAAGGTTTGACCAAGATGGGAATTTGAGACGATCCTAACTGTTTAAAGGTTTGATCGTTCAATTTGTGGACCTCTCGTTCATGGAACGAATCGAGAGGGGATTTTGGCTTTGGTCCTAACTGTTTAAAGGTTTGACCAAGATGGGAATTTGAGACGATCCTAACTGTTTAAAGGTTTGATCGTTCAATTTGTGGACCTCTCGTTCATGGAACGAATCGAGAGGGGATTTTGGCTTTGGTCCTAACTGTTTAAAGGTTTGACCAAGATGGGAATTTGAGACGATCCTAACTGTTTAAAGGTTTGATCGTTCAATTTGTGGACCTCTCGTTCATGGAACGAATCGAGAGGGGATTTTGGCTTTGGTCCTAACTGTTTAAAGGTTTGACCAAGATGGGAATTTGAGACGATCCTAACTGTTTAAAGGTTTGATCGTTCAATTTGTGGACCTCTCGTTCATGGAACGAATCGAGAGGGGATTTTGGCTTTGGTCCTAACTGTTTAAAGGTTTGACCAAGATGGGAATTTGAGACGATCCTAACTGTTTAAAGGTTTGATCGTTCAATTTGTGGACCTCTCGTTCATGGAACGAATCGAGAGGGGATTTTGGCTTTGGTCCTAACTGTTTAAAGGTTTGACCAAGATGGGAATTTGAGACGATCCTAACTGTTTAAAGGTTTGATCGTTCAATTTGTGGACCTCTCGTTCATGGAACGAATCGAGAGGGGATTTTGGCTTTGGTCCTAACTGTTTAAAGGTTTGACCAAGATGGGAATTTGAGACGATCCTAACTGTTTAAAGGTTTGATCGTTCAATTTGTGGACCTCTCGTTCATGGAACGAATCGAGAGGGGATTTTGGCTTTGGTCCTAACTGTTTAAAGGTTTGACCAAGATGGGAATTTGAGACGATCCTAACTGTTTAAAGGTTTGATCGTTCAATTTGTGGACCTCTCGTTCATGGAACGAATCGAGAGGGGATTTTGGCTTTGGTCCTAACTGTTTAAAGGTTTGACCAAGATGGGAATTTGAGACGATCCTAACTGTTTAAAGGTTTGATCGTTCAATTTGTGGACCTCTCGTTCATGGAACGAATCGAGAGGGGATTTTGGCTTTGGTCCTAACTGTTTAAAGGTTTGACCAAGATGGGAATTTGAGACGATCCTAACTGTTTAAAGGTTTGATCGTTCAATTTGTGGACCTCTCGTTCATGGAACGAATCGAGAGGGGATTTTGGCTTTGGTCCTAACTGTTTAAAGGTTTGACCAAGATGGGAATTTGAGACGATCCTAACTGTTTAAAGGTTTGATCGTTCAATTTGTGGACCTCTCGTTCATGGAACGAATCGAGAGGGGATTTTGGCTTTGGTCCTAACTGTTTAAAGGTTTGACCAAGATGGGAATTTGAGACGATCCTAACTGTTTAAAGGTTTGATCGTTCAATTTGTGGACCTCTCGTTCATGGAACGAATCGAGAGGGGATTTTGGCTTTGGTCCTAACTGTTTAAAGGTTTGACCAAAATGGGAATTTTGTGAGGGAAGATTGATCTAAAGAGGTGATCGAATCTCATCTCAGCAAAAGAGTATTCAGAAGTTATAGTAAGAGTTTAGTGTTTATCACTTTGTTCATAATGATCGGGGTTATCCCTAAGAATATTACATTTAACATTCTTCCGGGAACTTCCCGTTATATGATTTATCCACCCCCAGCTTCCTTTGCGAAACCGGGTTTAACATTGTACTCAGTTGGATAATCGAGAAATGGAGAAGCAGTTTATACTCTTTGGAGTGTGGGGAAACAGTTTATACTCGTGCACCCACTGGAGTTAGATGGAGAAGCAGTTTATACTCGTATACTTATCGGAGTCAGGGAAAACAGTTTATACTCGTGTACCCAATGGAGTAGTTTGGTCTCTTTACTCGACTTCTTTCGTCGTTATGACGCCGGAGTCAATTAGGGCTTGGATCTTGTTTTTGAGTCCAAAGCAAATCTCGGTGGGATGAAGAACCCTTCTGTGGTACGCACAGTAGTTTGGATCCGTAATCCTCTTAGCTCCATCCTGATCTTTAATAGGTGGTAGCTCGATTTTGTCATTAGCGAGGAGGTATTCCAATATGGTTGGAGATTCATCATCTTCGAAAGAATATTTCTTTTGAAACCTCGGATCGAGAGTCGCATTCTCAACGATTGCAGATGTCATTGGTTGGCCTCTCTCAGCTTTCTTTCTTTTAAGAAAGTGCTCAGCTTGTTCACCCCGAGATTTTAACTCCTTCCAAGTTGTGGATGGCACGACCCCCAAAGCTTCCAGGACATTGATGGAGAGGTTATTGTGGCATGTTTGCAGGATGAACTCCTCTGTAATAGGATCTCTGCAATTCATTGCTTTGCCACGGAAGCGTTTGACAAAATCGTCAACTGACTCTCCGTCTTTTTTCTTCTCCTCACAAAGGGTTCCGATTGACACTTCGGTGTCATCATCGAAGAAATTGCTAAGGAACAAACTTTCCATGTCATCCCAGCAATTGATGCTCTCTGGCTTGAGCCGTCGGTACCAATCGAAGGCGGGTCCGCGAAGGGTGCCAATGAATGACCGGACCATTAAAGCCTCGTTTCCAGAGATCATGCCCAAATGAGACTTGAAATAAATCAAGTGCTGAATCGGCGAACTCTTCCCCTCAAACGGTGTGAAGTTAATCAGATTGAATTTGGCCGGATATGGTATTGAATCCCATTCCCTTGGATAGGGACACGGAATACCCGTCCTCTTCACTTCTTGGGCCATCATCAAAGCATTGATTTTGTTTTCAAGTTCTTGCATTTTCTTGTCATCGTCTATGTCTTCATTCGAAGGACGTTGAGGAGAATGAGTTAGACCACCCCCTGTAAGAGGTGTCATTGAACCACTCCCAATGTCGTTATTGGGAGAATGTGTTAAACCACCCCAGCGTTATTGCTATTGGGAGGTGTATCAGCCATAATGACTTCATCCACTTCTGGATCACTGTCATCCACAACTTTCTGAGTGTGGCGGCTGGATTCAATTCTTTGACTGGATTGAGGGAGTTGAGGCCGCTGAGCTAGCAATTCTCTCATTTGTTAGATAGCTAACTCCATTTCTGCCTTCACTTCAGCTCTAATTTCTTCACGTTGTTTGGCTAGAGCTTCTTGAAGTATTTGAGCAAATTGATCAGAGGTGATCGTGAGTACTTCTCTGGTTTGTCCCGTGCTAGACATTGTATCATCAGAAGCGATTGCGGAATAAGTGTCCGAGAATTCATCCTCCGAGGACATTCCTTCTTGCATTCTCTTGTAATTTCTGCGTCTGATGGCTCCTAATTGGAGTCGAGACATCCTTTGAGCGATTCTTGGATTGACTCTTCCTCTCGGGGAAAAGTCAGGATTTGAGTCACTTGAATGCCGCTTAGACTTTCTTTTATCAGCCATGTTGATGGTGACTTCAAGGAATTCATCATCTTGGACAGCTGATCTTATAAGTCGTGCACATGAACAATGAGAGCTTATCTCTCGAATAACTCTCTTTCGAAAATTATTCACAAGAAAGGAGGAACAATGAGAGCTTATCTCTCGAATAACTCTCTTTCGAAAATTATTCACAACTCCAACTTGATAATACGATTTATCGGTATGATTGCCAAAAAATCGTATCGTTTGTTGGCATGACCTCCCAGATATGATGATATCATTTGATGAATGCATCTTCTTCTGGGGGTATAAAACCTTATTGGCATTCTCAGGACAATTTATCTTTGTCTTTGAGCGATCCAAGGTTATGTCCGGAGTCGCACGTCTAAAACCACCCCCTTGCGGGTATGGAGTCTTAACGGGCTCCGAATGCTGATTTTGCATAAGTCCAGACTTCGGAATCCAAACTTGGCAGAATTTCGGTGGTTCTTTGGTCACCGTTTCCTTCTCCCTTTCTCGTCTTTGTTGTGAGAGAGCACGGGCAAGAGCAGCGTTTGCACGATGTTTTTGTATGCGTTCTTTGAGGGTCGAACGAGTCCTTTTGACAATAGTCCATTCCTCCATCGTGAGTTTAGCAGAGACATGAGTGATTGGTCGTTGAGACAACTGAACCACTCGATGCCTCCTCGACTCTAAGTCCGCGTGATAATGAACCCCGTCGGTTTGTTCCAATGCCTTAGCTATTTGGCGGCACGGCGCTGACGCTGTCTCTGACGAGCTTCGTCAGTACCGGTGGGCTTTGATTCGATGACTCTTTAACTAGATAAGAGTCATTGTGAGCAGAGGTGTTGCGAGTCAAATCCTTAGCAACAATCCGGAGAGAGTCTTCATTTTGTGCCTTCTTTGGCATGTAGGTCTTCCTCAATTGTGAGATCTTCTGTATTTACGAGATAATGAAGATCTTGAAGAGGATGATGAGAGATATTCCTCTCAAATTTGGTTTGGTCGAATTCGTATTCGACCATGGATTCAACTGGAATCTTGATCGCTGCGACACGACGCGCGTCTCCGGCAGGAGACGTTGGCTCCCACTGTGGTCGCCAGCTTGTTTTCGTCAAAAGTTGGTTTTGTCACTGGAATTTTATATATCTTCGGTCGATTACAATAAATTCAAAAGAAATAGTCTTTTATAAGACCTCTTTTACACAACAAACAAAAAATTATAAACTTTTTAGAAACAAACGCAGGATCGTTTTGGATGCGCTGCTTGCAGTGGATCTTTGCCTGTGCCGGCGGGTGCGTTAGCCCATGGAGCCGACGAATCATAGATTCTGATTGAATCATGATGGGTTTAATGGATTCTGACTTCATTATCGAAGTGAGAATTTGAAACGATATCTTATCAAGGTAAGATAGTCGTTCTTCTTGAAATCAAGTCAAAGCCTGAATATCAAGGAGTTGCCGGAAGCTCAAAGAACCTGCCCTCTCTGCTCCGAAGTGCTCTGAAGTGCTCCCAATGATCAACCCCTCTCGCCCCCCTTCAAAATGGCATTCAGGGACGGTATTTATAGCCATAGGAACACTTGCGCGGAAAACAGTCTCGCGAGACAGCATTTGCTGTCTCGGCCGTCGAGACAGTGTTTGCTGTCTCGACGGGCGAGACATGTTTTTGCTGTCTCGGCCCGCGAGATAATAAATGCTGTCTCGGAAACAGTAACCGTCAGGCAGTTTTCGTTTTAACTACCTTCCCACGTTTCAAACTCCGTTATTTTGGCAGTTATCAACGTGATTCTCGCCCACGACGTTTCCCACGTTCCTTGAACAGTTAGTGCCACGTGTAGGAGAGTTACAAAGGCACTGGCTTCTTGACGATCCTGAAATTCTGTCTCGCACGGCGAGACAGTAAAGCTGTCTCGCCCCCGCTCGCGGCGCGAGACAGTAAAGACTGTCTGCGCGATGGCGAGCAACAGTAAAGACTGTCTCGCGTGGGCGAGACAGTAAAAGTCTGTCTCGCCAGCGAGAACAGTAAAGACTGTCTCGCAGGGCGAGACATGTCAAAGTCTGTCTCGCCAGGCGAGACAGTAAAGACTGTCTCGCACGGCGAGACAGTCAAGTCTGTCTCGCGTGCGAGATAGCTATACTTGTGTTCTTCTGCCTTTTTGAGCTGTATTCGGATATCTCTCAGCATTTTTTGACGCCTACAACTACCTTCTTGCTTGGTTATAAAAAGGAAAACTATTCCAAATACAAGGGTAAGCAATCTCTCAGAATTCTTCTCCACTCCACTACACTTACGAACTCACATAGTTCATCACTTTCCCACTCAAGTCCATCACTGACTTGATCGTCGAAGGAACAACGGGGGAACTAGTCCCCATCATCTTACGAGTTGCTATTTGTGCAGGAAGAAGCTGCTCAACTCAAAACCAGATATTCGGAGAAGTTAGCGGCCCCTAGTCAATCCCACCCCTATTGCATTATCTGTGTGATTATTAACATCAACAGTATGTTTATAAATGAAAGCTTTAAAATCTTTAGGGTATATAAGCTCTTCCAAAAACAAACGAGGGTATCTTAGTGCAAAGTAGGGGAAACAATAGGATATTTAAGTACCATTAAACCTTATTAAATGAACTCTGGAGATAATAATATGAACTTTTACTAAGATTAAAATAAGTATTAAATATGTATCGGCCTATCAAAACGAGTTGGTCCGCCCCATATTTTTGGGTCTTGAGTGGGCAAAATGCCCAACCCGAACATGGATCCGGACCCAGGGTGCCCGGGTCAGGCGAGCTCTGGGCCGGCCAAGATTTTTTTCTGATTTTTTGTAGAAAATTACTAAAAATTAAATTAATCTTATTATATTATACATACATACATACATACATACATACATACATACATACATACATACATACATACATACATACATACATACATACATACATACATACATACATACATACATACATACATACATACATACATACATACATACATACATACATACATACATACATACATACATACATACATACATACATACATACATACATACATACATACATACATACATACATACATACATACATACATACATACATACATACATACATACATACATACATACATACATACATACATACATACATACATACATACATACATACATACATACATACATACATACATACATATATATATATATATATATATATATACATACATACATACATACATACATACATACATACATACATACATACATACATACATACATACATACATATGTATGTACATATATATACCATAAGTAAAGCGGAAGTAAAAACACTTTGGTATTTAAATTTCTCCTATTTTATCTGTCTATTAACAATAATATTAGAAGATAAAATATTAGTTTCTACCAGAACAGTTTTTCCTTGCTTTGAATGTATTTTAGCTTTAGGAGCTAAAATATTTAATATTTTATAATGCAATCTATAAATAATTGTTTGCTCTCGTTTCAGATCCTGGTATGAAATTAATTTCCCTGACAACTGGATTATACCCAATGCTATCTAACTATTGCATGTTATAAATCAAGATGTAGATCAGATTGTTCAAACTAATGATGGGGAAGTAGAAGTAACTTTTAATCCCTCTAGAACAGTCAGCCTATCTGACGTTGCAACTGCATCTAGAAATTTAATTTCTAGATCTGGATCTTATAGAACAAGTTCTGTAAAAGGACTAGATATATCTTATAATAATATTCCTCATGCATTATATAAAGAAAGAAATTTTCCTTCAAATTCAGAAGTTAGTTTTAGAATGAAATAATGAATTTTGAAGAAAATAGTTTATTAAGAAAAATACTGAATCAGGAATTTCAACAAGAAAAACATAAGAATATTAGAAAATGGTTTTTAATACTTTTAATAAACAAGAACATTTAACTGGAAAAAAATGAATATTATAGACAATTAAAATTAGAACAAAAAGAAGAATTTTTTATACTTTGGTTCATAAATAATTATATTCAAAACCAAAAAAAAAAAATAAGTGTAATAGAAGAACACTTTAAAGAGTGGAAAACCACTACGGGTAAAGTAATATGATCTGTTTATCCTCCTATAAACCCTCTTTACCTAATAGGAGTTCATTCTTCTACTATAGAAACTATGGCTTTTATAAAGCCTAAGGATATAAATGAAGATCATATGAAAGAATTAAGTAAAATAATTAAAAAAATAATTATACTAATATACATCTTCAAACCTTAGGTGAACAAATAATTAGAATTGAAGATGCAATAGAAAAATTAATTAATAAAATGAATGATGTAATACCATCATTAAAACTGTTAGAAAAGGTAAAAATTCCAATTTCAAAAATAGAAAATACAAATATAAAACCACTGATAAATATATCAGGTTTTAAAAAAGATGATAAAGTTACAAATGAAATTATTGAATTTTTAGCGAAGAAGCTTAGTTCTGCTAGAATACATACATTAAATCAAGCTTCTACTTCAACAATAGTATCCGATGATAATAGTTCTTCTAGTGAAGAAGAAAATAACTCTTCTGAAGACATTAATCCAAATCAATTATTGGCTGTAGAAAATCAATTTACAGAAGTTAATAAAATAAAAAATGCTCCAAAAAGATTAGAAAGGTATTATTATAAAAGACCAACCCCTGCTGATGTTGTATTTGAATAAAATGATACATTTATTCAAATGGATTATAAGCATAGAAATATCTATGAATGGAATATTGATGGGATGTCAGATACCCAAATATATGCTACAATACATAGAATGCTTATGTATTCTACTGTCTGTAAACAGAATAATAATTCTGATAGAATGATAGCATCTTATATTACTTATGGATTTACTAGCATCCTTAAAGGATGGTGGGATAATTATTTATCTCCTGAAGCCAGAGGAGAAATATTAAATGCTATAAAGATTGAAAATAATATACATCAAGAAGATGTTGTATACACACTAATACTAGCAATATCACATCATTTTACTTGAGCATATCTAGATTATGGAGAAAGAATTAGGACTTTATTGCAAAATTTTAGATGTTCACCATTAACTCATTTTAGATGGTATAAAGATACCTATATGAGCAGAGTAATGACTCTGGATGATGCCAATAACTCACTGGAAAGACAAATTTATAGATGGCTTACCTACTCTATTTTCCGAAAGAGTTTAAAATAAAATACGAACTGAATATGGAGGTTATACGATAATTTAACATATGGCTATTTATCAAACGCCTGTATAAAAGAAGGTTTAGCCTTATGCGATGATTTAAAATTGAAAAATCAACTAAAGTCTCAAAGACTTACTAAAAAAAATAATTAGGTGAATTATGTGAACAGTTTGCATATGATCAACCATATAAGGTCGATAAAGAAATAAATCAGAATATTAAACCTAAAATAAAAAGAAATTAAAGAAAAAGAAAAAGAAATTCTTTAAAAAGAAAGAAAAAGAAAAGGTAAAAGAACCTAAAAAGAAAAAAAAGAAAAAAGTAAAATCCATTGTTATAAATGTGGAAAAATAGGACATTATGCTAATAGGTGTTATACAAAAAAGAAAATCGAAGAAATTGAAGATGAAGAAAGATACAAAATCATGATAAATAGTGATAGTGATACTTATGAAGAAGAATTTTCTTCAACCTCAGAATCTGAGAATGAACCATATCAATGTACAGTTAATAACTATAACACAGACGCATACTATTGGAAAGCTATAGTCCAAATGAATGGATTATCAATAAATGTTATAAATTCCAATCAGGAATTATTAACTAGAGTCTTATCAGAAGAAATATCTTCTGAATTAAAAGAAGAAATAATAAAATCTTTACTAAATAATAATAAAGAAATAAAAGAAAAACCCAATATTGATAATATATATATAATATCTGAAGTCTTAAAAAGAAGACAAAATAATCCATCTACTTCAAAAGTACTGTCTTTATCAATTCTAAATAAAGAAATACAAGACTTGAAAAAAGAAGTAAAAGAATTAAGACAAGAAAATAATTATATTCTATCTAGAATAGATAATAAAACAGAAGAAGATAATAATGCCATTATTCAAAACGATACAGAAAGAAATGACTTCCTACAAATATTAAACAAATTACCTCCCAAAAGTGGTATATTAAAATCACCTTAGTTATAGATAAACAAATGTTTATACTAGATCTTATAGCTCTGGTAGACAGTGGAGCAGATTTGAATTGTATTAACGAAGGTATAGTACCTTCCAATTTTTTTGAAAAAACTACTCAAACTTTGAGTAGTGCCAATGGTAATCAAATAGAGGTAAAATATAAATTACCACAAGCACATATATGTATACACGGTATCTGTATACATACTCCTTGTATTTTAGTAAAATATTTATCCCAACATGTTATTCCTGGAACCCCATTTATACATATATAATGCCTATAAGTCAAATTGATACTATTGGAGTTAAAACAACTTATGAAAATAAGGCAATTATATTCGAATTTATAACTGATCCTCAAACAAGGATGTTAAATGAAGTCAAAAATATAATTTTAAAAGAAAATCAAATAAATTTTCTTAAAGAAGAAATATGATTTGTTCAAATTAAAGAACAAATAAAGAAACAAAAAGACTTAATAAGTCAAATAGAAGAAAAATTTAAACTCACTGTATGTAGTGATGTTCCGACTGCTTTTCAGAATAGAAAATAATATATTGTTTCATTACCTTATATTGACAATTTTAATGAAAAAGATATACCTACAAAATCTAGACCTTGTCAAATGAATAAAGAATATCTTAAATTATGTAAAAATAAAATAAGTTCTCTTATAGAGAAAAAACTTATTAGAAAATCATATTTCCCTTAGAGTTGTACTGCGTTCTATGTTAATAAACATGCAGAACAAGAAAGAGGAATACCTCGATTAGTTATTAATTCTAAGACATTGAATAATATCTTAAAATTAATAAGATATCCTATTCCTAATAAAAGATCTACTAAATCACATTCATAATGCTAAAATATTTTCTAAATTTGATTTAAAATCAGGATATTGGCAAATTCAAATTGAAGAAAAAGATAAATATAAAACTGCATTTGTAGTACCATTCGGACATTACGAATGGAATGTTATGCCATTTAGGCTTAAAATGCCCCATCTGAATTCCATAATATAATGAATGATATATTCATTCCCCATACTGATTTTATATTAACATATATAGATGACATTCTAGTATTCTTATATACTTTTGATCAACATGTAAAATATTTAGAAATATTTAGAATTTTAGCATTAAAGAATGGGTTAGCAATATCTGCCCCAAAAATGAAAATATTTCAGACCCAAATTAGATTTTTAGGTCATAATATAGAAAAAGGAATAATAATTCCTATAAATAGAAGTATCGAATTTGCATCAAAATGCCTTGATGAAATAACTGATAATAAACAGTTACAAAGATTTTTAGGTGCATTAAATTATGTATCTGATTATTATAAAAATTTAGCACAAGACACTGTTATTTTATATAGTAGATTAAAGAAAAATGCAAAGGCATGGACTG
Source organism: Asparagus officinalis (assembly GCF_001876935.1). Classification (NCBI taxonomy): domain Eukaryota; kingdom Viridiplantae; phylum Streptophyta; class Magnoliopsida; order Asparagales; family Asparagaceae; genus Asparagus; species Asparagus officinalis. The sequence continues at coordinate 58,896,477 of NC_033797.1, forward strand.
AGCAACATACTGCTACAGTAAGAAAAATTAAAAATAATGTTAAATGTTTACCCTGCATACATTTAGCCAATATACATTGGTTCAAAATAGTCAAAACAGATGCATCCAATATAGGATATGGAGGCATTCTTAAATAAATAGAACCAAAAACTAATAAAGAACAATTGGTTCGATATACTTTAGGAAAATAGGATAAAGCCCAATACAATTATTCTACAACCAAGAAAGAAATGCTTTCTATTATTAAATGTTTCTCTAAATTCAGAGATGATATTCTTAATCAAGAATTTTTATTAAGAATAGATTGTAGCTCTGCTAAAAGGATAATAGAAAAAGATATTAAAAATCTTGTATCAAAACAAATATTTGCTCATTGGCAAGCTGAATTAGCCATGACACAATTTAAAATTGAATATATTAATGGTGACAATAATCATCTTCCTGATTTTTTAACCCGTGAATTTTTACAGGGTACAAATAAGACGGAGTTGTCCCTCCTTTTTATGGAGGGGGAGAGGAGGTCCATCATCATCATAAAGGAGTAATAGTCCTATTCAGTCTAACTTATGAAGAACCATTGCTAAAAAGAGCAACGTGAGCAATCCTTCTCAAGCCTTTTATAAAGGCATAAATGATTTAATAAGCAAGGAAGATACTCCTGAGCCATTTACTTCTATTGTTAAAAAAAAAGTTGAATGGACTTCTAAACAAATTACAGAAACAGCTCTATATCTAGAATAAGAGGACATTCCTATGATGAATGATTCAGATAAGCTTCGTCAAAAATATCCGAATGACAGTTACTATCCTACCCTATCATTAAAATCAAAGGAATGGATGGAAACATTGATAATGCAAAAGGGAATGGAAATAACCCATTTCTGGAGCAGTGAAAATCGCAATGTTCCGCTAAGTTTCAGTAAAAGTATCATTCAGGAAGTAATACGTCCTAGAGATTAGGCAATAAACCCCAATTAAGAATTACCACTAGTAAAATCCCAGAATACCAAAGAGTTATACTATTTTAACTACTGGGATTATAAGCATGCTTTTTATAATATATTCTTATATCAAAATCCCAAAAATAAGCACACTTGGCTTACAAAGTTGTGTCCGGAAGCAGTTCATAAAGGACTTCCTGCTTGGTTTTTCCAATGGTGGGAAACCTATGGTGCTAAATTAAGCATTATTCCAGAACCGATTATGAAGTTATACTCTTCATAGATTGACTCACATCCGATTATATCAAAGATGAATGAAAATCAGATCATAGAGGGACTACACCCTATTTATTTCTTTGCAGAAACAGAAATACCATGGATATGGAGATGGTCTTTTGAAACTGATTGGGCGAATACTCATCTGCCAATTTTGAAAAGAAAATTTTATTGCAGATGGTGATCTGGCATTCTTATAGAAGAAAAAGTCAAACAAATTGAAGAAATCATACAGAAGAATAATACTCTTCTAGAAACGACTACAACTCAGGAAATACAAAAAGAGAATCATATGCTAAAAATAGCTAAAATGATAAGAAGGAAATACCCTCAAGCTTCTGATGCAGAAGTTCAATAAAAATGTCTTGAACAATTAAAGAAACAATTTCTTGAAGTTTTCAAGACAAATGAGACTAAAAGTCATAGTTCTATGGGAGAAGTATCACTCTCCAAGATGCACTAGATCCAGAAGAAGACATAGATGCCATGTGGGATGAAGCCATGGGTGTTCTAAATGATGATAATATCCCAGATATAAAAGGGAAACATATTGCCTAAAATATCTTTTGAGTTGAGCCTCGGGGAGCCACTCAAAAGTATCTTTTAAAAAGTCACTTTATAAAAGAAGCTTTTCCAAAAAGGAGATTCCATTACTATGTACTTTAATAAAGTATCTTTTCTAAAGCAGATGACAACTTTAATAAAGTAGCTTTGCAGAAAGTAGATGCCACGTCCCCTTCGAAGTCTGTCGAAATTTCTAAAGCATCTTTTGGGACATCTATAAATAAGGAAGGCTGAAGAGTTTGAAGGTAGAGTTGGCTAGAGTTTAAAGTCTGAAGAGAGTGAGTAAGAAAAATAAGAGAGTGATTGTAAAAAAAGTTTGTAAGAGTGTACTTTGTAAAATATAATGGATAATAAATAAGATGTTATCTTACAAGTGGGGCGATTAAAATTGTACGTATTTAAATTTCTGTTTTTACTTCCACTTTATTTTTGGTATCATAGCCATGTTAGGCTCATATATGTCTGAGTAACTCAATTCTTACAGTTTATCTATGTGAATTTTAGTTAATAAGAATGTAGAATTGATATTGTTCTTTCATTTCTTTGGTTGTTAATCTAACATGAAAGTATATGGGACGTCACCGATGTTGCGCAGTGTAAAGCCTTGTTGCTACCGGGATGACTTGGTTAGGATAATGTAAGTCGTTGACAAACATGCATGCTTTGGGGTTAGATTATAGTTAAAGAAAAGAAAGAAAAATATCTATTATACATCTTTATTAAGTAATTTTTAGTAGATTAACTAGTAAGAATCATTATGACAGACATAATAGAGAGCTCTTCTGGTAAAAAAATCCAATTATACTAGTAAAAAAGTAAAAAATGCACAACTAACAGAATATACTTCTGATATAGAATCTCTTAATAAATGGACCATTCCTGGTATCCCAAATAGAGATATCTACAAAATTGGCTTTTTTAACTATAAGTCTCTAATTAATATTAAAACCCTAGAAAGGACTACTACAGTTGATAGGGATGAATAGACTATCCAATTACTTGGCCCGGTTGACATTGAACCTTATATGGAAAAATATAAGTATATTCATATAAGCTTAATACAAATAGCTTTTAGACCTTTGACATTACAAGGGTTAAATACATCTTTATTAGTATGTTTAAGGGATGCTAGATGTCTAATTTGGACCCAATTATTAATGAGTATAATAGAAACCAGTCTTTGTAATGGACCTGTTTATTTTAATGTGTATCCAAATTTGAGCCTATCATTGACTGACCTGAATATCTTAGAGGCAATAAGCCTAAACATAAAGACACATGGGTATAATTTCATACCAGGATCTGAAACGATAGTAATAATTTATAGATTGTATTATAAAATATTAAATACTTTAGCTCCTAAAGCTAAAATACATTCAAAGCCAGGAAAAATTATTCTGGCAGAAACTAATATTTTATCTTCTAATATTGTTGTTAATAGACAGATAAAATGGGATGAAATTAATTTACCTGACAACTGGGTTATACCCAATGCTATCCAACCATTGCCGGTTATAAATCAAGATGTAGATCAATTCTTACAGTTTATTTATGTGAATTTTAGTAAAGCAAAAGTAAAAACAGAAAGTAAAGTGGAAGTAAAAACAAAAAGTAAAACTAGAAATTTAAATACTCACAAAAGTGGAAGTAAAAATAGAAATTTAAATACTCACAATTTTAGTCGCCCCACTTGTAAAGTGGAAGTAAAAATAGAAATTTAAATACTCATAAGTAAAGCGGAAGTAAAAACAGAAAGTAAAGCGGAAGTAAAATCACCTTAAGTAAAGTAGAAGTAAAAACAAAAATTAAAAACAAAAATTTAAATACTTACAGTTTTAAATAAAGAAGAAGTAAAAACAAAAAGTAAAAACAGAAATTTAAACAGAAAGTAAAAATAGAAATTTAAATACCAAAGTGGTATATTAAAATCACTTAGTAGTCTCATTCTAGGGTTTTAATATTAATTAGAGACTTATAGTCAAAAAAGCCAATTTTGTAGATATCTCTATTTGGGACATCAGGAATGGTCCGTTTATTAAGAAATTCTATATCAGGAGTATATTCTGTTAATTGTGCATTTTTTACCTTTTTACCAGTATAACTGGATTTTTTACCAAAAGTGCTCTCTATTATGTCTGTCATAATGATTCTTACTAGTTTATCTACTGAAAGTTACTTAATAAGGATGTAGAATAGATATTTTTCTTTCTTTCCTTTAACTATAATCTAACCCCAAAGTATGTACGTCTATCAATGACTTACATTACCCTAACCAGCCATCCCGACAGCAACCAAAGAAATGTAAGAACATACATCAATTCTATATTCTTATTAACTAAAATTCACATAGATAAACTGTAAGAATTGAATTACTTATATGTATATGTATATGTATATTTAAATACCAAAGTGGTATATTTAAATACCAAAAGTAAAGTGAGTAAAAATAGAAATTTAAATACTCACAATTTTAGTCGCCCACTTGTAAGATAATATCTTCTTTATTATCCACTATATTTTACAAAGTACACTCTGACAAACTTGTAAAAAATAGAAAGTAAAAAACAAAAATTTAAATACTCACAATTTTAATCGCCCCACTTGTAAGATAATATCTTCTTTATTATTATTCAGTAAAGATTTTATTATTTCTTCTTTTAATTCAAAAGATATTTCTTCTAATAAGACTTTAGTTAATAATTCCTGATTGGAATTTATAACATTTATTGATAATCCATTCATTTGGACTATAATTTTCCAATATTCTGCGTCTGTGTTACAATTATTAACTGTACATTGACATGGCTCATCCTCAGATTTTGAGGTTGAAGAAAATTCTTCTTCATAAGTATCACTATCACTATTTATCATGATTTTGTATAACATCTTTTTTAACCCTTCATCTTCAATTTCTTCGATTTTATTTTTTGTATAACACTTATTAGCATAATGACCTATTTTTCTACATTTATAACAGTGGATTTTACTCTTTTATTTTTTCTTTTTAGGTTCTTTTACCTTTTCTTTTTCTTTCTCTTTAAAGAATTTCTTTTTTTCTTTAATTTTTTTATTTTTAGGTTTAATACTCTGATTTATTTCTTTATCAACCTTATATGGTTGATCATATGCAAACTATTCACTGAATTCACCTAATTATTTTCTTTTACTAAGTCTTTGAGATTTTAGTTGATTTTTCAATTTTAAATCATTGCATAAGGCTAAACCTTCTTTTATACAGGCGTTTGATAAATAGTCATATGTTAAATTATCGTATAACCTCCATATTCAGTTCATATTTTATTTCAAACTCTTTCGGCAAATAGAGTAGGTAAGCCATCTATAAATTTGTCTTTTTAGTGAGAGCTATTGGCATCATTCATCATTACTCTGCTCATATAGGTATCTTTATACCATCTAAAATGAGGTAATTATGGATATCTAAAATTTTGCAATAAAGTCCAATTTTTTTCCCATCATCTAGTTATGCTCCTGTAAAATGATGTGATATTACAAGCATTAGTGTGTATACAACATCTTCTTGCTGTATATTATTTTCAATCTTTATAACATTTAATATTTCTCCTCTGGCTTCAGGAGATAAATAATTATCCCACAATCCTTTAAGGATGCCAGTAAATCCATAAGTAATATAAGATGCTATCATTCTATCAGAATTATTATTCTGTTTACTGATAGTAGAATACGTAAGCATTATATGTATTTTAGCATATATTTAGGTATCTGACAACCCATAAATATTCCATTCGTAGATATTTCTACCATTATAACCCATTTGAATAAATGTATCATTTTCTTCAAATAGAACATCAGCAGGGGTTGGTCTTTTATAATAATACCTTTCTAATCTTTTTGGAGCATTTTTTATTTTATTAACTTCTATAAATTGATTTTCTATATCCAATAATTGATTTGGATTAATGTCTTCAAAAGAGTTATTTCCTTCTTCACTAGAAGAACTATTATCTTCGGATACTATTGTTGAAGTAGAAGTTTGATTTAATGTATGTATTTTACCAGAACTAAGCTTCTTAGCTAAAATTTTAATAATTTCATTTGTAACTTTATCATCTTTTTTAAAACCTGATATATCTATCGGTGGTTTTATATTTGTATTTTCTATTTTTGAAATTGAAAATTTTCCCTTTTCTAACAGTTTTAATTATGGTATTACATCATTCATTTTATTAATCAATTTTTCTATTGCATCTTTAATTCTAATTATTTGTTCACCTAAGGTTTGAATATGTATATTAGTATAATTATTTTGTTTAATTATTTTACTTAATTCTTTCATATGATCTTCATTTATATCATTAGGCTTTATAAAAGCCATAGTTTCTATAGTAGAAGGATAAACTCTTATTAGGTGAAGAGGGTCTATAGGAGGATAAACAGATCGCATTACTTTACCCATATTGGTTTTCCACTATTTAAAGTGTTCTTCTATTACACTTATTTTATTTTCTTGGTTTTGAACATAATTCTTTATGAACCAAGGTATAAAAAATTCTACTTTTTGTTCTAATTTTAATTGTCTATAATATTTATTTTTCCAGTTTAACTATTCTTGTTTATTAAAAGTATTAAAAAACCATTTTCTAAAATTCTTATGTTTTTCTTGTTAAAATTCGTGATTTAGGAATTTTCTTAATAAACTATTTCCTTCAAGATTCATTATTTCATTCTAAAACTAACTTCTGAATTTGAAGGAGAATTTCTCTCTTTATATAATGCATGAGGAATATTATTATCAGATATATCTAGTCCTTTTACAGAACTGGTTCTATAAGATCCAGATCTAGAAATTGAATTTCTAGATGCAATTGCAACGTCAGATAGTCTGACTGTTCTAGTGGGGTTAAAAGTTATTTCTACTTCCTCATCATTGGTTTGAACAATCTGATCTACATCTTGATTTATAACCGACAATGGTTGGATAGCATTGGGTATAACCCAATTGTCAATGAAATTAATTTCATCCCGTTTTATCTGTCTATTAACAACAATATTAGAAGATAAAATATTAGTTTTTACCAGAATAATTTTTCCTGCCTTTGAATGTATTTTAGCTTTAGAAGCTAAAGTATTTAATATTTTATAATGCAATCTATAAATTATTGCTATCGTTTCAGATCCTGGTATGAAATTATACCCATGTGTCTTTATGTTCAGGCTTATTGCCTCTAAGATATTCGGGTCAGTCAATGATAGACTCAAATTTGGATACACATTAAAATAAACAGGTCTATTACAAAGACCGATTTCCATTATACCCATTAATGATTGGGTCCAATTTAGACATCTAGCATCCCTTAAACATACTAATATAGATGCATTTAACCCCTATAATGTCAAAGGTCTAATGGCTATTTGTATTAATTAAGCCTATATGAATATACTTATATTTTTCCATATAAGGTTCAATGTCAACCGGTCCAAGTAATTGGATAGTTTGTTCATCCCTATCAACTATAGTAATCCTTTCTAGGGTTTTAATATTAATTAGAGACTTATAGTCAAAAAAGCCAACTTTGTAGATAACTCTATTTGGGACATCAGGAATGGTCCATTTATTAAGAGATTCTATATCAGAAGTATATTCTGTTAATTGTGTGTTTTTTATTTTTATTTACCAATATAACTGGATTTTTTACCAAAAGAACTCTTTATTATGTCTATCATAATGATTCTTACTAGTTTATCTACTGAAAATTACTTAATAAGGATGTATAATAGATATTTTTCTTTCTTTCTTTTAACTATAATCTAACCCCAAAGCATGCATGTCTGTCAACGACTTACATTAACCCTAACCAAGCCATCTCGGTGCAACATGGCTTTACATTGCGCGACTTTGGTGACGTCCCACATACTTTCATGTTAGATTAACAACCAAAGAAATGAAAGAACATATATCAATTCTACATTCTTATTAACTAAAATTCACATAGATAAACTGTAAAAATTGAATTACTCAGACATATATGAGCCTAACATGGCTTTGATACCAAAAGTATGTGAGAATACTAGAATGTCATCTCTATATGTCAAATATAAAATCAGTATGGGGAATGAATACATTCATTATATTTTGGAATTCAGATGGGGTATTTTAAGCCCAAATGACATAACATTCTATTCATAATGCCCGAATGGTACTACAAATGCAGTTTTATATTTATCTTTTTCTTCGATTTGAATTTGCAAATATCCTGATTTTAAATCAAATTTAGAAAATATTTTAGCATTATGAATGCGATTTAGTAGTCCTTTTTATTAGGAATATGATATCTTATCCATTTTAAGACATTATTCAATGGCTTATAATTAATAACTAATCGATGTATTCCTCTTTCTTGTTCTGCATGTTTATTAACATAGAACACAGTACAACTCTAAGGGGAATATGATTTTCTAATAAGTTTTTTCTCTATAAGAGAACTTATTTCATTTTTACATAATTCAAGATATTCTTTATTCATTTGACAAGGTCTAGATTTTGTATGTATATATTTTTCATTAAAATTGTCAATATAAGGTAATGAAATAATATGTTGTTTTCTATTCCAAAAAGCATTCGCAACATCACTGCATACAGTGAGTTTAAAATTTTCTTCTATTTGACTTATTAAGTGTTTTTGTTTCTTTATTTGTTCTTCAATTTGAACAAATCCTATTTCTTCTTTAAGAGAATTTATTTGATTTTCTTTTAAAATTATATTTTTGACTTCATTTAACATCCTTGTTTGAGGATCAGATATAAATTTGAATAGAATTTCCTTATTTTCCTAAGTTGCTTTAATTCCATTAGTGTCAATTTGACTTATAGGTATTATATTATGTAAAAATGGGGTTCCAAAAATAACATGTTGGGATAAAATTTTTACTAAATACAAGGAGTAGGTATACAAATACCGTGTACACATATATGTGCTTGTGGTAATTTATATTTTACCTCTATTTGATTACCATTGGCACTACTCAAAATTTGAGTAGTTTTTTCAAAAAATTTGGAAGGTACTATACCTTCATTAATGCAGTTCAGATCTGCTCCACTGTCTACCAGAGCTATAAGATCTGGTATAAACATTTGTTCAGCTATAACTAAGGTGATTTTAATATACCACTTTTGTGAGGTAATTTGTTGTAATATTTGTAGGAAGTCATTACTTATTGTATCGTTTTGAATAATGGCATTATTATCTTGTTCTGTCTTATTATCTATTCTAGACAGAATATAATTATTTTCTTATCTTAATTCTTTTGTTTCTTTTTTCAAGTCTTGTATTTCTTTATTTAGACTTGATAAAGACAGTACTTTTGAAGTAGATGGATTATTTTGTCTTCTTTTTACGACTTCAGACATTTTATATACATTATCAATATTGGGTTTTTCTTTTATTTCTGTTTCTGCAAAGAAATAAATAGGGCATAGTCCCTCTATGATCTGATTTTTATTCATCTTTCATATAATCGGATGGAAGTCAATCTATGAAGAGTATAACTTCATAATCAGTTCTGGAATAATGTTTAATTCAGCACCATAGGTTTCCCATCATTGGAAAAACCAAGCAGGAAGTCCTCTATGAACTGCTTCCGGACACAGCTTTATAAGCCAAGCGTGCTTATTTTTGGGATTTTGATATAATAATATATTATAAAAAGCATGTTTATAATCCCAGTAGTTAAAATAGTATAACTCTTTGGTATTCTGGGATTTTACTAGTGGTAATTCCTGATTGGGGTTTATTGCCCAATCTCTAGGATATATTACTTCCTAAATGATACTTTTACTAAAACTTGGCGGAACATTATGATTTTCACTGCTCCAGAAATAGGTTATTTCCATTCCCTTTTGCATTATCAATATTTTCATCCATGCCCTTGATTTTAATGATAGGATACAATAGTAACTGTCATTCAGATATTTCTTCCGAAGCTTATCTGGATCATTCATCATAGGAATGTCCTCTTGTTCTAGATATAGAATTGTTTTTGTAATTTGTTTAGAAGTGATACGAGTTGCCGTGCGAGTATCTTTGATCGCGGAATTATCAAAGGTGGGTTGAGAAGAGGATGACAGAAACACAAGCACAATTCAGTATATGGTGAAGGAAAATTCCTTCTCTAGATTATGAGTATAAAAAGATTACAATCTCTCTCTCACACAATCTCACTAGAATCGAGAACAAACTCTCAATTCTCACTAAACCCTAATACAAAGATTAGAATCTCTCGCTGAATCTATCTGATTCTCTCTCTCCTTTAAGATCTTATAGATCCTCACAATCTAAACCCTAATCTTTTTGATTAGGATCTCACTTAGACCTAAAACTCTTTAGATCTACATCTTGGCCTCTAACCCCCTGTTTAGAACCCTAAACAGTCCCTATTTATAGGGTTTATAACGTGGTGACAATCTGGTAAATAACCAAAACCAAACCCAACTATAATTTCTTCAAAACAGAAACCAAGTCTGCCCAGGAAACCTCGATGAGTCGACTCATGACTACATATGAGTCGACTCATGACTGATGAGTCGACTCATTGACTGATGAGTCGACCGAGCAGAAGCTTTTAACAAAACGGCTGGGTTTCGTGAGTCGACTCATGACATGCATGAGCCGACTCAACCTAATGAGTCGACTCATGTACATGTATGAGTCGACTCACGAGCTGAAATCTGGATTCTTCGAATCTTCTGCTCGTCGTCTCGTTTCACGCTTCCACCTGTGCTCCGCCGTGTCGCTTCACACCACTATTCTCAGGATATCATAAGAATCACCTATCCTTAAGCTCCTATGAGGATCACTTTTTCCGAAGAAAAGATACACCCGTATCATGGGTCCCCCTTTAGAAACTTAAAGTCACATTTAAGTTAGAACTTCAGTTGAGGAAACTCTCGAGCCCCTCCATCTATGTTGACTTTAGTCATCATTTCTTCCTTCTTTTCTGAACTCCTTCCAAAGAAAAGGATCTCGCTAAGCTTCTTGTATTACGATCGAGTCAGGACCATACACAGGATGCCCCTTCACCGGATCTGATGCTCTAATACCAACTTGATACGAGTTGCCGTGCGAGCACCTTTGATCGTGGAATTATCAAAGGTGGGTTGAGAAGAGGATGACAGAAGCACAAGCATAATTCAGTATACGATGAAGAAAAATACCTTCTCTAGATTATGAGTATGAAAAGATTACAATCCCTCTCTCACAATCTCACTAGAATCGAGAACAAACTCTCAATTCTCACTAAACCCTAATACAAAGATTAGAATCTCTCTCTGAATCTATCTGATTCTCTCCCTCCTTTAAGATCTCATAGATCCTCACAATCTAAACCCTAATCCTTTTGATTAGGATCTCACTTAGACCTAAAACTCTTTAGATCTATATCTTGGCCTCTAACCCCCTGTTTAGAACCCTAAACAGTCCCTATTTATAGGGTTTACAACGTGGTAGCAATCTGGTAAATAACCAAAACCAAACCCAACTAGAATTCCTTCAAAACAGAAACCAAATCTGCCCAGGAAACCTCGATGAGTCGACTCATGACTGCATATGAGTCGACTCATGACTGATGAGTCGACTCATAAACTGATGAGTCGACCGAGCAGAAGCTTTTGAAAAAATGGCTAGGTTTCGTGAGTCGACTCATGACAGGCATGAGTCGACTCAACCTAATAAGTCGACTCATGTACATGTATGAGTCGACTCACGAGCTGAAATCTGGATTCTTCGAATCTGCTGCTCATCGTCTCGTTCCACGCTTCCACCTGTGCTTCATCGTGTCGCTTCACACCACTATTCTTAAGATATCATGAGAATCATCTATCCTCAAGTTCCCATGAGGATTAATTTTTCCGAAGAGAATATACACCCATATCAAGAAGTCCATTCAACTTTTTTTTTAGCAATAGAAGTAAATGGCTCAGAAGTATCTTCCTTGCTTATTAAATCATTTATGCCTTTATAAAAGGCTTGAGAAGGACTGCTCACATTGCTCTATTTAGCAATTGTTCTCCATGAGTTAGACTGAATAGGAGTATTACTCCTTTCTGATGATGATGGACCTCCTCTCCCCCTCCCTAAAAAGGAGGGACTACTCCGTCTCATTTGTATCCTGTAAAAATTCACGGGTTAAAAAACCAGGAAGATGATTATTGTCACATTTAATATATTCAATTTTAAATTGATACATAGCTAATTTAGCTTGCTAACGAGCAAATATTTGTTTTGATACAAGATTTTTAACATCTTTTTCTATTATACTTTTAGCAGAGCTACAATCTATTCTTAATAAGAATTCTTGATTAAGAATATCATTTCTGAATTTAGAGAAATATTTAATAATAGAAAGCGTTTCTTTCTTGATTGTAGAATAATTGCATTAGGCATTATCCCATTTTCCTGAAGTATATCGAAACAATTGTTCTTTATTAGTTTTTGGTTCTATTTGTTTAAGAATGCCTCCATATTCTATATTGGATGCATCTGTTTCGACTATTTTGAACTAATGTATATTGGCTAAATGTTGCAGGGTAAACATTTAACATTATTTTAAATTTTTCTTACTACAGCAGTATGTTGCTCAGTCCATGGATTTGCATTTTTCTTTAATCTACTATATAAAATAGCAGTGTCTTGTGCTAAATTTTTATAATAATCAGATACATAATTTAATGTACCTAAAAATCTTTGTAACTGTTTATTATCAGTTATTTCATCAGGGAATTTTGATGCAAATTCAATACTTCTATTTATAGGAATTATATATACATACATATGTATATATAGGTATATACATATGTATATATACATGCATATGTATATGTATGTACGAACATACGTGTGTGTGTGTGCATGACATCAACCATGACAGATAGTAGAAGCTCTTCAATTTCTCAAGTGGATTTACAAGGATAGGAAGCTTATTTTATTTCACTCGGACCCGGCTCAACCCGACTCCAAGCGAAAATGGCCAATTGTTATGGTGTTCCATGACATCAACCACAACAGATAGCAGAAGCTCTTCAGTTTCTCAAGTGGATTTACAAGGATAGGAAGCTTATTTTATTTTACTCGGACCGGCTCAAGCCGACTCCAAGCGAAAAGGGCCAATTGTTATGGTGTTCCCATTCGCTAGAAGTATAATGTATAAATAAAGCATTGATGAGTGCATTTCGGCAAACAAAGCCCTAATCCGCTTAGTGGCCCAAGCTCAACAGAGGCCTTGACCCCACCGACTCATCAAGCCGACATTCTTTCATGTCGACACGAAAGGCGGGATCAACCAACCTATCGTCGAAGATGAGCCACCAAGGGCACTCAACCATTTACTCAGCTACTCACGGAGATGACTTGATGAACATTCATTGTCGACTAGATCGAGGAATAACCTCCACCTCAAGTCTCTTCCTCTGAGCACATGTCAACATCCCTGTCCACCTCGGACTAGCCTTATCTTGATTCTATCCTGAAGGTCTTCATGACTTGTTAGTTACCCACGTGCTTTCTGCTACGCTCTCAATCACTTCTCGAAAAATACGGAGATATCCTCTCCCGTATCGAAGTGACTTCCCCTCCAGTTGCCAGCCGACACCCGTAAAGCGAGGGATGACTCAGCCTGTCAGCGTGCCTTCTGCCACGCTCTCAATCACTTTCTGAAAAATGCAGAGATGCCCTCTTCTATACCGAAGTGACTTACCTCCAATCGCCAACTGATACATGTAAATCAAGGAATGACTCGGCTCTTAGCCCGCACTTTGCCATCATCTCCCTATGCTTGGGTAGAAGTGACCCATTTATCCCCATCATGGTGATATATACAGGTAGACTCCTAACCTTAGGGGCTCTCTCTCTCTCTCTCTCTCTCTCTCTCTCTCTCTCTCTCTCAGAAAGAAAAAGAACACACACAGTTCTTCATATACACAGAAGAGCTCATACAGACCCTCTGTAACGTCGCCTTGTCATCTCAAGAACCACCTGGGTTCCTGGCTATCCCCTTCCCCAATCAAGTTTCACTGACTTGATCGTTGGAGGAACTACGGGAGAACCGGTCCGCATCCTCTCACGGGTTCTTCTTGTCTGTGCAGCATGGAGTTCAGCCTCCAATTCAAGAACCATGCATAAAGTCGTAGTAGAAGGCGGCCCCTTCGTCAATCTCCTCTACCTTGTCCTAGCGAGGACTCAAGGGGAACCCATCTATACACTAAGAAATATATATAAGTATACATTAATGACCATATCATAATATAATTGTATATATAATCTATAAATATAAAAAAATATATAAATATATAAATTTAATAATCAGGCCCTGCAGGGCTTGTGTCGGACTTTACCAACACAACCTGGACCCGGATTTTTTGGGCTCTTCCTGACCCCGGGTCGGGTCCAAGTCGGACACCGCTTCGGGTCTAGGCCTGACCAGGTCCAAGTCGGACACCGCTTCGGGTCTGGGCCGAAACCCAATTGGAGACCCCTAAATATATGTATCAAACAGTAGGACGATAATATGAAGCTACAAGACTCTATAAGTATCTTTAATTCCACTTTTCCGCTATTCGTTTCAATGACAGAAAATTAAGAAACTATATATACATATAATCCTTCAAATCTGACTAAAATTAACCTACGCTTAATCCTTTGTAGCAGTCAAAAACCCTTCTCAAAAGTAACACACAACTTCACTATAGTAAAAATTCTCTTAACGTTACAGTATTCCGGTAAAGTAATAAAACCCAAAACTTGGTGGAGGAGTTACATTTCCTATAAAATAAATGATAAATGAAAAAATTCATTAAATTTCTCCATGAAATTTTACTTATTTGCAAATTAGAGATAGAGAGGATCCCGACAGGAATTAAAGGTAAAAATCTGTGAGGATTTTGTGAGACATCTTAAAACCGAGGGGTTTCATATAAGATAAAATAAAATTAAGGAGGGTCACATGACCCAAGCCACCCCACTCACCGAAAAAATAAAAGTCAGTAGGGATATATGAAATTAACCCTTACATAAACTTCATAGACAATAATAAGAATTGTTTTTTTTTTTGGTCAACGAAAATATTGTATTCATTCACCAAATGTAATGAGTTTAAGAACATCAAGATCCTCCTATGTGAGATATCAAATTTACAAAGTATCAGGAAAGTTCATCCTTCTAGCTATTTATAGGGAACTGATCCATTCTTTAAAATCTTCCGGTAGGGAGCTGTTGAGAGTAATGATTAATATATCCATTTTGATTTCCTTCACCAACTGATCCTTGCTTTTGCATTCTTGCTTGAAGATCCTACTGTTGCGTTCACACCAGATTTTATACAGTGTAGAAGTAAAAGCCAGCCTCTTTACTTTCGTTTTGTTCCCTTTACCTCTTATCTTGGTACAGAACCAGTCAAGGAGGCATCTCCAGCTGCAAGCCTTCCATTTAAACTGCAACCAATTCATCACTTGATTCCAAACTTCACTAGAAAAAGGACAACTAAAGAATAAGTGGTCCCTGCTCTCCAAACCAGAGTTTGAACATAAGCAGCAATTGTTTTCTGTCACAATATTCCTCTGTATCAGCCTATCCTTTGTTAGCAACCTATCTTGGATAGCAAGCCAACAAATTAGAGAATGCTTTGGATAGTTCATATCCCCCCAAACAGTATTCCGCCATTTCACCTTGCTGACATTGGGGGAAAGAATCCTGTACAGGGAAGAGAGATGAACCTTGGTGTTTTTATAGCATGAAGCAATAAGGTGACTTAGGTTAGCTTCCCCCACACAGTGAATCAAAGAACTGTCTCTAGTCTTCAACATTTGTTTCCATGTCCATGAATCCCCATTTTTTGCCTGCACTTGCCAAATGCTTTTATCTTTTAAGTAGTTTCCATGAATCCATCTAATCCACAACAGTTCTTTATTGACATGTATATACCATAAATTCCTCAAAGCTGAGGCTCTATTCCATATTACTGCAGAGAAAATACCCAGGCCTCCTTGATCCTTTGATAAGTATATTTTATCCCATGAGACAAGAGCAGTTTTGAGTGACTGATCATTTTTCCCCCACAAGTAATTTCTGCATAGTTCATCAATTTTATGGAGCACTTTCATAGGTAATATATAACTAGAAGTCCAATAGATTTGAACTCCTAGTATCACACTTTTTATCACCTGAATTCTTCCAGCATATGATAAAGTTCTGCACTTCATCCAGTTCTGAAATTGACCAGAAATCTTATTGAGGAGGGGGAGGCAGTCTACATAGGATAGTCTTTTGTATAACAAAGGAACTCCAAGATATTTGATTGGCCATACCCCTTCTTTGTAACCCAGACAGTCTCCAATTGCTGTTTTGATAGTATCAGATACACCTCCATAAAATATTGAACTCTTCTCAGGATTGGCTTCAAGCCCTGTGGCAGCACTGAAATCACTCAAGCATTGATTCAAATTTTGCACCGAGAGAATATCTCCTTTTGCAAATAAAAGAAGATCATCCGCAAAGACAAGATGGGTGATATTTAACTTCCCACATCTAGGATGATACTTGAAGTCCTTTTCATTCTTTAATTTATCCAATCTCCTAGATAAGTATTCCATCCCTAAGATGAACAAATAAGGTGATAAAGGGTCACCTTGCCTCAGTCCCCTCTCCCCTTTGAAATAGCCATGGAGGGATCCATTTAAAGAAATTGAATACTTTGGAGTAGAGATACAAGCCATTATCCAATTTGTCATCTTACTAGGAAAACCCAGACCCTGCAGCATATCCTCCAGAAATTCCCAGCTGAATGTGTCAAACGCTTTCCTTATATCAATGTTGAGCATTACTCTAGGTGAAATATGCTTCATCCCCTAATTTTTAATCAACTCATGCGCAAGTAGAATGTTGCTGGATATCTGCCTACCTTTTACAAAGGCACTCTGAGCTTCATTTACCAAGTGACCCATAACAGTTTTTATCCTGTTTGCCAAAATTTTTGAGATGATTTTGTACAAACAGTTGCAGCAAGATATTGGTCTATAATCAGATAGAGTTTTGGGGCATTGAATTTTAGGGATCAAAGTAATTGAGGTAGAATTTACCATGCCCAACAACTTTCCAGTTCTGAAGAACTCTTGAATAGCCTGTGTTACCTCTTCACCAATGATTCCCCAAGCTGTTTTGTAGAAAACTGCATTATACCCATCAGGCCCTGGAGCTTTCCCATCAGGCATAGAGAATACTGCTGATTTAATCTCATCTTTTGAAATATTTGTAGATAGGAATCTGATATGTGTGTCATTTAAACAAGGCCCATTCCTGATAATATTGATATCTGGGGGGTTTGTCTTTACTTTAGTCCCCAGGAGACCTTTGTAAAAGGAGATTAGTTCACTTTTTATCCCCTCCCCATCTGTAATTCTTTCTCCAGAACTATTATAGATCACTGTCACTCTGCTATGGTGTCTCTTGGATTTAATGATAGAATGGAAAAAATTAGTACATCTGTCTCCCTTAATCCCCCACTCAATTCTTGCCTTCTGTTGGTAAAAGGACATCTCACAGTCCAGCAATTTATTATAGGAGGCTAAGCATTCCTTTTCTTTGTTGATGAGAGCAGCATTGAGATAGTCTTTTTGCAGATTTACCTGAACTGTATCCAGATTTTTCTTTGCCCTCATCACTTGCTCACTTATGTTAAGGTAATGTCTTTTATTGATGTCTTTCAGAGCATTTTTCAGATTTTTTAGTTTTGTGAAGACTGAATACATCTTGAAACCCTCAATCTGTACTTGCCAGGCTTCAGACACAGCAGATAGATAACTTGCATGTTTAGTCCACATATTAAAGAACTTGAAGGGTTTTTTCCTTTGTAGGAAGTCCTCATGAATTGAAACCAGTGCTGGAGAATGGTCAGAGAAGCTTGGCAATAAGAATTCCACATGACTAGAATTGAAATTGTTGATCTAAGAATCATTTACCAAAGCTCTATCCAATCTACTCCACACCCTTGTGTTTGCTTCTTGCTTATTGTTCCATGTGAAAAAACACCCAGAGTTTTTAAGATGAACAAGTTGACAATTCTCAATGAAATCACAGAAATCCTTAGTGTCAGATTCTGAAAGATTAACTCCCCCAATTTTCTCTTCATTGCTGATCATTGTGTTGAAATCCCCACAAAGTAACCAAGGTGAATTGCCAAAAGAATGATATAGCAGGCCAAGGTCAGACCAAAGACTTTTCCTACCCATAAGATTATTGAAGCCATAAATTGAAGAGATGAAACAGTCAACTCTCCCATCGAGAGATTTTACAGAACATGTGATCTGCTGATCTGAGCTAGAATCAAATGTATGTCTAGAATGTTAGGATCCCATAAAATTATGATTCTAGCCTTTCCAGGGATCCTTACATTTGATATATACTTCCAGTTAACAACAACCTTCCTTGTTATATTTTAAATGTTATTTTCCTTGACTTTAGTTTCTAGAAGAGCAATGTAGGATAAGTGATACTGTACTATATTATTTTTAACCATGTGCTGCTTAGAGGATCTATTTAATCCTCTGACATTCCAGAAGCATAGATTCATTTGTTTTGCCCCCCTTATCAACATTAGAGGGATCTGCTCCTAGTCCATATGGAGAAATGCTTGAGAAAGGATTCAGGTTGTACCTTTGCACAAGAGCCCCTGAATTTCCAGTTTGTGTTGGTTTTTTCCCTTTGTTTGCTCTCCCAGATATATCTTTCTGTAACTGCACAACCTGTATATGGTCACTTCCAAGTGATGTCTCCTGTGTATGCATGACATGCACAAATTGAGATCCAAGCATAAGGTTTGGCAGTAACACTTGCTGAACCCCAACTTCAGGAGTTATTTGCTCAGTCTGCACACTTGCCCTTGATGTTCCACCTTCATACTGAGCAGATTTTGCATGTACAACATGCACAACATCCTGGGAATCAGATATGTTAATAGATGCAATCCGAACCCCACTTCCAGATATATCTATATCATTTTGAGCATGCACAGAGCCAGATTGGGATCCAGGTATACAGTTTGACAGTATCACTTGCTGAACCCCAATATCAGGTGCCCTTTGTTGAGACCCTTGATTTTCCTTTTGCTTTGGTACCCATTTCTGAATTTTTGGAAAACGTTTACAAAAGCTTGTTTCATGACCCACCAGCTTACATTTTTCACACCATCTAGGCTTCAATTCATAGTGTATAGCTTGATTGAAACATTTTCCATTTGGATCCTGTATAGTAATTTGACCAGGGAGAGGGGATGGCATACTAACTTCAACAAGCACTCTTGCATAAGACAACCGTTGCTTGTTAGCAGTGAGTTTATCAGTTGCTATTGGCCTTCCAATGGTGCTAGATATTTTACTGATAGCCTTTTCATTCCATAGATTAAGTCTGAGAAAAGGCAATTGGATCCACATAGGATAAATGCATTCCTTATTCCTTTCATATTCTTCGCCTATTGACGAGGTCTTGATCCAAAAAACCAAGGACCATTGCTAAGAATACTGTTCATATCAGTCATATTTTTGAATTTAACCAAAAACAATCCAGCTTTGAGAAGACAGATATCAGGGACAGCCAAAGGAGCCCAGATTTTCTGCACAAAATTCTCCATTGCCTTAAATTTGACATTCAGCCCCATTACTTGACCTACCAGAGAGAATTCCCAAAAAGATGCTCTCTCATTCCATTCTTCTTCATTGAAGGATACACTATCCTTAGCTTCAGATGGTAGATAATTCAGGTTCATTCCACAACCAAGCTTCCTGTTATCAGCAAAAAGACTGATCCAACTTTTCTTTTCTTTTTCAATAACATTTACTTTTTCTGCAGACTCTATTGGGGGGAAATCAATATTCTCAGAGTTTATTTCCTTTTGTTGAGGATTTGCTTTCATACTTGGAGGAGAAATAACAATTTCAGATCTAACAGCATCATCCCTTTCCTCATGCTGATTCAATGGAACAGTAGCATCAGAGTTCGAAAGAAATTGAGACTGAGATGCTTTTGAAACAGAGAGATCATCATCAAAATCAACTTCCTCAGCCCAAGAAATTCTACTCTGAGGAATAGAAGACTCACTTAGATGGCGAGATTGAATCCCAATCACTCTAGTAGGAGTTTGCAACACTCTAGAAGAAGCATTGAGGATCTCCACCATTGATTTCTTCTTCTTCTCCCCCTTTGGCCCCGTTGACCCCATCAAAATCGTACTGAACCCTTCCTCCTCAGAGATCAGGCTCTCATCTTCAAAACTGGTATCATATTGATCCTCATGAGCAGACGAGATCAATTTTGAAGCTCTTAAACCAATTTCAATGATCTTCTTCCCACTATTCTTCTTCTTCTTTCCCATCCAAATCTCGGCGGGGGTGTAAGTTAGCAACACCAGATTCGCCTGCTAACTTGCACCATACAGACCGCCCCTAATAATAAGAATTGTTATTAAGACTAAAAAAATACAACCAGCAAAAATTAATTTTCTTTTTCTTTAAAAGTAAAATAGGCAAAAAGAAAAATAAATCTGCAACTTTTCTATTCTTCAGCAATACTAGAGAGGATCTACTCACAATTAAACAAAATAACGATGATTATCATATAAAGGAAGGGAGTAAGCAGCAATACCATAGTCAGCATGAAAGTGACAAGAATAGATTTAATTAGAATGTCAATTTATCAGAGACAACAAGTGTATTTCGCCCATATCCTATTCGTGCATAATTTCTCGTTCTTTTTTTACCTTTTCAATTTTAGGTGATCAGTTAATTAAATTTAAGATCAAAAGAGCAATATACTCACCGACATGGTATCAAAAGTCGACCGGAGAAATTTCCACGCTTTTCCCATCATCCAATGACCAAACACCGAAAGGACAAATTTTCAAAACCATCCGGTTTTGAAATTTATTCTCAAAAAAAGACTCTTTTCAACCTTAATTACAAAAACAGACCTAGTTGGATGAAACTGGGTCTGTTTTTGAAAAAAAAGATTTTCAAACTTCACGGGAGTTGAACTCCCGTGAAGTTTTTTCTCATAACAAAACTTCACGGGAGTTCAACTCCCGTGAAGTTTGAATTTTTTTTTTAAAAACCGACCCAGTTTCAACCAACTGGGTCGGTTTTTGCAATTAAAGTTAAAATAGATCGTTTTCTATAAATAAATTTTAAAAGAGGATGGTTTTGAAAATTTGTCCAACACCGAAAAGTTCGCGCCCCATTTCAAATTCTCGTTTGAGTTCATAGCCAAACAAGACACGTGTCAGAGGAACCCAATTGCCAATCACCGTCAAAAAGTACCAGCGACGGTAAAAGCGGGACCCAGATGTGGGCCCACTAGTCGCCCTCGCGGCCCCACCGCGTCCGAACTTTTCGGGGCTGTTTGGTTGTATGTTTTTACCATGTAAAATGATGGAAAGTGTAAAAAAATGGGTCCCAATGTCAGCTTTCATCACTTTCAATTGTTTGTTTGTAGTTGTGAAAATAGTGTAAAGTGATTTCATATGCTGATGTGGCTTGTAAAGTGATTTCATAAAAAAAAAGACATGATTTTAGGAGAAAGCTGACATTGAAGTCAGGAAAAAATAATAAAAAATAATTCCAACCAATATGATCATTTGAGTAGGGACCACTTTTTACACTTTCCAAACAAACAATTAAAGTTACATTTACTAACCAAACAAGCAATTTATGATTCCAATGAAATAAAAAACAAACAAAGAAAAGTATAAAAGTAAAATTGATGAGGTAGACAACAACTTTTCAAGTTGTGTCATAAATACATAACTTTACCAACAACCACCAAACAGCCCCTTCCTCAATCCTCGCTGAGGTTCTCCCTCTTCCGCGGTGCTACGTGGCAGTCAAAGGATGGGAGAGGGTTGCACGTCGTTACCTTCCTGCAGCTCTGTGACACGTAAGAGAGAGACGTTGGAGCTTTCGTACGGTCCCTTTCTCTTTCTAACATCCACGTGTCATGTTACCGGAAGGCCGTCAGCTGAAAATAGATAGCGCACCGGATTTCCTGCGTCCCAGGTGCTGGTTTTTGTGGACAGAATCGGTTTGATAATGTAATGAGGAGAAGACGACTGGGTTGACCTTTGGCTTCACTGGAGCAAAGATTGTTTTTGCTTTAGGGCATCGCTTCGACGGCTGACGAAGATGCATGCATATCCAAATCGAATGTTCTGGCTCTGGTTTTAGGGCCGTTTGGTTGACCTTTTTTTGGGTACATTAATGGGAAATTCTAAATAAATGACAATTTGATAATTAAAAAACTTTTTTTTAATTTTTAAAACTATGTTTGGTCCATAAAAAAGTTATAGAAATTTTTTCTGTAAAGTTAAAGAAAGTATATTGTTCTATAAAAGTTAATTTCCTCTCAATATGTGCGGAAAATATCCAGAACTCTAAGGCATTGATTTAAATAATAGTTTTTGCACAAACTTATTTATTTTCACTTCTCAACTCACTTTTTATAAAGTTTGATTTCTCCTCTTTTTCGTATTTTGAACCAAGCAAAGAAAAAGTATAATAAGAAAAACACCACTTTTTGAATTTCTATAAATTTTTCCTATAATTTTTATAAAAATACAATAAAATTAATTTTTGGGTACTTTACTTTTCCTTTTTTTATAGAAATTGAACCAAACAGCTCCTTAGTTTGGAAGAATTTACCATGTGTATGATTAATGTGATGCTGCTAGGCCTGTCTATCCGGGCCGGCCCGGGCCGGGCAAAATCGGGGCTCGGACCCGGGCCCGGGCCCGACTGGGCCGGGTTCCGGGCTGGCTCGGATTTTTTCCCATTTTTTTATTTTTTTTAAATTTTTTAGATTTTATTTAAATTTTAAATTATAAAAAAAAGACAATAAAAATAATAAAAAATAATAATTTTATTAATCACTTAAAATGACATAAATTACAAATAAAAAATAATAAAAACAAATTTTTTTATTAATAATTAATAAATCATTTACAAATTACAAGTACAAATTTATTTTGGAATTAATCGCATCACAATAGATAAGTAAATCCCAACTAGGTTGGCACCTACTCACCTATATCACTATCATTTGTAACTATTTCCAAAATAATTCTTTACAAATTTTAAGCTAAGATATAAAAACTACAATCTATTCTTTATATCTATCTGCTAGTCCCAATTCTTCAAATTTATCTTCAATTCCAGCCATCCGATCGATGCCTTGCGTTCGCTTCTCGTACCTCCACCAATCTTGTAAGCACATCACCGCTTGTACAGTATACGGATCCAAGCATGTCCTGTGATCGTCGATCAAACGACCTGCTGTGCTGAAGGCGGATTCCGAAGCTACCGTCGAAACCTGCACTGTTAGTAAGTCACGAACCATGGTGGAAAGTATAGGATATGAAACTGATCCATATACTTTCCACCATTGCAAAATATCTAAAGCATTTCCTTGACATCTAACTAAAGAAGCAGAAAAATATTCATCTATTTCAGAAACCTCCGATGATGACGATCCAAGTCCAGATCCACCAGTTAGCTCAGCTACCATTGCATACCTATCAAAACTTACACTTTTACCTCGGGCTCGGGATGAGCTCGAAGAAACCGAAGCTGCAGACTGTTGTGCAGCTACACCATGTCTAGCTGCATACTCATCATATAAGGTTTGAAAATAATTTCTAATAGCTAAATGATGAGTAGTAGCAGTAATGGTGGTTCCATCATCTAAGTCTATAATCTGATTACCATACAAGGATTGTAACAAACTTCGAAGGCCAATATCTTTCAAGCATGGATCAATAAGAACCCCCAAACCAAAAATATGAGGAATAGGCCTAAAGTACTTATTAAATTTGCTCTCCATTTGAAAAACCATAGGTACAAGAGTATCATCCATACGATATTTCCCAAATTTTTTTTGAATATTTAAAATTTGTAAAGCAGCTAAAGTAATGATTGGATAATAACAGCCAGATAATAACATTGTAGCATCATAAAAAACTTGTAATATTTTATTTAAATTACATATAATTGTCCATTCATCTTCAGTTATTCCATAAGTGCTACCAGAACTAGAACTAGAAGCATAATAGTTTATAAAATCAGTTATAATGTCTTTATATTCTATTGCTACACTTAACATTGCATAGGTGGAATTCCACCTATGGTCAACATCTTTTGGAATTAGTCTGGGCTTTACATTTTTTCTTTTAGAAAATTATTTCTATCTTTTAAGTCTTTGTTCAGAAGCATTATGCATGTAAGCAACTGTTCTAACCTTTTCTATCATGGGTTTAATTTCAGTAAATGCACTTTGAACAATTAAATTTAAAATATGACAGATACACCTAATATGAAAAAGATCACCATGACATATATGGCAATGACAGAGTTAATCTGATAAAATCAACAGCTACATTGTTATTACTTGCATTATCTAGTGAAAGAGAAAATATTCTTTCTGAAATTTCTAATTTCATAAGTTCTTCAATTATTAAATTTGCAACATTAGCACCAGTATGTGACTCTTCTATTGCAATAAAAGAAACAACTCTTTTAAACATTTGCCAATTTTCATCAATCCAGTGTGCTGTGATACATAAATATCCAGTTTGTGCTCTAGATGTCCAAATATCAGAAGTTAAAGAAAATTTACAGTTTAAATTTTTAAAATAAGAAATTATTTTTTCTTGTTCCTGTTGATAATATTTTAAAATATCACGTTGACAGGTTTGACGAGAAATTTTTTTAAATGCAGGATAAAAACCATCTCTAAACATATCTTCAAATTCATCATCTTCTACTAATTTAAAAGGAAGGTTTTTAAGAATGATAAACCTGATTACGCATTTCCTGGCTCTGGCAGCGTCATAGTTCCAACTACCGAGACTACCAGAAGAGGAGGATTGAGAAATCATAGATTGTCGGATATCACCTTGGTGTTCATCCTTGGTGACGTCGATCTTCTTGTAAAAATTCCACACATCGGATCTTGGCCTTTTAGGAGCTCTTGGTGTAGATTCGTCGCCACCGGATTCGGGATTAACTTCGGTAGGAGTAGACCCAGTAGGAGGACTCATTTCAGGATTGGGAGATAGGTTTTTCTCTTCATAATCAGATCCGAAAGCCATTTGATGAAAGGATTAGAAAGTATAAATAAGAGAGTATAACTGTATAAGAGTATAAGAGAGAGTATAAGAGTATAAGAGAGAAGTAGATGAGTTTTGGTGTGAAGAAAACAAATGAAAACCCCCCTCTATTTATAGAACCAGCCCCCTAAGCAAATGACCAAAATAACCTCACAAAATAGCTGTTTTTTCGGCTTTTGAACGAACTTTGGCGTCGCGGTAGAGTCTACGGCCATAGCCTCTTTTCCCTTCGATCGAGGAGGGTTCTTTGGCGCCGCTGGTTCTGCTGCTCCCTTTTTGGACTGTGGCTCTTCGGCCTCCAGCCTCTTGATCATATTTTCAACTTGCTCGCCTTGGCGAACAAGTTCCTTCCAAGTCCGGGTTTCAACTGCCCCTATTTTGGACAGGATGTGGATCGACAGATTGTTGCGGCACATCTCGATCAGCGTCGCCTCGGAAACTTGGTCCCGACAGTGGACTGACCGATTTCGAAATCTCTTCATGAAGTCGTTAACTGACTCCGACTTCCGCTGCTTCTCAGCGAGGAGAGTGGCCATTGACACTTCTGTGTCGCTCCGGCCCTGTTCCGGGCCGGGCTCCGGGCCGGGCCCGGACCGGCGGGCTTTTTGGACATGCCTAGATGCTGCATTTTATTTAAACTAGTTTCGGGCCCGTGCAATGCATGGAGTTGTTCTGTATTGAGCTTGTATTTGGCTTTAAAATAGATAAATTTAATAAATTTTAAAATTTTACGTATAAAAAAATGAAATCACAATTACTTATGATATTTAACAAAATCAATATAATATAGAATTGGCTTTTATTTATATGTTGCACAAGTCAGATATAATGTTACCTGCAACTCTTAAATTACTCATCAATTGTAAAGCTCCAAAAAAAAAAAAATCTTTTACAAAACTGAAAAGTTATACAAGTCATAGTGGGAGAGAATCTAAAAAATAAAAAACTTAATTTGATAATTATGAAAATTAAACTATAAGTAACTATTTTCGTCTTTGAATAATCAAGTCATAAGCAGTAACTCAAATGATATACAAATTATTATTTGGTACATATAACAACAACACCAACAATCACAATTAGGGATAAAGCAAAGTAACTAATATTAAGAAATTCTCATGAATTTTCAATGGTAGCGTTAATTAGGTATAGAAAAGCTAAATACTGCTAATGGATGAAGCTTAAAATGAAACCCTTCTTTCTTTTAGGTATTTTTCATTGCAAGCCCAAAGAATGAAAATTTCTTTTTGGGGTCATATATGCCACTTGGCGCTCATTTTTCCAATCGCGCTTTTAGTACACATAAGAAATGAACTCAGGCTCCCCACGAGGGAGTGACATGGCTTTGTCATGTGACACACTGAGCTGCCCACTCCCTCCACTTGGTGCTCATTGAGCACCTATATTTTTCTCAAATGGTTTCAACATAATGAACCATCATTAAATCATGTGTGATCACTATGCAGCTAGCAGAACTCGCAAGGCTTAGTGATAAAGATATATTCAAAATCAAGTACGATGCAGTATAGTCCGTGTTGATGTTTGTGGTTAAATATGGAATAAAACAGATAAATCTGTTAGAGTTGAAGTGATGTGTTTTAAAACTTTTTCAAATTTAGCTGCTGTGCGTTTATGAAACGATGTGCTTAAAACAATTTTTGACCTACTCCGATGCAAGGATCCCAATGTCAAAATATTTTTAGGAACAGCAGTACAGTGCAATGGTGTGCACCAACCAGGTACTGTCAAGATCTCCTCAATGTAGAAGGCAAAGATCTCCTCGATCTATCAAACCTTTCAGTTCAAAACCTTTTGGTTCAGGCAAAGATCTCATCGATCTGTTAAAACCTTTCATATCAAAACCTTTCGGTTCAGGCATAAGATCTTTCGATCTTAAACAACCTTTCAGTTCAAAACTTTTTGGTTCAAGCAAAAGATCTTTCGATCTTAAACAACCTTTTGGTTCAGGCTATGTTCCTTCGGGCACAGATTAAAGCTTGCATGTTTTCAGATTCTGCAGCAGCAGCACAACAGCACAACAACACAAATGAGACTTTTGTTTCTATTTTTCGTATTACTTTTTTCATATATCCAAGAGCTCCCCAAGATGCACTATATATAGGCCTCTAAGACCAGCTTAAAGGTCACCCACATTTAATTTGACCGTTACAAACATAATGACAATTATGACAATTATGTTTGTAACAGCAAATAACATAAATGTTGTAACTGCTGCATGCAGTAATGTCTGAATGTGAGGGTCGCGATCCTACACAACACGAGGGTCGCGTCTAGTCTCGCACGAACGCGAGGGTCGCGTTCCCTCTTGTGAATGTGAGGATCGTACCCTCATGCGAACACGAGGCTCGCCCTAGCTGTGAACACAAGGCTCACTAGAGCTACGAATGCGAGACTCGCCCGCATGCTGCGAAGCAGCTTGCGAGGCAGTCCTGCATGGCAACCTGCAATGCTACCTGTGTAGCGGCTAACATGGTAGTCAACATGGCGTCGATGCCTCCGTGCTAAGTGCAAAGTGTGCCTAACAAAGCGCTACTTAGTGTCTTAGCCCGATTAGCCCCAATCCCCGGCCTATTGCCCCACGGCTCACGAGCCAACGAACCCACGGCCCACGGCCCACAGCCCACTAGAACTTATGAGGATTTTTGAGATATCAAAACTTTAACTTTTTTCTACGCTACTAAGAATTTCTGAAAAATACCAGTAGTTAATAAATACATAGTTTGTAAACTCATTTTTGAAAAGCGGTTTTGACCAAAAATATTCAACAATCCCCCACAAGTTTTTAAATTAGTGTCATGTAATGGTGTCATTGTTTTAATCGTTGTGCATAAGGTAGATGTCGCATGGACTTGAATCCCCTTTAGACCAACTAAATAAAAGATAGACACATGGTGTGGTAGAGACTTGAACCAGCACATGTCTAAAAATCAAGCGGTCACACAAGATTAAACTTATCTGTGGTAGCTTTTACTTTGAACCACACTTGCCTTTGCCTTTGCCTTGCACATTTATGGCTCTGTGCATGTCCTGGTTTCTGCTAGGGCTCTAGGCATCTTTCCACAATACACCATAGGAGATGACTAAATCTCCACTCATGCATATGTGAGTTCTTTAGGCATGTTTCATATCAAACATCCCGCATCCGAGATGCTTTGAACTCATTAAGGCCTAAGAGTCATCCTCTCTCATGATAGGATTCTAGGTGAGTCCTTTAGGCATGTTTCCTATCTAACACCCCGCATCCAAAATACTTTGGACTCATTAAGGCTTAACAACCATCCCCTTTACATGATAGGATCATCGGTGATTCCTTTAGGCATGTTATCTATCAAACGACCCACATTCGAAATACTTTGGACTCATTAAGGCTTAATAAACATCCACTTTACCATGATAGGATTTCACTTACAAATCTTACTAAACTTTTGAATCAATCATCTCATCATTTATAGTGTAAGCTTTGAACTAATAACTTGATGTAAATGGTAAGTATACAAGACTTTAGTCCAAGGTGAACCCAGAGATGTTAAACCTGCTATGCACCCATACTTGTGCATAAACTCATTTTACTAATCACAACAGTATCCTCTAGTGGAATAAAAAAAGTAAAGGTACAAAACAGGCAAAATAAAGAACTAAACACGATAGACATAATAGAGAAGGATGTATCTCATAAATAAAAATCATGTCTCAATAGATACTAATGTCTGAATAAAAATGTAAAATCTACTGTGGAACCTCTACTAATACTCATGTGACAGTGACTATATAAGAACTCCGTCATCCTGCGGCTCTCTGTATCTCTGTACCGCCTGAAAAAAAGAACAACAAAACAAACCACATAAAGAACGTCAAAGTGCTATAACAAGATCACCTCCATCCTCCCCTAGGGGAAGGGCTATTAGATGGAGTGGAGGCTCTATCTATAAGCATAGTCTACCGAGATCATTTTTTCTATATCTAAGTAGAATTAACATTTAGAAACCTACAACACGAGGCGTAGTACATCGAACGAAATAATCCAACAAGGAAACCCTCATGTATATACAATTATCTCAAATTATAGATAACTAAATATTAATACCAAACTAAGAATAGACTATCTAATGAAATCAATAATTAGAAATCCACAACACGAGACTGGTACGTCGAGCGAAATAAGACAAATAAGAAAACCCTCATATATATATATCATATGTTTCAAATTATGAATCGCTAATCATTAATCCCAACTAACAAGTAAAGAAAACAGTAAAGAAATATAAAGACATCATTACATCATATTTATAATATCTTCCATAATCACTGGGGAGATAAAATAAATACCAACATATAATCTCGTATACTTTCAAGAGCAAAGTATCTCAGTCATATATCTCAAAGATGAGTTGAACTCACAACTGACATCCACCTAAAACTTACGTTAAAATCAACAATATCAATATCACAGACTACCCTGTAGGTATCCTGAACTATGTACATGGCTCATTAGTCTCATCGTGATCTCAACACGTAGCATGAGTGCGGGACGACCTACCATATAGGTATCCAAATAGATGACTCACAATCATCATAAATCGATGGATTACTAGCCTTATCGCATGCTCGTGCGGACGGACTGCTATACAAAGTATCCAAACCTGACTCAATGGCCTGTACATATGGAATATCGACATATTACCTCATGTAGCACTGAACTGGGCTCATCAATGATATCCATCTTATACATTAACTGTGTATATCTGGTAGATCAACGTACTATCTTATATAGTACCGAGTTGTGCTCATTAACGATATCCAGCAAGTGTATGAACAATCACTACTCTAAATAAACAACCCAACTCTAGTCAAAACCCCCTTTGGTTACTCATGTGTGTGCAATGACACTGTACTTGTGTATTCGTGAATTTACATGTATAGAAGTGCGGCTTGAACCCCGCAAACACATCTCAAACAAAAACAAAGTCCCTCACTCTCATCATGGAGAGTGACCACAACTCCATTATTGAAAACCCCCTTGGCATGGCAGGGATAAAGTAACAAATATTATCTATGATATGAAGCCACTTACTCTCGCCAGGATCTAAGTTGGTTAGGTTGGTCTTCGCATCTCCAAAGAGGAAGGGAGGCTTCCTTATCTCCCTACGCTTAGAGTCTATCATTGCAACATCTGTGATGAGCTCTCGAAGAATGAGGCAATGACCTTCAGCTATTCAATAGTTACGCTCTGTAGAATTACCAGGAGAAAAGACTAACACCGGCTCATGAATGGGGAACCCCGCGGGAGTAGAGAACCCTACCCCACTGGTGTGACCAATGGAACCTACCCTTGGGATAGCAGCTCCAGAGTATGCCACTACAAAACAAGGATATGAGAGATATTAGGAATCTCAAATAAAATGAAAATTTTCACTAACTCTTTCTTACAGACAAACCAAGCCATGCGGGCGAACTCAGTTGTGCAGATGAACTCTACTAAGCAGGCGAACTAAGGAAATTCACCTAAATGAATTAACTTCGCTAGATAACGAAGTTCACTAGAACTAACGAACTTCGCCAGAATAGCGGAGTTCACCTGAATAGGTGACTTCGCCAAAAGAATGAACTTCACCTGTTCATCTTCTTCAAACTCTACGGTTGCGCACCAGTTGAAGAATGCAAGGAAGAACAAAAAAAAGAGGAGAAGAAGAAGGATGGAATCCTTGGATCTTACTTGAGGAGGACGGAGCGACGCAAGGAGCAAAGGAGGCGAAAGGCTTCCCCTTCCCCTTAGCAACAACGGCTCTAGTCTTGGGCACCATAGAGAAAATTGTAGCAAAGAAGAAAATCGCTTGAAGGTTTTCTGGTCGAGAGAACTCCAGTGAGATCGTAGTGGCCTCTTCTCGAAGAAGAACAAGCTTTTATATAGGTGGGAAAAATCAACCGTCCAGATCGGTTCGTGAAACGACGCAACGATTGAGACTAATTTTCAAGGAAATAGTTCAGTTTTGATCTCCAAACGATGTGACAGTTCAGATCGAGCGCGTAACTCTATAAGCCAAATCAAATCACATTTAATATGATCTGCAGGCCATCATTACCTCAACTAGCAAACTCCGAAGCCTGCCTGTAGCTGCCTGGTTTACCTGCAACGCTAAGTCCGCCTGAACGTTTAGCTCGCCTGAATTTACTAGGTTCGCCTGTAGAGCTCAACTTCACTAGAATGGCCAAATTCACTGGAAAGGTCACCACTTTGCCTGAATCAGTGAATAGTGATCATTTTGTTGGGCTAAATATTCAAAGTATTTCAGACCCCGCACTAAGCCACTACGGAGATCTAAAAACTTTGAAGGGGGTTTGTAGGCAAGTAAAATTTCCTCTATCCCTAACAAGTAGAAATGATCTTGCTCAGGCTTCTTAAAAAGCATCCGCGTCGTCGTTCTTCATCATCCAATCGTCAACCTTTGAGAAATGCTGTCCTTGGACTACATCATTATTATCATTCTTCTCATAGCTTCGCTTTAATTATTAGGAGAACAAATTGCCTAAAAAATGGATGTAAGATAATTCTCATCGTGCTTAATTGTTATTTATTTCTTTGTAATTAAACTTATGTTTTATGATGTACTCAAGATGGGGTTAATTAAGGGTTTATAGGGTACCCAAGTAGGGGTTGATTTGAGGAACTAGTTACTAGCGAGGGATAGAGATACTCATGCATGAAGAGTTAAAATTAGACGACTAGTTTGAAAGAAACTAAGGTTTCGATTTTATAAACCAACTAAATCGAATTTGTGATTCAAAAGAACTTTTACATAGTGAGGAAGCCCCTTCACGGGAAAAAAGAGTGGATGTAGGATTATTTATATGAACCACTATAAAATTTTTGCATGTTCTAGCTGTGATGTATTCTAAGTTTATTTACATTGTTTACTATTTTTAATCATCTATTTTATTTTCACTGCATACTATGTGTGATACCGAAAAATAATATGCAATCCTGTTCGCCCCCCATCCCCCAAAAGCTTGTATCTTAGTTCCATCATAAAATAATCCCTTAAATGGTTAAACAATATTCAAAATTTATATTTTACCATTTTTTCCCAAATCAACCGCGCTACAGCTTGGGAAGAAGAAAAATTGGTGTTTTTGTTGGTATCTCTGATGAAAGATCTTGTTAACAATAGAAGAAAGTTGTGATAAGAGTCGATAGGCAACCATTAAAGGGTAAGTTTGGTTAGTGAGTGAGGGGTTACAAAGTGATTTTTTAATTTTTATGTTATTAAATTTGATGTCTCAATGTAATTTTATTGTTGAAATGAATTTAAGTGGTTGAAATAATAGATTTGTTGTGCTCAATTTGAAGCCATGGTGTTAGAAGAGAGCTTTCATAGCCATTTGCAAAACAACAACAAAGAAAAAGGAAAAGAAGGAGAAAATGCGGGGAAGGAGAGAAATTGATAAATGAAGAAACTTGGGAGATAGGTAAAAAATTGATGGATTCAATTTAATAAAAAAAGTTAGGTAAAATAGTAACTATAACAATAAATTGGGTCAAAATAGTTTTAAATATGACATGTGACAAGCACAGGGATTTGATGGAGCATAAAATCATGCAAAAGTTATAAGTGCACAACAATCAAGTTATAGTATTTAAAATATCGATTCCTGGTAAAAAAGGGTATTAGAAAGATAGATTTAAGCGAGTTCTTAAAATGTATAGGAAACTAATAATAAGAGTATAAAAGAGAGTGTAGAGTGATTTGGATCGAGAATTGCACAAAAATAAAAGGCTAAAGCAGTAGGGAAGAATGAGAGAAAGAGAGAACAAAATAAAAAATAAAAACAAAATCAAATCAAAACAAGTAAGGAATGAAAAAAATGGAGGAAATCAAGAAAGAAGAATAGGAATACGTGATTGAAACCACTAGTAAATTTCAAAATGCATTTAAGAATTACTCTCTTTTATTCACATATTACTTTAGAATTTTTAAACATAGACTATCAAAATCACATCCAAGCAATATTATTACTCATAAAAATAAATAAATTACTAGATAATAACCCTAGAATTAAAAAAACATGACCTATCAAACCACTCAAGAAAAAGATAGACTATCAAACTCTTTTCTTACCTCAGTTAGTTCTCTATTAATTATCCTAACATGATCATTTTTTGCACAATAAGAGCAAAAAAAAAAAAAAAATACAAAATGAAATTAAACATTTAGTTTTGTCTAATTCTAGATTTTCTATAAGAATTAGCTATTCATATTGTAAAATAAAAACAAAGAAATAAAATCTACACTAGAAAGCATAAAATAATAAGAAAGTAAATTCAAACTACAAAACAATAAAATAAAGAAATAGAAAATTAAAGTATAAAAGAGCAAGAAAATAATTCTACACTACAAAGCATAAATCTACACTTCGAAGCACAAATCTACAATATAAAGAAATAAATATACTCTGCCAAACATGAAATAAAAAATAAGAGATAAAATGCTAAAATATTCAATTCTAAATCAAGAAAATAAAAGAGAAAAATAAAAACTTACATTGTAAAGGATTAGCCCTTTGAGAAACAAATCTTCATCTTCATCATCAAAAGATAAGAAAAAATTAAAAAAGAAGAAAAACTTTTATTTACTGCAAATATAAAGTTTATAATTTCAAAGTGTTGGGGATTCGAAACAATCAAATCGAACCCTTGCCCTTCCGGACCTTGTGTTAAAAGTAGCAAAGTAAGTAAATTCACCTTAAATAAAGATCAAAAACTTGCAAAAATAATAAAGGAGGCGAACACACAGATTTAACGAGGTTTGGCAACGTGCCTACGTCCTCGGGAGCCACACCACACAATTCTTTTGATTAATTAAAGAAGAAATACAAGCTCTTAAACTAGGATTTTATCTCTCCGAGATTCTCTCTTTTTCTGCTATCAAAAACTCTCTTTTTTTCATATACATCCAAGCGTAAAAATGTTTAGGTATATATAGAATCCTGAAAGAAATAGAATCCAAAATAGTTTAGGAAACTGTTTGACTGCGTCGCGATTGACCGTGACGGTCGACCGCGCAGGTATCGTGATCGATCACGACGGTTGACCGAACCACTTTCCCGAGAGCAGAAAATATTATAGTGTTGGCGCGGTCGACCGACACGGTCGATCGACCGCGACGGTCGATCGAACCGATTCTCGAGACCAAAAATCCCTACATGGTTGGCGCAGTCGACCACCGCGGCCGACCGCCTTCAGCTCCAGCCTCTTATAAGCTTCTGTGCAAGTCCGCGATCCCTCGTTTTGATTCTAGTTTTGGCTTTAACTTTGGGTCTGCACTTTAGACTAACAATCTCCCACTTGGAGACCAAAGTGCCATCAGCGAGTTCACCCAAACTCTCCCCGGAAAAAATCCTTTCTTCAATTAATAATATCCCGACGATATTGCCGATCCTCGCAGTGTGGTTCCGCCTTCGTCTTCTACTCGTGAAGGCCAACTAAAGTTGTGCACAACTCTAGTTTCTCAATGGTGACTGCCTTCATTAATATGTCTGCCGGATTTTGACTCCCTAAAATCTTCATTAAGTATAACTTTCCGTCTTCAACTAGCGAGCATATAAAATAATATTTGACGTCGATGTGCTTCGTTCAGGTATGATATACTGGATTCTTAGCAAGATGTATAGTGCTCTGACTATCACAATAATGAACTCCTCTCCCTTGCTTCATATCCAACTCTTCCAAGCACACGTTCAACCAGATCATTTTCTTGCTTGCTTCGGTCACCATGACATACTCAGCCTCGGTTGTAGATAAAGTCATAATCTTCTACAGACGTGAGACCCAGCTCACTTATGTCGACGCTAAAGTATAAACATACCCCATGGTGCTTCGCCTCGTATCATGATCACCGACGAAGTCCGCATCCATGTATCCCTACAGCACCAACTCATTCCTCCTGAAACATAGTGATTTGTTCATTGTTCCCCTTAAGTACCACAATATCCACTTCACGGCCTCCCAATATTGTTTCCCTGGATTGCTAGCAAACCTGCTCAAAACCCCCATTGCATGGGCGATGTCTGGCCTCATGCAAACCATCGCGTACATGAGACTCTCAATGGCCGAAGAATATGATACCCTACTCATATGCTCTCTATCTGTATCTGTCTTAGGTGATTGATCCTCAGATAGCTTGAACTGACTTCCAAGGGGCGTGTTAACAACTTTAGCATTCTGCATGTTGAATCTCTGAAGTATCTTCTCAATATATTCAGCTTGGCTTAATCTCAACGCCCCTTCACCTTTATCCCTACTGATTCGCATCCCTAGAATCTATTTTGCTGCACCCAGATCCTTCATTACAAAATCCTTTGCTAGCTACTTCTTTAAACTAATTATATCTTCTAAACATGGTTCTGCTACCAACATGTCATCAACATATAATAACAAGATAATAAATCTGGATTCGAACCTTTTGAAATAATAACAATGATCCGAATTACATCTTCTGTAGCTATTGTTTTGTATGAAGTTATCAAACTTCTTGTACCACTGTCTCGGAGCCTGTTTCAAACCATATAATCTCTTCTTGAGCTTGCACACAATCTCTTCCTTTCCTTCTTCAATGAAGCTAACAGGCTGCTTCATGTAGATTTCTTCATCCAAGTCACCATGAAGAAAGGCAGTTTTCACATCAAATTGCTCAAGAAAGAGGTCTTCTGTAGCTACCAAACTCAACACCACTCTGATGGTTGTGAGCTTCACAACAGGAGAAAATATCTCAGTGTAGTTCACTCATTCCCGCTATTGAAACCCCTTTACTATACTAATCTGGCCTTGAATCTCTTGCTTCCATCACTCTCCTGCTTGACCCGGTAGACCTATTTGTTATGTAAGGCCTTCTTCTGTGCAGGTAGCTAGGCTAACTCTCATATCTTATTAGTGAGTAGAGAATCCATCTCCTCCTACATCGCATACTCCCACTGCTGAGATTCACTCACTTGCATTGCCTCTTCATAGCACTCCGGTTCACCGCTATCTATCAACAATAAGTAATCAAGAGATGAAAGATGTTTGGGATTTGGTTTGAGTACCCTGGATGACCTCCTAAACTCCACGCCCTGGGTAGTTTCTTCTGCACCTGGAGCCTTCTATGTTCTTTGGTCAGTACAAATATCATCACCCCTATCTGGAAGTTCTTCTAAATCCATGTACTCGGATCCACCTGCATCCGAAGTGCTGCTCCCACTGCTTTGGCTATCATTGGCATTTTTCCTGTTCTTGTACATCACCTCCTCATTGAATATCACATCTCTGCTTCTAATGTTCTTTCTGTTCTTCTCATCCCAAAGACGATACCCAAACTCATCAATACCGTA
Source organism: Asparagus officinalis (assembly GCF_001876935.1). Taxonomy (NCBI): domain Eukaryota; kingdom Viridiplantae; phylum Streptophyta; class Magnoliopsida; order Asparagales; family Asparagaceae; genus Asparagus; species Asparagus officinalis. Next base: position 58,932,809 of record NC_033797.1, read on the forward strand.
TCTAATGAATGTGCACATCTGTAACTTAGCTTCTAGCTTGTCCTTGACATGGTCACTGATATGAACATAAGCTACACAACCAAATATCCGCAAGTGTGAGAGATTTATCTTCTTTCCACTCCAAACCTCCTCTGGAATCCTAAAATCCAATAGAACCGATGGCACATGATTAATAAGGTAAGCTGCTGTATGCACCGTATCCGCCCAAAATGTCTTAGGTAGACCTATATGTAATCGCATGCTCCTGGCATGCTCCGTCAAGGTTCTGTTCATCCTCTCTGCAATGTTATTCTGCTGCGGCGTCCCTGGAGTAGTCCTCTCTAAACGAATACCATTTGTAGCACAAAACCTCTTGAACTCCTCCAGCTCGTATTCTCTATCATTGTCTGATCCCAGACACTTCACCTTCAGATCTATCTCATTCTCCACCATGGCCTTCTACTTCTTGAAGACTGCGAACACCTCTGACTTGTGCTTCATAAAGTAGATCCACACCATCCTCGAGTGATCGTCGATGAAGGTAACATAATATCTCGAACCACCAAAAGAAGACACACTCGCTGGACCCCATATGTCTGTATGAATCAACTCTAGCTTATGAGCCTTAGGTGGCCTTCCACTCTTCTGGAAACTAACCCTCTTTTGCTTCCCAAAAATGCAATCTTCATAAACCCCGACTTCCATGGAGTCGATCCCGGTTAGCTTTTCCTGTTAATGTAAGATCTCTATCCCCTTTTCGCTCATGTGCCCTAGCCTGTTGTGCTACAGATCTGTACTCTCTTTGCCAGTTACAATTGTGAGGGTGTCACTCACATATAAGGTGAGGTAAAGAGTTCATAGTCTGTTGCCTCGAGCAACAATCATCGTACCATTAGAGATTCTCCACGAATCCCCTGTGAATGTCGAAACATAGCCTTCTGCTCCAAGTTGTCCCACCGAAACAATGAATGTCGAAACATAGCCTTCTGCTCCAAGTTGTCCCACCGAAACAAGATTCCTCTTCAGCTTCGGCACGTGTCTCACGCTCCAAGTTGTCCCACCGAAACAAGATTCCTCTTCAGCTTCGGCACGTGTCTCACGTTCTTCAAGGTCTACTTAGAGCCCTTCATCTGAATCTGTACTTCACCATTTCCAACAATATTACAAGGCTCGTTATTCCCCAAATAAACTTTTCCAAAGTTCCCTGCTACATAATTTTGGAGAAGCTTCCTGTTAATAATGGCGTGGAAAGAGGCTCCTGAGTCGATGACCCAAGAATCTGAGTCACTATCCATAGCAAGGATCAAGGTATGCTGCACGATATGAGCCTCCTGCTCACCCGTATCCTTCTTTGGACTCTTACAGACTGAAGACATATGGCCCTCCTGGTCACAGTTCTAACACTTCCCTTTAATAGGCCTAACCTTCGAGTTCGATCTCTTCTTCACTGATTTCGATCGGTTCTTATTCTGGTTTCCTTTCTTCTGGCTTCTGCCTCTCTACTCGAAACTTAGAGCTGAACCTGAACCTTCTGATTCGGACGATTTTCTTCTAACCTCCTTGGATAGAATCATGCTAACAACCTCACTCAGCTTCAACTTCTCTTTGCTCGCTGAATTGCTAATTGTCGTCACACAATCTGTCTAACTATCCGACAACTGTGATAATAAGAGTAGGGCCTGTACTTCGTCATCAAACATGATGTCTACAGAGATAAGTTGATCAACAATCGTGTTGAACTCGCTGAGGTACATCGTGAAGGACCGTCCTTTTGCCATCTTGAGGTTACAAAAGAGTTTTGACGAGATGCACCTTATTTGCTACCGACGATTTCTCGTACATCTTTATAAGCGCTTCCATAAGCCCCATCGTCGTCTTCTCTTTCAATATGTTGTGGGCTACTGATTTGGAGAGCGACAACCAGATTTGCCCTAAAGCCTTCCTATCCAGTATCTCTCAATCATCATCTGACTCCTCTTTCTTCTGTCCCTTATCCTTGCCTATCAACGGGCGATACAAGTCCTTCTGGTACAGATAGTCTTCCATGTGCTGTTAGACCGTAGAGGGGGAGGGGGTGATTAGGGTCTTAAGACAATAATTGTGCAATAAAATTAAGATAATGTAATACATCACAAAATGAAAAGTCAAAGTAAAAGAGATAAGGTTAGAAATCGTTATCCAAGTGACGCGCGATGTGTTCACGAGGTTCGGTCCGCTGACCTACGTCCTCGCTCCCCACTCTCGAGGAGAATCCACTACACAACCCGGTTTGGAAGCCAAAACTTCTTCTACACAACGATCTTCATGAGATCTCACAACCACACAATTAATCTCCACGAGATTACACTCACAACAGTAGCAATCACATGAAAGACTCTCTCTTTACAATAGCCATATGGCAAGAAGAGATATTGCACTTGAAGCTTGGGATGTGAAAACAAAATAGTGAATAACAAGATGAAAGTTGAAGCTTTTTGAGAACAATAAACTTGAAAACAAGAGTTTTGCAATTAAGGCTTGGGAATGAATACATGCATGGTTTTGGGTTTTCATGTTTATAAATATGAAATCACATATTTCATATTTACTATTGTGTTTTTGAAAACATTGCATAGAATATGCAATTTTGTGAAAATTCTGTATTCTTAGTTTTTGGACTTAACAATAATCATATACATATTTTATTAAGTCTATATAATCATTGTGTAAAGTTTCAAAACATGATTTAGCCTAAATGTCAAAATTCACATGTTTACATTTTTGTGATTTGGACTATTTTTGCAAAATGATAATTTTTCACAAATGGGAAATGCAATTTGGAAAATTCTTTTTGTAAAGAAGACAGCAGCCAAAACCCCCAAAAATCAAACAAAATCCCTCAAAAACCAGATTTCTGAAACTGTACAAAACTAGTCATTTCACAGACTGTCAATCGACTGACAGGCGGCGCCAGTCGACTGATAAGCTGAACATCGTATTCAAATATGAGCTTATCAGTCGACTAAAAAATATTTTCAATCGACTGACAAAATCATTCGACGGAAACACAACAGAAAGAAAAATAAAGATCCTAAACACTTTTTTCAGTCGACTCATTGGTTGATTGACTTCATCAGTCGACTGATCAGTCCACTGATAACAGGTTATCAGCCTGACTTGGTTTTAAGAGTGAGTTTTAATGCTCTATAAAAAATAGTAAATAAATTCCAAAAAATATAAAACTTTGGGAATAGTTTATAAACATTTTGACAAACTTGTTTGAAAAAGAATTTTACAAAAAAGTCATCGTATTTGTGAAAATCATCATTTTAACAAAAGTACCAAAATATGAGTTTTGAAAGTGTGCACGTGTGTGTGATATTCTAAATAGCTTCAAATGAAATCTACAACTACTTACCTACATTTAAGTACTAGAGAGAAAATAAAATAGTAAATATCTCTCATATAGAAATATATTTCTTGAGTCTTGATATTGCTTTAGAGTTGATAAAGCTTCTCATTGTGTTAAGTGTTCTTGGTAAACATTGCTTCATCACTTTGCCTCCACCTCCTTTAGATATTAACGTTGTAGCTCATATTCCATCCAATCCTTCATAAATGGTACTAACTAGCTTGGTATTTATATTATCTATAATATCACTCAATAAGTAATTAGTACCGATAATGGTAGTTATAAATCATCATTAAAACATAAGGGCTAACATTTGCGACTTCCAGTAGGCGAAGTCTGAGCCGTCAAACTTCTCGATCCTAGATTTAATTTCCTCTGCCATGGCTTTCACACAAATTGTTAAATAAAGCTCTGATACCAGTTGTTGGGGATTCGAAACAATCAAATCGAACCCTTGCCCTTTCGGACCTTGTGTTGAAAGTAGGAAAGTTCACCTCAAATAAAGATCAAAAACTTGCAGAAATAATAAAGGAGATGAACACACAGATTTAACGAGGTTCGACAACGTGCCTACGTCCTCGGGAGCCATACCACACAATTCTTTTGATTAATTGAAGAAGAAATATAAGCTCTTAAACTAGGGTTTTATCTCTCTGAGATTCTCTCTTTTTCTACTGTCAAAAACTCTCTTTTTTCATGTACATCCAAGCCCTAAAAATGTTTAGGTATATATAGAGTCCTGAAAGAAATAGAATCCAAAATAGTTTAGGAAACTGTTTAACTGTGTCGCGATCGATCGTGGTGGTCGACCGCGTAGGTATCGCGGTCGACCACGGTGGTTGACCGAACCACTTTCCCGAGAGCAAAAAATATTACAGTGTTGGCGCGATCGACCGACACGGTCGACTGAACTGATTCCCCAGACGAAAAATCCCTACAGGGTTGGCGCGGTCGACCGGCGCGGTCGACCGGCGCGGTCGACCGCTTTCATCTCCAGCCTCTTGTCAGCTTTTGTGCACGTTCGCGATCGACTGTCACGGTCGACCGTGCAGACCTCCTCCTGTTTTTCTCGATTTTCTTCCTCGTTTTGATTCCAGCTTCAGCTTTAACTTTGGGTCTGTACTTTAGATTAACACAAATGTCTTCTCAATTTAGAGTAACCATTCTCTCTAAAATAAAGTTTATAAAAATTTTCAACCCCTCAACCACTCGCTTTCCCCCTCTCTTTATAACCTACAGCCTTCAACCTCAAACCTTGGATTAGTTAGAGTTTCGGAAGAATACAAATCAGTCATTGATTGATTCTAATATACTCTAATTGATGGTCTCATCGATAGGCTCATTGATGAGTTCATCAGTTAGTTTGTACAAAAGTGTGATAAACTATATTGACTTTGTTGACTTCGTCTTTGGGCTTTTAGGCTTCTTGTAGGCTTTAATATAGTCTTCAAAAATTAGGAGAATTAGTCCATTTAGGTTTTTATCCTTTAAATCTTTATTATCTGCAAATTAAGAACATAAAATTATTAGTAGGTACATTTATTCAAAATAAAATAGATAATGAGGGTATAAAAGTATAATAAAATATAATAATTAGGAATATTCCCTATAATATCCTCACTTCAAACTAACAGAAGGTGCTAATATTCCAGATTTGGACAAATTCGGGTATTTAAGTGCTATATTTTACAACTTGGGTTATTTAAGTGTAAGTATAGTGAAACAATAGGGTATTTAAGTGTCATTGCTAAATATTTACGTGCAACTTTTAAAATTTTTAGGATATCTTAGCGCAAGTCTTAAAAACTTTAGGACATCTAAGTGCAAGTTTTAAAACTTTTAGGGTACTAAGTTCTGCTATAAAATAGTGAGGGTATATAAGTAAAAGTTTTACAAACTTTAAGGTATATAAGTGCTACCATAAAAAGTGAGATTTATGTGAGAATATACAAGTACAACATACTTGAAGCTATAGGGTCTTTAAGTGCAATTAAGCCAGAAAGATAAGAACGCTTACATGTTATTGATGATGTCCACGAGGCCATTACGGTTGCAATAATTAGATACTTATTAATTTGATAGAGTACTCTACTGAGCGGAGCCAAAACCTAACACCAAACAGTGAGAGCATTGGCTTCACAGAGATGCTAATAAGATGTCATGAGACTAATATTACTTAAAAAGGAATCCTAATGATTCAAAACTTCCCCCAATCACATTCCTGCCTAATTGTTCTTTCCTTATTATTGGTTGTTTATGAATAACTTCTCACCTCCTTTACTTATTTATAATACACAAAGTTATGACAATAATGGTAACTATCCTGGCTAATGTCTAGCAGTACTCATACTAAGTAGTGAGCATTTGACTGATAAAGATATAGATTATCTAAATAAAACTATATTTATATGACACAGGCAAAGGATCTCAGGCTAATTAATGAAACTAGAAGAGGACAGGTGTATGGAAGAGGGAAGAGAGCTCACTTTGTAGTGCAAAAGACATTCAAGTAAAGTGATGGAGAATGATTTCCCTATATAAAAGCCAAATGCGCATAGGCGAGTTCACAAAGGCATGAGTCATCCCTCCATAAAGTCATCAGAGTCTTTATTTAGTTAATTTAAAATATTAATTATTGGTAATTAAACAACCCAGCTAATTGAGTTAGGAGAAATTCTGAACTTACAGCACGGACGTGTACGACTTATCACACTTTTATATATACACACACAAAGTTTGATGCACGTGCAATGCACATGGTTAAATGCTATGATTAAGTATTTTTGATTTATTTCTTTACTAAAATTTATTCATCATCTCTACTTTGATTGTTTTTGCTCACTTATGTCTTTAAACTTTAGTATTGTGATTAATTATTTTATTGAATGTTTGTTTGAATGGGCTACACTAAATTTAAAATTTTCATGTTAATAATTGAATTGACAAGAAATAAATATAATCTAAAAGCTAATTTAAATTTTCACGTTATTTGGATTGACATGAAACCAAGTTTGACTTGAGAAAATATAACGTTGTAAAAGTGAAAAACGCTTAAAAAATAGTTGTTATAAAAGAATGATGAATAATTAAAGCCAATAAGTCAAGATGATTAATTAAAAGTGGGCTAGAATGAAAATAAAGAGAATATAAATTTTGTTGCTAATCATTGATAGAATTCAGAAAAAATAATAAAGTAAAGATAAATGCTAACTCTAGTGCACTTTTATATGATAAGAGCTTCCACATAACTATATAAAAATATTAAAAGAGTTCATGAAAATCTCTTCTAAAGATTCTTGATTTTACTCAAAAAATTAAGTTATTCTATAAAATATTCAATAATTTAAATTTGTGTTATATTTATAAAGAGGCTTGATTGAGATGTTTTAATTTTAGCAGCTTATTCTATATGAGCCTTATATATTTGCTTTAAAGTGTAATATTTTTTTCTTTATCATGTTATATGAATATTTGCTTGGTTTACTTATCATTCTCTTATTTCTTCAATAAGTTATATCTTTGGATTGAGATATATATTATTAACATAATTTCCGATGATATGCACATCTTTCCTACAAATTTGAGACAAATATAAGGTAAATTTTATGTTTAGTGGCCTTCAATAAAAATTTTAGTTGTAAAATATGTTACCTTCATATTTAAAGTTCTTGAAATTTGATAGTACTATTAAATGCTTATCTTTGATCATATCCTTAAAACTTGATCATTCGTTGTTAGTTATATCCTCAAATAGGGTTACTTGCAGAGTCGTGCCACTATATAGATATAATATATAAATTTTAATTTTTTTACTTACGCTATGGTAACTAAGTATCATGTGCATACTTTTTGTCCATTATAGTGATTTTCCTCATCTTATCTAGCTTATTATATCTCACAATATAGTTGATCAGCGACTTCACTTTAGTTTCTATTACAAGATTATTTATATGTATTTTTATATTAAGTTTATGACTCCTTTAGTATTTCAAGAATAAAGTATGAAAATTTATAAGTACTTAGTAATTTTTCTTATATCTTTCACGAAGAATGCTTTTTTAAATAGGACAAAAATGTTCAATATGTTTCTCAAGGCGAACACGGTCAGTGCTTCTTTGCTAGATATACCTTTCATCAATGTCAATTCAGATGATTCATGAATTTTTTCAGGTTTTGAGTTTATTTCTTTCATTTCTCCGTTTGAAATGAAAACAACTTAGTTCTTTTAAATGATATCTCTAAACTTTCTGATAGTTTTTCTATACATAACTCATTGTATTTTTTACCCCATAAATATTATCAACGTTAGAGATAAATATTTATACATTATAATCAATTAATGCTAACCTATTATGTTATAGTCTTTTATTAATTTGTCTTCTAGCAATGAATGTTATTAGTAAAATTAGATGCAGTTCCTTAAATTTATACAGTAGTTTTAATTTTTAACCTATCATATATTTTTAAATTCTTATTCCTTAACTAGATAGTTTTAATCTATCGTAATTGTTATTTTTTACTGGCATCAACTTAGAATACTTTTAGATAATGAAAAGGGATGATAAATTTTAAATTTAAAGTAAAATTTATATATCTTAATGTAATAATATCAAACATTTCCTTAAACATTTTCTTTTTTCTATACCAAATTTTAGCCTTTTTGTGATTTTGAACTTTTAAAGGTGTGTTTTGTAATTTTTAAACTTTGATAGTATTTCATGAAAATTTTAAATTTTATGTTGGGTGCTTATAATTTTCATGTTTCATGTGTTGGTGTTAATTTTTTAAATATTCGAATGTTTTTTGTAACTCTAAAATTTGAATGTATTTTTACAATTACTAAAATTTTGGGTTGTTTTTAAAAAAAGTAAATTTTTAGTAATCAGCTGATAATTTCTAAATTTGATATGTATTGGTTATAAGTTTTGAAATTTTATATTTTTTATAATTTTTATAACTTTGAGTTTATTTTTTTATAAATTTTAAAATTTTAAGTGCCTAAAGGACGTAATCCTTGGAATCCATCTATGTTGTTCCCAAGTTTTGAAATCTCTGAATTTTAGGATGCTTTTTTGTAATTTAAACTTTTAAGGTTGTTTCTATAATTTTTAAAATATTGAGGGTGTTAAATCCAAATTTTAAATTTTTAGATTTTATGTTTGTTTTTATGTTTTAAAAAGTCAAGGTGTTTTGTGTACTTTTAAACTTTTAAGGCAATTATATACAATTTTTGAAACTTTTAAGTTTTTTATAATACTTCGTGTATTGTTGAGCTATAGGTAGTTCATATGCATTAATGTAGGATATAATTAGTATTTGGATAGATTAGGATTTAAATGAAATATTTAAAATAATGTTTTTTAAAATTGTTGAGCTATGGATAGTTCACGTGGAATTAGATAAAATATGATTAAAATTAGAATAGATTAAAATTCAAATAAAATATTCAAAATAGTGAAGGGTAATATTGACCATAAAAAGTTTTTTCCGAACTCGTGCTTTTGAAGAGAGGATGATATGATATGATATGAATTATATATATATATATATATATATATATATATATATATATATAAGCGTCGCGGTGAGTAAGTGCAACGGCGGCGAGGGGATCTTGGATCTTCGATCCTGAGGGCCCGCGAGCACTCTTGGAAGATGAAATCTTCCTGTGCCTGTTTGGAGAGGCGGATCTGGAGGAGGAGGAAGAGAGGTACTCTTCAAACTTCTGTTGATCGAACTCGTATTCGATCTCTTCGTTCACCCGGATCTTGAAGGCCGGTTGCGTCACGACGGCCTCGGCAGCGAGGCCGTTGGCTCCCACTGTGGTCGCCAGTTTATTTTTGTCAAAAGTTGCCTTCATCATTGATTTCATTAGAAACTTCAAACGTTACAAATGAAATTTCAAACAACAAAGAATTAAAAATTACAACTTTCTTGAAAATAAACACAAGATCCGTTCGTCGTCTCTTGCTTGCGTGGGTCTTTAGCCTGTGACGGGGACGTCGATATCCGTGGACTACCTGGCAATCAGATCTGATCCAGAGCTTCGTCGATCCGCGAGGAGATCTAGAAACTTGAAGCGCCTATCTCGATAAAAGCGAGATATTTGCTCTTCTTAGTATTACCACAACGGGATAATACTAAGGATCGGGTACGGGTGATGTAGATCTGACGAAGAAACTCTCTTACGTTGAAGTGCTCGATCACTCTTCACTCCGGCAGGGCTTCGCCAATTCTCCAAAACTCCAGATCCGAAAAAATGATGCCTAAGGCTTGTATTTATAGGCATGAGGGGTTGCGGAGCGGTTAAAACCACATAAATGGCCCAAATCCGCGCTGAGACACCTTAGGGGTGTCTTGGCTTGGCCGAGACACCCTTGGGGTGTCTTGACTTGGCCGAGACACCGTAGGTGCCTCAGTTCAGCTTTGAGATGTTTTCAATGCCCGTTTGACTGTTTTCGCTGTAACTTCTTTGTCTGAACTCGGATTTGAGTGATTTCAAATGCGTTGAAAGTCTGACGAAGAGTTCTATTAGTTCCAATGGTTAGATTATCTGTAGAATGAATGAGACACGAAGGGCGTTGTTCCTTTTGTAAACATCGCGGGATTCTCGATTAACCTGTGCCTTCGTTATTCCGATATTCTGTCAGCTCACGTAGTTCGTCGGTTCACTTCAAACGTTCACCGACACCAGTCGAACTCCTGTGAACCAAATAGTGACGCTCATTATCGTTCCTTAACACTGAGCTGTTCGTGGAGACCTATAGGCAATTTTCATTGCTTACAGATACCCCCTCCAAAGAGTTCCAGACTCGTTTCTTTTATAGAAGAGGCTGGAATACTTTGGATGTGATTGATCCAGCCTTCAGTCGACGTAAAGGACCTGTAGTTAGCTTCAACTCTTGGCTCCTTTGATTTTTGGTCTATTCGATGCTTTGACGAATAACCGAAGTTCTTCCGGCACTGCGTTTATCGCCTGGCCGTCGTCAGAATCTCGAGTCTATCACTAGTGAGTTGAGTTTAGCTCGTGTCATTGAGTTGACTTTGAATTGACTATCTCTGTCATATTGTGATGACTTAAGGTTTCAGATTATCGTATGTTGACTTTTTATCACAACGCGTTGACTGGCGTTGACCTAGGGTTACGCGTTGACCGGCGTTGACTCTAGGATTTCGAACGTCGAACGTTGACTTTTTGATCGCAACGCGTTGCCTGGCGTTGACCCAGGGTTACGCATTGACTGGCGTTGACCCTAGGGTTTCGAACGTCGAACATTAACTTTTTGGTCGCAACGCGTTGACTGGCGTTGACCTAGGGTTACACGTTGACCGGCGTTGACCCTAGGGTTTCGAACGTCGTACGTTGACACAGCTTATACTCGTATGTTTACTGGAGTATACACAGTTTAAGCTCTTAAGGTATTGGAGCACGGCGGTCCCAAGTGTCGGGGTTGCAGGACCAACTGTTAAAGCTGATTCATCTACATTTGTGAATCTTATTTTAATATTGTTGGATAATCGAGTCACGAGACCAACTAACAGAGCTGATGCATCAATGACTCGCACTTATAGAATTTTTGGCAAATTTCCAGCCATCAACGGGTTTGATGAGCCTTTACCGACTACCGTTTGAGTCGGGCTAGCATGCGGATTGTCTAAATCCGTTCCGCATGTAACGTTGTGCTAAGAGAGTGAATTCTCTTAGACTTGGCGCTACGACTTCGAATACGTAGACTTCGCCATTGTCATGGGAATAGGCTACCCGGCAACGTGTGTTAGATGCTGACTTATCCCTACTTAGGCTTTGGGATAAAATACCCCAGAATCGAACTCTAGTGTCTTCTTTTACGGAAAAAGACTAAACCGGCGACGTGTGTTAGGCGTCGGCATATCCTTTCTTAGGATTCAGGATAAAATTCCCCGTACGTGTAAGGCATGGATTTTGGTGTTATTAATAATAACCTGCCACAATGTTGAATATGTGGGCGGGTGTTCTTTTTAACGGTTAAGAACTAACCTTAGGCTTCGGGATGAGATACCCCAGAATCGAACTCTGGTGTCTTTTTTCTACGGAAAAAGACTTAACCGGCGACGCGTGTTAGGCGTCGGCATATCCTTTCTTAGGATTCAGGATGAAATTCCCCATGCGTGTAAGGCATGGATTTTGGTGTTATTAATAACAACCTGCCACAATATTGAATATGTGGGCGGGTGTTCTTTTTAACGGTTAAGAACTAACCGCCAGCTCGGGTTAGGCGCAGACTTATCCCTGCTTAGGTTTCAGGATATGATACCCCAGAATCGAACTCTGGTATCTTTTTCTACGAAGAAAGACTAAACCGGCAGCGCGTGCTAGGCGCAGACTTATCCCTGTTTAGGATTCGGGATAAAATTCCTCGTGCGTATGACGCACAGACTTTAAAAGTTTGAAAAGTGGTGTCTTCTCTTGGGGAAAAGACGAACCCGATACGGGAGAGGAAGAATTTTATATCCTATCTCCCAAAGCTGAAGAGGAAGAAATTTATATTCTATCTCTAGTTGGAAAGGAGACTCGAGGTGGGATCTCCACCCCCAGAATCCGAAAAGGTGAAACTAAGAGTGAGATCTCCACTCCGAGTATCGAAAAGATTCGGATAACCCTAACTGTCGGAAGGTTTGATTATCGAACTAAAGATGAATTTCTCATTTGTCGAGAGTGAATTGTAGTTTTGGTCCTAACTGTAGGAAGGTTTGACCAAGCAGGAGTTTGAGATGACCCTAACTGTAGGAATGTTTGATCACTCGATTTGAAAGTGGACCTCTCGTTCATTGGAGGAATCGAGAGGGGATTTTGGTTTTGGTCCTAACTGTAGGAAGGTTTGACCAAGTAGGGGTTTGAGATGACCCTAACTGTAGGAAGGTTTGATCACTCGATGAAGGGTTTTGACGTTAAGTAATCAGGACTTAACACGCCAAGCTTTGGAAATTGCCATGGATTGGCGGGCTGAAAATTTAGTGGACCCACCATCAATTGACTTGATCAGTGGGGTATTTTTGTGGGGAAAGATTAATCTGTCAAAAGGATCGAATCTCGTCTCAACAAGATAACTCATGAGAATTAGTGAATTTGATAACAATAATGGAAAACATTCCAACCTTTAGAGTTTAAATGTGGATGTTTTACTTATCACTTTTATAGTGATTGGGTTATCCCTAAGAATATCACCCGTGGTATTCTTTCGGGAACTTCCCGATACATGAATAATCCACCCCCAGCTTCCCTTGTGGAACTGGGTCCGACATTGTACTCAGTTACATGACCGGGTTATCCTTAAGAATATTACATATAAAAATTCTCCAGGAACTTCCCGTGAAAGAAATGAAACAGTTTAGACTCATATACATGTTGGAGTATCAGGGAGCAGTTTAACCTCTTATACCGGTCGGAGGATTGAGAAGCAGTTTATACTCTTATACTTGTCGGAGTCTTGCCGTTCTCAATTGGCTTACCCTAGCGTTATAACGCCGGCTTCAATCAGGATTTGGATGCTGTTCTTTAAAGTAAAGCACGCCTTGGTGGGATGAAGGATCCTCCTGTGATATGCGCAGTACTTCGGATCCGCAGTATTGTCACCTTCCTCTTGATTGACGATAGGTGGTAGCTTGATCTTGTTGTTTTCAAGGAGGGACTCGAAGATGGCTGGAACGTCTTCGTCCTTGAAGGAATACTCTTTTTGGAGTTTTGGTTCCGAAGTCTTTTGCTGCCTTCGGGATTGCTGTTGTGACCTTGATTGTTGAGGCGCCTTTTGTTGCCGCTGTTGCGGTTGCGCTTGCACCTCGAATGTTTGATTCGCGTCCACAGCATTCGCATGTGCTTTTCCCTTACCTTTAGGGACAAAGTTCTGTTGCGGAGCATTATTTGCTATTTGACCCCTTTCCGCCTTCTTCCTTTTAAGGAATCGCTCGGCTCGTTCTCCTCGCACCTTTAAATCCTTCCAGGTCTTTGGCGGTGCCATTCCCATAGCTTCGAGGATGTCCAATGAAAGGTTATTGTGATAAGTCTCGAGGATAAAGTCTTCACTGACCGGATCCCCGCAATTCATTGCTTTGTTTCGGAATCTCTTCACGAAGTTTTCGACTGTCTCACCATTCTTCTGCTTCTCATCAAATAGAGTGCCGATTGAGACCTCGGTGTCGTCGTCGAAGAAGTTCGTTAGAAACATATCCTCCATGTCGTCCCAACTGCTGACACTCCCTGGCTTGAGGCGACGATACCAATCGAAGGCCGCTCCGCGAAGAGTGCCAACGAATGACCGCACCATTCAAGTCCTTCATTTTCTTGTCTTCACTCGCATCTGTCTTTGAGTGGCTTCTGGGAGAGGTAACGTGGTCTTCCTTCGCATTATCATTCGAGGGACCGCCTCCATTATTGTTGTTGACAGGAGGGATAGTTATGTTGACATTATCCTCTTCCCATTCATTCTCCTCTTGATTCGTATTATTGCGACGACTGGGTTCTCCTTGGTGAGTTGTCAGTGCCGTGATTTGCTGGTCATGCATCTCTCTCATCTGCTGCATAGCCATCTCCATCTCGAACTTGAATGCCTCTTTCTGCTTAGTCAAGGCATCTTCAAGCATCTTGGTTACTTGTTTGGCGCTGATCATAAGTGACTCGTAGGGTTGTCCTGCACTAGATGCCGTGCCGTCGGACGCTATAGCCGAGCAGGAATCTGAACCATCATCTGACACCTCCTCTTCCAAAGGAAGTCCTTTTTGCATCCTTTGGTAATTCCTTCGCCTATTGGTCCCTGATCGCAATCGAGTCATACGCTGGGACATTTCGGCAAACTGATCTGGGCTAAAACGTCGTGTCGATTTGCCTCTGCCGGTCATATTAGCAGACACTTCTAGGAATTCGTCCTCTTGGCGAACAGGTTTCTTCCTACGAAAACGCCTTGGCTTGGTCTCGGACGTTCTGGTGGAAATTCTCTCGAACACCGAAACTCTCCTTGGGGCTTTAGTGCAGCAGCATTCTGATAGCACCGCCTTGATTATGTTGGCACACGAACAGTGAGAATCCGTGTCTTTGGTGTTTCTCTCCCGAGACTTATCCATACCCCCAGCTCTATAGTACAACTCGTC
>NC_033797.1:58948299-58953695 GCF_001876935.1 Asparagus officinalis
GGTACACATGCGGATGAAGCTTGAACTTGATCTTTAACTATGAATTGCAAGGCTTCAACCCAACATTCCGCCAACCTCCATTGGATATCATCGTTGAAGTTCTATTCCATCCATCCTCTAACTACGTTGTTTGCCTAGAATAAATACGAAAACACAAACACTAGACAAACAACATTAGTTGTAAATTGTTTGTAAATCATCATCAAAACAAGAAGGCCAACAATCTTCCCCTTTTTGATGATGACAAACAATTTACAAAAAGGAATATATGCATGAAGGAAATGAACATATACAAGATAATACACATGCATATAAACAAGGAATTGTATACTCACAATATTTCTCCCCCTTTGACAACATCAAAAAAGGGGACAAAGGAATTAAGAGAGCGAAAGCTCCCCCTATCAATAAGCATATGTGAGTATATAAAAAATATATACAGGGATTTGCTCCCCCTATCAATGAGCATAGTTGAGTATATAAAAAATATATATAGGGATTTGCTCCCCCTATCAAAATGCCATATAGAATATATGAAATGAAGATCATGGCAAACATATGTGAGCAAGCATAAAAGGTATGCTAACAATCACTCACATTCAAGAGATAATGAGAACACATATAAATATGTCAATATGAAAAATAGTGTCTCATATCAAAGAACATAAAAACCATGTATAAAGATAGATTTATGAAATCAAAAGAGAAAGAGCATGGGAAACATGCAAAATGTTTTCAAATGAAAACAAATTAATCAAATGAAATCATAAATAAAGTGTAAATCCAAAAATGATGTTTGATTAATCAAGAAAATTTTCTTTGTGGGATTTGATCAAACCACATATGGAATACATTATAAGGCACGAATAGATGATCCATAAGCACAAACACATAAATATCATCATATAAGTGAAATATAATGAATTCAAAGTAATAATTCAAAACAAAATCTTTGATATATATCTAGCTCTTGAACTAGTAACAACCCATATAAACATTCTAGCATCCGGTAAACATGATTTGGGAATAAACACCCAATAAACCCGGAGGGTTATATAAATACAAACCTCTCATCAAAATCAAAACTAGGAATTATGAAAACAAAAGAATTTGACCAATAAAAGGAATTGTTTTCATAAAAGTTTAAAGTACATTTTTCAAAACCAAGAAAAAGGAAAATAAAAACTCTAAAATTCTTGGTTTAAAAATTAAATTTAAAAACACTAAAATTTGTTTTGGTACCCAAGTATTCTTGGTACCAAAAGATTTAGGGACATGACCCCTATCATTTAAGCTCAAAGCCTTTGGGTTATGAACCCATTTGGGCGCATTTAGTGCACGGGTCCGGTCATAGCAATAATTATGCAAATGACCCATTCGATTGCAATAAGTGCAATGAAGAGGATGCATTTGGTTATGTTGACCATGTGGATGTGCATGAGGAACATTTGCAAGTAAAAATGGTCTTTTAAGATTATTTTGCAAATGAGAAACATTTTGAAATAATGTTGGTCTACTTGAAATATTTTGCGATTTAGAAACTTTTCGCAAATCAAAACAAAACTTGGCTAAGTGACCAACTCTACCACAAAAATCACAATGATACACAAGAGCATGCTTATGATGAGAAATAGGTGCATGTGTGTGTACATGTGATGAAGAAACTTGATGAGATGCACAAGAAGGATTAATATTCTTATGTTTTTGTGCATCATAGCAAAATTTAGCTAAATGGCCTTTACGATCACAAAAGAAGCACTTGTAAACTTTGTTATACAAGTGTGCATAGTGTGTAGGTGATTTTGTAGCACTAGATTTAGCACACTTGTCCATAAGTTTCTTATGGTTATCAATGCATATTTTCAAAGTTGAATCTAAAGATGAAATACTATTTTTCATAAGATTCAAATCTTCATTTTTAGGCACATATGCATTTTTAGAAGTAGAACATAAATAATTATTTATAAAAGAAGCAGTATTATTTTGTATGTTCTTTACTTCTAACATGGCATTATCTCTTTCATGAGTTAAACTAGCAACGTTTGAAGTTAAAGAAACATGATCCAATTTTAATTTTTCATTGTTTTCTTTAAGGATCACATTTTCATTAGAAATAGTTTCAAACTTAGATGCTAACAACTCATGATCGGATTTCAAAATTTCATGCTTGCTTTGTAAATTAATGAAATCATTTTGCAATTTGTTAAAGGCATGTAATAATTTTTCACTAGCACAAGCAAGTTCATCATTAGGTAAATCATTTATGGTTTCGAACTCGCAAACCTCACTAGGGCTATCGCCTAGTGCACGTGTGCATGACGCTCCACATGAACTTGAAGCCGGATCCGCCAAAGCTTGTTGGATCGCCTCCAAGTCCCCTTGATGCTTCAATTAATTTCCATAAGGTGTAAGCACTATCAACATGAACAAACTTGTTAGACATAGATGAGTTAAAAGCATTTAACAAATATTCTAACAAAATGTTGTTCATAGTAAACATGCGATGATCATTTTTATTCCACTTGGATTTCTCCAAAATGGGCACAATATAAGCATCATCTATAATTTCCCATAAATCAAAATGTTTAGATCTAACAAATAGTTTAAATCTAACACACCATTGGGCATAGGGGAAATTGTCTAATCTAGGAGCAACACTAGAATCATAGCCTAAACAAGATGCATCATTCATATTCATAATTTGTAAAAATATGCAAGCAAGATGCAAATGCAATCAAAACAAGATTAGCACAAAAAGATAACTTGGATCTTTAACTCAAGGCGATTAGACCTTAAATCAAAGAGCACCAAGCTCTGATACCAATTGTTAGACCCTAGAGGGGGGGTGATTAGGGTCTTATGCTAATCTAATCCGATTAAATGCCAATTAAAAATAATTAACAACTATATTCTTGCAAGATAGGTATACAATCTATTATGGGCAAGAATATGCAATATACACAAAGTGATATATCCTATATGATGAAATATATTATGAGTTATATGCAAGGATATGAAACTAAGGGTGATATAAACATAAACAAGATAAACAAGATAGTGGACAAAGTGAACAATAGATAATGGCGACAAGAATGATATGAACAATAAGCACAAGTGAGACGCCAAGACAATCACAAACACACAAAGATGATCACGGAGTTCGGACCTTCCGTCCTACGTCTCCGCTCCCCACTCCCGGGGAGAAATCCACTATCAACCGGGTTTTCTACGTTCACCCGAATAACGTTTACACCTCACAGTATCGGTTTTCAACGCTCACCGATCAACGTCACTCCTCACAATCGGTTTTCTAGTTCACCGAAAACTTTACAACACACTCGGTTTCTAGCTCACCGAAAACCTTACAACACTCACAATGTAACAAATATAAATTTGTTCTCTACAATAGATGAGAACACAATGAAAGCACAACTCAAAGTTACAATCACTCAACACCCAACTATACTATGTATGTAAATACTAAAAGCTCAAGTGAGTGTGTGTAACAATGAGATTCAATAAAACTTAACTCAATAAGAACTAGCAATAAAAATTGATATGAAATTCAATAGTAAAAATGCTAGGAAATAGAGTTAAGGAAACTTCTCTATAAACACAAAGAGAGGATGAGAGGATATTGAAGATGAATTCCTCAACAGATGATGCAAACTCCTCTTTGTAACAGCAAACCCCAAAAACAAACTAAACAAACTCAAACCCTTGTTTAAAACTTTCTTAAACTTGTTTTTAAAACTCTCTTAATCAGTTTGAAAAGACATCAGCAATGGGGTATATATACCCACTAGAAATCTCAGCAAAAACCCCCAAAACAAAATGACCAAAAACCCCAGCAAACAGCTCAGAGAAAGAGCCGTTAAAAAGCAACGGCTATATTGTCGGTCGACCGAAAATTCCGTCGGTCGACCGATGAGAGCAAAAACACGAAGAAAACGTTCTGGACCATCGTCGGTCGACCGGAAATTCTGTCGGTCGACCGATTTGAGCTCTCGGTCGACCGGACCGGTCGACCGATGACTCTCTGGAAAAATACTGACGAATGGTCAATTGACCGGTCGACCGTACCGGTCGACCGTACCGGTCGACCAAAAACTGACATTCTAGAAAAAGTGCGGTCGACCGAATACAGATACTTCTGAAAACTGTTTATCTGATTTTGAAACACTGTTTAAAAATATCAAATAAATTCCAAAAAATGTAAAACTTTGGGGAATGATTGTAGACATGATAATAAGCATGCTACAGTGACTGGTTATTAGAAAGGACCTCTCAAATGAAAACTATCATCATTTTACAAAATAGTCCAAAACATGAAAATATGAGATACTTGAATTTTGATGTTTTGACATAAACCAACTTTTGAAACTTTGTGAAATGTTTTTATAGACTTAGTAAAACATGTATAAACTGATATTGAAGTCTATAAACTAAGAATACAATATTTTCACAAAATTGCATATTCTATGCAATGTTTTCAAAAACATAATAGAAAATATGAAATATAGAATTTCATATATATAACCATAAAAACTCAAAACATATGTATGTATATATATAACTATATATATGCATAGAAACCAAAACTTATATATATATATATGACTATATATATATATACGAAGAAACCAATAAATGTGTGTGTATAGATAATTGAGCTTAGAGTATATAACACACATAATATAAATCCTAAACTAAATTACCCAAGCTAGATCTTGATCTTCAATAAGCTCTTCTAGGTAATCTCGCGGATGAAGCTTTAACTTGGATCTTGAACTTTGAATAGCAAGGCTTCACCGACATTCCGCCAACCTCCTTTGGATATGATCGTTGAAGCTCTATTCCATCCATCCTCCAACTAAGTTGTTTGTCTACAATACATGGAAAAACACAAACACTAGACAAACAACATTAGAAGTAAATTGTTTGTTAAACATCACTAAAACAAGAAGGCCAACAATCTCCCCCTTTTTGATGATGACAAACAATTTACAAAAAGAAACATATGCATGAAGTAAACAATTTATATAATTTATAATTCACATGCATATAAACAAGAAAGAATATTCAAGAAAGAATATACATATACTCACAATATTTCTCCCCCTTTGACAACATCAAAAAGGGGACAAAAGGATTAAGAGAGCGAAAGCTCCCCCTATCAATAAGCATAGGTGAGTATAAAACAAATATAGGGAATAGCTCCCCCTATCAAAAAGCCATATGAAATATAAGCAATAAAAGATCATGGCAAACATGTGAGCAAGCATAAATAATATGCCAAAAATCACTCACATTCAAGAGATAATGAGAACACATAATGATATGTCACGATAAATAGGTGTCTCAAAATAAACAAGCCTAAAAACCATGTATAAAAA
>NC_033797.1:58954251-59056947 GCF_001876935.1 Asparagus officinalis
CTCGTGCGCATCGGTCAGCGCGCGTACGTCAAATCATCTCGTGCGCATCGGTCAACGCGCGTACGTCAAACCAACTCGTGCGCGCCGGTCAACGCACGCACGTCAATCAGCCCGCGCGCATCGATCAGCACGCGTATGTTAACCAACGCGCGTTCGACGATCGGTCTCGCGACGAAGCATACAAGTCAACAAATCGAACGAATACGCAACAAGAACAAGTCCCGGAAGAAAGAAACAAAAAAAAAAGGGAGAACGTCGGCGAACCCGCGCTAAGCGCAGGACGGAATGATCCGACCCGCGCAAGCGCGGGACGGATCAATCCGACCCGCGCAAGCGCGGGTCGGATGATTCCGACCCGCGCATGCGCGGGTCGGATGTTTCCGACCCGCGCAAGCGCGGGTCGGATTATTCCGACCCGCGCGAGCGCGGGTCAGATTGTTCTGCCGCGCAGTCTAATGTCCCAAACACGTTTTGACGGTTTTTAATTGGTTTTTTTGCAGGGTTTATCGGTTCCAGGGGTTCTTAACTGACTTGAGATCATCCTCAAACGTGGTTAGGCTGCTGTTGACTAAAGATAGAGCCAAATCCCTTGTTCTTATCCAAATAACCGCATTTTGAGGCCTATAAATATGAACCAAAGGCCTCCATTTTCTGGATCTGGAATTTTATCAAGAGGACGAGGTGCTGCTGGATTGGAGAGTGAAGGAGCACGAAATTTCAGCAAAGGACAGCGAGATCCCGGTGAACTTCGGAGCAAAGGAGAAGCCGTTCGAAGGATCTGAAGCTCGTACGTCCGTTCCTTGAGATTAGGCTTTGTCTTAATCTCGAGAAGAGCCCTGAAATCGCTTTGTCGATTCCAGGACTTCAAGCAAATACCCCCTTGGTGAGGTAGAAGCTCTGCCCAATTTTTCTGCAACCGGATCTGATTCGAGGTCGTCCACGGATTAACCCCGGCACCGGCGAAGAACCCACGCAAGCAAGAGCCGATAAACGGATCTTGCGTTTATTTTCAAGAAAGTTGTAATCTTTTTCTTTTGTTATTTGAATTCATTTGTAACGTTTAAAGTTTAATGAAATCAATGACTAAGGTGACTTTCGACGAAAACAAACTGATCGGTCTCGCGACGAAGCATACAAGTCAACAAATCGAACGAATACGCAACAAGAACAAGTCCCGGAAGAAAGAAACCAAAAAAAAAGGGAGAAAGTCGGCGAACCCGCGCTAAGCGCAGGACGGAATGATCCGACCCGCGCAAGCGCGGGACGGATCAATCCGACCCGCGCAAGCGCGGGTCGGATCAATCCGACCCGCGCGAGCGCGGGTCGGATGCCGCGCAAGCGCGGGTCGGATTATTCCGACCCGCGCGAGCGCGGGTCAGATTGTTCTGCCGCGCAGTCTAATGTCCCAAACACGTTTTGACGGTTTTTAATTGGTTTTTTGCAGGGTTTATCGGTTCCAGGGGTTCTTAACTGACTTGAGATCATCCTCAAACGTGGTTAGGCTGCTTGACTGGAGCTTAACTGACTTGAGATCATCCTCAAACGTGGTTAGGCTGCTGTTGACTGAAGATAGAGCCAAATCCCTTATTCTTATCCAAATAACCGCATTTTGAGGCCTATAAATATGAACCAAAGGCCTCCATTTTCTGGGGTGATTGATTATCAAGACGAGGAGGTGCTGTCGGATTGTGGAGTCAAAGGAGCACGAATTTCAGCAAGGGTTGACAGATCTTGGCGAGTTCTTCGGCATAAAGAAGGAGAGTTCGAGAGATCCGACGCCCGTTCCCGTCCGTCCCTTGAGATTAGGCTTTGTCTTAATCTCGAGAAGAGCCCTGATTTTGCTTGGTCGATCTCAGCGCTTCAAATCAAATACTTCCTCGGCGAAGGCAAAGCTCTGCCGAATTTTCTATCAACCGGATCCAGATCCAAGGCGGTCCACGGATAAACCCCGGCACAGGCAAAGATCCCACGCAAGCAGAAGACCGATAAACGATCTCTCTGCATTTGTTTTGACGAGAGTTGTAAACTTTTGTTTTCATTGTGTAAAAGTCTTATAAAAAGACAATCTTTTTTTGTTTTCATTGTAACGATCGAAGTTGTAATGAATACCGCAATGAATACAACAATTTTCGACGCAAACAACAACCAATAGTAAGCCTGTGTAATGAATAACAACAAAATGTAAAGGAATCCGTCAAAAAGAAAGAATCCAATCTTATTTCAGCGTCGGAGCTCGATAAGGGAAAATGGTATGCTTCGAGCTCTGCCGGGGGCGCTATAACATTCATATATGTAACCTTCACAAAGTTCAAATTTTTAAGATAACTAACGACATTCAACACCAAAAAATCAAAAGAAGACTTCTTTGCAATCAAATACACCAAAGTTTCCCCTTTAAACTTGATAACCCCAAAGTATTCAAATTGACATTAACTTGACAATTTGATACCCAAAGCCCTAACTTTGTTCATGACTTTCACCAAACTCAAAAAACTAAAATTGGTTAAGAAAATCTGTTCCTCATTCACTTTTCTATGTTGACATTCTTGAACAAAATTTAACGCCGACTGTTTTTTTTGCACTTTGGGGGTATCAAACTGTCAAAATAGAAGGCCAAGTTATCAATGTTCAAAATGGTGACACTTTGGGATATTAAAGTGCAAATAACACAGAAAGCACCAAAATCAAAGAAATCACATACTTTCTCGAGGGTAACTGAGGCTACAGAATCATAAACCTCCTTTGATTTATCATCAGCTAGTCTCTTGATCTCGGATGCGGAGAGATTGATTCGCACATTTGTCCCCGCGAGCCCTAAATAAGCGGAAATTAAAACCAAATAAGAGAGGATATATTGTAAATCGAGGGCTAGGGCTCTTACATTTTTTCTTCTTGAGCTTTTCTCTGTGAGCGTTGATGGAAGATACGATGAGGTTAAAGGCGACGGCGGCGACGGCGTCGGCGCCGGTGTATAAGATGAGGTTTCACTTTTTCTTCTTCTTGCAATATGATCCATTGGAGAGAGTTCGGGTAGGCGGGAGGGTGAAAGGGGAAGAAAAGGAGGGGGGGTTAGGAGGGAGAGGGAGGAGACCGGGGAACGAACGGTAAGGGAGGGGATTGTGCTTTCAATAGAGAGGGTGTGCCGGGCAATTGTTAATCCCCATGACAACGACGAATGGGCGATGGATTTGTTGCGGTAGAGGAGGCGGAGCCTGTAATAAGATAGGAAGAGGCTTCGTTGGTTAAGATTTTGATGATTGTGATGAATTTCTTTCTAGTGGTAACTTGCTATGGGTTCCTCTTTCCATTCTATTGGGTATCAGATGGATAGATAGAAGAGAAAGATGAGATTAACGTTAGGGAGAGGAGGGAGGGAGTTCGTGGTTTTCTTTAGGTAGTGGCCTGTGGGTACGATTGTTGCGGATGCGGTTAGAAGAGAAGTGGACGTGAGCTTGGGTTACGGAAAAAAATCCAAATCCAAAATACATGGATAATGAAAAAGTTTACTGTTCATCATAGTTTAATTTGTTGTTGTTCTCCTTTAGTTTATAAGTAGTATATTGATAAATGCATGTGATTATTTGGTATAAGTCTATGCTTATTTTTCGTTGTCAATTGTTATGTCTTTTCATATAGTAGTAGGTTGAGATGCATATGTGGTTGATTAATTTCACGATTGGTTGGCATTTGGCATTTCTGTATAACATACTTGGTTATATGAACTTTGTTCATTTTTCTTTTTAAAACATATGCATCTGAAGTCAATATATTGGTATATGTTAGATATAAGCAATTTATTAAAACAATGCTCAATGTGTCTCTATGAGATTTTGTTTTAGCGCTAACAGCCCAAATTTGGGTCTCACCGTTCCAGAACCACGGGCTTAATAATTGTGGGGCTTACCAAGTCAACCGAAGTATAAAGTGTTGATCACATTGAAACGTGACCTGCTTATTTTCATTGCATGTATATATTTTAAAAATGTTGCATTATAATTTTTTACTATTTTAGTATTTTACTTATCAAGTCAATTTATTTTAGTTTTGCAAAACCAGTGTTCAATGTACGAATTTATCAACTTATTGAGTTGTGAACTCATTGTGTTGTTTTCATTCTTTTCAGAGACTCGGGATTAGGTGGAATTATTATTTTTTTTTTAAATTCTTAGAACGGAGCAAGGAATAAAATTCGGGATTGCTATTATCTTCTAGGTGAAAGTTAAATAAAGTCTTTAATGTTTAGTTGACGAATTGAGAGTTTTGTAATTATGAGAGTTCTTTCCTTTAGGTCAAATTTTATTTCAAGTTGAGGAATATTTGTTTATATCAAGTTAATTGGATTAATGTTGACTTCTGGGAATTATAGAGAATATTTATTGTTGGTTTTAGTTCAATGAAGAGATTATTTTGATGGTCTTTAATGAATATATGTTTTTGGAGGATTTTTCACAGGTTTAGTCCGGCTCCCATATTCCTTTTAGGTTCAGAAATTTGGGGTCGTGACAGTTACTTAGTTTACCCAGTCTTCTAATATTGATTGTGGACATATACTTCTGTGATGTTTGGAGATGTGCAAAGGATTCACATCGGTCAAGACGTCTCATATTTATAGAGAAGGTTACGTCCCAACGGATATCGCTGCAAATGATGTCGCAGGAAATGGAAGAATTTTGTTGTGCTCCAGCCTCATACTGAAATTTTATGTAGGGCGTCAGATGAGGATGCCCACGAGGTTGTGTATGTAAGAGACTAAGTGTCAATGTTTTATATATAACTGACAAAAAAATACGGGGTACTGATCAAATGATGAAAGATATAAACACAATAGAGGGATACTATCAAAAAAGAACTGTTTAAATAAAAAGAAGATCGTTAGAGTCTGAATTTATCAAAGAAATTTAAAATAGAGTTATCAGTTGTTAAACGTATATAGATCAGAGACCAAAGCAACTTCAACTAGCTGAACCTATCAACAACTGTGAAATACACCTAGCAAACAGGAACACGGATTAGGTGAAGTTCATATAGTTTTTTTATCTCTAATCATGTAGGCATCAGTATTTGTTCAGTAGCTAGATTCTAGCGTGAGGAGCTGGGAAGCTCACCGGTGTAGTTAGCAATCTGACCACAACCTAGCTTTATCAAGTAAGACAAAGTTTAATCTACTAGTGTGTGAGGACGACTTTAGCTAACTCCACGAGTCCACGTTGCAAGGAACGTCACGATGAAAAGATTTGTAGCCACCAAAGATTATTAGGCCCCGTTTGGTACGTGGGAATGAGGTGGAATGGAATGTCATTCTCACTTCTCATTCCCTCATACCAAACAAAACTTGTTTTTAGATGTTGGAATGACCATTCCCATGGAATGGTCATTCCCACTTTTTGTGGGAATGAACATTCCAAGTTAGAAGATAGGGAATGATCATTCCCATTCAAGGGGAGAATCAAATTAGTTAGGTTTTTTTTCAATTATACCCCTATTAATAATAAGAATCAATTTAAAAATCTTGGTTTTGGACTACGTATTCTCATTTTCTCTCAACTACTAATTATATTCGAACAATAGGAATTTTTTGCGGGGTAGGGATTAAAACTTATGGTACATATTTCAGTAGCATATTAAAACTAGCGGTACATATTTCATTAGCCTATTATATCACAATTGCTTAACATAGGAGCAACACAATTTAATATAAAAACAGATACAACTGAAACTATATATTATTTTCCGATTGAAATTCTTTCATGTCAATATTTTTTTGGTCAATCAAATTTTTTGTTTATTCACCAATGTTTAAAGTCTGTTATTTCACCAGCATATTATATTCTTTTTAAACTTTTGCTATTGTTTTCCCACCATAGAGAACTATATGTACTCATTGCGTACATGTTTTGATTGTGGTTCATGCACAACAATAAATCTAACTTTTGATTGAAAAATATTTGACCCATTATTTATGAAAAGAGGAAACTCTCGCTGAGAAATTGGCCAAAATATTAAAATTATCATAACCATATCATGTCTAGACTATATATAGAGGTATAAGGGCATTATTATAACACATACCTAGATTAATATAACATATGCAGAAATAGTGAGAATTGTTTAAAAAATATAAATGAAACATACACCTGATCGATAACATGCGCATTAGTATAACACATATCTAGATTAATATAATATATGCATAAATAAGTTTTTTTTAGTTATTATCATTAATGTTTCTTTTTATCTTATTAAAAATCTATGTTGTTATAAGAGCATTATTAGAAAATGAGATTCCATTCTCACTTGTGAACTAGTGATACCAAACATGGGAATGAGAATTAGATTTTTATTCTAGCTTCATTCTACAAACGCACCCAAACAAGAGAATGAGAATGACCATTCCATTCTTACATACATTCTATTCCATTCCTTCTTCCATTCCATTCTCACTTGACTTCATTCCCACGTACCAAACGAGGCGTGGGATGGCAAAATAAGCCCAAAACCAATTGTCCACCCATACTCACCCGCCAAATGAATCATCCAAACCCACTCATTTAGTTAAATGGATCATAAATGGGTGGGTATAGTTTCTATTAAAAATAAATGGGTCATTAATGGGCGGGTTATTACTCACACATTTGCCCGTTTAGATGGATATTGTTTTAAAA
Source organism: Asparagus officinalis (assembly GCF_001876935.1). Classification (NCBI taxonomy): domain Eukaryota; kingdom Viridiplantae; phylum Streptophyta; class Magnoliopsida; order Asparagales; family Asparagaceae; genus Asparagus; species Asparagus officinalis. Next base: position 58,960,914 of record NC_033797.1, read on the forward strand.
ACATCCTCAACGCTTCAACAATTATAAAAATTATTTTTAAAAGTTAAATATTATAGAAAACACTTCAAATGACTAACAACCCCTTAAAATTTTGAGATTTGTAAAAAACACCCTCAAAGTTTAAAATATTATAAAACGTCCTCAATAGTTAAAAATTATAAAAAAACTATCAAAATTTTCTAACCTCACAGATGACACATGAAATTCAAAAATTACCAACAGCCCCCTGAAATTTTATAATTTGCAAAAAATACCCTTAAAAGTTGTAAAAAATGAGAAAAACACCCTCAAGACTTCAAAATTACCAAACAATCTTAGAGTTTTCTAAACTTGCAAATGACATATAAAATCTAAAAAAATTCAATAGTCCCCTATAAATTTAAAATTTGCAATTAACACCCTCAAAGTTTTAAATTTTTAGAAAAACACCCTCCATAGTTTAGAATTACAAAACCATCCTGAAATTTCAAAACCTACAAATGACACATGAAATCCAAAAATTACTAGCAGCCCCCTGTAAATTTATAATTTACAAAAAGCACCCTCAAAGTTTAAAAATTATAAAAAGGACCCTCAAGAGTTCAAAACTACAAAACAATCTTAGAATTTTCTAAACTTGCAAATGACACATGAAATCTAAAAAATTTCGGTAGTCCCCTATAAATATCAAATTTACAAGTAACACCCTCAAACTTTTAAAAATTACAAAAAACACCCTCAAGGATATATAAATATAAAAAGTAGACTTTTAAAAATTACAAAAAACACCCTCAAGGATATATAAATATAAAAAGTAGGCGCTCACAATTCTTCATCGGCAGGAGATATATGCGTGTGCGGCCAAGTGTAATTTGCAAAACTTGCGTCTATTTCGCGAGAAATAGGAGAGAAGGAGAGCGTGTATTGTTACCCGGCATGATAAAAAAATTCAAGGAGAATTACTTGGGGATTAAGAACAAACATGGAAAAAATAATAGACTTTAACCAACAACAAATATGAAGAAATGAATAATTACGCTCATAGCTCATGGATTTTGAACAAAGGAAAGAAAAACACCATCTCTCTCAAAGCAGTTCACTGGATTTTGAACAAAGGAAAGAAAAACACCATCTCTCTCAAAGCAGTTCACGCAAGGCTAAGGAGGTGCAGGATTTTTAAGATCCTCGGAGTGGGACGTGATATTTTTACCACATTTTGTTGACAAATTTAGACTTGGGGGCATGTTTTAGCATTCTCTCAAGGGAGGTGCTACAGGCACACCCTCAGGCACACTACTAACCACACCCCCTCTCTATCTACAGTGCAGGGGGCCTCACATCAGATTTTTTTTTAAAAATCTGATGTGGGGCCCCCTGGACTGTAGATAGAGAGGGGGTGTGGTTGGTGGTGTGTCTGAGGGTGTGCCTGTATCATTTTTTCTTCTCTCAAATTGGTATCAGGATACAAGACTAAAGAGTTGTGCTTATGATTTACTATTCGAGAAGGATTACGTTTAGGGGGGTTAGTCAAGTAGAACTCAAAATTAGAACCGGGATAATATTTTATAGTGTTACTATTGTGCGCAGCGAAAATTTTGGCAGCACTTCGGCAGCACAACAAGAGAGTAGATCTCAACTAAATCCCTATTTCACAAAGGAAATAAGAACCGAAAGTAAAATATCTCAACAAAGTGAGATATCAGTTCTTCCTCTCATTAGTTCTAGGACTGACCTGTCGAGGGAACCTATAAGCTATTACAAATCATGGTAAGAACACAAATTTTAACGTGGTTCGGCAAATTGCCTACGTCCACGGGGCAAGGAGGGTAGAGATCTACTATTAGAGAGATAATACAACTAGGATTTACAATCACACAATCTAAACCCTCACAATCTCTTAAACCTCTCACACAAATATCTCTCTCAAAAGCACAAAAGGACTGCACAAAATGTTGGATTTTTTTGTCAAAATTGCTTTCCAAAATGAGTTTTCAAACTATATATATATTAACTACAAGTACTTTTCATAAATACTTAGTAGCCTAGTGGAAAGTTAATGTTTTGTTGTTTTAAAAGGTCTCTTGTTCGAGGCTTGCCAACAGCAAGCCGAGAAGTATTTTATTTGAATTAATCCCTCATAAGTTCTAGTGGGTCGTGGGTCGTGGGTCGTGGGTCATGGGTAGGGGTGTTAATGGAGCGGATACGGCTCGGATATGGCACTTACCATATCCATATCCGCTTACCAATCTCGGATACGGATACGGATACGGATATACGTCGGTAAGAAAAATTCATATCTATATCCGCCAAAATCGGATACAGTTACGGATATAGATGCGGATATATAAACGGATATGCGTGCGGATACAAAAAGGATATGAGAAAACTATGTTACGGATATAGATGCGGATATATAAACGGATATGCGTGCGGATACAAAAAGGATATGAGAAAACTATATAGTATTCAGAAAAATATAGTCATGTGATACAAAAAGAGTTCGTTAATATGTTCATTATGATTGAAAAGCTAAGATTAGACATCTTGGTCATCAAAATTAACCACAAATCCATAATCTAAGAATCGAAACTATCGTAAGAGTATGACCTATATGTATTCGGATATTTTCGGATACAGATACAGATATTTTACTACAAAACCATATCCGTAACCATATCCTATCGGTTATAGATTTGAGTAACTATATTCGTATCCTAACGGATACGGTTACAGATATTTCCTCGGACACGGATACGGTTTGGCACCCCTAGTCATGGGCCATGGGTTAATGGGCCGGGGATCGGGGCTAATCGGGGTGAGGCGCTAAGTGGCACTTTGTTAGGCGCACTTTTCACTTCGCACGGAGGCATCGGGATGAGGTGGCGCTGTTTGGCGCCACGAAGGTTGCCTCGCAGGCTGCTTCGTAGCATGTGAACGAGCTGCGTATTCGCACGAGGGTGACCCTAACGTTCTAGTAGTTTGACAAGGTTCGCTCGTTCGACGAAGTTCATCTGTCATACGAGGTTCGCCTGTTTGACGATTTTCATTCATTTGACGAGGTTCGTCTGTCATACGAGGTTCGCTTATTCGACGAGGTTCGTCTATCTTACGAGGTTCGCCTGTTTGACGAGGTTCGCTCGATCGACGAGATTCGTATGTCATACGAGGTTCGCCTGTTTGACTATGTTCCCTCGTTCGACGAGGTTCGTCTGTCATACGAGGTTCGCCTGTTTGATGACGTTCGTTTGTCAAACAAGGTTCGTCTGATTTGTTGAGATGTGACCCTCGCGTTTCGTAGCAACGCGTCCATTGATTACCTCGTATTCAGGAGTTAATGCATGCAGCGGTTACAATAGCATTAAGAGCAATTTAATGCATTGATGTTACAATCTTAATTGTCATTAAGAATTGTAACAGTCACATGCATTGATGTTACAATCTTAATTGTCATTAAGAATTGTAACAGTCACATTAATTGCTTGTGACTCTTGAGCTGGCCTTAGAGGCCTATAAATAGCGCTTGTGACTCTTGAGCTGGCCTTAGAGGCCTATAAATAGCGCCCTTGGGCAGCTCTTGGTTGTAAGCTGAAAATCCTCTCGCGTGCGTGGAACACGAACGTCGCGTGCTGGAAAAAGAACTTCGATCCCGACATTGTTGATGTTGTGTTGCTGCTGCAGGAACTTGTGCTCACAGGAACTTATCTTAAACCAAAAGGTTTTGAACCGTAAGGTTCTGAGATCGAGGAGATCTTTTGTCTTGACCGAAAGGTCTTATACATCGAGGAGATCTTAACAGTACTGGGTTGGTGCACACTAGAGTACTGTACTGTTGTTCCTGGAAGCAGTTTGGCCTTGGGATCCTTATACCGGAGTAGGCTAAATATTGCTTTAAGAATAACGTTTCTATAATGCACAACAGTGAACTAAAAATTTTAAAAATTACAGCACATCTGTTTTCTCAGTTTAATTCCAGATTTAACCATAATTTCCAACAATCTTAAAGCAATATTTCTGATCTACTAATGGATCCTGTGAGGACTCTTGGAGTGGACTGTCTCAAGTTAGAAAACTTTGATTCATCTAACTTTAATGCATGGCGTCGAAAAGTGATTTTTAGGATGCAATTCCTAAAAATCTACTATGTGGTTTCTGAGGAGAAACCTGACTTTGAAGAAGACTCAGAATCTGAAGCCTCTTGGGATAAAGATGATCATTTCTGCAGGAGTTATCTCCTTAACTGTCTGACTGATCATCTGGCAGATGCTTACACCAACAAGCCATCCACAAAGGAAATCTGGAATGCTCTGGAGGAGCAATACAAGGATGAGGAGAAGCTTTCCAAGTCTCACCTCATTGATAAATTTCTGGACTTCAAGTTTGAAGATGACACTGAGGTTTTGCCTCAAGTTAAAGAACTCGAAAAACTTGTTATGAAGCTGAAGGATGAAAAGATCAGTCTTTGTCAAACATTCATTTATGGTGCAATTACCAACAAGCTTCCTCCATCTTGGATGTCATTCTCCACGGACATTCGAAGAAGGAAAAGACAGGTGACTCTGTCTGATTTGAAGAGGTTTATTCGGATCGAGAACGAGATTCGAACTCGCACAAAGAATGAGCTCCTAGCTAAGCAGAAGACGTCTGCTAACATGGTAATAACTAACTCTGAGAAGGGTACCAATTCTTCTAAGAAAAAGAAATCTTTTAACAAAAAGAAGAATCATAATCCGAAGAACCTGAATGTACAGAAAAAAGATTTTAAGAGCGGCAAATGCTTCAACTGTGGGAAGCAAGGGCATTTTGCCAAGGAACAACACACAATGTTAATCAAATTGATAATTGTGTGGCTATGCTCTTTCAGGTGATAACTTCCAGCAAAGTCTCTGGTTGGTGGTTAGATACAGGTGCTATCTATCATGTCTGTTCCAACAGAGATTTGTTCACTTCCTATGTTGCTGCCAAAGAGAATGTATCAATGGCTGATCGTTCTGTGGTTCCTGTTCTTGGAACTGGGATTGTGGTGCTGACTCTTTCTTTAGGGAAGACTCTCACATTGAAGGATGTGAAACATGTCCCCTAAATTGCTAAAAACTTAGTCTCAGGAAGCCTGCTATGTGACGTCGGTATGAGGCTGGATTTCTAAGGAGGAAAGGCTGTGTTATCATTTAAGAAAATGTATTTTGGCAACGCATATTATACTGATGGCATGTATAAGATCAGTACTATTGTACCCAACTCAGTTGTAAATGAAGTATCCTCTTTTGCTTACTCCTCTGTATTATGACATAATAGGCTAGGACATGTAAATTATAGAAAGCTGTCTAGCATGAAGAAGTTAGGATTACTTCCGAAATTTGGGGGTAACAAACCTGATAAGTGTGAAGTATGCGCGTAAGCGAAGCTGACAAGGAAGCCATTTCCAAGTGTCACAAGGAGCACCAACCTATTGGATCTGATTCACTCAGATACTTGTGATTTCAAGAGCTTTGTCACTCGTGTTGGCCTTCTTGTTTTGATGATGATTTACAAACAATTTACTACTAATGTTGTTTGTCTAGTGTTTGTGTATTCCTATGTATTGTAGACAAACAACGTTGTTGGAGGATGGATGGAATAGAGCTTCAACGATGATATCCAATGGAGGTTGGCGGAATAGTGGAGTGAAGCCTTGCAATTCAAGTTAAAGATCAAGTTCAAGCTTCATCCGCAAAGTGTACCAAGTCAAGCTTATTGAAGATCAGGATCTAGCTTGGGTATATTTAGTTTAGATTTTATATTATGTGTGTTAAGTACTCTAAGCTAAATATCATATACACACACATTTATTGGTTTCTTCGTATATATATATAGTTATATATATATATACATAAGTTTTGGTTTCTATGCTTATATATATAGTTATATATATACATACATGTGTTTTGAGTTTTTATGATTATATATATGAAATTATATATTTCATATTTTCTATTGTGTTTTTGAAAACATTGCATAGAATATGCAATTTTGTGAAAATATTGTATGTTTAGTTTGTAGACTTCAATATCAGTTTATACATGTTTTACTAAGTCTATAAAAACATTTCACAAAGTTTCAAAAGTTGGTTTATGTCAAAACATCAAAATTCAAGTATATCATATTTTCATGTTTTGGACTATTTTGTAAAATGATGATAATTTTTCAATTCTCCATCGGTCGACCGCACCGGTCGACCGACGAAGTTCCCGCATGTTTTCCCAGTCTGGGATCTGCATCGCGGTCGACCAAAAATTTCGTCGGTCGACCGCCGCTCAGTCTGACTGTTTCCAACGGCTAGTTTTTTGTTACCGTTGGCTGGGGTTTTTAGTCTTTTGTTTTGGGAACTTTGGCTGAGATTTCAAGTGGGTATAAATACCCTATTGATGTTCTCTTTCAACCTATCTAAGAATGTTTTAAAGAAGTTTTTAAAAAGGGTTTTAAAAAGAGTTTAAGCTTGTTTAAGCTTGTTTAAGGGTTTAGTTTAAAGCAGTTTTAGCTTTCTCAAGTGGAGGAGATTATCTTCTTGTTTGGGCCTCAAATCTCCATCTCTCCATCTTGATCTAGAGAAGTTTTCCTAAACTCAACTCTAGCTTTCATTTATAATTATTTGTTAATTATCATTTCTATTAAAGCTAGTTTTATATTTGACTTTTTGGTTAATTTGATTTTGATTTCACTCATTGTTACACACACCCGCTTTGAGCTTATTATATTTGCATACATAGTATATTAGGGTTGTGAGAGATTGTAACATTGAGTTGTGCTTCATTGTGTTCTCATTTATTGTAGAGAACAAATTTATATTTGTTACATTGTGAGATTGTTAGGTTTTCGGTGAGCTAGAAACCGAGTGTGTAGTGAGGTTTTCGGTGAGCTAGAAACCGAGTGTGAGGAGTGACGTTGATCGGTGAGCGTTGAAAACCGATACTGTGAGGTGTAAACGTTATTCGGGTGAACGTAGAAAACCCGGTTGATAGTGGATTTCTCCCCGGGAGTGGGGAGCGGAGACGTAGGACGGAAGGTCCGAACCCGTGATCATATCTTGTGTTTGAGTGTGCCATTGGCGTTTATTTATACTTGTGTTTATATTTCTTGTCGTCATTGTCATTAGCTTATTATTTATATGATCCACTATCTAGTTCATATTGTTTACCCTTGTGTTAGTTTTATATCCTTGAACATACATTGTCTTTATCTCTTTGTTAGGATATATCTTATTGTTTATATATCCTTCCATATATTTCTATCATATAGAATATATCTCTTTGTTGTTCATATTGCTTATCCTAGCTTATATATAGTGGTTATATTTCATACTTGCTAGGATAACTTATTAATTAGTTTTTAATTGGCATATAATCGGATTAGATTAGCATAAGACCCTAATCACCCCCCCTCTAGGGTCTAACAATTGGTATCAGAGCTTGGTGCTCTTTGATTTAAGATCTAATCGCCTTGAGTTAAAGATCCAAGTTATATTGTTGTGCTAATCTTGTTTTGATTACATTTGTATCTTGCTTGCCTTTTATATTATGGATAAGCATGGTTTAGGCTATGATTCTAGTATTGCTCCTAAATTCAATGTTTTCTCTTATGCTCAATGGTGTTTTAGATTCAAAATATTTGTTCAATCTAAAAATATCGATTTATGGGAAGTCATTGATTGTGCTTATATTGTGCCCACTTTGGAGAAATCCAAGTGGAGCAAACATGATAAAAGGATGTTTACAATGGTTAGAATTTTTATTAAATGCATTTGATTCATTTATGTCTAACAAGCTTGATTCTTTTGATAGCGCTTATACATTATGGAAATTCATAGAAGCGCATCAAGGAGACTTGGAGGCGATCCGACAAGCTTTGGAGGATCCCGCTTCAAATTCAAAAGGGGCATCATGCACACGGCCACTAGGCGATAGCCCTAGTGAGGTTTGCGAGTTCGAACCCGATAATGATTTATCTAGTGATGAACTTGCTTGTGCTAGTGAAAAATTATTGCATGCCTATAACTTATTGCATAAAAATTTTAATGATTTACAATGCAATCATGATAATTTAAAATCCGATCATGAGAAGCTAGTGTCCAAATTTGATGTCATTGAAAATGAAAATACTATGCTTAACGAAAACAATGACTTATTAAATTTGAAAAATGAAAATTTGATCTCATCTATTGCTAGCCTATCTTATGCTAAGATTGATGCCATGTTAGAAGTAGAGAACATAAAGAATGATACAGCTTCCTTTATAAATGATTATTTATGTTCTACTTCTAAAAATGCATATGTGCCTAAAAATGAAGATTTGAATCTTATGAAAAATAGTATTTCATCTTTAGATTCAACTTTGAGAACATGCATTAATAATCATAAGAAGCTTATGGATATGTGTGCTAAGTCAAAATCATCCACTCATTATGCACACATGTATAGCAAAACTTATAAGTGTTCTATTTGCGGTCGTCAATGTCATTTAGCTAAGTTTTGTTATGATGCACACTATCTTAAGAATTCTATTGCTCCTTGTGCATCTCATGTAGCTTCTTCATCTTGTACACTTATACATTCACATGCTCATTCTCATAAAGTTCATCATAAGCATGCTAGTGTGTTCAAGTGTGATCATTGTGGTCGTTTTGGCCATTTGGCAAAATTTTGCTATGATTTGAAAAAGACTTCACTTTTGCCAAATGATTTTAAAAGACCACAAAAGTTTAAATGTGATGTTTGTGGTAGGTTTGGATATCTTGCAAAATTTTGTTTTGATATACAAAAAGCTTCTAAATTGCAATATGTTCCAAATAGACCATTGTCATTTGCAAAATAATTTTAAAAGACCATCCATGTTTGCAAATATTTCTAATGTTTTCCGTGCACGAGCTAATGGTCCACAAAAACAAATAGATCTCTTTCATTGCACAAAATACGATCGGAAGGGTCATTTGAATGAATATTGTTTTGACCATGTTAGTGCACCATATGTGCCTAAGAGGGTTCATAACCCTCGGGCCTTGAGCTTAAATGATAGGGGTCATGTCCCTAAATCTTTTGGTACCAAGAGTTCTTAGGTACCAAAACAAATTTGATTTTCAAACTAAGAATTTTAATGTTTTTATCTTTCCTTGTCTTGGTTTTGAAAATTATGCTTTGAAATCTTTTTATATGAAAATAATTTATAATTGATAAAATCTTTTGTTTTCATGATTATTTATTTTGTTTTGATGAGAGGTTTGTACTTATATAACCCTCCGGAGTTATTGGGTGTTTATTCCCAAATCATGTTTACCAGATACTAAAATATTCATATGGGTTAATACTAGCTCAAGAGCTAGATAGAGTTGCCTCTCTTGATTTTTGAAAATCAATGATGATTTGGTTTTATGATTTAAACTTTGATTTATGATTTCTCTTAATTGATTTGTTTTCATTTGAAAACTATTTGCATGATTCTCATGTTTCTCTTCTTTTGATTTTATAAATCTACCTTTGCAAACGTTTTTATGTTCTTAGATATAAGACACCATTTTTTCACTTTGACATTTTATATGTGTTCTCATTGTCTTTTTGTATGTGAGTGGTGTTTAGCATATTTCTTATTTATGCTTGCTCACATATGTTTGCCATGATATTCATTGCATATATTCCATATGGCATTTTGATAGGGGGAGCAATCCCTATATCTTTCTATATGTTATACTCACCTATGCTTATTGATAGGGGGAGCTTTTGCTCTCTTATTCTTTTTGTCCCCTTTTTGATGTTGTCAAAGGGAGAGAAATATTGTGAGTATATTCTTTCTTGTTTATATGCATGTGAATTATAATTTATATATTCATTTCCTTTCATGCATATATCCTTTTTGTAAATTGTTTGTCATCATCAAAAAGGGGGAGATTGTTGGCCTTCTTGTTTTGATGATGATTTACAAACAATTTACCACTAATGTTGTTTGTCTAGTGTTTGTGTATTCCTATGTATTGTAGACAAACAACGTTGTTGGAGGATGGATGGAATAGAGCTTCAACGATGATATCCAATGGAGGTTGGCGGAATAGTGGAGTAAAGCCTTGCAATTCAAGTTAAAGATCAAGTTCAAGCTTCATCCGCAAAGTGTACCAAGTCAAGCTTATTGAAGATCAAGATCTCGACAAATTTTCCGGTCGACCGACGAGTATTCTTTCAGCTTCCAACGGCTAGTTTTTTGACCGTTGCCTTGGGGTTGTGTTTTGTCTTTTGCTCAGGTTTTTGGCTGAGTTGAGAGAGGGTATAAGTACCCCATTGCCTTCAACTCTCAAACTAACTAAGAGAGTTTTTTAATCAAGTTTAATAAAGTTTTTAACAAGGGTTTTAGTTTGGTTTAAGTGTGTTTAAAAAGCTTTTAAGCAAATTGAGAGTTTGTTTTTGTGATTCAATTCTACAAGAGCTTGAGGAGATCATCTATTGGTGTTTGGGCATCCAACTCTTCTCCCTCCACTCTTGATATATTGAGAAGTTTTCTAAACTCTATTTCTAGCTCTTTTATATATTTGATTATCATTGTTATTAAGCTAGAACTACATTGAGTTTAGTTTTGATTTATATCTCTTTGTTCACACACAACCTTTTGAGCTTATTGTATTTACATTCATAGTATAATTTTGGGTTGTGAGATTAGTGACTAAGAGTTGTGCTTAATTGAGTTCTCACCTTGTTTAGAGAACAATCAATTGATTTATATTGTGCTTAATTGTGAGGATTCACTTGTAATACACTTGTACACCGAGAGAAGTGTGTGGTGAGAGACGGGGTCGAATCCAAGAGGAGTGGCGTCGGTTGACGTGCCTAGGGAGAGGTTGTAACCGAGCACTTGAGGAGGAGGACACGGGCTAGGACCAACACTTAGTGTGTGAGGTGTGATTACATAGTGATTGTATTGTGAGGTGTAAACGTTGTTCGGGTGAACGTAGAAAACCCGGTTGATAGTGGATTTTTCCCCGGGAGTGGGGAGCGGAGACGTAGGACGGAAGGTCCGAACTCCGTGATCATATCTTGTGTTTGAGTGTGCCATTGGCGTTTATTTATACTTGTGTTTTTATTTCTTGTCGTCTTTGTCATTAGCTCATTATTTATATGATCCACTATCTAGTTCATATTGTTTACCCTTGTGTTAGTTTTATATCCTTGCACATACATTGTCTATATCTCTTTGTTAGGATATATCTTATTGTTTATATATCCTTCCATATATTTCTATCATATAAGGATATATCTCTTTGTTGTTCATATTGCTTATCCTAGCTTATTTATAGTTGTTATATTTCATACTTACTAGGATAACTTATTAATTAGTTTTTAATTGGCATATAATCGGATTAGATTAGCATAAGACCCTAATCACCCCCCTCTAGGGTCTAACAATTGGTTTCAGAGCTTGGTGCTCTTTGATTTAAGATCTAATCGTCTTGAGTTAAAGATCCAAGTTATCTTGTTGTGCTAATCTTGTTTTGATTACATTTGTATCTTACTTGCTTTTTATATTATGGATATGCATGGTTTAGGATATGATTCTAGTATTGCTCCTAAATTCAATGTTTTCCCTTATGCTCAATGGTGTTTTAGATTCAAAATATTTGTTCAATCTAAAAATATCGATTTATGGGAAGTCATTGATTGTGCTTATATTGTGCCCACGTTGGAGAAATCCAAGTGGAGCAAACATGATAAAAAGATGTTTATTATGAACAAGCTTATGTTAGAATTTTTATTAAATGCATTTGATTCATTTTTGTTTAACAATCTTGATTCTTTTGATAGCGCTTATACATTATGGAAATTCATAGAAGCGCATCAAGGAGACTTGGAGGCGATCCGACAAGCTTTGGAGGATCCCGCTTCAAGTTCTAAAGGAGCTTCATGCACACGGCCACTAGGCGATAGCCCTAGTGAGGTTTGCGAGTTCGAACCCGATAATGATTTATCTAGTGATGAACTTGCTTGTGCTAGTGAAAAATTATTGCATGCCTATAACTTATTGCATAAAAATTTTATTGATTTACAATGCAAGCATGATAATTTAAAATCCGATCATGAGAAGCTAGTGTCCAAATTTGATGTCATTGAAAATAAAAATACTATGCTTAAAGAAAACAATGACTTATTAAATTTGGAAAATGAAAATTTGATCTCATCTATTGCTAGCCTATCTCATGATAAGATTGATGCCATGTTAGAAGTAGAGAACATAAAGAATGATACAGCTTCCTTTATAAATGATTATTTATGTTCTACTTCTAAAAATACATATGTGCCTAAAAATAAAGATTTTAATCTTATGAAAAATAGTATTTCATCTTTAGATTCAACTTTGAGAACATGCATTAATAATCATAAGAAGCTTATGGATATGTGTGCTAAGTCAAAATCATCCACTCATTGTTCACACATGTATAGCAAAACTTATAAGTGTTCTATTTGCGGCCGTCAATGCCATTTAGCTAAGTTTTGTTATGATGCACACAATCTTAAGAATTCTATTGCTCCTTGTGCATCTCATGTAGCTTCTTCATCTTGTACACTTACACATTCACATGCTCATTCTCATAAAGTTTATCATAAGCATGCTAGTGCGTTCAAGTGTGATCATTGTGGTCGTTTTGGCCATTTGGAAAAATTTTGCTATGATTTGAAAAAGACTTCACTTTTGCCAAATGATTTTAAAAGACCACAAAAGTTTAAATGTGATGTTTGTGGTAGGTTTGGACATCTTGCAAAAATTTTTTTTGATATACAAAAAGCTTCTAAATTGCAATATGTTCCAAAGAGACCATTGTTTAAGAATGTTTCTCATTTGCAAAATAATTTTAAAAGAAAATCCTTATTTGCAAATGATTCCCGTGCATGAGCTAATGGTCCACAAAAACAAATGGATCTCTTTCATTGCACAAATTGCAATCGGAAGGGTCATTTGAATGAATATTGTTTTGACCATGTTAGTGCACCATATGTGCCTAAGAGGGTTCATAACCCTAGGGCCTTGAGCTTAAATGATAGGGGTCATGTCCCTAAATCTTTTGGTACCAAGAGTTCTTGGGTACCAAAACAAATTTGATTTTCAAACTAAGAATTTTAATGTTTTTATCTTTCCTTGTCTTGGTTTTGAAAATTATGCTTTGAAATCTTTTTATATGAAAACAATTTATAATTGATAAAATCTTTTGTTTTCATGATTATTTGTTTTGTTTTGATGAGAGGTTTGTACTTATATAACCCTCCGGAGTTATTGGGTGTTTATTCCCAAATCATGTTTATTGGGTGTTTATTCTCAAATCTTGTTTATCGGGTGCTAAAATATTTATATGGGTTAATACTAGCTCAATAGCTAGATATAGTTGCCTCTCTTGTTTTTTGAAAATCAATGATGATTTGGTTTTATGATTTAAACTTTGATTTATGATTTCTCTTAGTTGATTTGTTTTCATTTGAAAACTATTTGCATGATTCTCATGTTTCTCTTCTTTTGATTTCATAAATCTACCTTTGCAAACGTTTTTATGTTCTTAGATATGAGACACTATTTTTTCACTTTGACATTTTATATGTGTTCTCATTGTCTTTTTGTATGTGAGTGGTGTTTAGCATATTTTTCATTTATGCTTGCTCACATATGTTTGCCATGATATTCATTTCATATATTCCATATGGCATTTTGATAGGGGGAGCAATCCCTATACTTGTTTTATACTCACACATGCTTATTTGTAGGGGGAGCTTTCGCTCTCTTAATTCTTTTGTCCCCTTTTTGATGTTGTCAAAGGGGGAGAAATATTGTGAGTATATGTATATTCTTTCTTGTTTATATGCATGTGAATTGTAATTTATATATTCATTTCCTTTCATGCATATATCCTTTTTGTAAATTGTTTGTCATCATCAAAAAGGGGGAGATTGTTGGCCTTCTTGTTTTGATGATGATTTACAAACAATTTACTACTAATGTTGTTTGTCTAGTGCTTGTATTATCTATTCATTGTAGACAAACAACGTAGTTGGAGGATGGATGGATTGCGCCATAACGACGATATCAAATGGAGGTTGGCGGAATGTCGGGTTGAAGCCTTGCAATTCAAAGTTAAAGATCAAGTTCAAGCTTCATCCGCAACGTGTACCAAGTCAAGCTTAATTGAAGATCAAGATTGCTTGGGTAATGTAGTTTAGGATTTATATTATGTGTGTTAAGTACTCTAAGCTCAATTATCTATACACACACATTTATTATTGGTTTCTTCGTATATATATATATATAGTTATATATATACACACAAGTTTTGGTTTCTATGCATATATATAGTTATATATATACATACATATGTTTTGAGTTTTTATGGTTATATATATGAAATTCTATATTTCATATTTTCTAGAGGTGGCTCGGCCACCTAGCCACCTCTAGGTGGCTCAGCTTTGGCCGAGCCACCTATAGGTGGCTCGGCTTGGGCCGAGCCACCTTGAGGTGGCTCGGTTTAGGCCGAGCCCCTCTAGGTGTTGGGTTTCCGCTGTTTTCCGTCATTGTATCCATTTTTCGGTTCTGTGGTTGATTTGTCTGGACTCGATTCATTGACCTGATTTGGCAGTAAATCCGATTCCTGATTTGGCAGTAAATCCACTTCTGAGTTCGAGTCCGAAACTGATCTTGATTCGATCGTGATTCGTCCGAGTCCGCCCTTGGTTGGATGACTCGTTGACTCTTCGAACCCTTGGCTTGATTCCACACGCGAATGGATGTATTCCGTTGCTTGCGTGCGATTCGTTAACCTCGTCGCCTCGTTAATCCGCTTCGTTGCGTGTCACTTGGCTTCGGCGTTGTGGACTGACAATCGTGTTTGGATACGTCGTCCGATGGTCGGTTTGTCGAATCGGCGTCATCGAGCTGTGTTAAGGGACCTATAGGTAGTTTTATACGCCCCTATAGGCAGTTTTATACGCCTACAAAAATAACAAAAAATCCAATAAAAATTAAATATGAAAAATAGCATCCTAAAAAATTTTCAATTGTATACATGCCCCTAAAAATCAAAAAAATCATAAACAAACCCTTTAAATTAGAAAATTGTAAAGAACTATCAAGAAAATAACCTAAAACCCCCAAAAAATATAAAAAGTGCAAACAACCACAAAAAAAATTTATAATTAGAAGCAAATCTCCCAAACATCTAAAAATTATGAGCAACCTCTTGAAAGTTCTAATAATTATGGAAAACCTCTAAAAAATCTTAAAATTGAAAACATCCAATGTTTAGAGTTTTTTGCCAAAATATATTTTAGGTTAAGTGAAAAAATGTAAACTTATAGGGTTATTAGGTAACAGTGTTAGCTTTCAGGTCATAGAGTAAGAAGAGTTCATGGTGATTTCTTAAATTTTTAAACTTAAGGGGGATTATGTATATTAAGCTCAAATCTGAGGGGGTTTCTCAGATTAAAATAATTGAGGGGTTTTTCTTAGAGAATCTCTATATTTGAGAGCAGTTAAGTGAGTGGGTTATCTACAATATGCTTAAACTTGAGGGGGTTTCCTCATATTAAAATAGTTGAGCGAGTTTTTATAAAATTAATCAATTATTTTTTAGATATAATATTATAAAATCTTATTAAATAGTAATTATAAGAAACCCCCTTTAACATTTAGATCTTATCAAAAAACCCCTCAACTTTGATATTTTATTAGAAAAATTTCCTAAAATTATCGCTTTTGAAGTGATTGCCTGATAAAAATCTCAAAGTTAAAGGGGTTTTCTGATAACCTCTAAAAGTTTGTGAACTTTTTAATATTTTTAAAGTTATGTGGGAATATCTAATAATTATCATCTAAAGTTAATAGAGTTTTTTTTATTGATATTTAGCATTTAAAGTATTTTACTTTATTCGTATAGTTATCTACACTAAACATGAGATATATCGTTTGCTTAATAATTTACCATACCATATAGGAAAAATATAACATTTTACTACAATCAACCAACTTAGTGGAAAATGTTTTAATTTTTTTAATGACTGAAAAAGGTAGTTTGAAAAGTGAAAACTTGGATATTTAGAATTTTGAAATGTTCAATATGTATGTAAAGTAAAAGGAATTATGTATATCTAAAATTATTCAAATAAGGACTTTTAATTAAAACTAAATTCTAACTTAATGTATTTCATTTTAAATATTTTATATTTCTAATATTATACTTTATAGACACGCGCCAAAAGTATTATAAATTAGTTTTAGCCACATTTAAGTTCTTCTAATGTTTTGATCATGAGATATCCAATATATACCATTTTAAAATATTTAGGGTCATCGCCGATTGTGAGCCTTTGAAATGTTCAATAGGTATGTTAATTAAAAATAATTATGTGAGTAAAACTACTCAAATATGTGTTGTTTAAGTTTTTTTATATTTTATTATGAGATATTCACTATATATCATTTCAAAAGATTTAGGATCTTCACCACTTGTAATTATTTTGACAGACTTGAATTAGAATAACTTTATCCCATCAGAGTAACACTAGCCACTAGGTACTAAGAAATAGAGATGAATCCTGGTAGAAGGTGTAACTGAGGCAGTTGAGTTAAAAAAGTTTGAATTACAAGAGTAATCGAATGGAATGGAGAAGGATCTTAAAATAAATAGGAATCTCATGCTCATTTAAAAAATTGACATAATTTAAAGGCATGAGCAAATCTCGAATTACATGAAATAGTCAAAGTTAGCTATAAAGCAATTTTATGTCTCAAAAAATAACAAGTTATTCTACCACGAAATACATACATACTAGCATAAAATATATTAATTAGTCATTTCATAGCTTCCTTTGACAATCCAAAATATAAACATATAGAATATAATAATATTACCCTGGAAAAATTCTCATAGTTAAGATCCATGGTTTTGGTATATGATCTTTCCTTATGAGCATATTAGCCTCATGGGATATAATATTAATTTGGAAACTAATTATTAAAATAGTAAAGGGTATAAAATACTGAGAATTCATGCAAATTATAAGATGAAAACATAGGATTGCAATGAGGATGAAATTATTTGCATATTTATTATAAATTGTACTTAATATAAATTGACCGTGTAATTTTAACTTTGGTTATGATAATTTTATTACTTTTGATTAACTATATAGTATATAGACAATAAATTATTTTAATTTTTACGTGAAATTAAAAGAAATATTTCCCAACCAAGTTAAGTAAGAAAATAGAACAAAAAAAAGAAAATGTTATTTGACCACGTGCAATGCACGTGCATCTAATCTAGGGTATATTATTATACTCCCTCTAAAAGCACAAGTTTGGAAAAATCTTTCTATGGTCAATATTACCCTTCACTATTTTAAATTTTTTGTTTATATCTTAATTTAATCTATATAATTATATTCTATCCCAATCGTACGTGAATTATCTATAGCTTAATGATTTAAAAAATAATATTAACAAAATATATAAAACATCTTTATGATATTAGTTTATTAAGGTAAAGAAATTATGTGAAGCTAACGTACTATAATACATAAAGTATTATAAAAAAACCCTAAAAGTTTTAAAATTGCACAAAATATCCAGAAAAGTTCAAAATTATAAAAACCATCCCGATGTCTCAAAATTTAAAACGATAAACATAAAATCAAGAAATTAACAGTTGTTTGTAAGGAATTTAAAATTTATGGTGTGACGCCTCTGGGTTCACACAAGGCTGCAGTCCAAGGTAAAACCAAGAATGTCAAACCTGCCATGCACCACACCGTGCAATAACATGTTTCACCATCGTAATTAACATCTGTCTAGTAGAGTCAACAACTGGTGTAGGTACAAAACAGGCAAAAGATAATACAATATATACTGATGAAATGATAATAGTCACATAAATATCTCATCATCCAACATACAGAAAATACATAGTCAAGATCTGAGTAGATAAACTAGAATACTCAACAAGTCTAAAATACAAATGTCTGACAAGGGGAAATAAGACACACCGCCTTTACAACTTCTAGAATAAGACTCTCAAATACCTAAACAAATGTCTACTGTGGAACTCCAAAAGAAAATATATCTAAGTAAACAGCTGAAGCTAAAATGCCTCGCCATCAACCTGCGACTCTCCGGGCTCCTGGCTCGTTACCTGAAAGGGGGAGGGACAACGAGCGTCAAAGCTCTAGCGAGTAACATCACAACCAACCCTAAGGGAACAGGGCTCGTTGTATAAGAAAATACAGTTATTATATAAGAGATCTAAAATCATTGATCTTACTATAGAGGGTTTTAGTATTTAGAAATTTACAACACGAGCATATGTACGTCGAGGGAAATAATCCAAACAAGGAAACCCTCATGTATATACCATGTATCTCAAATTGTAAATCTCTAAACACCAAACCCGAGGTTCTAGTACAGAAAATAATAATAAAAGAAATACGACTAATCTCAGAACATAAGTACAGTGCCAAGTCAAAATCTACATAACTACCATATCGTGATCTTCTGTGAGATAGTCATATGCAGGGTTTAGAACTATGTCCAAAACAGGAACTATATACTGTGATTTCCAAACTCTTGGAATAGGTGGCAGATGTCCAACACGAGGACTGAAATAGATTATAGTCCAACACGAGGACTGAAATAGATTATAGTCCAACACAAGGACTTCTATAGATTATAGTCCAACACGAGGACTGTGAAATTGTGCAACGGTCGTTGAGATATATAGAATAATCTACTTATATCAATCCATACTCAAATCAGTGTGTAAGTCCCTAATTTATACCCTCAGGTCATCTATCATGCATGGATACATAGTAAGACTAAATACCATCGTCAGATAATCCAGGTGATCACTCAAACCTGAACGAATATTCAAGAATGCACAAAACAGGGAAAAAAAAGCAACAGAGAGAACGGCGGTCGACCGCACCGGTCGACTGCTCCCTGATACGTTCTGTCGGTCGACCGCTGCGACCTCACGGTCGACCGACAGAGCGTCGCGGTCGACCGATGAGGCTCTGCGGTCAACCGTAGCTCCAAAACGAGCCCAGCGGTCGACCACACCGGTCGACCGTCGAGCGGACAGAAACCCAAATCTGGGTTTCTGTCAGCTCGAAACCTGAAACAAAATTAACAAAATTTCTACGATAACAAGTATTCTAAAGTTCTGAAAAAAAATACTAGTCTTAAGCATGGAATCCATATTCCCAATATTTCAAAATACATGAGAAACAAATTGAAACGTTTTAATGACAGTAAAACATGCAAAATACATGAGAAACAAATTGAAACGTTTTAATGACAGTAAAACATGGTTAAACTCTTGTTTAAGAAAACTCAGATCTAGATCTTCATTAGACAAAACGTTGGTGAACTTTCATGAACTGAAATATCGATTCTTGCAATCCATGATGTAAAGAACTCATTTTTATACGAAAATACCTGTTGGGCTCTTCAAAAACTCATCAAAAATCAAAATAAAACCATAGAAAATAGGGGTGAGGGATTGGGCGAGATGATACTCGCCTTAGATGCTGACAACTGCTCTGGAGATGATCCTCCTTTGCTCAAATCTGCGAAAAATCCCCTGGAACTCCTCCAAACTCCTCAAATCACCAGGTCCAGCTAGGGTTTTTGAGAGAAGAGAGATGGGGGCTAGGGTTTTAGGTCTGAGATGAAGAGAAGCTCTCCTGGGTTGGAATAGTATAAGTACTAATTCCCTAACCCGACCCGAAACCCAAAAGACCAAAACAAAAACCCGTAAAACCCAAAACCTGAAACTCTCTAATACGCTGTTCGGTCGACCGATGCGGTCGACCGCCATGGTCGACCGCGTCGGTCGACCTCTCAGCACAGAAATGCCTTCTGTTAGGCATTTCACCTATTGGCCTTAACACTCAATTTCTCTCACTTATATACACCTATTGGGTTCCCAAACACTGATAAATATATACATCTGATATATATATACATGATTATTCATCATAAGAGAAGTATTCACTATTAATAATTCACATGTATTAATTATAGAATTTTCGGGGTTTTTCATTCTTCCCCCCTTAAAAGAATTTCGTCCTCGAAATTCGGAAATCATACGCATCTCGAAATATGAATATCTAGATGAACATATAGAATATTTATACTTAACGATCTAAAATGATAACATTCTCGCTCAAATTCTAATCTAGTGGAACTAGTACATCGGGTGAAAAATCCAAACAAGGAACCCCCCATATATATACCATGTGTCCAAAAAGATTAAAATTAAGCGAAAATATCTTCATTCTAGTGTTAAGTATAAACATAACCAAGAATATAACATAAAGTAACACATATAACATAATAAGAATTAATTTACCTGCTTAACCAAGTGTGGGTAGTCGCGACGCATGTCCTCCTCGCGCTCCCAAGAAATCTCCTCAGCGCCTCCCCGGTTCCACTGAACTTTCACTAAGGAAATCACCTTATTCCTGAGTCTCTTGTCCTCTCTGGCAAGAATACGAACCGGGATCTCGACAGTAGTCAAATCCTCCTGATCAATCTCTGGTGCATTCAATATTCACTGCTGCTCCTCATCATGCAAGTGTTTCTTGAGCATAGAAACATGAAATACATTGTGTATTTTTGCTTGGCCAAAGCTTCTTGAAGAAGTTGAGCCATCTGTTCTGTGGTGATCATGAACGACTCTCGAGACTGTCCTGTACTGGATACAGTAGCATCTGAAGCGATCGCTGAGTTAGCATCCGACGCTTCTTCGTCTGAGGACTGTCTTCTCTGGATTCTGTTGTAATTGTAATCCTTAGGCCTTATAGCCCCGGTTTGCAGCCGAGTTAAACGTTTGGACATTTGTGAAAAGGGCTCAGGGTTGTAGCGCCGCGTGGACTTTCCTTTTTCTGCCATGTTAATCGTGAATTCCGAGAGTTCACGTTCGCGAACGGGTGGCTTTCATTTACGGAAATGTCTTGATTTGTTTCTCTCCGTTTCTGTAGAAAGTCTTTCAAACACTAAAATCCTTTGCTCATCATGCAAGTGTTTCTTGAGCATAGAAACATGAAATACATTGTGTATACTAGACATCGATGCTGGATGATCTAGTTTGTATGACACAGCTCCAATACGCTCTAAAATCTAAAATGGTCCAATGTATCTCGGCACAAGCTTTCCCCATCGCCCAAATCGCTATACGCCTTTCATAGGCGATACCTTCAGCATGACTGAATCTCCAACCTGAAACTCCAAAGGTCTTCATCTCTTATCGGCATAGCTCTTCTGCCGACTCTGAGCTGCTAGAATCCGCTCCCTGATCAATGGCACCTTCTCGGTAGTCTGCCTCACCAGCTCCGGTCCAAGCATCAAGCTATCTTCCGGCTCTGCCTAACATATCGGTGATGTACATGGTCTCCCGTATAATGCCTCATACGGAGATATACCGATCGTCGCTTGATAACTGTTGTTATAAGCGAACTCTATCAATGGGATGTGATCCTCCCAACTGCCTTGAAAGTCAATGACACATGCCCGCAACATGTCCTCCAACACCTAATTCACCCTCTCTGTCTGACCATCCGTTTGGGGGTGGTATACACTGCTATAGGATAGCCTGCTACCAAATGAGTCCTGAAAACTTCTCCAAAAATATGAAGTGAAAACCGATCCTCGATCCGATACGATCGTGTCCGAAACTCTGTGAAGTCGAACTATCTCCCGGATAAATATTCTCGCATATGCCTCGGTAGTATAGGTAGTCCTCACTGGAATGAAATGGGCCGACTTCGTCAACCGGTCCACTATCACCCAAACAAAATCATTCCCCTTCTTCGACTTCGGCAACACTATAATAAAATCCATGGAAATGTCTGCCCACTTCCACTCTGGAATGGGTAAAGGCTAAAGTGTCCCTGCCGGTCTCTGATGCTCTGCCTTTACCTGCTGACAGGTAAAACATCTAGCCACATAGTCTGCAACCTCTCTACGCATATCGCTCCACCAGAAATGTCTCTTTAAGTCCTTGTACATCTTGGTGGTCCCTGGATGCACTGTGTATCGAGTACGGTGTGCCTCATCAAATAACTCTCTCTTCAGCTCTGCACTGGCTGGCACAACCAATCTCCTTTATCCGTAGACCTCCATCAGCTCCAATGGTCCAATCAGTATTAGGCTCTTTGGAAATCTCCTCCTTTTGGATTTGAATCCAAGAGTCTCCCAACTGAGCCCTGACAACTCTGTCACTCCAAGATGGCTGCACTGAGATAGCTCCTAAGAATGCATTGGTCCCTCCAATCTCGGGCCTAAAATCAAACTGGCTAAGAGTGATAAGATCCCGATGTAGTGAACACCTCAAAGCCGAAATCCGGGATCGACGCTTCCTGCTTAATGCATCTGCCATGACGTTCGCCTTCCCCGGATGATACTGGATCGTGAACTCGTAGTCCTTAATAAACTCAATCCATCTCCTCTGTCTCTGGTTGAGTTCCTTCTGGGAAAAAAATACTTCAGACTTTGATGGTCTGTAAACAACTCAAACTGCACTCCATATAAGTAGTGCCTCCATGACTTCAGTGCAAATACCACTGCTGCCAACTCCAAGTCATGAGTGGGATAGTTCTACTCATGCACCCTCAACTACCGTGAGATATAAGCTACTACCCTCTGAGTCTGCATCAATATGCCTCCTAAGCTTGCCAACGATGCATCTGTATATACGACGAATGTCCTGTCGCTGCTCGGAATGGTCAAAACCGGCGCTGTAGTCAACTTAGCCTTCAAAACATCAAAGGCCTTCTGGCACTCCATGCTCCATATGAACTGTACACCCTTCTTCATAAGGTGTGTAATCGGTGCCGAAATCTTCGAGAAGTCCTGAATGAACTTCCTATAATGTCCAGCTAAGCCCAAAAAGCTGCGAATCTCTGTCACCGTCTTCGGTGGCTCCCAATCAAGAACTGCCATGACCTTAGCCGGGTCCACTGCTATACCCTCTCGACTGATAACATGGCCAAGAAATCTGACTTCTGAAAGCCAAAACTCGCACTTGCTGAACTTAGCATACAACTGATGCTCCTGAAGAGTCCTCAATGCTATCCGTAGATGCTCCTCGTGATCTGCCTCCGAATATCATCGATGAAAATGATCACGAACTGATCTAAGAAGGGACGGAAAACCCGGTTCATCAAGTCCATGAATACTGCGGGTGCATTGGTCAACCCAAATGGCATGACCAAGAACTCGAAAGAACCATATCGAGTAAGAAAAGCGGTCTTCGGAATATCCATATCCCGAACCCGCAGCTGATGATAGCCAGAACGAAGATCAATCTTTGAGAAATACTACGCACCCTGCAATTGGTCAAACAAGTCATCAATCCTAGGTAGTGGGTACCTATTCCGGATAGTGACCTTGTTCAACTCTCGATAATCTATGCATAATCTCATACTACCATCCTTCTTTTTCACGAAGAGGACCGGCGCGCCCTACGGAGAATGACTCCGGCGAATAAAACCCTGAGCTAATAACTCATCCAACTGGGTCTGAAGCTCCCTCATCTCAGCTAGTGCCATGCGATAGGGTGCGCGGGATATCGGGGCTGTGCCAGGCTACAACTCAATACAAAACTCCACCTCTCTCACCGGAGGTAGTCCAGGTATGTCCTGAAAGACATCCTGATACTCTGAGACAACTCTAGTCTCCAATAAATCAGCACCCTGATCCCGTCGCATCACCTCCTCGATGTACGCCAGAAATAACTCCGCAAGTCGGTTGCCCTGAGAGGCGGCTACAATCATCTCGGACCCATTGGACGCTCGTAACTTGACTGTCTTCGCAAAGCAGTCAATACTAACATGGTAGGAAGATAACCAATCCATACCAAGGATGACATCGAACTCGGACATATGCAACGCTATCAAACCGACAACAAAATCTGACTCATCTAATCTGATGACATATCTCCTATAGATAGAGTGGACACCTCCCCTATAGGAGTAGATACTGATAACGGAATATCTAAAGAATGTGCTACAAGCTGAAGCCTACCCACGGAGGTATGAAAGATAACCGAATTTTCTAAATTAAATTGGATCCGAGCTGAAAAAGAAATCATGAAGAAAGCTCCACCCGTACCCTGATCACGCGGTATTGCTGAATAAACTCTGCTGGATAATGCAAATCTCCTGGGTGATGCAGATATGGCCTGCTGACCCTAAATCCTCGGATTAACAAGTAAAGCTTCTATTTCCCCACTGCTGGCTGAAATTACGACTCTGAGACTGTCGACCGAGACCTATATCATGATGACTTCCTGCTAGTGTACTGCGACAAGTCCTTCGCTCTCTGTTCAATCTTGTTATAATTGTAACGTGTACCCTGAACTCTGCGCTGCTTCGGTGCCCTCAAATCATATTGTGCTCCTTTCTTATATTGTCCTTATTACTGGGGTAACATTATTCTCCTGCTGCTAGGTTTCTCTAGATTTCGTAATAGTTCTTTTGTCATTGTCATTATTACTATTCTGGTTTTGATTTCTTCCTTCACTATGGGTATATCTCCCTGCTTCACTTAGACTAGCTCTAACTTCTTCTTGAAGTAGTGACGAAAATTCTCCCAATTTGGTGATAATCGCAACACTGTCAAAAAAATCTGGATGTTGTTGTGATTCTCCAGCGATGTCCTCAATGCTGAAATCATCTAACTTCTGCTTGGTATTAAGTCGACGTTCAATAAATCTTCATATACCCTTCTCTTTATAAGTGACAACTGAAATTTGTGTGCCTTGAAACTCTGGTGCTCTTATAGTCTAATATATTTTTTTATTTTCTTCAGAGTTAACTTCCTGCTCTGCGGCCCTATAAATAGTTGATTATGATGGTGGTGCCTTCATAAGTATAACTTCCTTGCTTTCCTGACAGGTACAACTGGTGATGGAACTCTAAAAGTGGTACTACTTACGGAAACGGATACCCTTATTGCTCCTCAAGTGTTATAAGATCTTGCTGCTAACGGTGTCACGAAGTCGATCAAGTACTGTGGAGCCTGCTGCAGCTCGACTCTGTATGCCCAGCTCTCCAGGTTCGAGTTTTACCTCGACCACATCCTCGTTTCGATATTTATAATATCAAAAGGAGAACTTAATTATCACAGTAAATGAGATAGCAAAAGTACATATATATATATATATAACGTATCACAATACGAATTCAAAACACATAGTATTCATGCAAATACCTTCAATCAACATAAGATAGTTGTCATAAAAAAATTCTTAAATTTTTAGATATACGCATACATCGTCCTCACTCATACTAGGAAATTCTTATCGGACTCTACACATGAATCCTAAGAAACTCTAACCTAGCTCCACGACTCGACACAGAATGATCCTAAGGATACTGGAACTAGAGCTCTGATACATATATATAACGTATCACAATACGAATTCATAACACATAGTATTCACGCAAATACCTTCAATCAACATAAGATAGTTGTCATAAAAAAAAAATCTCAAATTTTTAGATATACGCATACATCGTCCTCACTCATACTAGGAAATTCTTATCGGACTCTACACATGAATCCTAAGAAACTCTAACCTAGCTCCACGACTCGACACAGAATGATCCTAAGAATACTAGAACTAGAGCTCTAATACCAACTGTGACGCCCCTGGGTTCACACAAGGCTGCAGTCCAAGGTGAAACCAATAATATCAAAATTGCCATGCACCACACCGTGCAATAACATGTTTCACCATCACAATTAACATTTGTCTAGTAGAGTCAACAACTGGTGTAGGTACAAAACAGGCAAAAGATAATACAATATATACTAATGAAATGATAATAGTCACATAAATATCTCATCATCCAACATACAGAAAATACATAGTCAAGATCTGAGTAGATAAACTGGAATACTCAACAAGTCTAAAATACAAATGTCTGACAAGAGGAAATAAGACACACCACCTTTACAACTTCTAGAATAAGACTCTCAAATACCTAAACAAATGTCTATTGTGGAACTCCAAAAGAAAATATATCTAAGTAAACAGCTGAAGCTAAAATGCCTCGCAATCAACCTGCGACTCTCCGGGCTCCTGGCTCGTTACCTGAAAGGGGGAGGGACAACGAGCGTCAAAGCGCTAGCGAGTAACATCACAACCAACCCCAAGGGAACATGGCTCGTTGTATAAGAAAATACAGTTATTATATAAGAGATCTAAAATCATTGATCTTACTATAGAGGGTTTTAGTATTTAGAAATTTACAACACGAGCATAGGTACATCGAGGGAAATAATCCAAATAAGGAAACCCTTATGTATATACCTTGTATCTCAAATTGTAAATCTCTAAACACCAAACCCGAGGTTCTAGTACAGAAAACAATAATAAAAGAAATTCGACTAATCTCAGAACATAAGTACAGTGCAGAGTCAAAATCTACATAACTACCATATCGTGATCTTCTGTGAGATAGTCATATGCAGGGTTTAGAACTATGTCCAAAACAGGAACTATATACTGTGATTTCCAAACTCTTGGAATAGGTGGCAGATGTCCAACACGAGGACTGAAATATATTATAGTCCAACACAAGGACTTCTATAGATTATAGTCCAACACGAGGACTGTAAAATTGTGCAACGGTCGCTGAGATATATAGAATAATCTACTTATATCAATCCATACTCAAATCAGTGTGTAAGTCCCCAATTTATACCCTCAGGTCATCTATCATGCATGGATACATAGTAAGACTAAATACCATCGTCAGATAATCCAGGTGATCACTCGAACCTGAACGAATATTCAAGAATGCACAAAACAGGGAAAAAAAGCAACAGAGAGAACGGCGGTCGACCGCACCGGTCGACCGCTCCCTGATACGTTCTGTTGGTCGACCGCTGCGACCTCGCGGTCGACCGACAGATCGTCGCGGTCGACCGATGAGGCTCTGCGGTCGACCGCAGCTCCAAAACGAGCCCAGCGGTCGACCGCACCGGTCTACCGTCGAGCGGACAGAAACCCAAATCTGGGTTTCTGTCAGCTTGAAACCTGAAACAAAATTAACAAAATTTCTACGATAACAAGTATTCTAAAGTTCTGAAAAAAAAATAACTATTCTTAAGCATGAAATCCATATTCCCAATATTTCAAAATACATGAGAAACAAATTGAAACGTTTTAATGACAGTAAAACATGGTTAAACTCTTGTTTAAGAAAACTCAGATCTAGATCTTCATTAGACAAAACGTTGGTGAACTTTCATAAACTGAAATATCGATTCTTGCAATCCATGATGTAAAGAACTCATTTTTATACGAAAATACCTGTTGGGCTCTTCAAAAACTCATGAAAAATCAAAATAAAACCATAGAAAATAGGGGTGAGGGATTGGGCGAGATGATACTCGCCTTAGATGCTGACAACTGCTCTGGAGATGATCCTTCTTTGCTCAAATCTGCAAAAAATCCCCTGGAACTCCTCCAAACTCCTCAAATCACCAGGTCCAGCTAGGGTTTTTGAGAAAAGAGAGATGAGGGCTAGGGTTTTAGGTCTGAGATGAAGAGCAGCTCTCCTGGGTTGGAATAGTATAAGTACTAATTCCCTAACCCGACCCGAAACCCAAAAGACCAAAACAAAAACTCGTAAAACCCAAAACCTGAAACTCTCTAATACGCTGTTCGGTCGACCGATGCGGTCGACCGCCACGGTCGACCGCGTCGGTCGACCGCTAAGCACAGAAATGCCTTCTGTTAGGCATTTCACCTATTGGCCTTAACACTCGATTTCTCTCACTTATATACACCTGTTGGGTTCCCAAACACTGATAAATATATACATCTGATATATATACATGATTATTCATCATAAGAGAATTATTCACTATTAATAATTCACATGTATTAATTATAGAATTTTCGGGGTTTTACATACGGTTAACACCTTAATGTCTCAAAAATTATAAAAATGCTCTCAAAAGTTTAAATTACAAACAAGCACCTAAAATTCTAAAATTTTAAAACTTACAAACAACATAGATGAATTCAAGGGATTGTCATAATGCACCTAAAAGTTTTCGATATTTCAAAACTTAAAATAACAAACATAAAATCAAGAAATTAACAATAGTCTCTGAAGAATTTAAAATTTCTGGTTAACACCCTAAATGTCTCAAAGTTATAGAAATACCATCAAAAGTTTAAATTAGGAAAAACCACCCTAAAATTCTAAAAATTTGCAAACAACGAAAGATGAATTAAAGAGATTAACCTCAGGCACCTAAAATTTAAAATTTGACGAAATTAACCTCAAAGTTACAAAAATTAGAAAAAAAAACTCATTCAAAATTTAAAATTCGCAAAAAACTCTAAATTCTCAAAATTTATAACCAGTACATATCAAATCTAAAAACTATTGGTAGAACCATAAAATTTGAATTTTGCAAAATTAATCTACATTTTTAATAATTATAAAAAACACTCTCAAAATTTTAAAGTTACAAGAAATATCCTGATATATAAAAATTATCACCAACACATGATGCATAAAAGTTACAACTACCAAACGTAAAAGTAATTTTTAAAAAATACTCCCAAAGTTTTAAAAATTATAAATCACACCCTCAAAGTTCCAAACCACAAAAAACACTAAAATTTTAAAACTTGGCAAAAAAAAGTGTAATATGTTAGGTATTTGATGTGGCATAAACATATACCAAAAATTACAAGTGCACAATTAATCAAGTTATAGTATAAAAAGTTATCGATCCCACGAGGAAGGCGTATTATAGGAGAAAATTAGAATCGGTTCTTATGTTGTGTGCATGAAAAATAAGAGTGATGAGTGAATGTGATTGTGGAGAGATAGAGAGAGTGAAAGTGATAGTGTGTAAATCGGCACAAAATGTAAGTGAGAGTGGATGTGACAAAGAATGAATCAATTTCACAAGGAGAGAAAGAAAGATGAATAAAATCACGAATCAAAAAGAAAAATCTAGAATAAAAAGAAAATTTAAGAAAGTAAGATAAATGATTAATTAAAGATATGAGGAATCTATAATTGAATCAACTTCTTAGAAAAGTGCAATTCCCTAAAGGGTTCTAGCCTCAAGACGAATCAAAAAAAAAAAAAAAGAAAAAAAAAGAAGTGCAATTCCCTAAAGGGTTCTAGCCTCAAGACGAATCAAAAAAAAAAAAAAAGAAAAAAAAAGAAAATGAACAAAATGAAAAACTAATCCCGAGAAGGTTCTAGCCTCAAGGCGTATAGTGTAAGAAAATAAAATGGTAATTCCCTAGAGGGTTCTAGCCTCAAGGTGCATCAAAGAAAATAAAAATAAAGGAAAATAAAAACTAATCCTAAGAGGGTTCTAGCCTCAAGGTGAATAGTGCAAGAAAATAAAATATAACTACAAAATAAATTGTAAAAACTAAACTACAAAATAAATTACAAGAATTAAATACGAGAAAATAAATCAACTCTATAAGCATGAAATAAATCTATTCTATAAACATGAAACAAATCTATGGCAAGAGGGTTCTAGCCTCTTGGCTATTTAAGCAAGAAAATAAAAAGATAAAAATATTAACAAAGAGGTAATTTACCACCCAAGAGGGTTCTAGCCTCAAGATGAAAGCAAGCCTCACTCTTGATCTTCATATTCATCCCATATTCATCTTCATCATCAAACAAAGAGAAGAAAAGAAAAATATAAAGAGGTGAAAAAATTCTTTTATTGATTGTAATAAAAAGTTATAAAATTGGAAGGTCTTCTCAATTAAGAGTAACCCTCCTCTCCAAATAGAGTTACAAAATTTTTAACACCTCTAACCCCTTACTCTCTATCCATATTTATAGTAAACATCAATGAATATGAGCCCTTGGATCAAAATCTTATCCAAAAGCCTTGAATTTCAGTCTTAGATTCGTAACAGACTGACGTTGGCATCGATACCGACATCGATGCCAGCATCGATGCCAGATGTTGGCCTTCTTATTTTGATGATGTTTAACAAACAATTTATTACTAATGTTGTTTGTCTAGTATTTGTGCATTCCTATGTTTTATAGACAAATAACGTAGTTGGAGGATGGATGGAATTGCGCTTCAACGATGATATCCAAAGGAGGTTGGTGGAATGTCGGTGAAGCCTATACAATTCAAAGTTCAAGATCCAAGTTAAAGCTTCATCCGCGAGATTACCTAGAAGAGCTTATTGAAGATCAAGATCTAGCTTGGGTAACTTTAGTTTAGATTTTATATTATGTGTGTTAAGTACTTTAAGCTCAATATCTATACACACACATTTATTGGTTTCTTCGTATATATATATATAGTTATATATATATACATAAGTTTTGGTTTCTATGCATATATATAGTTATATATATACATACATAGTTTTTGAGTTTTCATGTTTATAATATGAAATCACATATTTCATATTTACTATTGTGTTTTTGAAAACATTGCATAGAATATGCAATTTTGTGAAAATATTGTATTCTTAGTTTATAGACTTCAATATCAGTTTATACATGTTTTACTAAGTCTATAAAAACATTTCACAAAGTTTCAAAAGTTGGTTTATGTCAAAACATCAAAATTCAAGTATCTCATATTTTCATGTTTTGGACTAGTTTGTAAAATGATGATATTTTTCATTTGGGAAGTCCTTTTTGATAACCAGTCATTGTAGCATGTTTATTATCATGTCTACAATCATTCCCCAAAGTTTTACATTTTTTGGAATTTATTTGATATTTTTAAACAGGGTTTTAAAATCAGCTCTAAAACCGATTTTTTTACAAAACAGCTGCGCACTGCTACAGTAATCCGGTCGACCGTACCGGTCGACCGAAGTACTGTAGCATCCGACCGTTGCTACAGTAACAGCTAGTTCTGTTTTTTTGTTTATTTTAATGTTTTGGGGGTGTTTTTATTGGTTTTTGGGGTTGTTTCATGAGCCTATATATACCCCATGCCCTCATACCTCTAAGGTAACTCAAGAAATGTTTTAAACAAGTTTAAAGAGTTTTAAACAAGGGTTTAAGTGAGTTTTAGTGTTTGTTTGGTTTGAAGATTATTTTCACAAGTGGAGGAGATCATCTTCTTGTTTGGGCTTCATATCTCCATCTCTCCATCTTGATCTAGAGAAGTTTTCCTAAACTCAAGTCTAGCTTTTATTTATAATTATTTGTTGATTATCATTTCTATTAAAGCTAGTTTTATATTGAGTTTAGTTTGATTTGATTTACTCTTTGTTTGCACACACAACCATTGAGCTTATTGTATTTGCATACATTATATAATTGGGTTGTGGGATAGTGTGACATTGAGTTGAGCCTAATTGAGTTCTCACCTTGTTAGAGAGAACAATCATTTGTTATTTTGTGCTTATTGTGAGATTCACTTTGTAATACACTTGTACACCGAGTGAGGAGTGTGTGGTGAGAGTCGGGGATCGTCCCAAGAGGAGTGGCGTCGGTTGACGTGCCTAGGGAGAGGTTGTAACCGAGCACTTGAGGGAGACACGGCTAGGTCCAACACTTAGTGGGTGTAGAGTGTGATTGCAAGAGTGTGAGTTGTAGAGTTTTCGGTTAGCTAGAAAACCGAGTGTGTAGAAGAAGTTCCGGCTTCCAAACCGGATTGTGTTAGTGGATTTCTCCCCGGGAGTGGGGAGCGGAGACGTAGGACGGAAGGTCCGAACTCCGTGATCATATTGCTTGTTTGAGTGTGCTTTGGCGTTCATTCATATTTATGTTCATATCTTATATCGCCATTGTCATTAGCTCATTATCTATATCATCCACTATCTAGTTTAGATTGTTTACCCTTGAGTTTATATATCCTTGCTCATTCCGTGCATATATTTCTATCATGTAGGATATATCACTTTGTGTATATTGCATATTCTTGCCCATAATAGATTGTATACCTATCTTGCAAGAATATAGTTGTTAATTATTTTTAATTGGCATTTAATCGGATTAGATTAGCATAAGACCCTAATCACCCCCCCTCTAGGGTCTAACAATTGGTATCAGAGCTTGGTGCTCTTTGATTTAAGGTCTAATCGCCTTGAGTTAAAGATCCAAGTTATCTTTTTGTGCTAATCTTGTTTTGATTGCATTTGCATCTTGCTTGCATATTTTTACAAATTATGAATATGAATGATGCATCTTGTTTAGGCTATGATTCTAGTGTTGCTCCTAGATTAGACAATTTCCCCTATGCCCAATGGTGTGTTAGATTTAAACTATTTGTTAGATCTAAACATTTTGATTTATGGAAAATTATAGATGATGCTTATATTGTGCCCACTTTGGATAAATCCAAGTGGAATAAGAATGATCATCGTATGTTTACAATGAACAATATTTTGTTAGAATATTTGCTAAATGCTTTTAACTCATCTATGTCTAACAAGTTTGTTCATGTTGATAGTGCTTACACCTTATGGAAATTAATTGAAGCACATCAAGGGGACTTGGAGGCGATCCAACAAGCTTTGGCGGATCCGGCTTCAAGTTCATGTGGAGCGTCATGCACACGTGCACTAGGCGATAGCCCTAGTGAGGTTTGCGAGTTCGAAACCATAAATGATTTACCTAATGATGAACTTGCTTGTGCTAGTGAAAAATTATTACATGCCTTTAACAAATTGCAAAATGATTTCATTAATTTACAAAGCAAGCATGAAATTTTGAAATCCGATCATGAGTTGTTAGCATCTAAGTTTGAAACTATTTCTAATGAAAATGTGATCCTTAAAGAAAACAATGAAAAATTAAAATTGGATCATGTTTCTTTAACTTCAAACGTTGCTAGTTTAACTCATGAAAGAGATAATGCCATGTTAGAAGTAAAGAACATACAAAATAATACTGCTTCCTTTATAAATGATTATTTATGTTCTACTTCTAAAAATGCATATGTGCCTAAAAATGAAGATTTGAATCTTATGAAAAATAGTATTTCATCTTTAGATTCAACTTTGAAAATATGCATTGATAACCATAAGAAACTTATGGACAAGTGTGCTAAATCTAGTAAATCACCCATACACTATGCACACTTGTATAGCAAAGTTTACAAGTGCTCCATTTGTGGTCGTAAAGGCCATCTAGCTAAATTTTGCTATGATGCACAAAAACATAAGAATATTAATCTTTCTTGTGCATCTCATGTAGCTTCCTCATCACATACACATGCATATGCTTATCATGCACATCATAAACATGCAAATGTGTTTAAATGTGATATTTGTGGACGTTTTGGCCATTTGGCAAAATTTTGCTATGATTTGAAAAAGACTTCACCTTTGCCAAATGATTTTATTAAGCCACAAAAGTTTAAATGTGATGTTTGTGGTAGATTTGGCCATTTGGCGAAGTTTTGTTATGATTTGAATAAATACTCAAACTTGCCAAATTTCTCAAGTAAACCACCTTTGTTTAATAATGTTTCTCATTTGCAAAATAATTTTAAAAGAAAATCTTTATTTGCAAATGATTCCCGTGCACGAGCTAATGGTCCACAAAAACAAATGGATCTCTTTCATTGCACAAATTGCAATCGGAAGGGTCATTTGAATGAATATTGTTTTGACCATGTTAGTGCACCATATGTGCCTAAGAGGGTTCATAACCCTAAGGCTTTGAGCTTTAATGATAGGGGTCATGTCCCTAAATCTTTTGGTACCAAGAGTTCTTGGGTACCAAAACAAATTTAAATTTTAAACCAAGAATTTTAGTATTCTTATTTTTTCCTTTTTCTTGGTTATTTGAAAATTATGCTTTGAAACTTTTTATGAAAACAAATTTTCTTTGGTGAAATTCTTTTGTTTTCATAATTCCTAGTTTTGCTTTTGATGAGAGGTTTGTATTTATATAACCCTCCGGATTTATTGGGTGTTTATTCCCAAATCATGTTTACCGGATGCTAGTATGATTATATGGGTTAGAACAAGCATGTTGCCTCTCTTAAAATTCTTTTATCAAAGATTTTGTTTTGAATTATTGCTTTGAATTCATTATATTTCACTTATATGATGATATTTATGTGTTTGTGCTTATGGATCATCTATTCGTGCCTTATAATGTATTCCATATGTGGTTTGATCAAATTTCTTGATTGATCATCATCTATTCGTGCCTTATAATGTATTCCATATGTGGTTTGATCAAATTTCTTGATTGATCAAACATCGATTTTGGATTTAAACTTTGATTTATGATTTCAATTGGTTGACTTCTTTTGATTTCATAAATCTATTTTTGTTATATGGTCTTTATATTTTTTTGTGTTAATGAGACACTATTTTCATAATGACATATCATTATGTGTTCTCATTATCTTGTTTGTATGTGAGTGATATCTAGCATATCTTCCATCTATGCTTGCTCACATATGTTTGCCATGATCTTTATTTCATATATTTTCTATATGGCATTTTTATGTTTGTTTTTATACTCACCTATGCTTATTGATAGGGGGAGCTTTCGCTCTCTTATTCTTTTTGTCCCCTTTTTGATGTTGTCAAAGGGGGAGAAATATTGTGAGTATATCTATCTTATTTGTTTATATGCATGAGAGTTATTATCTTGTATATGTTCATTTCCTTCATGCATATATTCCTTTTTGTAAATTGTTTGTCATCATCAAAAAGGGGGAGATTGTTGGCCTTCTTGTTTTGATGATGTTTAACAAACAATTTATTACTAATGTTGTTTGTCTAGTGTTTGTGCATTCCTATGTTTTATAGACAAACAACGTAGTTGGAGGATGGATGGAATAGAGCTTCAACGATCATATCCAAAGGAGGTTGGCGGAATGTCGGTGAAGCCTTGCAATTCAAAGTTAAAGATCAATATACAATTCAAAGTTCAAGATCTAAGTTAAAGCTTCATCCGCGAGATTACCTAGAAGAGCTTATTGAAGATCAAGATCTAGCTTGGGTAACTTTAGTTTAGATTTTATATTATGTGTGTTAAGTACTTTAAGCTCAATATCTATACACACACATTTATTGGTTTCTTCGTATATATATATATAGTTATATATATATACATAAGTTTTGGTTTCTATGCATATATATAGTTATATATATACATACATAGTTTTTGAGTTTTCATGTTTATAATATGAAATCACATATTTCATATTTATTATTGTGATTTGGTTTAACTACTTAGATATGAAACAAATATATTTTCATATACATACTCATACGTTTTACTTTCTATTGTATTTGTGAAAATATTGTTTTCTTGGTTTATAGACTTAACAATAATCATATACATCTTTTATTAAGTCTACAAAATCATTTTGTAATGTTTCAAAACATGGTTAAGCTAAAATGTCAAGATTCATATGTTTACATTTTCATGTTTTGGACTATTTTGTAAAATGATGATATTTCTCATTTGGGAAGTCTTTTTAGAAAACCAGTTTTTGTAGCATGTGTATTATCATGTCTACAATCATTCCCCAAAGTTTTACATTTTTCTGAATTTATTTGATATTTTTAAAACAGTGTTTTAAAATCAGCTCTAAAATCGATTTTTCTGGAAATGTCAGTTTTCGGTCGACCGGTACGGTCGACCGGTCAATTGACCATTCGTCAGTATTTTTCCAGAGAGTCATCGGTCGACCGGTCCAGTCGACCGAGAGCTCAAATCGGTCGACCGACAGAATTTCCGGTCGACCGACGATGGTCCAGAACGTTTTCTTCGTGTTTTTGCTCTCATCGGTCGACCGACGGAATTTTCGGTCGACCGACAATAGATCCGTTGGACTTCTAACGGCTATTTCCTGAGCAGATTTCTGGGGGCTTTTCTGTCTTTTGTTTTGGGTGTTTTTGCTGAGATCTTTAGAGGGTATAAATACCCCTTTGCTGATATCTTTTCAAATTTACATACATAGTATAGTTGGGTGGGGAGAGATTGTAACTTTGAGTTGTGCTTTTATTGTGTTCTCATCCATATTAGAGAACAATTTATATTTGTTACATTGTGAGATTGTTAGGTTTTCGGTGAGCTAGAAACCGAGTGTGGTGTGAAAGTTTTCGGTGAACTAGAAAACCGATTGTGAGGAGTGACGTTGATCGGTGAGCGTTGAAAACCGATACTGTGAGGTGTAAACGTTGTTCGGGTGAACGTAGAAAACCCGGTTGTGATAGTGGAATTCTCCCCGGGAGTGGGGAGCGGAGACGTAGGACGGAAGGTCCGAACTCCGTGATCATATCGTGTGTTTATGATTACATTGGCGTTCTTATTCTTGTTTTCATATCTTATATCGCCTTTGTGTATTGCTCATCATATTACCCTATCACTTGTGTAGATTGTTTATTTTACCCTTGTGTTGTTTATATATCCTTGCATATATACATATTCATCATATAGGATATATCTCTTTGTTGTTCATATTACTTATCCTAGCTCATATACATTGTTGTATTTCATACTTGCTAGGATAACTTGTTAATAAGTTTTAATTGGCATTTAATCGGATTAGATTAGCATAAGACCCTAATCACCCCCCCCTCTAGGGTCTAACACCAGCATCGATGCTCCCATCGATGCCGCCATCGATGCCTACTATTTTCAAATTCTGGCTTCACAGATGACTTCGTCTTATCGAGATAGGCGATTTTCATATATTATATGTTAAATTCCACCTTCCAAATTGAGAGATATCATCGTTTCTTTACGGCCAACCATCTTGAATACATTTTTTCATATTTAATTTTTTTATTTTCTCCAGCTTCTACAAGCTACTCGGCTTGATTCTGGGCTTGGGCTTTTTGGCTCTTGCTTGTATTCTTCATTTAATTTATGGGTTTTTATTGAGAGAAGAGATCTTGGGTTTTGTTCTTGATTAACCTACAATTAAAGATAAAAATAATTATTAGTGGTATATTTATTCATGTAAAATAGATAATGAGGGTATAAAATTATAATAAAAATATGATTATCAAATATATCCACACTTAAAATTTTGCTAATCCTCTAGCAAATTAAGAAAGGAAAAAAAATCCTAACTCACTTTCGCAGGAATCGCGGTTACATTTAGCATATACAACAAGCCTTTAAACCCCTAGGTTACCCTAATAGACGAGTTGTAGTCTCGCGAGGGTTTGTAGTGAATATACCCATAAAATTCGGTCAACTTGCCAATTTAAAGAGGTCAAAAAATAACTTTTAGGCACAGAGTCACGCCTTTACGCCGCGGAAGCAATATCACCTGAGAGATAGCCCTGGATTTTGTTGTCACAAAAGCACAAGTCAACCTCTATATTCTTGTTTCTCAAAGGAAACTAGAATAGATAGTGAAATTCTTGTTTCTTAAAGGAAACTAGAATAGAAAGTGAAATTTTTTAATAAAGTGAAATATACACTCTTCCTCTCATCAGTTCTAGGACTGAAATGTCGAGGGAACCTACAAGCAATAGCCAACACTCAGAAAACAATAAAGACACGAGATTTACGTGGTTCGGAAAACTTACCTACGTCCATAGGAGGGGATGAGGGGAGATACCACTATGAGAAGAACACCGACGACTTGTACAATCCACAAGCTCGTCTCAAAAAAAAATCTAATTTTTACCCAAAAGAAATTGACCTCTCTTTTGTAAATATCTCTTTTTTTCTCTCCTTAGATCTCACTTTTCTAGATCTGAAAACTCTCCTTTTTCTCCTAAAAAAGAACCCTTTATTTTTCTTAACAGCCACAAGAACTCCTCTGCATTTTTTTCTCTTTTCCCCGCTCTGCTTTTTCACCGCAGCTTTTCCCTCACGAAAACCCAATGGAGGTATGAGTATTTATAGTAGACTGGTAGGCCGATGAAAAAACCCGCTGCTTGGGTTTGTTTCACACGTGGGCGCACGTGGGTGGACCCCACCGAGCTGCTGCTCCTAATTGTCTCTGCATGGGCCTACCCATTCATAATTATCCACCTCGTACATCATTTGATAAACCTCAAATATTAGACGAACACCAGAAGAACACTGCGAACATCACCAGAGAGATCTCCATCAGCCAAACGAGGCCAGACCAGATCGTACCAGCTGCACCACTATACCACGGCTACCTACGTACCCTCCACCGGGATCAAGCTAACCGTAGTTCAGGATTTGTTCTCCATCATAGTCTTCACCTCACCCCATCACCGTCCCGAAGGGCCATGCCCTCTTGGGCAAATCAACACGGGCTGATATGAAGCAAGTCCAAGCAATGCTTAAACTTGCTACCTGTGATCACCTTGGTTAACATGTCTGCTGTATTCTCATTCGTGTGCACCTTCATGAGAGAAATATCACCTTCCTCTATGACATCCCGCATGAAATGATACCTGACATCGATATGCTTGGTACGAGCATGATGAACTTGATTCTTCGCCAAGTGAATCGCACTCTGATTGTCGCACCACAAGTTCACGTACTCCTGCTCAATCCCTAAATCGTGTAGAAGGCCTCACAACCACAATGCTTCCTTCACTCCCTCCGTCATGGCCATATACTCGGCCTCTGTAGTACAAAGTTTTACTGTAGCCTGTAACATCGATCGCCAACTAACTCGAGCTCCATGTATCCTGAATACATAACCAGTAGTAGATTGCCATCTATCTAGATCTCCCGCATAATCAGAGTCAATAAACCCATTAATCTGACATGTATCTCCATCAAAATACAGACTCGTATCTGCGGTACCTTTCAAGTACCTCAGAACCCATTTCACCGCTTTCCCGTGTGCCTTTCCCGGATTCGCCATGAACCTGCTAATCATACTAACCGCCTGTGAAATATCTGGACGTATACACACCATGGCATACATCAAACTGGCAACTGCACTAGCATAAGGAACACACTCTATGTGTGCCTTATCTTTCGCTGTAGTGGGAGATTGTTTACCTGAAAGCCTAAAGTGTAGAGCCAATGGAGTCGTCACCGACTTTGCACTTTGTATCCCGAATCTTGCGATCACCTGCTCTATGTAGCTCTTCTGACTCAAAAATAATTGTCGATTCCCCCGATCTCTTCTAATCTCCATACCCAGTATTTTCCTAGCAGCGCCCATGTCCTTCATCTCGAACTCTTTACCAAGTTGAGATTTTAGCCTATCTATATCCACCATGCTCTTCGAAGCAATAAGCATGTCATCCATATACAAAAGGAGATAGATATAATCACCTCCACAAGGCTTTTGAATGTAAACACAACAATCGTAATCGCTTTGGGAAAACCCATGCTTTAGCATGAAGGAGTCAAATCATTTGTACCATTGCCGAGGAGATTGCTTCAGTCCATAGAGTGATTTCCTCAAGAGACACACATGATTCTCCTTGTCCTCAACTTGTAGCCCTCAAGTTGATGCATATAGATCTCTTCATCCAAGTCTCCGTGTAAGAAGGCCGTTTTAACATCGAGTTGTTCCATCTCAAGATCACCATGAGCAACAATACTCAATAGCATCCGAATAGAAGTATGTTTTACCACTGGAGAAAAATTTTTATTGTAATCCACACCCTCTCTTTGTGCAAACCCTTTAGCCACTAGCCTCACCTTGTACCTTGTACCACCGTTTAGCCACTAGCCTCACCTTGTACCTTGTACCACCGAGCTCTGAAGGATCTTCCTTTCTCTTATACACCCACTTACAACCAATATACCACCGAGCTCTGAAGGATCTTCCTTTCTCTTATACACCCACTTACAACCAATAGCTTTTCTTCCTATGGGCAATGAGACCACCTCCCATGTTTGGTTCTTCCGAAGAGATTCCATCCCCTCCTCTATCGTAGCCAACCAACTCTCACTATCCTTGTCCTGAATAGCTTCCTTAAAGGCGACCGGCTCATCTTCCTCCACCGAGAGTGCGTATTCCATCAAATTAACCTGCCCATAGTGCTTCAGGGATTGATCATCCCCCAGCTATAGTACCTACTTGTATGCTCGTCTTGGCCTAGTGGAAGCCAAACTATCCTCGAGCTGCTGCTGTTATAGTGCTTGTGTATTTTCCTGCTAAACCTCCTCCTGCTCAAGCTCATCATCTACCTGATTTCCCACTTGAACATGACTAGAACCTAGTTGGTCCTTAGGTTCTATCTC
Source organism: Asparagus officinalis (assembly GCF_001876935.1). Lineage (NCBI taxonomy): Eukaryota > Viridiplantae > Streptophyta > Magnoliopsida > Asparagales > Asparagaceae > Asparagus > Asparagus officinalis. Next base: position 59,001,038 of record NC_033797.1, read on the forward strand.
AATAACCTGAGACTTTAAAGTCCTAACAGTCCCAACACCATCATCCTTGGGTGCCCTAGCAATTATAGATATCTCATCAAAGGTAACATCCCTGCTGATCACGAACTTTGAATCTTCTGTACACCTAAGACAATAGCCTTTTACACCCTTTGCATACCCCAAGCATATCGTCTTCTTGGCCCTCGCGTCAAGCTTTCCCTCGTTGACATGATAGTAAGCGGTACATCCGAAAATTCTGAGCCTCTCATAATCAGCATGTTCTCCTGACCACACCCTATAGGGTGTATCACCATCTAGGTTAGAATGTGGAGAATGGTTCACAATGTAACATGTTGTAGCCACTGCTTCTGCCCACCATTCATTGCCCAATCCAGCATAAGATCGAATACTCATTGCCTTCTCCCACAATGTTCAGTTCAATCTCTCAGCGACCTCATTCTGTTGTGGTGTTGACCTGACTGTCCAATATCGAACAATACCCTTCTGATCACAAAACTTTTTAAAAGCACCATCTGTATACTCTGTACCGTTATCAGATCTTAGTGTCTTTAATTTCTTGCCTGTCCTATTCGCAACCATTGCTTTCCACTTCTTGAATATCTCGAATACCTCATTCTTATGCTTAAGAAAATAAATCCAAGCATACCTCGAATGATCATCTATGAACGAGACAAAATACCTATAACCACCCTTGGAAGTTGCTTGAGCCAGACCCCAAACATATGTGTGCACATAATCTAGTATACCTCTACTCTTGTGATTGCTTTTCAAGAACTGGACCCTGTGCGCCTTTCCATACACACAATCCTCGTAAAAATCCATACAAGGTTTCTTCAGATTCTTCAGCAAACCCTCCTTACCAAGCAGAACTAGACCCTTCTCTGACACGTGCCCAAGCCGCCTATGCCATAACCGTGTGTGCTCACATGGGTCTCCACTACTTCCATCAGTTCCAACTACTGCATCTCCTGTTACCGTCGTACCCGAGAGAGTATATAGATTACCTTCCCCATCAATACGGTTCCACCATCAATGCTTCTATAGGTAGTAAACCACTTCCTATTTGGGCACATGTGGTAAGAGCAACCTGAATCAAGTATCCACTTACCGGAGATATCTTCGCCATCTGTAACAACATAGCATTCTTTATCGCTCCCTTCCTCTGAAGCATAGCTCACTTCTTCCTTGCCTTCTTTCTTATCAGTCTTGTTGTTCTTCTTCTTCCCCACTACTCTCTTGTTTGGATAGTCGACCTTGAAATACCCAACTTCACCGCATTTGTAGCACACTCTTCCCGCAAGAGGTCTCGATTTAGATCTAGACTTTCCTCCCTTGCATTTTCCTCGCTCATTGCTCCTTCCTCTAGCAAACAATCCATGTGCTTGTTCTTTGCTACCACCAGTAGTCATGTCACTGGTTGCAATCTTCCGTAGGTCATCCGCTAGAAGCGCCGTTCTAGTCTCATCCATCGTCAAATTGTCTCCCACAAGCATCAGTGTTTGTACCAGGTTCTCATAAGACTTAGACAGAGATAGAAGTAGTAGAAGTACCTGATCCTTGTCATCTACAGTCACATCGATGTCCTTCAAATCCGATATTATCCTATCAAACTTGTTGATATATTCTCGGATTGATGAGCCCTCCTCCATCTTGCAAGTATACAATTTGGATTTTAAATAGATCCGATTCGTTAGACTCTTCGTAATGAATGTGCTTTCTAACTTCGACCACACGCTCGCAGCCGTTTCCTCTCCATCTATCAAGAAAGCTACATCCCTTTCAAGGCAAAGGATAATTGACACCCGTGCTTCCAGATCCAGCTCCTCCCATTCCTCATCAAACATATCCTTGTGTTTCTTCTCTTTTCCCATCAAAGCTTTGTGCAATTTCTGCGAAATCAATGAGTTCTTCATCTGCATCCTCCAATAAGAAAAATCATTCTTCCCATTGAATTTTTCAATCTCGAATTTTCCCACTTTAACCGTTTTACTGGTAGATGCCATTCTCCGCTTGTATTAATAAACCGCCTCTCTTAGGAATTCAAACACCTTGTGTTCACCACACAAAATCACGCACCACCTCAGATTAGAAATTATACCATCTCCAATCTGAATAAAAGCTCTGATACCAATTATTAGGCGCAGAGTCACGCCCTTACGCCGCGAAAGCGATATCACCTGAGAGATAGCCCTGGCTTTTGTTGTCATAAAAGCAAAAGTCAACCTCTATATTCTTGTTTCTCAAAGGAAACTAGAATAGATAGTGAAAGTCTTGTTTCTCAAAGGAAACTAGAATAGAAAGTGAAATATTTCAACAAAGTGAAATATACACTCTTCCTCTCATCAGTTCTAAGACTAAAATATCGAGGGAACCTACAAGTAATAGCTTACACATAGAAAACAATAAAGACATGAGATTTACATGATCGACAAATTTGCCTACGTCCACGGGAGGGGGTGAGGGGAGATACCACTATGAGAAGAACACCGACGACTTGTACAATCCACAGGCTCATCTTAAAGAAAAAAAAATCTAATTTTTACCCAAAAGAAATTGACCTCTCTTTTGTAAATCTCTCTTTTTTTTCTCTCCTCAAGATCTCACTTTTCTAGATCTAAAAAACTCTCCTTTTTCTCCTAAAAAAACCCTTTATTTTTCTTAACAGCCGCAACAACTCCTCTGCATTTTTTTCTCTTTTTTTCCCACTCTGCTTTTTCACCGCAGCTTTTCCCTCATGAAAACCTAAGGGAGATATGAGTATTTATAGTAGATTGGTAGGCCGATGAAGAAACTATAGTAGATTGGTAGGCCGATGAAAAAACCCGCTGCTTGGGGTTGTTTCACACGTGGGCACACGGTGGGCACACGTGGGTGGACCCCACCGAGTTGCTGCTCCCAATTGTCTCCATGTGGGCCTACCCGTTCACAATAACTAAATTTACTTAATAAATTTAGACAATCTAATTGAAGCTAGTTATTACTCAAGTACTTACATTTGGTCGGCTGACTGAGAGGATGAAAATCTGCAATTACGTTTGGACTGAGGAGGATGAAATCAAAAATTTATTTATTTTTTTCAAATTTTTTTCTTTTTTTTCTTCTTCTTTTTTTTAACTGAACAAGAAACTCTCAAATGAGAGAAGAATAAATTCTTTTTATTATTATGAAATAAAACAAAACAAACAATGTAGAATGAGGGGTTCAACATGAAGAACTCGTATTCTACATTGAATCCTACCTTATTACTGAAAATTCTCCCCCAAATTTTAAATAAATTCAAAATGATATAATCAATGATGTGATGAAATTCCAAACATTCCAGGGCAAGCAATGATTCTTGCAATAAAGTAAAGTAGGTATTAGTAGTGTCATCCATTTTGAATTTCTTAATGAACTTAGATTCTTGATTTGTGAAGTTTTGTATTCTAGTAACCAATTCTTCTTTAACAACTTCCTCAACCCCAAGATTCATGGTTGAGTTATGAAAATTTGGTTGTTAATTATTTTTCAAGAATCTACGTTCATCAAGAAAGAGTTCTTTAAAATTCAGTTCAAATTAGCAAATGTTTAATACAATTTCCTTATTCTGAAAGGCCTTATCTAATTTTTCTAATATTTTCAGCTCCTCACTAAAGATCTCCTCAAAACTAAACTCAGACTAATTAGGGTTAACAATCAAACAAACGTGAGAAGGGGAATATTATTTGAATTTATTATATTGTTAGTAAATGTTCAAGTGGAGGGTGGAGGGTGAATTTTATTATGGTGACAAAAAAAAATCTTTTTTTAAATCCTATTTGTCTCTAATTGTGAGGAACAAACTAAAGTGTGGAGTTAGAAATATTATATAGAAGACTTACCTCAAGCAAATCTTCAATTCCTTAATCTCTAATCCTTGATCTTCAATCTCCAAGTAGTTCTCACATAAGAAAACACACAAGTTAAAGAACCAAAATAATAAAAAATCCTACTTAAGCACCTTCCCCGGAAACGGCGCCAAAAACTTAGTGGGGCACAAACATATATCAAAAATTACAAGTGCACAATTAATCAAGTTATAGTATAAAAAGTTATCGATCCTACGAGGAATCTATATTGTAGGAGAAAATTAGAATAGGTTCTTATGTTGTGTACATGACAAATAGGAGTGACGAGTGAATGTGATTGTGGAGAGATAGAGAGAGTGAAAGTGATAGTGTGTAAATCGGCATAAAATGTAAGTGAGAGTGGATGTGTCAAAGAATGAATGATTTTCACAAGAAGAGAAAGAAAGATGAATAAAATCATGAATCAAAAAGAAAAATCAAGAATAAAAAGAAAATTCAAGAAAGTAAAGATGAATGATTTAATTAAAGATATGAGGAATCTATAATTGAATCCACTTCTTAGAAAAGAACAATTCCCCAAAGGGTTCTAGTCTCAAGGCGAATCAAAGAAAATAAAAATAAATAAAATGAAAAACTAATCCCGAAAGGGTTCTAGCCTTAAGGCGAATAGTGTAAGAAAATAAAATGGTAATTCCCTAGAGGTTTCTAGCCTCAAGATGCATCAAAGAAAATAAAAATAAAAACTAATCCTTAGAGGGTTCTAGCCTCAAGGTGAATAGTATAAGAAAATAAAATATAACTATAAAATAAATTGCAAAAACTAAACTACAAAATAAATTACAAGAATTAAATGCGAGAAAATAAATCTACTCTATAAGCATGAAATAAATCTATTCTATAAATATAAAACAAATCTAAGGCAAGAGGGTTCTAGCTTCTTGGCTATTTAAGGAAGAAAATAAAAAGATAAAAATATTAACAAAGAGGAAATTTACCACCCAAGAGGGTTCTACCATCAAGATGAAAGCAAACCTCACTCTTGATCTTCATCTTCATCCCATATTCATCTTCATCATCAAACAAAGAGGAAGAAAAGAAAAATATGAAGAGGTGAAATTCTTTTATTGATTGTAACAAAAAATTACAAAATTGGAACGTCTTCTCAATTAAGAGTAACCCTCCTCTCCAAATGGAGTTACAAAATTTTTTCACACCTCTAAACCCTCACTCTTTACCCCTATTTATAGTAAACATCAATAAATATGAGCCCTTGGATCAAAATCTAATCCAAAAACCTTGAATTTCAGCCTAAGATTCGTAACAGACTGACGTTGGCATCGATGCCGCCATTGATGCTCCCATCGATGCCGCCATCAATGCCACCATCAATGCCCACTATTTCCAAAATCTGACTTCACAAATGACTTTGTCTCGTCAAGATATGCGATTTTCATATATTATATGTTAAATTCCGCCTTCCGGATTGAGAGATATCATCGTTTTTTGCGGCCAACCATCTTGAATACATTTTTTTCATATTTGATTTTTTTTATTTTCTCCAGCTTCTACAAGCTACTAGGCTTGATTTCGGGCTTGAGCTTTTTGTCTCTTGCTTGTATTCTTCATTTAATTCATGAGTTTTTGTTGAGAGAAGAGATCTTGGATTTTATTCTTGATTAACCTGCAATTAAAGATAAAAACAATTATTAGTGGTATATTTATTCATGTAAAATAGATAATGATGGTATAAAACTATAATAAAAATATGATTATCAGTCTTTTTTCATTGATATATATATATAATATATTATTATATATATACTATATATATATATATATATATATATATATTATATATATATATAATATATATATATATATATATATATATATATATATATATATATATAATATATATATATATATATATATATTATATATATATATATATATATATATACTAATATATATATATATATTCTAAATTTAGGGTTTATTAACATTTTCAGCATCTAAAATAGTCTACGTTGATATTGGTAAACAAAATAAATAAGAATGATTAAAAACAAACGCGTTAATGAATACAAAATTAAAAAAATATTCTTAAAAATTATTGTTACTATATAAATTAAAGTAATTGCATATAATTTTACTAATAAACTGGAGGAGAAAAAATACATTAGTAACATTAGTTGATAGATGTTTAAATCCATAAAAATAATAAAAGACTATAATATAATAATTTAGTACTAATTAATTATAATTTAGAAACATTAATATCTAATGTTAATAATATTTATAAGTTAAAAGAATACAAGAAATTATGTATGGAGAAGCTATCAAAATGTTTAGAGATATCCTTTAAAAAAATCAAGCTATTTCAGTGGCAAATGGAAAAATAATAGAAATAAATCTAAAATTCAGAAAACGTCCATGAATCATTTGAATTGATATTAACAAAAGACATATTTATTAAAGAAGCAATAACTGAGTTACATTAAATAATAATTTAACTTTATCCCAATCAAAGAAGAATTCCCCATGTAAGATATAAGAAAAATTAGTAAGCATTCATAAATTTCATACTTTGTTCTTCAAATACTAAAGAAATTAAATATTAATATTATATCTAAGACAAATTGGCAATAAAAAAATACTAGTATGTAGTTTAGCTCTTTGTGGAAAATGACAGTGATAGGGCAAATATAATATTATGGATATAACAGAAACTCTTATTGGATGCACCTCAGAAGACTTCATTGTAGAGAAAAAAGCAGTAGCTCCTAATCTTATTTAAGTAATAAATTAAAAACATAAAAAATTTCATATATATATATAAAATTAACATTTATTCTCATTAAAATAGAAAAAATTAAAGTCTATATTTTAAGAAGTTTGTGTTGAACATCGGAATTGCATTTTACTTCTTTGTGAAGTTAAACGATAAGATAAAAGATTAACGGGACCAGGAAAGATAACATCATAAAAACTACAACTCCAGCCTAATCTCACAATCTATGTAGATGATAAACACTACTCAAGAATTACCTGGGACAAAGATAAAGATGAAGAATGATTGATCTTAGTTTAATAAAAAAAATAAAATAGAAAGAATAAATGACAATATTTTCTTAATATTTTATAGAATAGTTCAATTATTTTGAGTGAAATTAGGAAGCTTTAGAAGGGAGTTTCATAAACTTTTTTTCAATACTTTTATATGCTTATGTGGATACTTTTATCATATAAAAGTATACTATAGTTCGCATTAATCTTTAATTTATAATTTTTTACGAAGTCTATCAATGATTATGAATAAACTTCATATTCTCTTTTATATCATTTTAGCATACTTTTAATCAATCATTTTGTGTTTTTAGTTTTAAATATTCACATTCCTTGTAAAACACTAATTCAATATTTTTCACTTTTATAAACACTGCACTTTCTCAAGTAAAGCTTGGTTTCATGTAAGTCAAAATAATATAAAAATTTAAATTATATTTATTTTTTGTCAATTCAAATATCAACATAAAAAAATTAAATTGAGTGTAGCCCACTTAAACAAACATCAAAGAAATTATATAATCACAATATTAATGTTTAGAGATAAAAGGGAGCACAAACTATTAAACTGGAACCGAGGAATAAATTTTAGTTAGAAAATAAGCTAAAACTACTTAATCATGATATTTAACTACGTACATTACACGTGTATTAAACCTAGTTTAATTAAAGGACCACAATTTTAAGAAGAAATTTCGTAAGGAAGGCTCATGTATTCTTAACGTCTTATCTCAATTATTCCAAAAATATGATATATACCGTGTTTTAGTAAAAGATACAAAAGACAAAGTCATTTCTCATGAATTTCAAGGAAAAATTGTGACCCTTAGTGGATGTCGTATTTTTTATATCTCGTAGTAGTAGAAGAATAAATATAGATCTTATGGCCTAGCTAAAATGTACTCTACTTATAAAATTAAATTATCGCAGGTGAAATACACAATTAAGTCAGTAATTGAAGCCCTATTTACTAAGTATTAATTAGTTCATAGATCAACATATAGGAAAGAATAAGCGTATAGGATAGGGGTGGTAAACGATCAAATCGAATCGAATACTAAGGTGTTCGTATTTGTATTTGTTTAAAATTATCGAACTCGAATGCAGACTTTAATATTCATATATATAGTTTTTCAAATTCGAACGCAAATACTTGGTATTTGATAAATATTCATGAATATTCACGAATACTTATCGAATATCAAAGTATATTTATTCCGCTAAAGAATTTAATTTTCAAATAGTATTAGAATTCATAAATAAAAATTATTCCTTTATAATATATGATGTATATATATTTAAATCAAAATTTTAATTAGAAAACATATTTAAGATTATTGAAGTCTTAAAAATCAGTATATAAAACCTAAGCAGAAATGGTAAGTGGGTTAAAAGTATAACATCATATGTGTAATAATAGAAATAATAAGTTGTGATCAAAATTCAAACGAAGATTTAATAGACAAACGAATTGAATATACATCTAGTTAAATTCTATTCGTTAGTAAACTCAAATACTAAAAAATATTTGTTTAGTGGTAAATGAACTACCGAATCGAATATAACAGAGTAGTTATTCGAACAATTATTAAACTATTTGTTAATTATTTGGTTCATTTCCACCCATAGTATAGGATAGAAAAACACAAAAATTAAATCAAACTGAATATATTTAAACCTAATTCCTAATTCCTAACCACAATCACGTGGATCTAGTGGTTATATATGCTAATTAGTGGCAATTAAAATGAGTATAATGTTGTGCGTAACGAAAATTTCGGCAGCACTTCTGGTGCTCGACAAGAGAGAAGATCTCAACTAAATCCCCGTTTCACAAAGAAAGCAAGAACCAAAAGAAAAATATCTCAACAAAGTGGGATATCAGCTCTTCCTCTCACCAGTTCTAGGACCGACCTGTCGAGGGAACCTAAGCTCTCTATTACAAATCACGACATAAACAATTAATTTTAACATGGTTCGGCAAGTTGCCTACGTCCACGGGGCAAGGAGGGGGAGATCTACTATTAGAGAGAGAGAATACAAATAGGGTTTACAATCACACAAATCTCATAAATAAAACCCCTTAAACAAACTCTCAAATCTCTCACAATTAATCTCTTAAAGGGGATGCTAAAACCCTCTCAAAGTCAGCACGGAAAACTGCACAAAATCTCTTCTTGAAAGTCGGCGGCTCACTACATTTTCTTCTGTAGTTTTTCTTTTCGCTCTACTGCTTCCCTCTGCGATTCTCCCCTTGCACCAAAAAACCTAGGAACCGATTGAGAAGAAATATATATAGCTCGGGTGGGCCAGTAATTGTTTGGGTAAAAAAAAAACTGCTCACACGCGTTATCTCCTCACACATTATCAGACCTGAACGTGTGTGTGGCCCACGTTCACAAACCTAAACGTGGAAGTGGCCCCCACGCCCCACATTCACATATAAATCTCACAAATCGACCAAAATCATTAGAAGTATTATGCAGTAGTTGTTAAATATTGTAGTTCAGCTACTTTGCCTTGCTATATTTTAGTCGCACGTCGATTAGGCTATTAAAACTTCTCTCAAATCTCTCTCTATATTTATCATGGGATCGGAGCTATCTTCTTAATCCTAAAGAGACCCCTTTTTTCTTTCCAATTTTGAGGCCATCTCGGGGTGGTCGAGGGGGGTTTCGTTGTGTCCACGCTTCCCCTCGACGGCTTCAATCTCACCGACAACTAACTTCTAGCAAGCACCTCTTAAACCCTAACCGTCGCAACCCGCCACCCTCTTCTCTTGTTGCCGGCAACCATCCCTATATCGCAGCCACAACACCTAGCAAACAATTACCCGGTGGCTCCCAAAACCCAAACCCAAGCTTGGCCTTACATTACCTCCACCGCCAATACAAACACCTATCAAAACACAAATTACATATTCATCAAAGCACTCCAAGTGTTTGACTATATATGCTGCAGCCACTAAAACTCAAGATGCAAACCTCTGTCACCGTCGCAACCAAATCCGCTGCCATTAAAAATCCACTCTAACAACTTCGACCCCTCCATCACCGGTACCACCCATCCTCACTGTCTGTACCATAAGCATCAACACACAAGGCCTAGCAACACATCCAATACCCTGACCAGCCCTCCACAGCGAAGCAATCCTCCAGTCTAGCAAGTTGGCTAAGTTCCCTCTTCCATCAAGTACCCCCGGCCACACTTTCCTCTGCCAGCATCTTCTGGCTGTTAGACCTTAATTCCACTAGGAAAGAACCCTAGGGGGGTGAATAGGATTTATGCTAATCTAATCTGATTTAATGCTAATTAAAACTAATTAACAAATATCCTAGCAAATTAGATATGCAACACTTAATATGCAAGGATATGAAACAAAGGGTGATATAAACACAAAGCAATATAAACAAGATAGTGGACAATATAAACAAAGAGCAATTGACAATGACGACAAGAATATAATGAATACTAAGCACAAATGGAATGCCAAAGCAAACTCAAACACAAACAAATAATCATGGAGTTCAGACATTCCATCCTACTTCTCCGCTCTCCACTCCCGCAGAGAAATCCACTATCACACCAGGTTTTTGACGCTCACCCAAAAACGTTTACACCTCACACTCAGTTTTCTAGCTTACCGAAAAATTTACAATCAACACTCTTGTAATCCTACTTTACACCCTCTAAGTGTTGGTCTCTAGCCCGTGTCTCCATTAAGTGCTCGGATTTACAAACTCTCCCTAGGCTTTACTACTAACGTCACTCCTATTGGGATGACCCCGTCTCTCACCACACACTCCTCTCGGTGTACAAGTATATTACAAAGTGTATCCTCACAATGAAAGCATGAATACAAATAAATTAATTTTCTATAACGGATAAGAACATAATGAAAGCTCACTCTCTAAGTCACAAACCCACAACCCCAAATTATACTATGTATGCAAATACAACGAGCTCAATAAGTTGTGTGTGAACAAAGAGTATAATCAAAATAAATCTAAACTCAAATAAAATCTAGCTTATGGAAATGAAAATCAAATAATATAAAAAGCTAGATAAGAGTTTAGAAAAACTTCTCTAAAATGATAAGAGTAGGAGAGATGAATTGAAGCTCAAACACCAAGAATTGGTCTCCACTTCCTCTTGTGAAAATATCTTCACAAACCAAGCTTTAAACAAACTAAACAAACATTAAATAATTATTAAACACACTTAAACTCTTTTTAAAACTCTCTTGGTAGTTAGAAATGTTAAATGCAATGAGGTATATAGGGTGGAAGAAACCAGCCTAAGAAAACCACAAAAACCCATAAAAACATTAAAATAAATAAAAAATTGGAAATAGCCATTATTGTACAATGGTCAGATTTATAAGTCGACTTATAAGTCGACTTGATATAAAGTATAAGTCGACTTAAGAGATAAAAACAACAAGTGGAAAACAAGACATAAGTCGACTTATAAAAGACTACAAGTCAACTTGCCATAAGTCGACTTGCCATGACTGATAAGTCGACTTGGCAAGGAAAATTTGATCATTCCAAAAGAGATCATAAGTCGACTTGACAGGTGTTATAAGTCGATTTAAAAACATGCACATGCACTGTTCATGCTGAAAAACTGATTTTTAAAGTACCTTTAAAAATAGCAAATAAATTTTAAAAATTGTAAAACTTTAGAAAATGATTGTAAACATGATAATAAACATGTTACAAAAAAGTATTTCTAGAATTGCACTTCCCAATTATAAAATATCATTATATTGCAAAAATGTCTAATAACATGAAAACTAAATATACATGTTTTTGACATATTGATTTAAACAAACTTTTGAAACTTTATAAAATTATTTTATACACTTAATAAAATATGTAAACAGTGATTGTTAAGTCCATAAACAAGAATACATTGTTCTTACAAAAATGTATATATTATACAAAACACATTTATTTTTCCAAAAGCAATAGAATATGAAACATGTGAAAGTGTATATGAATATAATTATTGTTTTATATCTATAAAGCTAAACCAAAACAAAATAATAAGTATGAAATATGTAATTTTATATTTTTCATATTTATATAAACATGAAGACCAAAAACTAAAATGTGTGTGTGTGTGTGTGTGTGTGTGTGTGTGTGTATAAACCAAAAAAATGTGTGTGTATATGATATCGAGCTTAAAGTATCTAACACACATAATATAAAACCTAAACTATTTACCCAAGCAACTTTGATCTTCAATTTGAGGCTTGACTTGGTAAACTTACGGATGAAGCTTGAACTTGGATCTTGTCTTAAAATGTATTGCTTCACATACTCCGATATTTCTCCAACCTCCATTGGATATGATCATGAAAGCTCGATTCCATTCATCCTCTAACGCATTGTTTGTCTAGAATAAATAAGAACATATAAATACTAGATAAACAATATTAGTTGTAAATTATTTGTTAAAACATCATCAAAATAAAAAGGCCAACACTGGCCACGATTTTCCCAGACCAGCACCCCAGGCCAAGCTTTTTTCTGGCTAGCACTCTCAGCCATGATTTTTCTCTGCTAGTACCCACAACCAAGCAGCCCAGGTCAAGCTCCTCTGGCCATGTTTCCAATAGACAGTATCCCCTACCAAGCTTTCTTTGTCCAAGCTCTCACCAGACAGCACCACAACCTTCCCTATCGACAAGCACATCATCATGCGGCTTCATTCTCGACAAACTGCTTTTGAAACCCAAATATAGTTTGAGAGAGTACGTTAAATGTAGTAGTTAGGCTAATTTGCCTTGCTTTATTTTAGTATCACCTCGCTTAGGTTATTAAAATTTCTCTTAAATCTCTTCATGGTTATGTTCGCTCGGAAAATCGTTGCTTTCTTCATTGATTCCATTGCTATCTTGAATAACAGTTTTTTTGAGTTACAGAAGATACGGTCTTTTTTAGATCCGGTTACAATGAAAATCAAAAAAATAAAGAAAATTAAAAATTACAACTTTTTCTCCTTCGTCGAACAAATCGCGAGCTCCTGTTATTCGGTCACTCGCTTGCGTGGGTTGTTTGCCTGCGCCGGGGTTGTTTGCCATGGACCACCGCGCGATCTAGATCCGAACAGATCTACGCAGTATAACGGGTATTATTTCACCAAGGAAATAATAGCCGGAGGGATTATTTCACCAAGGAAACAATCGCTCGAGTCTCGGGATCAAAGACCAAGCTTTGATCCGGAGTGTAACAACGTAGATCTGAGATCTCGATCCCCTCGACCTCCTGCCTTTTTGTGATGCGGGTGCTCGCCGAGAATCGGATCCGGACGTCCAAGTCTTCAAGCCTTCAAAAACTCCAAGATGAGGTCTCAATCCGGCAGAGTTTCGGCTCTCCAAAAGTTCTTCCAAAAGTCCTCCTAAATGATGAATGACCCCGCTTATTTATAGGCAACCAGATCTGTGCATTTGGCACAGATCTGGCGGTTGATTGGTCTGAAATCGATTCGTTGACTTGATTCCTGATTTGGAAGTCTGGATCCCGATTAGGCAGTAAATCGGCTTTGGTGTCTGAGTTCGAATCCGTTATATGGTTGGATGACTCGTTGACTCCCTGGACCGTTGGTTTGATTCCGCACGCGAGTGGATTCATTCCGTCGTTCACGTGCGGTTCGTCAGCTTCGTAGCCTTGTTAATCCGCTTCGTTGCGTGTCACTTGGCTTCGGTGTTGTGGACTGACGTTCGTGCTTAGATACGTCGCCCGATGGTTCATTAGTTCGTGTTGAGCCGTGTTAAGGGACCTATAAGCAATTTTATATGCCTACAGATACCCCCTCCAAAGTTTTCCAGTCTCGTTCTTTTATAGAAGAGTCTGGAATACTTTGGATATGACTGTCCCAACCTTCAATCGGTGTAACGGGCTCTTGGAATGGCTTCTATTCTCGATTCCTTCAATCCTCCAGGCTATTCGGTGCTTTGTCGAATGTTTGAGAGGGTTACGGTGCTGCATTTCTTGTCTGACCGTTGTCGGAATTTTGAATTTGAAGTCGATTCTTGATTTCCTGGCTTTTTAGCTCGAATTAGTTGCTTCAACATGGAATTGACCATCGGTTGACGGCTTTGAATCTTCATTGTGACGCGTTGTCCGGCGTTTAACACAGTTTATACTCGTAAGTATTTTGGAGTCTACACAGTTTAAGCTCTTAAGGAGTTGGAGCGGGGAGGTCTAGTTTATACTCATACACTCCTGGGAGTTATGTTAAGTTATCCTTAAGAATATTTTTTAGAAAAATATTCTCGAGAAACTTCTCAACAAAGAGGAGGGAATAGTTTATACTCGTATACCTTATTGGAGTATTCTTTAGGTTCGAATAATCTGAACCGGCCCAAAAAATGTGCCAAAAAGGCAGTATTTGGGTTCAAAAATCTCTCCGACCCTTCCAAATATATGGTAGAGGGGTTAAATAGGTGAAGGACTGAACCGTAGGTTGATCAAAAGTCGTTTCAATGCTTAATTCAGCTCCAATTTGAATTCTGGTTCAAATTTGGTTCAAACTGGTTCAATTTGGTTCAGACTGGCTCAATTTGGCTCATTCTGGTCTGGTCTGGTCCAGCCAGGCTTAATTTGACTCATTCTGGCTCATTCTGGCTCATTCTGGTCCATTCTGGTCCATTCTGGTCCAATCTGACTTGGTCTGGTTTAGCCCGGTCTGGTCTGGTTCAGCCAGATCTGGTTCAAGGCTATAAAAGGGTTCTTTTTTCTTTCTTTTTCTTTTTTTTTCTTCCTCTCTTTCTAGGGCCGGCCATCCCCCTCCCTCTAATTTTGATTTTCTTTTCTCACAAGCCTCTTTTCTCCCTCCAAACTTCAGATCTGTATTAGATCTAGCTTTCCTTTGGATCTTGGACTGAGAAATCCCCCAAAAATTCCAAATAAAAAGTTTCTCTCAGGCCCCTCAAGCGTGTGGTTCAAGTTTCCTTAAAGGTCTCGCCTTTATTGGATTTTGGGCTTTTCTTCAGGTAAATCCTCCGCAATCTTGATCTATTTCATGTTCGATCTAGTGTATGGAGTCGTGGGATCGCATATAAGGGTTGAGGGTGTGATTTGATGCCTCAAACTCGCCTTTTTAGGGGTGAAAATGGGATTTTTCCTTTTCTAGATCTAATCCTTCAATTTACCTTGCAGGTTTCTATGTCCCGTATGGCGAGGGGTCAATCCTCTACCGCGCCGACTGATGGCGCGCCTCCCTCTTATGCCGGTGAGCCACTTTTTTCTGAAAATTTACAAATTAGTCCATTTTTTCTTGGAAATTTGCAAATTGGTCCTTTTTACTCCCCGTTGTTCTCCTTGGTGAGGCAACCGGAAAAAGCCTTGATTCTCCTTGGTGAGGATCGACGCTTCAAAGATATATTTTGCTTGGTCAAAACACTATCTCATAATAAATAAAGGGGGCGTTTTGTCGCTGCGTTGTGCCTTATAAGGCAGGGATATATTATCGATATACCTTATCTTATGAAGGCGCAACGTGGCCAAAACGTCACACCCTTTATAAGGCAATGACTCTATCTTACCCCTTCGTAAGATGAGTTCAATTTCCTTTTATAGCTGGAATTAACAAACGTTTAATTGCTTGTTCTCAGTTGAATACCCTTCTGGAGCGTTCTCATCTCACGCAATATATGGACGTCGTGGCGAGTATTATTCGACCTCCGACGATGTTTCCCCTATCCCAGTCACTCCTCAGTTCGTTTTGGACACATCGACTGAGGTTGTACAGGCGGTGAAGGAAGGTGGGCACCGAGCTCTTCGACAGTTGATTACTGATGCACCACTTGTGAAGGATGCCAGTTCCGTTCAGTCTCTCAGGAAGACTGATTTTTTGTTTGGTGATTCTGTCAGAGATCCCGATGCAGCGTTTATTGACGCTGAGCAGTGGCTTCATAAGGCTGGCAGTAGTTTCCTGTATTTGCCGAAGATTCCTCGACATCGTTCTTTGACTGAGTTTAGGTATCAGGCTGTGAAACGGGAGATGTCGTGGCGTTTGACAGAGGAGCATGAGAGCGTTCACTGCGGCTACATTACTCATTAGGCAGTTCCTGGTTCGAGCAGGAATCATGTTGTTGGACTACGTCCTGGAGTACTGGGGCTAGATGCACCGCCTCGTAACGAGTTCCTTGCCTCTGATTCCACATTGAGGAATCGCCTCGCTAACTTAGGACGGGAGATGCCTGCGTCGCGCCACAGATTCTATGGTTGGGTCCATTCTTTGGACAGGTTTTGGTGGGGGCCCGTACTTGCGCCGATAATGCGCGGCGCTTGCGGATACGCTCCTCCAGCGTCATACGGTTCCGTTTAACCCGGACCCACTCCATCGTTGATGTCTTGAAGGAACCACTCTTCACTTGATGTTGAGGCTGTTTGCCTCGTTTGCTCTTCAGATCCGCATTGTAGCGGACCCCGTCAACGGACTCTATGGCCTTGGCGAATTGCTTCGCGAGGCGTTGATGCTGCCTCTGGCGAGCTCTCTTAGAGAGAGTCACCACGCCTTCGAGGGCGGATTTAACCTGCTTAGAGGCCGATGGGACTTCACCCGACGCAACTTCGGCGTCGATCGGGGTGAGGTTGTCGTTGGTGGCTTCAACTTCTTCGCACCAACGGACTTTTCTCCTGGAGGAGAACTTCTGGAATTTCTTGGACTTACGGGGGGAGGTTGATCCAGACGAGGACACGTACTCCTCGTACTTCTGCTGGTCGAACTCATACTCGACCTCCTCCACGACCGGGATCGAGATCCGCGGCTGCGACGCTCCGATCTCGGCAGCGAGATCGGTGGCTCCCACTGTGGTCGCCAGATTGTTCGCGGGAAAATTCGTTGCTTTCTTCATTGATGTCATTGCTATCTTGAATAACAGTTTTTTACGTTACAAAGATCCGGTCTTTTTTTAGATCCGGTTACAATGAAAATCAAAAAATAAAGAAAATTGAAAATTACAACTTTTTCTCCTTGTGAACAAATCGCGAGCTCCTGTTATTCGGTCACTCGCTTGGGTGGGTTGTTTGCCTGCGCCGGGGTTGTTTGCCATTGACCACCGCGCGATCTAGATCCGAACAGATCTACGCAGTATAACGGGTATTATTTCACCAAGGAAATAATAGCCGGAGGGATTATTTCACCAAGGAAACAATCGCTCGAATCTCGGGATCAAAGACCAAGCTTTGATCCGGAGTGTAACAACGTAGATCTGAGATCTCGATCCATGCCGAGCCACCCCAGGGTGGCTCGGCCACCGAGCCACCCTAGGGTGGCTCGGCCTTGGCCGAGCCACCCCAGGGTGGCTCGGCCTTGGCCGATCCACTCCGGGCTTTGCGTCCGTCTTTCGGTTGTTTCGGTCCTTGTATCCGCTTTGTCCGTGAAATCGATTCGTTGACTTGATTCCTGATTTGGCAATGAATCCGACTCTGAGTTTGATTCCAAAACTGATCATGACTCGATCGCGATTCATCCGGGTTCGCCTGTGGCGTTGCTCTGAACCCCGATTTGTTCTGAATCCTGATTTGGAAGTCTGGATCCCGATTAGGCAGTAAATCGGCTTTGGTGTTGTGGACTGACGTTCGTGCTTAGATACGTCGTCTGATGGTTCATTAGTTCGTGTTGAACCATGTCAAGGGACCTATAAGCAATTTTATATGCCTACAGGTTATGGTAAGTATCATAGATTATTTTCATTAGAGAAAAGTACTATGAGTTTTGAAATTAGTAAGATATAGATGTACTAAACAAACTAAATGATATAGTTTTGTGATGATACCTTAAAGTCTATGATGATAGTTGTTTGGAAATAATAAAAAGTTCACAACAACTTACTGACTATTACTTTTCCTAAAAAAATAAAAATAAAATGAAAATATATAAATAAAAAAATAAAAAAATAATGACTTTTACTTGAAGATTCAAGGTAATCTGTTTTCTAAAATATGAACAAAACTTCATAACTTTTATTTTATTGACATTTTTGATAATATATGTGATCATTCTTTCTCTAAATTGTTTTTCTTATAATAGTTTAATTTGTATTCAAATGTTAATAGTTGATAGTTTTGTGAAGTTTATCTTTAAAATAATTTAATTCTTAAACTTTTTCTAATTAGTGAGCAAAAGAAAGCTAAATTCTAAATTGAAGAATCTTATCAATGTTAATGAATGAGAAATCATAGATCAAAATGGCAAATTGGAAAAAATTGATATTATCATATTATCAGCTACGTTCATGGGCTGGAGATAAGTGGACTCAAACTGCTGACATTCGTCACCACGTAAACTACTCCTTATCAGCCTTACTCTATGTTGGATCTGAGATACAAGCCTAGAGGATTGGGGGGACGATGGGTGGGGGGTTGGTGGTGTGAGTGAATAGGATTGCTTATTATTTTTAGAGATATCACAAAATATGCAGCGGAATAAAATAGATAATTAGGAAATTAAGAAGCATTGCAATCAGGAATAATCATAACTAGAACATACGAGATTTTATAGTGGTTTTAATAAACAATCCTACATCTACTATTCCTTCTCATGTAGAGGCTTCCTCACTATATGAAAATTCTCTTGAATCAGAAACTCGATTTAGTAGGCTTACAAGATCGAAATCCAAGTTTACCCAAAAATAGATCTAACTTAAACCATTCACACACAAGTATCCCTAGTCCTAGATGATGACCAATTCCTCAATTCAATCTCAGCTCGAGTACACCGTAAATCCTTAATTCACCCATCTTGAGTACGTCGTAAAAATAAGTTTGATACAAAGTAATGAACAATAATTAAGCGCAACTAGAAAGATCTTACATCTCTTTGATTGTGCAAACTGTTCTCCTAATGATTGAAGCTAAGGTATAAGAAGAATGGTGATGACAATGAAGTTCGAGGGCATCAGTCCTCGAAGGTTGATGAATAGATGCTGAAGAATGATGTCAAGGATGCTTTCTGAGAAGCTAAGTAAGATCCTTTCACCAAATTGAAACCCTAGCGCTCCCCCCCCTTTCTTTCTTTTTCTCTCCTAATTAGGTCAGGAATCTCTAATGAAAAATGTGAGGAAATAGCCTATATACCTCTAACAATCAAAGACTAAAATTAAATCTAAAAACAGATTAGAAATCAGAAATTAGCAACTTAACCATTGATTATTGAACTTAATCGTTGATGGTTACTATTTATTATTGATGATTTGAATCTATCTAGAGTTTGCATCATAGATGGTTGATAGACCTATCAGTGGTCTATAGATCAGATTGAGAGCTTTCTAAAAAACTATTATAATAGGGATTTAGATAACCGAGTTAAAAGTTATGACCCTTGCAAATTTCAGCTACGGTGTATATTTCAATCCCGCTGCTGATTGTTTCAACGTTTTTTAGATAAAATATTTATATCTCGAGCTATAAATCTTTGAATTGGGTTTTATTATTATTATTGTGGTTTCGTGACAACGAGACAAACACTCCTATATGCTCAAAATTAATTTTTACTCTTGATATATATTTTTCCAGAATCATTTGTGATTAACTTATCTTCTTGTTCTATATACTTCCAAACTTGATTCTAACTTCTTTTTAAAATATATCAAATATATATTAAACTAATACAAATATTTATTATTCATCAAACAAAGTCGATTGTATAGACATGGTCCTAACAATCTCCCCCTTTTGATAATAATAAACCAGAAATTAAAATCACAACTATGGACGTTTGAGATACATGAAATATGCACATTCTTAGTTTCATGACATATGAAATATGATATACAAGCTTCCCCTACTTGTGTGCATACATGGAACATAAGATATAGGTTTATCAAGCCCCCCTACAACTGTGCTTCTCTTATTTCAAAAACTCTCACCTTTCAATTTTCATATTTTCAAAATGATATCCAATTTCCAAAACTCTCATCTTTCAAAATTTCCACATCCACATCCCCCCCTTTGTTATTACAAAAATGAAACTATCAAATCAAATAATCTCCCATGTGAACCATAAAGAAGTAAATCATTTAATAATACCCCGTAAATGTTGAGAGAGAGAGAGAGAGAGAGACTTCAAGTCAACAAAAAATTATGTAAAAATATGAATTACAAGTTGATATCAAGGTATATGTGGAACCCATAAAAATTCTTCGTGTATGTGTAGAGAACTCATAGCACCAGTATGAAGCGTATCGGAAATTATGACTCATAGCACCAATATGAGTGTGGATCCTTGATTATCTTTTAACAATACACCGATATAATCAATTTGGCATTTAAGCATAGTTGCAAAATACCAAATGTTTTTAATCATAAATTAGTGCATAGAGTCCTAGTTTGGGCTGGTTTTATACAACTAGTTATATGCATATGCAAACATGAACATGATTTAAAGTCAACATCTACCAACGACACACCATAATCGATAATATGAATCTCATGCAAGTGAATGTCAATATATGAAGTGAAACCACAATTTGCATATAAATCAACAAATGATCATCGAGTATAGCATATATAAAATATGGACAAGTTAGAAAAATACAATCTCATATCCATTTAGCAATATTATATAAAAATTCATTTAAAAAAGTATGTAGACACATAGAAAGCCAATGTTTTTCTAATTTTTCTTTTTCAAATTTTTTATTTTTTATTTTTAAAGAAACCAAAAAGAAAGAAAGAGAAATTTTATTTTGTTTTTAATTTTTTATAAGAAAAAAAACAAAAGAAACGAAAAAAGAATTTTTTATTATGTAAAAATAAAATAGAAAAAATCAAATAAAAAAATGAAAGGAGAAAAAACTCTAAGAAAAATCTATATCCAACATGTGGGGTTCATAGAATTTACCTGAAGCTTACCCCTATGAGAATATTTGCTGAACCAAATATTTATGCTAGCATTGTATACCTTTGCAATAAATCAATACTTGCATAATGAGACACTTTTTGTAGCATATCAGCAACTTCTCATCCGCACCAAAATATTTTACACTTTTAGAATAATTATGTAGAAAATATAAAATGTAAATATTTGCATGTCTAATAACATTCAAATCAATTGAACCTATTTGTCTTAATAAAAGTAGCATGTGTAGGCTCAAAAATGAATGGACATACCTTTGTCCAGTACTCTTCTAACGGATATGAGATTATCACAAAGCTCTCAATAAAATTTATATTAAACAGTTCAAAAAGAAATTACCTATCTACAACTCCAACAATTTTTTATTGTTTGTTGTTCTCAAAAAGTCACATACCCATTTTTTTCTTAGTCTGGCTAAGGAATATATTCTTATCTTTTGAATATGCCTTGAGCAACCCAATTGGTTGTTGCCTTTGTTCTTTAGCCTACCTGCACACCTATAAAAAACAAATAGTATGTGACCTAGATATCCACATATGTCCATGTTAGTTAGTAACCATTTTAACTCTATATTACGTATGACGCTTCCTTGACAGATGACCCATTCTACCACATAAAGTGCAAATAGTAGAAGATGCATTCGAGATAAGTGCAAATAGAGTTAAATTGTTTGCTCTTACAAAAAAGGTTAAAACTTTTATATTTTTCTGAATATGAATAACCCATACCTGTTTTAGCTTTTGTAATTTATTGATTGGAAAGGACCATGTTTAAACTTTTACAACTCTAAAAAATATTTTTCATGGTCGTTTCCAAATTGGACTTTAATTATTCATTTTGAGAAACTAGAACAGTGCATCGAGTTTCAAACTATATTTGTTTAGAAGACCACTCACATGAAAGCTCGTTAACCTGAGAAACTATTTTTCATTTTCACAAAATTTATCAGGTAATAGCTTGGATAAATAACAATTCGTATATCTATACATGGAATACTGTGTGACGCCCTTGGTTTCACATAAGGCTACAGTCCAAGGTGAACCTAGATGTAAAACCCCAAAAATTTTGAAAATATTATTATAAATGATAATAAATGAGTTTTGTTATGATTGATGATCATTCTGGGATGAATGGATCATATTGGAATCGATTTGAGATCGATTCGCAGTTTCAACCTCGGTATCGCGAGTCTACTAAAAACTGATACTATTTTATTTTTAGTAATTTTTCTATTGATCAGATGGACACAAAATTTGCGCCATTGATCTTAGAATATCAAGACCATGCTGTGGTTAAAGTTTCGTTATATTTTGACAGCAGAGACTAAAATATCATTTTGAGACGGTGTCACGTCTACTAACATCTATCATATTTATATTTTTAATAATTTTTATGTTGATCAGATGGACATAAGAATTACGCCATTGGTTTTAGAATGTTGAGACGATGTTGTGGGTAAATTTTTATTGCT
Source organism: Asparagus officinalis (assembly GCF_001876935.1). Classification (NCBI taxonomy): domain Eukaryota; kingdom Viridiplantae; phylum Streptophyta; class Magnoliopsida; order Asparagales; family Asparagaceae; genus Asparagus; species Asparagus officinalis. The sequence goes on from NC_033797.1 coordinate 59,023,277, forward strand.
TTCTGAAAATAGACCTCGAAATCCTATTTTTTAATTAATATAAAATATAATATATATTTATACACTTACCTGTGCCACCAACCCCCACCCTGTGCCACCAACCATTTAGATTTTTTATTATTATTATTTTTGTTATAAAGGGGGGAGAGTTCTGGGCACAACGAAGAGAAAGACAAAGAGAGAAAGAAGAGAGAGAGAGAGAGAGAGAGAGAGAGAGAGAGAGAGAGAGAAGGGGAGAGAGAGAGAGAGACAGAGAGAGAGAGAGAGAGAGAGAGAGAGAGAGAGAGAGAGAGAAGGGGAGAGAGAGAAAGAGACAGAGAGGAAAAAACAGAGAGGAAAAGAGGAAGGAGATTTTGGCAATTCGAAAAGTAGGAACAGACAGAGATTCTAATTTCAGAGATCAATAAAGGCAAGTTCATCTCTTTCCAAACCCATCCCTAGCTAGTAAATTTTGATCTTGATGAATATACATGATATTGATGAAAAGACATGATATTGATAAAAATTGATGAATATACATGAGATTGAAGAAAATACTTGATATTGATGAAAATTAATGAATAGAATATAAGACCAAATTCCTAAAGACATGATATTGCCAGCTAGAACCATACGTACATGTCTACCGCTGGAAATACTGTTACTATTTATATGTATGGTACTATTCATACATATAGTACTATTCATACGTACGGTATTATTCACACGTATGTCACTATTCATAAATACCATTACTATTCATATGTACGGTACTATTCATAAATACCGCACTGTTCATACGTACGGCACTATTCATGAGTACTATTACTATTCATATGTACTATGATACTATGCATAAATACCATTACTATTCATACATACGGTACTATTCATAAGTACTATTACTATTCATATGCACTGTGGTACTATTCATAAATACCGTAATTTTCATACGTACGGTACTATTCATGAGTACTATTACTATTCATACATACTGGGTACTATTCATATGCACTATTACTATTCATGAGTACATATACTAGTCGTAAAATACTGTTGCTATTAGTAAGTACTGCTACTATTCACAATTATTTATTATAGCAGATAGTCGGGGTTGGTAACCCTGATCATTTACTAGACAGTTTGGCCCAGTTTTATTTTCTGGAGTTTGTTTGCGCCGTTTTGTGACGCGATCACGGAGTTTGAGCCGCTCGATGTTATACTTACAGTCATGAATATGACGAAATACGCATTTGAGTATCCTACGAGAATTATGACGAATTGAGATCTATTTACTTGTGAGTTAGTACACCACAAATGAGACTGCGATGATACCTATTTGTCGATCCGCACGGTGATGCGATGATACCTATTTGTCGATCCGCATTATGATGCGATGATACATATTTGTCGATCCGCACAGTGATGCGATGATACCTATTTGTCGATCCACACTATGATGCGATGATACATGTTTGTCGATCCGCATTATGATGCGGTGATACATATTTGTCGATCCGCACGGTGATGCGATGATACCTATTTGTCGATCCGCACTATGATGCGATGATGCATATTTGTCGATCCGCACGGTGATGCGATGATACCTATTTGTCGATCCGCACTATGATGCGATAATACCTATTTGTCGATCCACACTATGATGTGATGATACTTATTTGTCGATCCGCGCGATGATGCGATGAGTTGGAAGAAGTTCAGAATGATAATATTATAAACTATTTACCTGAGTATTTGGCGGATGCCAAAAGTGTTTCTACTCATTGTTGAGATACTTTGCTATACGAGTACACGAGATACATATGCTGATGTCTATTATGATGCTTGACTTTCCAGTTATATTTTGATTGCTTAGTTCAGGGTTAATATTTAGTTATTTACTACCTAAGACATACGGTATATACATGATGGTTTTCTTGTTTGGATTATTTCGCTCAACGTACTACGTCTCAAGTTGTAAGTTTCTAAATATTAATTCCATTAGATACAGGAAAAATGATCTAGGTAGACTATGCTTAACAGATAGAGCCTCCACTTCATCATCTAGCAGCCCTTCCCCTGGGGGCGGATAGAGGTGAACTTGCTGTAGCGCTCTGAAGCTCTTGCTGTTGTTCTTTTTCTTTTAAATTTTCCTTTCAAGCAGCTCAGAGTTCCGGAGAGCCGCAGGATGACGGAGTTTCTGGCATAGTCGTTGTCGCATGATTTATTAGTTGAGACTCCACCGTGGATTTATTTTTACTGTTCATACATTAGAGTTGTTTTCCATTTGTAAAAGCTAGGTGCCTTTGTACTATTTTCAGTTGACTCATGTTGAGACATTTTACTTTATTTCAAACTCCAGATGTATTTCAGTTTATTTTAGTTCAGACATGATATCATTTATGAGATATTTCATTCTACATCATATCTATTGTATTTATTTTTGTTATTCTTCCTGTTTTGTACCTACACTTTTACTTGATTCCACTAGAGAGATATTACTGTGATGGTAAAACGTGTTATTACATAGTGTGGGTGCATGGCAGGTTTGACATCTCTGGGTTCACCTTGAACTGCAGCCATATGTGAAAACAGGGGCGTCACACTAGAGGTGTCAAACCTGTCATGCACCCACATTTGTGCATAAACACGTTTCACCAATCACAGCAGTATCCTCTAGTGGGAAAAAAAGTGTAGGTACAAAATAGGAAAAATAAAGAACTGAACACGATAGACATTATAAAGAAGGAAATATCTTATAAATAAAAATCATGTCTCAACAGAAATACATCTACTCTCTGAGATAAATAAATGTCTAATTATGAATCAAATAAATATACTAAGGCACTCTGCCTTTATAATATGAAAATGAAATACTAATGTCTGAATAAAAATATAAAATATACTATGGAGCCTCTACTAATACTCATGTGCTGATGACTATGCAAGAACTCTGTTATCGTGCGGCTCTCCGTACCTCTATACCGCCTGAAAGAAAATAAGAAAAATAAAAAAACCACAAAAAGAGCATCAGCGCGCTACAACAAGATCACCTCCATTCGCCCCCAGGGGAAGGACTACTAGATGGAGTGGAGGTTCTATCTATTAAGTATAGTCTACCTAAATTCATTTTCCATGTATCTAGTGGAATTAACAATTAGACATCTATAATACGAGACGTAGTACGTCAAGCGAAATAATCCAAACAAGGAAACCCTCATGTATATACCATTGTCTCAAATTGTAGATATCTAAACAGTAATACCGAACTAAGAATAAGCAAATCTAAATGAAATCAACAATTAGAAATTCATAACACGAGACTGGTACGTTGAGCGAAATAATCCAAACAAGGAAACCTTCATGTATATACCTTTGTCTTAAATTGTGAATCGCTAATCATTGATCCTCAACTAAGGAATAAAGAAAACAGTAAAGGAAATAAAGACATCATTACATCCTATTTATATTATCCTCCACTATCACTGTGGAGATAGAATAAATACTTTCAAGAGCAAAGTATCCCGGTATTATATCTCAATGATGAATCACACCCAAAACTGACATCCACTAAAGACTCAGGCTATCAATTAGCTATCTTACTGCAACTCTTTGCAAGATTTAAAACTTAGCATCATCATGTGCAATGGACTACCCTGTAGGTATCCTAAACAGTGTACACGACTCATTAGTCTCATCGCGATCTCAGTGCGTAATATGAGTGCGGGACGACCTACCATGTAGGTATCCAAAAAGACGGCTCACAAGTCTCATCGTACCCTCGTGCGAAAGAACTGCTAGACAAAGCATCCAAATTCGACTCAATGGCCTGTACAAATAGAATATCGACGCACTACCTCACGTAGTACTGAACTGAGCTCATCAACGATATCCATTTCATGTATAGTATTGTATATTGGTATATCGATGCACTATTCCATATAGTACTAAGCTGTGCTCATCAACGATAACCAATTCGAGTGTATGAACCATAAACAACCCAACACTTGACATAATCCCCTTTGGGATACTCATGTGTGTGCAAACGACAATGTACTTGTGTCTTCATGAATTTACATGTAAAGGAGTGCAGCTCGAAACCTGCGATTACATCTCAAATAGATATAAAAGAAATTTTAGGAAAATCAGCCTTAGTAGTCGGCTACTAGCCTAGGTAGTCGACTACACTGAGTTTATCCCGAACCTAGAAAATTTTAACCAAGTGTTAGTAGTTGACTACTAGTAATACTAGTCGACTACTCTGCATTGAAACTGATTCTGTGCAACACATCAGGTAAGGAGTAGTCGACTACTCTCTCCGTTAGTCGACTACTATGAGTTCGGCAAAAAAACTAAAACTCAAATTTTTGATGGGTTAGTGACTTGTTCTCAAATAAAACTTGCTTAAATCACATGCAACTTAGGAAAAAGGTTTTAGTTCTTTGAAATCAACCTTCAAAGATTAAGTCACATGATTCAACTAAATTAACACAAATTTAGGGTCAACATTTTAATTATTAATAATCTCACATAAGACATGAATTTAAAACATGAATTAACTTTGACATGGTTATAATTAAATATTGAACAAAGATAAACCATTTTAAACACGTTCATGCCGCTGTGATTTAGCAATCTAGGGTGCAAACATGACTAGTTTACAAGAAAACTCAATTAATACTCAAGTTAGGGTTTTTGCACCTAAGTTAAACTTTAATTAGCATATTTAAACGAAAATTTTATTTACCCTAATGATCATAATCATATATCTAAGATAAACAGCAAGGAAAAACATTAAATCTAGCATGGATCTCAGATTTATCATCAAAATCTATCTTTTAATCATATGCAAATAAGAAAAGACAAGAAACATTGATTTAATCTCTTTAAATCACATATTAAATTAAAGGTGTAGGAGAGGATGAAGATGATCTTGCCTTAGATGCTGCTGAAGCCCTCTACCATGTGTGTGCAAGATCTTTCTTCAACCCAAAGCCAAAACTCTGCCTTCCTCTCGACGAACACCATAAAAATTCCCTCAAAAAGTCACAAACTAGGGTTTAGGGTTTGAGGAGGAAGGTGGTTGTGGTTCTCATGAATTTTTATCTCTAAAATTAGGGTTTAAACATGTATTTATAGATGCATAACAACCTGGGTTCGGATATAATTCAAATCCAACCCGAAATCTGAAAAGAAAAACTAGATTCAGCCCCGATAGTTGACTACTAATCTTAGTAGTCGACTACTAAGGTGATTAGTCAACTACTCAGAGTAGTAGTCGACTACTAACAGCCTAGAAACTGGTTTTGTGCATGTTTCCGTGCATGTTCTTCATTTACACTCACATATATACATTAGATTGATCTCAAATCAATCCTTAACATATTCAAACATCAAAATATATTATTTATCACTATATAACATACTTATTACTATTTTTCATATGGTATTCAAAATTCACAGGGTTCTACATTCTTTCCCCTTAAAATAATTCCATCCCCGAAATTCCACAATCATACCTTAGGGATTAATAATATGAGAAAAACACCAAGAGGGGATAATCCAGACGTGAAAACCCTCCCGTACACATCTCATACCATTAATCCCTAGATATAGATCATAGTAATATCTACACTTAGCCCTCCTGAATGCGAATATTCCCACTTAACTCCTAACCAAGCGGAACTAGTACATCGGGTGAAAAATCCAAACAAGGAACCCCTATATATATACCATGTGTTCCGAATGATTAGAAGATAAGTGTTAATACACTCATTCTAGCGTTAAATATAGATATGACCATATAACCAATTCATAAACAAAAGTAAACCAAAATAAATCAATTATTTTACCTGCTCAAACAAGTGCGGGAAATCGTGGCATATATCCTCCTCACACTTCAAGAAGCCTCCTCAGCTCCCTTCTGGTTCCATTGAACTTTGACTAGATGAATCACATTGTTTCTAAGCTTATTTTCCTCTCTAGCAAGAATACACACAGGAATTTCAATAGTCTTGATCTCCACCTCTGGTGCATCTAACACTCGCTCCTGCTCCTCGTCACGTAGATGCTTCTTAAGCATCAAAATATGGAAAACATCGTGTATACTCGACATCAATGCTAGAAGATTTAGCCAATATGAAATGGCTCCAATGTGCTCCACTATCTTGAATGGACCAATATATCTCAAGGCAAGTTTTTCCTGTCTACCAAACCGTTGGACTCCCTTCATTGGTGACACTTTTAGCAAGACATAGTCCCCAACCTGAAACTATAATGGTCATCATTTCTGATCTGCATAACTCTTCTGACGACTCTGCGCTGCAAGAATGCGCTCCCAAATTATTGCTATCTTCTCTATAGTTTGTCTCACTAGCTCCGGTCCAAGCAGTAGACTACCCTCTGGCTCTGCCCAACAGATAGGCGATCTACAAGGCCTCCCATACAACGCTTCATACGGTAGCATGCCAATAGTCACTTGATAATTATTGTAATAAGAGAATTCGATCAATGGGATGTGGTCCTCCCAACTACCCTAAAAATCTATGACGTACGTCCGTAACATATCCTCCAACACTTGGTTGACTCTCTCCATTTGTCCATCTGTCTACGTGTTGAAAACACTAGAGTATGACAATTGCTACCTGTAGGCGTATAAAAATGCCTATAAGTTCCCACACACAGCTCGGGACGAAATACAGATGATAAGTGTCATCATCCAAGTTAGGAAAGGATTATCTGGCCCCATGAAAGCTAACGAATATACAAAATGAGTCATTGGAGTGTACAAGTCGCCGGAATAATGAAATACGCAATACAAGTTTGGAGAAGTCAGAAAGTGTCGAACACCTCAAAGTGGACCGCAAAATGACAAGAGGCATTAGATCATCTATGATTTGAATCTGAAAAAGTTCAAAACATAAAAGTTGTAGGTCTCTTCGTCATCTTTCTAAACGCATCTTGAATCACCTCATTCCGCGAGATCAGATGAGTGAGTTAAGACCGCTATAGTAACTCCGGGACACTCAAATCCGACCCGTGCTACAGTCCGACCCGCTAACAGTCCGACGCGCTACAGTCCGACCCGCGTACAGTCCGACCCGCCGCTACAATCCGAACGGGCGCTATAGTTTGACCCCGCGCTAACAGTTTCGACCCGTGCTACAGTCGACCAGCGCTACAGTAATTAGTTTAATATTTTAAAATACCTGTTGATTATTTTTTTATTATTTTTTGGTTTTAAAACCCTAATTTTCCTTTATATATATATATATATATATATATATATATAATATATAATATATATATATATATATATATATATATATATTATATAATATATAATATATATATATATATATATATATATATATATATATATATATGTGTGTGTGTGTGTGTGTGTGTGTGTGTGTGTGTGTGTGTGTGTGTTTTAGGGGTTTCTCTCTCTCCCTCTTCTCACGAAAAACGACGCCACCCTCATCATCATCTCCTTCTCTCTCACCCACTTCGCCGCACCAACTGAGCCACCGCCGACAGCTCCTTCGTCGCAGTGCAACGACCATCATCCTCTCCGACCATTGCCTCGTCGACCGCCTCACAGCCGCCCTCCTCCCCTCCACGGTCAGCGACGCCGACCAACGACGACAGCCGAGTTCGCCGCCAGATTCCAGGCTAGACAACCCTCTACCGCCTAAACCCTCCACAAGCAGCACCTCCTCCCTCACCGCCTCCGCTGTCGCACCACCCCGATAGCCTAGATCCGCCCATAACAATCCACAACCTCTCCTCTCTTCCCCACCGCTGGCAGCCGCTCCAGAGATCGCCTCAGGCCAGCTCCGACCCATCGTCCCACCGCTCCGTCCCCAACCCAACTGAGCACCCCACGGCCGATTCGTCGAGCCCCTCAACGAGCCCTCGCCGTGACCTCCTGCAGCACCCCGACCCTCCCTTGCTTTCGTTGACAACCCAAAAGTCTGACGGGTCACGCCGTCCATCAACCCCAAACTCCGACGAACCCGAACTCCTCCCTGACCTGACCGTCGACGTCGCCATCCCCAAACAACGCCATCCTCTGTAGACACGCCTCAGATCCGCTGCTCCACCTACTTTAGACTAGTCGTACCACATCCGCAGTGGCGTCACCGCCTCATCCAAAGGCTCCACTGCCTCGCAGGCAAGATCTCGCCTCTCCTTATTGTCGTTTCAATATTTTTATGTGTAGATTAGTTTGTGTTATAATTAATTGCGTGGGTTGTTTGGTGAATAATATTGATTTATATCATAGTTGTGTGATAAATAGTATTTTTGAAATAATGATAATGAAGTGAAAGAAATTATTTTGATCATGGAATCAATTTGGAGAATATAATAAGTAAAAAGAATTTATTTTGAGAAAAGATTATTTTAGAATAATTATTATGAATTACAAGAATTTATTTCGGTAGTAGAATCATTTTTGGATAATTATATTAATTAAAAGAATTTATTTGAGAATGGATCACTTAGAAAAATTATAATAATTTAAAAGGAATTATTTTTGGCAAAAAGAATTATATTTTTGATAATTATGATGATTTAAAGGAATTTATTTGCAAAATAATTATCTATTTTGGATTTAAGTAAATTATGATTTTGTATGAATAGTTTAGAACGCTGGATAACAAGATATTGATGAAACCGGACTGTATGTATGTTTTTACTGTTTACGATCATATTTCACGTTTTGTATTTATTTAATGTATTTGACATGTCTGTTATGTACTATCCATATTGTGTTTGAGAACCCTTAGTAGTTCATGACTTAGTGGCCTCGTGCGTCATGAACAGACTTAGTGACATGTGTGAGTGAGTTTACTGAGTTTAGATGGTGAACCCGAGTTTCAATGAGGATTATGGTTGATTTAGAAAAACGAGAAGAGTTGGGATGGGGAAGTCAGAGTTCATGTGATCAGATAAGACTGTTGATGTATCTTCCAGGCTCGCTTCCGTGGTTGGCGTCGCCACTGGGGTTGGTTTGTAGGGCTAAAGTGAAGTGTGTACTTCACTTTAGTTAGTGAAATCGTTTCGTCACCCGAGTTGTGCTTGAGTTCGGACCAGGCAGAAAATGGTTTACGTGTAGTCCTCTGGCCGCATGTGTAGCGGGAATGGATGCACGTAGTGGATTTTTGAGCAGTCAGTATCCGATTATAGGAGCGTTGACTCTGTGTGAGATGTGACCACTGACCTGTTATAGAATGGCTAGTTACATGACCTCATTCTTAGCTAGGTATGATTTCTTGTGAGATGTAGTCCAGTTGTGTTTCTTTTCATAGATAGATCGGGGTTAACATTTAATTTTCTATAATTCAAGACATACAATATATATATGAGGGTTTCCTTGTTTGGATTATTTCGCTCGACGTACTACGTCACGAGTTGTAGATTTTTAAGTATTAATTCCATTTATTGTATGCCCCTGTTACTTGGATGATTAGACTGATCGCTAGCTACATGATCTTGTTACCTAATCGATTTTGGATGCTTTATGTTTATCATGTTTTAGTAGTGTTTTCATGTTGATTTGTGGATTTCAATTGTACGTTCTTTTGTTGTTTCTGTTATCGTATCGTTTTTCGCATTGGATTTCCGTTCGTTCTATTTTCTTTGTGGGGTCGGGTCTTGTCGTGTGCCATACACGCTGACGTACACCTGTTTTCTATGGTGTACGTTAGATTTAGATGACGGACAGGTTCAGCTAGGAGATCGCTAGGAGCCAAAGGATTCTCAGCAGTGTGCTTAGCAGACCGAGCTGAAGAAGCCGAAGTTTAGTTATTCCTTCTAGTTGTTCGATGATCTTAGTTTACTTTTGTAGCATTTCTTTTCTGCCTGATCATTGTATTTTATATTCTTCAGTATTTCATTCAGATAGTTTTGTATAAGGGCATGTTTGACCCGTATCATTATATCTTGGATGATATTCATTTGTGATATGATATGTATTCTTTTATTCTGAGTTTGTCTATTATATTCTTACTGATTGTGATCGGGGACATGTGACTTCGCATTGTTTTTATTTCCAGACGCTTAGCGTATTGGATTGAGAAGAAAAAAAGAAAAAAATAATAGTGTATATTTCTTCTCAATCTAATACGTCGCGGGCTTGTTCACGTTCCGATTCCCGGGTATTTTGGGAAGCGGGGCGTGACACCACTCCTCTTGGGACGATCCCCGACTCTCGCCACACACTTCTCTTGGTGTACAAGTATATTAAAAAGTGATCTCACAATTAAGCACAATACAAAGTGTTTGTTCTCTACAATGGATGAGAACGAATTATAAGCTCACTCTCTAAGTTACACAATCCCACAACCTAATTATACTATGAATGTAAATATAATAAGCTCAATGGTTGTGCATGTGTAAACAAAGAGAAAATAAAATCAACTAAACTCAATATGAACACTAGCTTAATAAAATGATAATCAAACAATAAAATGTAAAGCTAGATTGAGTTTAGAAAACTTCTCCAATAAATGACAAGAGTGAGAGAGAGATGATTTAAAGCTCAAACACCAAGTGATGATCTCTTCTAGCTCTTGTGTAATTGATTTCACAAAATTAAACTCTCAATTGCTTAAAAGCTTTTAAAACTTAAACCAAACAAAAACCCTTGTTTAAATAAAACTTTCTTAAACTAGTTTAAAACATTCTCATTGTTAGTGGGAGAGTTGAATGCAATGGGGTATTTATACCCCAAACAAAACAACAAAAATCCTAGAAAATCAGGAATACGATTCTGTACAAAAAATAACTGTTGGGCTATCGGCGGTCGACTGTGAAATTCTCGCGGTCGACCGCGAGGCACTTTTGAATCTCAGAAAATTTTCAGAGAGTTCGACGGTCGACCGTGGCGGTCGACTGTGGGAATTTTTAGCTTGACGGTCGACCATGGCGGTCGACCATGGCGGTCGACCACGAAAGTTTCTGCTGCATCCTGAGGGAAAAACAAAGGCACGGTGGACCGTGAACTGATATATAAAATTTTTAGGTTTAAAAACAGTTTACTGATTTTAAAACACTGTTTAAAAATATCAAATAAATTCCAAAAATTATGAAACTTTGGAAAATTATTGTAGACATGATAATACACATGCTATAAAAACATTATTTTGCAAAAGGACTTCCCAAATGAGAAATATCATTATTTTGCAAAATAGTCTAAAACATGAAAATGTAAACATATGAATTTTGACATTTTGGCTAAACCATGTTTTGAAACTTTACAAAATGATTTTATAGACTTGAAGAAAGATGTAAACTATTGTTATGAAGTCTATAAACAATGAATGTAGTATTTTATAAAAAAACACATATAATGCACTAAAACATGATTTCATTGAACTAAATAAAATTGATATTGATGAAATCATATATATGCATATAAGTATGAAACAAAAATATGTTTTCTAATTATATTAAATTGTTTCATATTAAAACTTGAAAATTATCAAACCAAAACATATATGTATATATATAACTATATATATACATAACCAAAATGTGTATGTGTGTATATGATTGAGCTTAAAATACTAACACACATAATATAAACTCCTAAACTAAATGTTACCCAAGCTTGATCTTGATCTTCATTATAGCTCAACTTGGTAAACTAGGATGAAACTTGTAATTGGATCTTTAACTTGATAGCAAGGCTTCACTCTACTATTCCGCCAACCTCCATTGGATATGACCGTGAAAGCTTAATTCCATCCATCCTCCAACTCGTTGTTTGCCTAGAATAAATACGAAAACACAAACACTAGACAAACAATATTAGAAGTAAATTGTTTGTTAAACATCATAAAACAAGAAGGCCAACAACCCCGACACAGACAAAGACACTCACGCAAGCAGGAGACGATAAACGGATCTTGCATTTATTTTCAAGAGAATTGTATCTTTTATTTTCATTGTGTAAAGGTCTTATAAAAAGACCGATCTTTTTGAACTTATTGTAACGATCAAAGTTGTAATGAGTTATACAATAAAGAAAATAATTTTTGACGAAAAACAAACTGGCGATCACCGTGGGAGCCAACAGCTTCGCTGCCGGAGCTATCGTGTCACAACCTCGGATCTGCATCCCGGTTGAAGAAGTGGTCGAATACGAGTTCGACTAATAGTAGTACGAAGAATACCTCTCGTCCTCCTCCTCTAGATCCTCCGCTTCTCGCAAGCGCAGGAAGATCAACGCCCCCGTTGCTGCGGTAGCTGAACCTTGCAATGCCCTTCCGACCTCTAACGAGTCCGGATCTGTAGATCTGAACTCATCCTCAATCAAGGAGTTGAGTACAGAAGGCGCGCCCACTTTATCGAAGAGAGCTCGCCAAAGGCAGCGCCAACGCCTTGCGCGCCAACTCGTTAGGGCTTTGGAGTCAATTGACGGGATCCGTTACGAGGCGGATCTGAAAATTAGGCAACGCAAAGCGCCCCAACAGTGGACAAATGCCCTCTCCTCCAAATCACCAACAAGTGAATGGGTACAAGTCAAAAAGACCCGTTCAACTCTGCCCTCTCCTCCAAATCACCAACAAGTGAATGGGTACAAGTCAAAAAGACCCGTTCAACTCTTGAAGAACGGATCAAAAAGCGCCGCGCACTGCTTGTGCACGCGTGAATTCTTGAGCAAGAGGCCAAAAGGTTGCAGAGGGAAGAAGTGGAAAAGAAGCCATAAAAACTACGCCAAGTTTGGAGGCCAAAGTCCAAGACGGCGGCCAAAAAGATTGAGAATCGCGGGTCACTTGGATCTGACCCTCCACTTCGTGGGTCACTTGGATTCGACCCTTCAAATCGCGGGTCACTTGGATTCGACCCTCCACTTCGCGGGTCACTTGGATCCGACCCTCCAAATCGCGGGTCACTTGGATCCGACACTCCACTTTGTGGGTCACTCAAATCCGACCCTCCACTTTGCGGGTCACCCAAATCCGACCCTCCAACCCGTGGGTCGCCCAAGTCTGATCCGCACCAGGGTAAAGACATAAGACGTTCTGCACCGGTTTTGTCGATCCCTTTGAGTTCCACACCTCTGGCGGAGGACCATGATAGCGTGGATTTGTCCTGATTCAAGGTGAGGATTATCGATCGCTTGGGTACTTTACACGAGGATCGAGGCAAAGTTCTGATCGAAGAACGCTTGGGTCCGATGACTGAACCCCGAACGACTCGTCGAGCTGGGGGTCGCACATATCCTCGTAACAATTTCAAGCCTTCTCATAAAGGAAAAACTCCGGTTTCCACCCGCCTGGGGGTGTGTATCCAAAACAAGGAGCCTGTTGAGATCCTGCGCTCCCAAAAGCGTGTTTCCACCCGCCTGGGGGTGTGTATCCAAAACAAGGAGCCTGTTGAGATCCTGCGCTCCCAAAAGCGTAGTTCTAAACACGTGACTCTTGAGAATGCTAATAAAGCGGCAAATCCCCTGAAAGAAACACATTCATCTGACGATGACAACGTTATACCAGGGGAGTCGTGTCAACACACGATAGGTTGCTCCGGCCATATGACCGATGAGTTGTACTATCGGGCTGGGGTAATGAATAAGTCCCGGAAGAGATATACCCACGAAACAAAATCTCACTGCCCGTGTGCTGAACTTATTAGGGCAGTATTATCAGCATGTAGCTTCCCTAATACCGCTCCGCCAAGGGTCTCGGTATTCGAGAGGATCTCTAACGGAATGACCAAGTCCAGACCAAATCGGCTCTGTAAAAAACGATCGGCTGTTCAAGGTGACGAACTCCCGGAACTCACAATAAACATGGCTGATAAGGGAAAGTCGATTCGACCTTCTAGCTCTGACCCGCTTATATCACACCGTCTAACCCGGTTGCGATCGGGAACTATTAGACAAAGAGATTATCAGAGAATGCAGAGATGGTTATCCTCGGATGATGAAGCATCGGATGCTAACTCGGCAATCGTTTCTGATAATACGATATCCAGTCCAAGATAATCCCATGAAGTGTTCATGATCAGCACCGAGCAAATCGCCAAAATTCTCGAGGATACCCTAACCAAGCAGAAAGAGGCATTCAAGATTGAAATGGAAATGGCTATGCTACGGATGAGGGAAGAGCATGACCAACGAATTCGGGCTTTGTCAAATCAGCTAGGTGAATCCAGTTGTCGTATCAATGTTAGCCAAGCAGCTAGCGATTCAGATATGGATGAACGTCTCAATGCTGAGAACCCTCCCATTGACCAGAATACTGGGGGTGGCCCCGCTGAAAATAATAACACCGGGGGTGGTCCCGTCAATGATGACAACACTGGGGGTGGCCCCATTGTTCCTCTCACAAATCGTACGAAGCATAATACAGACCAGGACAAAAAAATGAAAGATCTTTAGAGCAAAATCAACGCTCTAATGTATGATCGAGAGGTGAAAAGGACCGGCATTCCGTGTCCCTATCCAAGGGAGTGGGATTCAATAGCATACCCGACGAAGTTCAACCTGATTAACTTCACGTCGTTTGACGGGAAGGGTTCACCCACACAACATCTAATCTACTTCAAGTCCCACTTGGGTATGATCTCTGGCAATGAAGCATTGATGGTTCGGTCATTCGTTGACACCCTTCGCGGGCCCGCATTCAATTGGTACCGCCGTCTTAAGTCCGGAAGTATTAATAACTGGGAAGACCTGGAGAGCCTATTCCTCGCTCATTTCTTTGATGATGACGCTGAGATGTCAATCAGGACACTCTTCGATGAGAAGCAAGAAGACGACGAGACGGTCGACGACTTCGTCAAACGCTTCCGAAATAAGGCAATGAACTGCCGAGATCCAATCACAGAGGACTTCATCCTCCAGACATGTCATAACAACCTATCTATAGAGATATTGGATGTTATGGGAGTCACACCGTCCAACACTTGGAAAGACTTGAAGGTGCGCGGTGAACAAGACGAACGCTTCCTCCGAAGGAAGAAGGCCGAGAGGAGCCAACCGACGGCTAATCCTCCGAACTCAACTTCGCCTCCCGTGGTAAGGGCAAGGCACCTACAGCTGCTGTTGGTGCTAATCAAACGTCACAATAGCAATCCCGAAGGCAGCAAAACACTTCGGACCCGAGGTTCCAAAAAGAGTACTCCTTCAAGGACGAAGACGTTCCAGCCATCTTCGAATCCCTCCTTGAAAATAACAAGATCAAACTACCACCTATCACAAATCAAGAGGAAGCTGACAACACTGCGGATCCAAAATACTGTGCGTACCATAGGAGGGTCCTTCATCCTACCAAGGATTGCTTTGCTCTCAAAAATAGCATCCAAACCTTGGTTGAAGCCGGCGTCATAACGCTGGGATAAGCAAAATAAGAATGGCAAAACTCCGACAAGTATACAAGTATAAACTGCTTCTCATCACTCCGACAAGTATAAGAGTATAAACTGCTCCTTTCAATACTCCAATAGATATATGAGTCTAAACTGTTTCCTACCATTGACGGAAAGTTCCTGGAGAATTTTTATATGTAATATTCTCAAGGTTAACCCGGTCACGTAACTGAGTACAAAGTCAGACCCAGTTCTACAAAGGAAGCTGGGGGTGGATAATTCATGTAACGGGAAGTTCGTGGAAGAATGTTAAATGTAATATTCTTAGGGATAACCCGATCATTACGAACAAAGTGATAAACACTAAACCCCCTGTGATTTCCGAACACTCTTTTCTTGACGACTCACAGTCTTCCACCACAGAATCCCCCACCGATCAGACTAATTGACGGTAGGACCACTAAAAAATTCCTTTCGGTTAAATCTGCTCAAACTTTCGTTGTATATGTGCACTCAACATCCTCGTTGTTAGAGTCCGGATATGGTGCTCAGAATTTTATTATCCTGATCATTGACGATTGTCAAACCCCTCCATGTTAAGTATTTGACACTTAATACCAAGAACCCCTTTGAGTGATTTGTACAAGTTAACACTCCCACTGTAATTTGTACTCGCACTCCCACTGTCTACCTGGTCAAACCTTCCTACAGTTAGGACAACAACCAAAATTCACTTTCGATTCCTCCAATGAACGAGATGTCCACTTTTAAATCGAGTGATGAAACATTTCTACAGTTAGGGTCACCTCAAACTCCCGCTTGGTCAAACCTTCCTATAGTTAGGGCCAAAATCATAATTCACTCTCGATAAACGAGAAACCCACCTTTTAATTCGATAATCAAATCTTCTGACAGTTAGGATTATCCGAATCTTTTTGATTCTCGGAGTGGAGATCCCACTCTTAGTTTCACCGTACCGAATTCTTGAAGTGGAGATCCCACTTTAAGTTTCCTTTTGTGACTGGAGATAGAATATAAAATTCTTCCTCTTCTTGAAGTGGAGATCCCACTTTAAGTTTCCTTTTGTGACTGGAGATAGAATATAAAATTCTTCCTCTTCAGCTTTGGGAGATAGAATATAAAATTCTTCCTCTCCCGCATCGGGTTCGTCTTTGCCCCAGGAGAAGACACCATTTTTTTTCAAACTCCTAAAATCCGTGCTTCACGCGTACGTGGAATTTTATCCCGAATCATGAGTAGGGATAAGTCAACGCCTAACACGCGTTGTCGGTTAGTTCTTACCGTAAAAAAAAAGAACAAAAGCCCACATATTCAATATTGTGGTAGGTTGTTATTAATAATACCATAATCCGTACCTTACATGTGCGGGGAATTTTATCCCGAATTCTTGAGTGGGGATAAGTCAATACCTAACACGCGTTGCCGGTTAGTTCTTAACCGTAAAAAAAAAACAAAAGCCTACATATTCAATATTATGGCAGGTTGTTATTAATAACAACAAAAGCCGTGCCTTACACGCGTGGGGAAATTTATCCCGAATTCTGAGTAGGGATAAGTCAATGCCTAACACGTGTTTCCGGTTAGTTCTTAACCGTAAAAATAGAACAAAAGCCCACATATTCAATATTATGGCAGGTTGTTATTAATTTAGTTCTTAACCGTAAAAATAGAACAAAAGCCCACATATTCAATATTATGGCAGGTTGTTATTAATAACACTAAAATTCGTGCTTCACACGTACGAGGAATTTTATCCCGAATCCTGAGTAGGGATAAGTCAACGCCTAACACACGTTGCGGGTTAGTTATTAACCGTAAAAAAAGAACAAAAGCCCACATATTCAATATTATGGCAGGTTGTTATTAATAACACCATAATCCGTGCTTTACACGTGCGGAGAATTTTATCTCGAATCCTGAGTAGGGATAAGTCAACGCCTAACACGCGTTGCCGGTTAGTTCTTAACCGTAAAAAAAGAACAAAAATCCACATATTCAATATTATGGCAGGTTGTTATTAATAACACCAAAATCCGTGCTTCACACGTACGGGGAATTTTATCCCGAATCCTGAGTAGGGATAAGTCAACGCCTAACACGCGTTGCCGGTTAGTTCTTAATCATAAAAAAAAGAACAAAAGCCCACATATTCAATATTATGTCAGGTTGTTATTAATAACATCATAATCCGTGCCTTACACGAGCGGAGAATTTTATCTGAATCCTGAGTAGGGATAAGTCAACGCCTAACACACGTTGCCGGTTAGTTCTTAACCGTAAAAAAAACAAAAGCCCACATATTCGACGTTGTGGCGAGTTGTTTTTAATAACACCAAAATCAGCGCCTTACACGTGTGGGGAATTTTATCCCGAATCCTAAGCAGGGATAAGTCAACACCTGACACGCGTTTCCGGTTTAGTCTTTTACCAATTGAAGAAGACACCAGAGTGCCAGTCTGGGGACTTTTATCCCGAAGCCTAAGTAGGGATAAGTCAGCGCGCCTGTTCCCGTAACAATGGCGAAGTCTATGTATTCGAAGTCGTAGCATCAAGTCTAAGGGAGTTCATTCCTTTAGCACAACGTCACATGCGGAACGGACTTAAAACAATCCGCGTGTAAGGCCAATTCAAACGGTAATCGGTAAAAGCACGTCAAATCCGTTGAGGGCTGAGGATTTGCCAAAAATCATAAGTCAATATCTGATACACGTTGATGTTTAGTCTTTTCACAGGAGAAAGACGAAGTCTATGTATTCAATATCGTAGCACTAAAATGGTTAACTCTTTTAGCATAACGTCACATGCGGAACGGACTTAAATAATCCGCAAGCTAGCCCAACTCAAACGGTAGTCGGTAAAAGCTCATCAAACCCATTGATGGCTGAGAATTTGTACAAGTTATCGATGCATCAGCTTCATTAGTTGGTCTCATGACTCGAGCATCTAACAACTTCGGGATAAGATCCATATCTGCAGACAAAATAACTTTAATAGTTGGTCCTGCAGCCCCAAATTTGAGACCGCTACGCTCCAACGTCTTAAGAGCTTAAACTGTGTAGACTCCAACAAACGTACGAGTATAAACTGTATCAACGCCGGCCAACGCGTTACAGTAAAGATCGACGCCAGTCAACGCATCAACAATCTCGCCAAAATAAGGCAAACGATGATTTTAGAAAGTTCAATTGGATTCAGATATGAATTTTTGACGAAGATGATCAGTTCAAAGTCAACTCAATGGCACAAGCTAAATTCGAAAACTTACGCATTAACTACAATCCAAGATTTCGACAACGGTCAGACGATAAACGCAGCACCGGAAGAACTTCATCTATTCGACAAAACACCGAATAGACTGAAGGCTGAAGAAGTCAAAAATTGAAGCAGTTCACAGGTCCCTCTACGAGATTGAGGAAATGGCCTATCTTATCTAAAGCATTCTAGACTCCTCTATAAAAGAATGAGTCTGAAATACTTTGGAGGGGGTATCTATAGGCGTATAAAAATACCTATAGGTTCCTACACATAGCTTGGGACGAAATAAAGATGATAAGTGTCATCATCCAAGTCAGGAAAGGATTATCTGGCCCCGTGAAAGCTAACGAATATACAAAGTGAGTCATTGGAGTGTACAAGTCACCGGAATGACGAAATACGCAATACAAGTTTGGAGAAGTCAGAAAGTGTCGAACACCTCAAAGTGGACCGCAAAATGAAGAGGCATTTAGATCATGCTATGATTTGAATCTGAAAAAGTTCAAAACATAAAAGTTGTAGGTCTCTTCGTCATCTTTCTAACGCATCTTGAATCACCTCATTCCGAGATCGTATGAGTGAGTTAAGACCGCTATAGTAACTCCGGGATGCTCAAATCCGACCCGCGCTACAGTCCAACGCGCTACAGTCCGACCCGCGTTACAGTGATCCGACCTGCGCTATAGTGATCTGACCCACGCAAAAAAGTGAAGTTTTGACTATGCTGAGATTTGTATCTGAAAAATCTCAAAACATAAAAGTTGTAGATCTCTTCGTCAACTTTCCAAGGCATCTTGAATCAGCTTAATCGGAGGTCGTACGAAAGAGTTAATGCTAAAATACCAAAGATGTCTCAATTTGACCCGCACAGCGGCGGGTCGGATCAGTCCGACCCGCGCGGCGGCGGGTCAGATCAGTCTGACCCACGCGACGGTGGGTCGGATCCATCCAACCCACGCCCACACGGGTCACATCAGTCCGTCTCGCGGCCAGAACTGCCCGTAACCTCCAAAACGTATTTTTAGGCTGTTTCGATCGGTTTCTTCTGTTCCAGAGGTTCCTAACTGCCTAGATATCATCTACAAACGTGGTTAGGCCATTATTAATTGAAGATAAGGCCAAATCACTCATTCTGATCTAAACCCCCCCCAACCGAAGCCTATAAATACGGGCTCAGGGGCTCATTTCAAAGGGGGAATTAATTATCAAGAGGAGGAGGTGCTGTCGGATTGAGGAGTCAAAGGAGCACGAATTTCAGCTAGGGCTAGCGAGATCCCGATGAATCCTGGCATAAAGAAGGAGCAATTCAAAGGATCTGAAGCCTGTTCCCGTCCATTCCTCGAGATTAGGCTTGGTCTTAATCTCGAGAAGAGCTACTGATTTCGCTTGGTCGATTTCAGCGCTTTAAGCAAATACCTTCTTGGTGAGGTAGGAGCTCTACCAAATTTTCAGCAACCGGATCTGATCAAAGGTGGTCCACGGATAAACCCCGAAAAAGGCAAAGACACCCACGCAAGCAGGAGATGATAAACGGATCTTGCGTTTATTTTCAAACGAATTGTATCTTTTATTTTCATTGTATAAAGGTCTTATAAAAAGACCGATCTTTTTGAACTTATTGTAACGATCAAAGTTGTAATGAGTTATACAATAAAGAAAATAATTTTTGACGAAAACACTACCGAAAGAATTCTGGAAGTTTGTCCAAAAATGTGAAGTAAAAACTGAGCTTCAGTCTGATACAATCGTCTCTAGAACTCCATGTAGTCTCACAATCTCCTGAATGAATATTCTGGCATAAGTCTCTGCCGTATAAGTCATCATCACTAGAATTTAATGTGCTGACTTTGTCAATCGATCAACTATTACCCAAACTGAATTTTCCCCCTTCTTCGATCTCGGTAATCCTACAATGAAGTCCATAGAAATATCTGTCCACTTCCACTCCAGAATGGGTAAAGGCTGTAGGGTCTCTGCCGGTCTCTAATGTTCTGCTTTTACTTGTTGGCAAGTAAAGCACCTAGCTTCATAACTCTGCAATCTCCCTACACATCCCACTCCACCAAAAGTGTCTCTTCAAGTCATTGTATATTTTTGTTGTGTCTGGATGCACTGTGTACCTAGTACGATGCGCCTCGTCAAGTAAGTTCTTCTTCAACTGTGGATCACTCGGCATCACTAGTCGGTCCTTCATCCGAAGTCCTCCTTCGTCTCCAACGGTCTATTCAGCTTTTGGCTCTTTGGAAATCTACTTCTTTTGGGTTTGAATGCAAGAGTCATCTAGCTGAGCTCTGACCACTCTACCACTCCAAGATGCCTGTGCCGACAATGCTCCTAAGAATACACTACTCCTACTGATCTCTGGTCTGAAATCAAACTGGCTAAGGGTGTAAAGTTCTCGATATAGCGAGTACCTCAAAGCCGCAATCCGATGTCGACGCTTCCTGCTCAATGAATCAGCTACAATACCTGCCTTTCCTAGATAGTACTGAATCGTGAATTCCTAGTCCTTGATAAACTCAACCCATCGTTAGTGTCTCTGATTTAACTCTTTCTGAGAGAAGAGGTACTTTAAACTCTAATGATCCATGAACAGATCGAACTATACCCCATACAGATAGTGTCTCCATGTCTTTAGTGCAAAGACCACTACTGCGAGCTCCAAGTTATGTGTGGGATAGTTTTGCTCATGCGTCCTCAGCTGCCATGATATATATGCTACTACTCTCTGGGTCTGCATCAAAACACCTCCTAGACCCAATAGCGATGCATTAGTATAGACTACAAAGGTCCTGTCACAACTCGGAATAATCAATACTGACGCTGAAGTAAACTTAGTCTTCAAGATTTCAAAGGCCTCCTAACACTCTGTGTCCCAAACAAACTATACACCTTTTTTCGTAAGGTGTGTAAGTGGCGTCACAATCTTTGAAAAGTTCTGAATGAGTTTCCTGTAATAGCCTGCCAATCCCAAGAAACTACGAATCTCTGAAACGGTCTTTAGCGGCTCCTAATTAAGTACTGCTTCTACCTTTGCTGGGTCTACTGCAATCCCCTCATTGTTGATGACATGACCCAAAAATCTAACTTCAGAAAGCCAAAACTCACATTTGCTGAACTAGGCGTAGAACTGATACTCCCGCAAGGTTTGTAATGCTAATCGAAGATGTTGCTCGTGCTCTGCCTCCGATCTCGAGTGGTCTGTACACCTGCTTGTGCTCTGCTTTCTTAGAAGTATGAGCAAGATCCTTTCACCAAGTTGAAACTCTAGCTCTCTCTCCCTCCCTCCCTCTCTCTCTCTCTCCCTCTCTCCCCCCCTCTCTCTCCCTTTTTCTTTTTTTCTCTCAATTAGGTCTCTCTCTCTCTCATGAAAAATATGAGAAATGAGCCAATATAGCTCTAACAACCAATGGCTAAAATAAATCCAAAATAGATTAGAAATCTAAAATCAGTGACTAAACATTGATTATTGAACTTAACCATCGACGGTACTTGTTCACCATCGGTGACCTAAACCTATATGGAGTTTGCATCATTTATGGTTGATAGTTCCATCAATTGTGTATAGATCAAACCGAGAGCTTTCTGAAAAGCTATTATAGTAGCGATCTGGATAATCGAGTTAAAAGTTATGACCCGTGCAAGTTTCAGCCTCAATGCATGTTTCAATCCTATTGCTGATTGTTTCGATGTTATTTAATTAAAATATTCATATATTAAGCTATATATCTCCAAATTGAGTTTTATTTATTCCTATGGATTCGTGACAACAAGACAAATATTCTAATTTGCTCAAAATTAATTTTTACTCTTAATATTATTTCAGAATCATCTGTGATTAACTTGTCTTCTTGCTCTATATACTTTCGAACTTGATTCTAACTTCTTATAACTTGTATACAAAATCTCAAGCATATATTAGACCATTATGAAGGTTTGTTATTCATAAAAAAATTTGATTATATGGACACAGTCCTAACACTCTATTGATTCTATCATAGAAGCTAGCGATGGACAATAACTTCCTTTAAACACATGTTACAACTTTCATCTACTTTGCTCTCCAGTGAGCAACTCTTCTCAAAATGTCCAAATGTGCTGAGTTGAAATCACATTCATTCTAAAATATCATGTTGTTCTAGAGAATCCAGCTATAAAAGAACCAAGAATAAATAGCTCTCTTCTTTTTTCCACCCAACTATTTGGTCTTACAAATGTTGGTTTTATCTATACTACTTATAAAAGAGAATACCCATGTCGAAACTTTTGATTTTCTTTTTTGCCCTCTCAAAACTAGTTATAAAAGAGAATACCCATGTGAAAACTTTTGATTTCCTTTTTTACCCTCTCAAAATTTGATAATTTGTAATTATACTATTACTTCTAAGTAACATTTAATAATTATCTATAACATCTTATTAATTAGGGCCTTTTTACTTTCCCATATATTTAGGCATTCACTAAAATGTAATCTATACTACATATAAAAGAGGATTGCCTTGTTAAAACTTTTAATTTCTATTTTGCCCTTTTAAGTTTAATAATTCTCAAATATGTCATTAGTTGCAATTAATCATGCACTAATTATATATTATCTCTTATTAATTATGCATTTCCTTACTTTTTCATAACCATTGGTGAAACTAATATTTTATTATTTAATCATATTATTTAACAGAAAATTTGAAATTTATCCTTAATTCATGTTCACATAATATTTAAAATTCTAGAAAAATTAAAAATAATAAAAATTCATTACGCTTACGCTTTATGCCTTTTATTTTTCACCTCTTATGGAGGAGTACCTATTACCTTTCAACTTATTAGCCTTTTAAAAGTATGATAGTGGTATGAAAAATAATTTATATTTTCAGTAATTGTAATAGTATTAATAGTATAATGATTTTAATAGTATTTTTTAAATTAATAAATTACACTGTAATTTAATTATTATGCAATTTAGTAAATTATTTGCTAATAGTGTAATAATCTAATTATAAAATTAAATTAAACTAATGTATTATAATTATGCTATGTATAATATTATTATATTTAATATATTATAATTATTTTAATAAATTAGCAATTATCCAAACTATAATAATTAATCATATAGTTCTTTATCCACAGTTTTATCATACAATTTATTCATTTAAACAAAATTATAATTGTTCAGAATTTATATTGCTATACAAGTCCTTTCATTATCTTGCGTCCAACAAAAAGAATTTGAAAAACATAAAACAAAACAAGTATGCTTTCGTGCAAAGCACTCGTACTATACTAGTTTTAAGAAAAAAAAAAAGCATAATTCAACTGTTTTTGGAAGGGGGAACATTCAGAGAACTCCTTGACCTTATCATTTGAACGCATTTTAATAGGTGCAGCCGTGTAGGTTGCTTTTTAGCTATCTGTTTCTAATCTTTTGTGACTTTATAGAAACTTGTTGTTTTAGTGAATTGTCAATTTTTACTTCATGACAAAGCAATTTAAAAAACGAGCATGAGTTTTTCTCCTTCAAGATTTGGCCGAATTTTAATATCACAACAAAGAGGGGGGGGGGGGGGGGGGGGCTTAAGGCAAATTAATCTAGCTATAATTCTTGGTGTGAGATATTTCCAAATATGATTTCAAGGGCATGTGCACGCATTAATTTTTCTTCGTCCATTTCTTTCTTGAACTCTAAGGGGCTGTTTGGTTGCACACTTTTTGAAAAAACTTTTCTTAAAACATATGACAATGGTAAATTTGTAATTAAAAGTTTTTCAGAGATTTCTGTAAATTGTGTTTGGTTCAACAAAAAATTTACAGAAATATTTTCTATAAAATATCAAAACCTACCAAATTTTACGAAAAGCAATTTCCTCTCAAAATGAGAGAAATCTGACACATACCATATTTAATTAAAAACCTACCAAATCTTGTTATTTTTTATAAAGTTATGAGCTATTTTCTTGTTTTGAACCAAACAAGCAAAGTATAAAAAACAAGAAAATTGATATTTTTTGATTTCTCAAAACTTTTCCTATAATTTTTTTAAGAAATACAAGAAAATCATATTTTAGGTGGAAAACATTTCCTATAATTTCTAGAAATTGAACCAAACACCCCCTAAGTCTAAGCCTGTCAGATTACTATGTTTTTTCTAATAACCTTACTAAACATAAATTTTTATATAGTATGAGTATGCTTTACCCTATTCAGATACTCTTCAACGTGCATAGACAATAGAGAGCCCGTTCCTGCAATCAAATTTACTAAGACAGATATCTATTTCTTGAATGAAAAATAAAAATAATTCTTTTTTCAATTTAGGTAACAGTTTGGATCAGATAGAGTCACACTTCAGGCATGACTAAGAGAATATTGGTCACACTTTCAAACCCGATGAGTTCTTTAATTTTTATTTGAAAATCTGAGCAACATGTTTATCTTTGTACGCAGATAGTCCTAGTATTGTGATTTTACTTTGACTTGAAAGAAACAATTTAAATTGGATTTTTTTTCATAATTCTAACTAAAAGAAGATTGATATTTTAATAATTAAGTTAAAGAAGGAATCTTACATGACATGAAAGATCATATCATACTCCCTTTAAAAGCACGAGTTCAGAAAATCTTTTTTAGACAAATATACTCATTTATAGTTTGAACTCTCTTATCTATAATCAAATTCTAATTTTCAATGGTCAATATTACCCTTCACTATTTTGAATATTTTATTTATATCTTAATCTATCCTAATCATAATCATATCTTATCCTAATCTTATGTTAACCATGTTTAACTTAACAATTTTAAAAAAAACTAATATTAATAAAATATATGAAACATAAAAATGATATTAGTTTGTTAAGATAAAGAAATTACAAGTAGATAACATATTATAATACATGAAGTATTGCAAAAAAGCCATAAAAAGTTTTAAAATTACAGAAAAGACCCTGAAGAGTTCAAAATTATAAAACTCATCCAAATGTCTCAAAACTTAAAATAAAAAACATAAAATTAAAAAATTAACATCAGTTTGCAAAGAATTTAAAATTTACAGTTAACACCTCAATGTCTCAAAAATTATAGAAACACCCTTAAAAGTTTAAATTACAGACAAGCACATTAAAATTCTAAAATTTTAAAACTTACAAACAACACAGATGAATTCAAGAGATTACCATGATACACCTAAAATTTTTGACATTTAAATTTAAATTTTTTAATTAACACCCTCAATATCTCAAAAATTATAGAAACACATTCAAAAGTTCAAATTATAAAAAGCCACCCTAAAATTCTAAAATTTATAAATAAAATAAGATGAATTCAAGATATTACCCTTAGATACCTAAAAAATTAAAATTTGCCAAAATTAACCTTAAAATTTTTAAAAAACTCCTTCAAAATTTAAAAATCGTAAAAAAAACTCTAAATTTTCAAAAAATTTAACTAGCACACATCAAATTCGTCGATTGGTAGACCGCTAAAATTTAATATTTTTCAAAATTAATGTATAGTTTTAATAATTGCAAAAGACACCCTCAAAATTTTAGAGTTACAAGAAATATACTAACATTTAAAAAATTACCACCAACACATGAAAATATATATATATATATATATATATATATATTAAAATTTGTAATTTAGGGATTTACTATCCATTTTCAGCATCTAAGAATAGTCTAAGTTGATACTGGTAAACAAAAACAATAAGAATTGATTAAAAACATCCGGTTAATGGATAAATTTTTTAAAAATATTATAGATTAAAAATTATCGGCACTATATAAATTAAAGTAATTTTATATAATTTTAGTAATAAGTTGGGGTAGCCAAAATACATTCGTAACATTAATTGATAGATGTTTAAATCCATAGAAATGATTATACCTTAGCCAAAACACTATAATATTATACCTTAGCATTAATTGATTTTAATTTAGAAACTTTAATCTTTGACGTTAATATATAGGGTAAAAGAATACAATGAATTACATATGGAGAAACTAGTAGAATATTTAGAGATAACTTTAAAAGAATTGAGTTATTTCCATTGCAAATGGAAAAGTGATGGAAATAAATCTAAAATTCAGAAAACGTTAATGAATCACTTGAATTGGCATTAACATAAGACATATCTATTAATGAAGCACTGAATGAGTTACATTAAAAAATAATTTAATAACTTTATCCTAATCAAAGAAAAAATCTCCATGGAAGACATAAGAAAAATTAGTAAGTATTCATAAATTCCATACTGTGTTCTTCAAATTAAATATTAATATTATAATCTAAGAGAAATTGGTAATGAATAATGCAGGTATTTAGTTTAGATCTTTATGGAAAATGACAGGGATAGAGCAAAGGTAATATTATTGAAATAACAGAAATTCTTATTGGATGCACATCAGAAGAATTCATTTTAGAGGAAAATAAAGAGATAGCTTCTAATTTATTTAAGTAATAAATTAGGAACACAAAGAATTTTATATATATGAAATTAATATTTATTCTCATTGAAATAGAAAAAAAAATCAAAGTTTATATTTTGAGCAGTTTGTGTTGAACATCATAAGTACATTTGACTTCTTTGTAAAATTAAATGAGATGATAAAAAATAAACGAGCCCAGGAAAGATAATAGCATAAAAAATACAAAATTAGCTTGATGTCACAATTGATGTAGATGATAAAGACAATACTCTAGAATTGTTCGAGAAATGATAAATGATAAACCTGAAGAAGGATTGATCTTAACTCAACAAAAAATAAAATAGAAGAAATAAAAACAATATTTTATGAATATTTTATAGAATAGTTTAATTATTTTGAGTGAAATTAGGAATCTTTAGAAGGGAGTTTCATGAATTTTTTTCAGTACTTTTATATTCTTATGTGGATGTTTTCATCATATAAAAGTATACTAGAGTTAGCATTAATCTTTAATTTATATTTTTTTATGAAGTCTATCAATGATTAGGAATAAACTTCATATTCTCTTTTGTATCGTTTTAACATACTTTAAATCAATCATTTTGCCATATTGGTTTTAAATATTCACCTTCCTTGTATAATACTATTTTAATATTTTTCACTTTGCAATGCTATACTTTCTCAAATAAAGCTTAGTTTCATATCGGTCAAAAATAATATAAAAATTCAAATTATTTTTAAATTATATTTGTTTTTTGTTAATTCAAATATCAACATAAAAATTTAAATTGGGTGTATCCCATTTAAACAAACATAAAAAAATAATCGGGATGTAAGAGTTTAAAGAAAAAAATGAGCACAAACTACCAAAAATACTTAATCATGGTATTAAATCACGTGCATTGCACGTGTGTAAAAAACAAGCCGTGTTGCATTGTAATCAAGTCGTGCGAAAAAGACTACTTAATTGTAAGGGATGAATAGGGTTGTAAAGAAGAAATAGAAGAGATAAATTCTAGGGTTTGTGAGGATTTTTTTCGTTTGAAAGAGAGAGAGAGGGAGGAAGGGAGGTAGGGCGGAATAGGGTTGTGAAGAAGAAATAAATTAAAGAGATAAATTCTAGGGGTTGTGAGGGTTTTTCCCCCTTTGAGAGCGAGAGACGTTGGGGGGGGGCAAGAAAAATCAAACTTTTTATTCTTTGGAAATAAGGAAGACTCGAATCTCTCCCTGTGGACATAGAGAGGGTTGTCAAACTTTATAAACTATTAACTTTGTGTCCAGTACCTATTTTTTGCAACATTGTTGTGTTTTCTATTTATCTGAATTTGTTTGTCTTGTGTTTCCTCTTGCAAAAATAGATCATTCACTAGTTAGAAGGAGTAGATTCATTGTATAAGATTGGATGTAGCTTTTGCATGTCGATAGTCAATATTGGTATCAGAGCGTATTGTCACTACCACTTTCACATGACACATGCTCAAAATTCTCATAGTAAGAAAAAGCTACGGTGTGAACAATATTTAAAAGGATTTGTTAGATAGAAGTCCCTTAAATCTTCAATAATTGCATATTAGCCTCTCAGATCTTAAAAGTTACATATTAGTCACTTAAATCCTCTTGAGCCTTGCAAAATGATCTATTCGTTAGTTTTTCAGTTAAAGAATTTAACCCAATATTAGGTTAACTCCTAATCCAAGATCTACAATCATCAAACTATCCCTCTCTATAATATTTTAAACCTTTGTGAAGCTCAATTTCGGATTAGGGTTATTCTCTAACCATTAGAGAAGAACTCAACTGGATTTAGATTTTTTTAAAGCGAGTATTATGCTTAAATTTGTAAAAAATGAGTTTGGGAACATAAGAATGTTGGATTAAATTTAATTGTGGGCATATATGTTACATTAGTGTATAGTGTTATCCTTAAGGTTAACCCGAATAAAGTGATCAATTAAGTCAATTGGGTTAATGGGTATTTAAATGTGTCATTGACTAATTGTGCAGATACTAGACTGCAATTCTAATTTTATGAGGGGCTAAATTAGAAAATTGCAAATGTATATAAAGGGGTTATGGTCCCTAATCTAAAGGTTACGTTCTCTATTCTCTAATCCACATCTAAAGAGAATTCACAAAAGAGAAACCTTTCAAATTACAAGATCAACCCTAATTCAGATCTGTGCTCAAATCGCCATGGATTCAGGTATTGCTTCCGCGCTCTCATGTTAATCTCTATGAATTAATCATGTCCAAAAGTATCAACAGTAAAAGCTATTGTTTTTAAAATCTAACCCTCTTTGATTAATTCTTAGGGATTTAAGACTATGAAATTAGGGTTTCTTTTGTTCTTAATCCTGTTTTGTTTTTAAAATCTATTGTTTGTGGCACTGTAGCGTGCACGAATGAACAGTAAAAGCTCATGCTTTGGTTTTAGTTTTCTTTCGGTTCAATCAGGATCAATTTGGTTGTTTGATCCATATTGCGTACAACTTTATCAATTTTTTGATTCGATGATTTAGATCTGGATTAAAATTCAAAATCGAAATCAAGAAATAAATTTATGGATTCAGCCATCGTTCACTCCACTCCTCACCGGCGATGTTCGCTAGCGGCCCCGGTGTCAAAGGAAGACATCGGTGATGACATCAGGAAGCCCTAGGGTTTCAAAACCCTAGGGTGCAGGAGCTTAAGCGACGGCGGCAACGGTTCAAAACGAAACCTTAAGAGGTGTTCGTGCAAGAGAACGTGCGTGAAAACGTGTGGAATTTTAGGGGACGGTAGTTACCTCAATCGCAGGCGAGCCCTTAACTTCTGGAGAGCTTGCACTCGCAAGCGAGCTCTCATCTCAGGCGAGCTCGAATTCAATTTGAAAGCGAGCTTGAGTTTTCTCGTCGGCCAAAAGAAGACTGCGGGCGAACTTTGAGAGCTCTATTTCAGGCGAGCTTTTGATGCTCAACTTCAGGCGAACTTGAATGTTCGAATTAGGTGAGTTTGATCTCCTCAATCAGGCGAGCTCAAACCCAATTTTAGGCGAGCTCAAGCCTCAATTACAGGCGAACTCGAGCTTATTTTTGAATCAGGCGATCTTCGTCTTGGTTGGCGAACTTTGATCCCAAATCATCAGGCGAGCCCTCTCGAATTCAGGCGAGCTTCGGCTCAAATCAGGCGAGCTTTCAATTGCCCGCGTCAGACAAGTTCGAACCCTCGATTCAGGCAAGATTGAGTCTCGACTTCAGGCGAGCTCAACGCTCGAATACAGGCGAGGTTAACCCTCAATTCTGTCGAGCTCGAACTTATTTTTCCAGGCGAGCGTCTAATGGCTGGCGAGCTTGAGCTTTTTCCCATTAGCCCCAAGATGAAGGGCTGCGGGCACAGCTCTTCCTAGTTAGGCACAGCTAAGCATTGCACGTACATCTCAACTAGTCATACTCCCTTTAAAAGCACGAGGTCAAAAAATCTTTTTTAGACAAATATACCCCTTTATAGTTTGAACTACCTTATCTATAATCAAATTCTAATTTTCAATGGTCAATATTTCCCTTCACTATTTTGAATATTTTATTTATATCTTCATCTATCCTAATCATAATCATATCTTATCATAATCCTATGTGAACCACGTTTAGCTTAACAATTTAAAAAACTAATATTAATAAAATATATAAAACATAAAAATGATAATAGTTTGTTAAGATAAAGAAATTACAAGTAGATAACATATTATAATACATGAAGTATTGCAAAAAACCCATAAAAAGTTTTAAAATTACAGAAAAGATCCTGAAAAGTTCAAAATTATAAAAATCATCACAATGTCTCAAAACTTAAAATGAAAAATATGAAATTAAAAAATTAACATCAGTTTGTAAAGAATTTAAAATTTACAGTTAACACCTCAATGTCTCAAAAATTATAGAAACACCCTCAAAAGTTTAAACTACAAACAAGCACATTAAAATTCTAAAATTTTAAAACTTACAAACAACACAGATGAATTCAAGAGATTACCATGATACACCTAAAATTTTTGACATTTAAATTTAAAGTTTTTAATTAACACCCTCAATATCTCAAAAATTATAGAAACACATTCAAAAGTTCAAATTATAAAAAGCCACCCTAAAATTTTA
Organism: Asparagus officinalis; assembly: GCF_001876935.1. Classification (NCBI taxonomy): domain Eukaryota; kingdom Viridiplantae; phylum Streptophyta; class Magnoliopsida; order Asparagales; family Asparagaceae; genus Asparagus; species Asparagus officinalis. The sequence continues at coordinate 59,054,412 of NC_033797.1, forward strand.
AAATTTGTAAATAACATAAGATGAATTCAAGATATTACCCTTAGACACCTAAAAAATTAAAATTTGCCGAAATTAACCTCAAAATTTTTTAAAAACTCCTTCAAAATTTAAAAATTGTAAAAAAAACTCTAAATTTTCAAAATTTTTAACTAGCCATATATATATATATATATATATATTAAAATTTCTAATTTAGGGATTTACTATCCATTTTCAGCATCTAAGAATAGTCTAAGTTGATACTGGTAAACAAAAACAATAAGAATTGATTAAAAACATCCGGTTAATGGATAAAATTTTTAAAAATATTATAGATTAAAAATTATCGGCACTATATAAATTAAAGTAATTTCATATAATTTTAGTAATAAGTTGGGGTAGCCAAAATACATTCGTAACATTAATTGATAGATGTTTAAATCCATAGAAATGATAAAACACTATAATATTATACCTTAGCATTAATTGATTTTAATTTAGAAACTTTAATCTTTGACGTTAATAATATTTATAGGGTAAAAGAATACAAGGAATTACATATGGAGAAACTATTAGAATATTTAGGGATAACTTTAAAAGAATTGAGTTATTTCCATTGCAAATGGGAAAGTGATGGAAATAAATCTAAATTCAGAAAACGTCAATGAATCACTTGAATTGCCATTAACATAAGACATATCTATTAATGAAGCACTGAATGAGTTACATTAAAAAATAATTTAATAAATTTATCCTATTCAAAGAAAAAATCTTCATGGAAGACATAAGAAAAATTAGTAAGTATTCATAAATTCCATACTGTATTCTTCAAATTAAATATTAATATTATAATCTAAGAGAAATTGGTAATGAATATGCAGGTATTTAGTTTAGATCTTTATGGAAAATGACAGGGATAGGGCAAAGGTAATATTATTATTCTTATTGGATGCACATCAGAAGAATTCATTTTAGAGGAAAATAAAGAGATAGCTTCTAATTTATTTAAGTAATAAATTAGGAACACAAAGAATTTTATATATATGAAATTAATATTTATTCTCATTGAAATAGAAAAAAAAATCAAAGTCTATATTTTGAGTAGTTTGTGTTGAACATCATAAGTATATTTAACTTCTTTGTTAAGTTAAATGAGATGATAAAAAAATAACGAGCCCAGGAAAGATAGTAGCATAAAAAATACAAAATTAGCCTGATGTCACAATTGATGTAGATGATGAAGACAATACTCTAGAATTGCCCAAAAAATGATAAATGATAAACCTGAAGAAAGATTGATCTTAACTCAATAAAAAATAAAATAGAAGAAATAAAAAACAATATTTTCTGAATATTTTATAGAATAGTTTAATTATTTTGAGAGAAATTAGGAATCTTTAGAAGGGAGTTTCATGAATTTTTTTCAGTACTTTTATATTGTTACGTGGATGTTTTTATCATATAAAAGTATACTAGAGTTAGCATTAATCTTTAATTTATATTTTTTTATGAAGTCTATCAATGATTATGAATAAACTTCATATTCTCTTTTGCATCGTTTTAACATACTTTAAATCAATCATTTTGCCATATTGGTTTTAAATATTCACCTTCCTTGTATAACATTATTTTAATATTTTCACTTTGCAATGCTATACTTTCTTAAATAAAGCTTAGTTTCATATCGGTCAAAGATAATATGAAAATTTAAATTATTTTTAAATTATATTTGTTTTTTGTCAGTTCAAATATCAACATGAAAATTTAAATAGGGTTTATCTCATTTAAACAAACATAAAAAAATAATTGGCATGTAAGAGTTTAAAAAAAAAATGAGCACAAACTGCCAAAAATACTTAATCATGGTATTAAATCACGTGCATTGCACGTGTGTAAAAACTAGTATCTATTAAGGTCATGGGTCTGTATTTGGTTTTGTCCATCTTTATGGTTCTGTAATGAATTTAGTTATGGGTTCCTTTTTAAAGTATGAGCATGTGATTAGCGTATGAATTATTTGATTTATCAAATAATTTTTTTTAAAAGTTGTAGGCCTTTAACTATTGACCTCTCTATGCCTAATTAATAAGGAAAAGTAATTAGGTTTAGATTTTGGTTTAATTTAAATTAAATTATTTAAGTTGAATTATATTGGGAGTTAATCAATTTTTAATTCAAATAATATAACACTAAGGTATTAAGATTATCTCTCATTCTAAATGATTAATTGAAACAAGATGTTGCCAAAGTAATCTCTCTTGTGTAAATTATTCGTGAGGGATGTTAGATGGTTGTTGTTTGCGTCGAAAATTAATGTATTCATTGCGGTATTCATTACAACTTCGATCGTTACAATGAAAACAAAAAAGATTATCTTTTTATAAGACTTTTACACAATGAAAACAAAAGTTTACAACTCTCGTCAAAACAAACGCAGAGGACGTTTATCACCCGCTGCTTTGCGTGGGATCTTTGCCTGTGCCGGGGTTTATCCGTGGACCGCCTTAGATCTGGATCCGGTTGATGAAAAATTCGGCAGAGCTTCGTCTTCACCGAG
>NC_033797.1:59057414-59072702 GCF_001876935.1 Asparagus officinalis
GCACGAGCTGACTGTCGAGCGTGTAGGTCACTTGATTCTCCGTTTTGCTTCAGGCGCTTGTCGGCGTCAGATAATCCTCTTAGACTCGGATAACGATATTCGTCGTCTTCTCTTTGTCTCAAGCTGTGTACGGACACCTATAGGCATTTTTAGACGCCTACAGATACCCCCTCCAAAGTATTCCAGACTCATTCTTTTATTAAGGAGTCTGGAATGCTTTGGATAAGATAGGCCATCTCCTCAATTTCGTAGAGTGACCTTGAACTATCTCAATTCTTAACTTCTTCAGTCTTCAATCTATTCATTGTTTCGTCGAATAGGTGAAGTTCTTCCGGCGCTGCGTTTATCGTCTGACCGTTGTCGAAATCTTGAACTGAGATTGGTGTGTAACTTTCTGAACTTAGCTCGTACCATTGAGTTGACTTTGAACTGATCCTCTCCGTCGGGAATTCATATCTGATTGTAACTGGAATCCTTGAAGTCATCTTTTGCCTTATTTTGGAGAAATTGCTGATGCGTTGACCGGCATCGATCTTTACTGTAACGCGTTGACCGGTGTTAACACAGTTTATACTCGTACGTTTGCTGGAGTCTACACAGTTTAAGCTCTTAAGGCATTGGAGCGTGATGGTCCCGAATGTTAGGCTGCAGGACCAACTATTAAAGCTAATTCATCTGCACGTGTGGATCTTATCTCAAATTTGTTAGATGTCCAAGTCACGAGACCAACTAATGGGGCTGGTGCATCAGTGACTTTCGCATATATAGGATTTTTGGCAAATCCTCAGCCATCAACGGGTTTGATAAGCCTTTACCGACTACCGTTTGAGTCGGACTAGCATGCGGATTGTTTAAGTCTGTTTCGCATGTAACGTTATGCTAAAAGAGTTAACTCTTTTAGTGCTACGATATTGAATACGTAGACTTCGTCTTTCTCCCGTGAAAAGACTAAACAGCTGTATCAGACGTAGACTTTAAGGTTTTTGGCAAACCCTCAGCCTTCAACGGATTTGGCGTGCCTTTACCGATTACCGTTTGAATCGGGCTTGCATGCGGATTGTTTAAGTCCGTTCCGCATGTGACGTTGTGCTAAAGGAATGAACTCCCTTAGACTTGATGCTACGATATTGAATACGTAGACTTCGCCATTGTTACGGGAATAGGCTACCCGGCAACGTGTGTTAGACGCTGACCTATCCCTACTTAGGCTTCGGGATAAAAGTCCCCAGATTGGAATTCTGGTGTCTTCTTCAATCGGTGAAAGACTAAACCGGCAACGCGAGTTAGGCGTTGACTTATTCCTACTTAGGGTTCGGAATAAAATTCCCCGCACGTGTGAGGTGCGGATTTCGGCGTTATTAATAACGGCCTGCCACAATGTCGAATATGTGGGCTTTTATCCTTTTCACGGCAAAAGACTAACCGGCAACGCGTGTTAGGCGTTGACTTATCCCTGCTCAGGATTCGGGATAAAATTCCCCATGCATAAAAAGCATGGATTTTTGTTGCTACGATGCTGAATACGTAGACTCGATCGTTTTTTATGGGGACGAACCACCCAGTAACGCGGGTTAAGCGCTGACTTATCCCTACTTAGGCTTCGGGATATGAAAGACTAAACCGGCAACGCGAGTTAGGCGTTGACTTATTCCTACTTAGGGTTCGGAATAAAATTCCACGCGCGTGTGAGGCGCGGATTTCGGCGTTATTAATAACGGCCTGCCACAATATTGAATATGTGGGCTTTTGTCCTTTTCACGGCAAAAGACTAACCGGCAACGCGTGTTAGGCGTTGACTTATCCCTGCTCAGGATTCAGGATAAAATTCCCCATGCATAAAAGGCATGGATTTTTGTTGCTACGATGCTGAATACGTCCCATGCATAAAAGGCATGGATTTTTGTTGCTACGATGCTGAATACGTAGACTCAGTCGTTTTTATGGGAACGAACCACCCATCAACGTGGGTTAAGCGCTGACTTATCCCTACTTAGGCTTCGGGATAAAATGCCCCAGACTGGATTCTGGGATCTTTTTCAATCGGTGAAAGACTAAACCGGCAACGCGTGTTAGGCGTTGACTTATCCCTACTCAGGATTCGGGATAAAATTCCCCATGCCTGTGAGGCACGGATTTTAGGAGTTAACAAAGTAATGTCTTCTCTTGAGACAAAGACGAACCCGATGAGGGAGAGGAAGAATTTTATATTCTATCTCCCAAAGCTGAAGAGGAAGAATTTTATATTCTATCTCCAGTTAGAAAAGGGAACTTAAAGTGGGATCTCCGCTTCAAGAATCTGGAAAGGTGAAACTAAGAGTGGGATCTCCACTCCGAGAATCAAAAAAGATTCGGATAATCCTAACTGTCGGAAGGTTTGATTACTCGATCTGAAAATTGACCCCTCGTTCATTGAAGGAATCGAGAGGGGATTTTGGTTATGGTCCTAACTGTAGGAAGGTTTGACCAATGGGAGGTTTGAGACGATCCTAACTTTTATAGGTTTGATCACTCGATTTGTAGACCTCTCGTTCATTGAAGGAATCGAGAGGGGATTTTGGTTATGGTCCTAACTGTAGGAAGGTTTGACCAATGGGAGGTTTGAGACGATCCTAACTTTTATAGGTTTGATCACTCGATTTGTAGACCTCTCGTTCACTGAAGGAATCGAGAGGGGATTTTGACTGTGGTCCTAACTGTAGGAAGGTTTGACCAAGTGGACAGTGGGAGTGGGAGTACAAATCACAGTGAGAGTGTTGACTTGTACAAATCACTCAGTAGGGGTTCTTGGTGTTAAGTGATAAGGACTTAACACGGAGGGGTTTGACAATTTGTCAAGGATGGACAGATTAAAATTCCAAGCATTATATCCGGACTCTAACCATGAAAGTGTTGAGTGCACGAACATAGCGGAAGTTTGAATGCTAAGTGAGATCGGGAACAATCCTAACTTTTATAGGTTTGATTGTTCGAATTGAAAGTGGACCTCTCGTTCATGGAAGGAATCGAGAGGGGACTTTGGTTGTGGTCCTAACTATAGGAAGGTTTGACCAGGTAGACAGTGAGATTGGGAGTACAAATCATAGTGGGGGTTTAGTGTTTATCACCTTGTTCGTAATTATTGGGTTATCCCTAAGAAAATTACATATAGCATTCTTCTGGGAACTTCCCATTACATGAATCATCCACCCCCAGCTTCCTTCTTGGAACTGGGTCTGACTTTGTACTCCGTTACATGACCGGGTTATCCTTAAGAATATTAGCGTAACATTCTCCAGGAACTTCCCATCAACGGTAGGAAACAGTTTAGACTCATATGCCTATTGGAGTATCAGGGAGCAGTTTAACTTCTTACACCGGTCGGAGGATTAAGAAGCAGTTTATACTCTTATACTTGTCGGAGTGTTCATTCGGCTCAATTGAGCGATATAACGCCGGCTTCAACCAAGGTTTGGATGCTATTCTTAAGAGCGAAGCAAGCCTTGGTATGATGAAGGATCCTCCTGTGGTACGCACAGTACTTCGGATCTGTAGTATTATCAGCTTCCTCCTGATCTGGGATAGGTGGTAGCTTGATCTTGTTATTTTCAAGGAGGGACTCGAAAATAGCTGGAACATCTTCGTCCTTGAAGGAGTACTCTTTTTGGAGTCTCGGATCCGAAGTCTTTTGCTGCCTTCGGGGTTGTTGCGATGTCTGATTAACGTCTACAACCGCTGCATGTGCCTTTCCTTTACCCCGGGAGGCGAAGTTTGAGTTCGGAAGATTCGCCGTCGGTTGGCTCCTCTCGGCTTTCTTCCTTCGGAGGAAGCGTTCGGCCCGCTCTCCGCGCGTCTTCAACTCTTTCCAAGTGTTGGACGGTGCGACTCCCATAACTTCTAATATCTCAATAGATAGGTTGTTATGACATGTCTGGAGGATGAAGTCCTCCGTGATCGGATCTCGGCAGTTCATTGCTTTATTCCGAAAGCGCTTGACGAAGTCGTCGACTGTCTCGTCATCTTCTTGTTTCTCATCGAAAAGTGTCCTGATGGATACCTCATCGTCGTCATCAAAGAAACTGCCAAGGAATGAGCTCTCCATATCGTCCCAGTTGTTAATACTTCCGGGCTTGAGACGGCGGTACCAATCGAAGGCCGGCCCGCGAAGGGTGCCAACGAATGACCGAACCATCAAGGCTTCATTGCCGGAGATCATACCCAAGTGGGACTTGAAGTAGATCAGATGTTGAGTGGGTGAACCCTTCCCGTCAAACGGCGTGAAGTTAATCAAGTTGAACTTCGCCGGGTATGCTATTGAGTCCCACTCTCTTGGATATGGACATGGAATGCCAGTCCTCTTTACCTCTCGATCAGACATTAGAGCGTTGATTTTACTCTCGAGATCTTTCATTTTCTCATCCTCGCTCGTATCGGGCTTTGGACGATTCTTAAGAGGAATAACGGGGCCACCCCCAGCGTTGTCGTCTTTAGTGGGGCCACCCTCAGCGTTTTGGTCAACGAGAGGGTTATCAGCATTGAGGCGTTCATCCACATCTGAATCGCTACCTACCTGGTTAGCAGCATTGCGACGGCTGGATTCGCCCATTTGATTGGAAAGAGCCCGAATCTGTCGGTCGTGCTCTTCCTTCATCCGCTGCATAGCCATTTCTATTTCGAATTTAAATGCTTGCTTCTGCTTCGCTAGAGCATCCTCAACCATTTTAGTTGCTTCTTCGGTGTTAATCATAAACACTTCGCGGGATTGCCCTGGGCTAGATACCGTATTGTCAGAAGCGACTGCAGAGTTAGCATCCGATGCTTCATCGTCCGAGGATAACCCTCTCTGCATTCTTTGGTAGTCCCTGCGTCTAGTGGTCCCTGATCGCAACCGGGTTAGACGATGAGATATAAGCGGGTCAGAGCTAGAAGGTCGAATCGACTTTCCCTTATCAGCCATATTTATTGTGACTTCCGGGAGTTCGTCACCTTGAACAACCGATCTCTTTTTACGGAGACGTTTTGGTTTGGACTGATCCTTTCCGTTGGAGATCCTCTCAAATACCGAGACCCTCTGCGGAGCGGTCTTGGGGCAGCTACACGCTGATAATATTGTCCTGATTAGTTCGGCGCACGGGTAGTGAGATTTGGTTTCTCGGGCATATCTTTTCCGAGACTCGTTCATACCCCCAGCCCGATAGTACAACTCATCGATCAGATGACCGGAGCAACCTATCGTGTGTTGACATGACTCCCCTGGTATAACGTTGTCATCGTCAGATGAATACGTTTCTTTCAGGGGATTTGCCGCTTTATTAGCATTCTTAAGAGTCACGTGTTTAGAACTACGCTTTTGGGAGCGCATGATCTCAACAGGCTCTTGGTTTTGGATACACACCCCCAGGCGGGCGGAAATTGGAGTTTTCCCTTTATGAGAAGGCTTGAAATTGTTGCGAGGGCGTGTGCGACCTCCAGCTCGACGAGTCGCTCGGGGTTCAGTCACCGGACCCAAGCATTCTTCGATCAGAACTTTGCCTCGATCCTCGTGCAAAGGACCCAGGCGATCGACTATCCTCACTTTGAATCGGGACAAATCCACGTTGTCACGGTGCCCCGCCGGAGGTACGGAACTCACAGGGATCGACGAAACAGGTGTAGAACATCTTCTGCCTTGACTCTGGCGCGGGTCAGATTTAAGTGACCGACAGGTTGGAGGGTCGGATTCAAGTGACCCGCAAAGTGGAGGGTCGGATTTGGGTGACCCGCAAAGTGGAGGGTCGGACCCAAGTGACCCACGATTTGGAGGGTCGGATTTGGACGACCTGCAGATTGGCGGGTCGGATTTTGGTGACCTGCAGATTGGAGGGTCGGACCCGCCGACGGGTCGGATTCAAGTGACCCGCGATTGTCGATCTTTTCGGCTGCCGTTTTGGATTTTGGCCTCCAAGTTTGATGCAGTCTTGGTTGTTTCTTAGCTATGTCCTTCTTCTGCATCTTTTGTGTTTTTTGCACAAGAATTCGCGTGCGCGCAAGCGCGCGGCGATTTTGAATTCGCTCCTCCAGAGTTGAACGGATCCTTTTGATTTGGATCCATTCATTTGCTATTGGTTTGGAGGGGAGGACATCTGTCCGCTGTTGGGGTGCTTGGCGTTGCCTAATTTTTAGATCCGCCTCGTAACGGATCCCGTCAATTGACTCCAAGGCTCTAGCGAGTTGGCGCGTACAGCGTTGGCGCTGCCTTTGCCGAGCTATCTTCGATAAAATGGGCGCGCCTTCTGTACTCAACTCCTTGATTGAGGAGGAGTTTGGATCTACAGATCCGGACTCATTGGAGGCCGGAAGGGCGTTGCAAGGTTCAGCTACCGCAACAACGGGGGCGTTGATCTTCTTTCGCTTGCGAGAGGCAGAGGATCTGGAGGAGGAAGACGACAGATATTCCTCGAACTTCAGTTGGTCGAACTCGTATTCGACCACTTCTTCAACCGGGATGCAGATCCGAGGTTGCGACACGACAGCTCCGGCAGCGAAGCTGTTGGCTCCCACTGTGGTCACCAGTTTGTTTGCGTCGAAAATTGATGTATTCATTGCGGTATTCATTACAACTTCAATCGTTACAATGAAAACAAAAAAAGATTGTCTTTTTATAAGACTTTTACACAATGAAAACAAAAGTTTACAACTCTCGTCAAAACAAACGCAGAGGACGTTTATCACCTACTGCTTTGCGTGGGATCTTTGCCTGTGCCGGGGTTTATCCGTGGACCGTCTTAGATCTAGATCCGGTTGATGGAAAATTCGGCAGAGCTTCGCCTTCGCCGAGGAAGTATTTGATTTGAAGCGCTGAAATCGACCAAGCGAAATCAGGGCTCTTCTCGAGATTAAGACCAAGCCTAATCTCAAGGGACGGACGGGAATGGGCGTCGGATCTCTCGAACTCTCCTTCTTTATGCCGAAGAACTCGCCAAGATCTGTCAACCCTCGCTGAAATTCGTGCTCCTTTGACTCCACAATCCGGCAGCACCTCCTCGTCTTGATAATCAATCGCCCCCGCTGAAAGGAGGCCCTATGCTTGTATTTATAGGGCTTGAATGCGGTTATTTGGATGAGAACAAGTGATTTGGCTCTATCTTCAGTTGACAACAGCCTAACCACGTTTGGGGATGATATCAGGTCAGTTAGAAACCCCTGGAACCAACAAATCTCGAGAAAAACCATCCAAAACCGAACCGGGACGAAACAGTGCGCGCAGGACAAGTCTGACCCGCGCTTGCGAGGTGTTTTGAATTTTTGCTGAGCTCTGGTGTTTTCTGGTCTTTCCGGGACTTGTATTTTCTACCGTTTTGCGTAATTAATCGTCTTGTTGACTTGTACGCTTCGTTGTGGAATTGACCGTCGAACGCGTGTTGATTGACACACACGTGTTGATTGACGCACGCATGTTGATTGACGCGTGCAAGCTGATTAACGTGCGCGTGTTGATCGACATGCACGAATTGATTGTCACACGCGTGTTGATCGACGCGCATGAACTGATTGACGCGCGCGTGTTGATTGACGCATGCGAGCTGATTGGCGCGCACGAGCTGACTGTCGAGCGTGTAGGTCACTTGATTCGCCGTTTTGCTTCAGGCGCTTGTCGGCGTCAGATAATCCCCTTAGACTCGGATAACGATGTTCGTCGTCTTCTCTCTGTCTCAAGCTGTGTACGGACACCTATAGGCATTTTTAGACGCCTACAGTTGTGTGTATATTTTTGTGTAAATATTTAATCATCTCAAAGGAAGGTTAATATTTATTTAGACTGCATACACATATGCTATGATAAACGTGTGACAATTATGAGGTTTACATGTGAATAATGAATCGATCCAAAGATAGTTTTATTATTTGACATGAGTTATTGTTAGTGTTTGATCATTGCAACAAGGTATCACTTGTAATTAATATTACTATCCAAAGACTTGATATTAATGTTGTGTCAGATATCTTGAGATGAGATTTGTCATTATTTAAATTTTATTGATTACTAATTATGGTTAATAATGTGAGTATCTTTTGTTTATTTTAGCTAATGCATCTGTTGCATCAATTTCTGCTAACATCAATTTAATTCCCATGCTCAATGGGACTAATTTTAAGGTTTGGAAAGAGAACATATTAATTTATTCTTGGTTGCATGGATCTAAACCTTGTATTAAGAACTGAATAACCCCAACCTCTCAATGCGGATAGCACTCCTGATGCAAAGAAGGAGTATGAGAAATGAGAGCATTCAAATCGCATGAGTCTCATGATCATTAAGCGCAGTGTACCGGAAGCCTTCAGGGGCATAGAATCCAAAGGGATTACTAAGGCTAAGATTTCCTTACCGAAATTAAGAAGCGTTTTGCTAAAAACAATAAAGTAGAAACAAGCATGCTGTTAGCTCGCTTGATTTCGATGAAGTATAAAGGCAAAGAAAATATCAAGAAGTACATTATGGAAATGTCTCATATTGCTTCAAAACTTAAGGCACTTAAACTCGACCTATGTGACGAGTTACTAGTGCATCTGGTTTTGTTATCTCTTCCTGCATAATTCAATCAATTTAAGGTCAGTTATAACTGTCAAAAGAAGAAATAGATTCTGAATGAGCTCATTTCATACCGTGTGCAAGAAGAAGACAGATTGAAGCAGGATAAGACTAAAAGTGCTCATTTGGCCTATGCCTCTAAGGATAAGGGCAAGAAAGGAAGAATGATAATAAAGCTGCTAAGGGTCCAATTCAGAAGAAACAACATAAGGATGATCAGGGTTATTCCTTTTGCAATAAGGATGGACATGTAAAAAAGGATTGTACCAAATATCACGTCTGGCATGCTAAGAAGGGTATGTTTCTTATTTTGATCTGTTCTGAGGTTAATTTAGCTTCAATACCTAGAAACACTTGGTGGTTAGACTCTTGTGCTACTACTCACATAAGTGTTTCTGTGCAAGGTTGTCTGAGCTACCGAAAGCTAAGTAATGTTGAAAGACACCTCTTTATGGGTGATGGACAATCGATAGATGTGGAAGCAATTGGGCACTTTAGGTTGCTATTAGGAACTGGTTCTTATTTTGATTTGAAAGATACTTTTGTAGTACCGTCTTTTAGATGGAATTTGGTTTCTGTTTCTGTATTGGACAAATCAGGTTATTCTTGTTCATTTGAAAAGAATCAATTCAGTTTATCTTTTAACTCAAATGTTGTGGGAACTAGTTACTTGAGTACTTATGACAACCTATATTTGCTTGATACAATTGCTTCTTATAATAAAACTTTGCATGTGAAATCACGTGGTACTAAGCGTAAATTAAATAAAGAAAATTCGGCGACATTATGACATAAGTGCTTGGGTCATATCTCAAAGATAGAGTTGAGCGTCTTGTGTCTGATGGCATTTTAGATTCCCTTGATTTTTTGGATTTTGACATTTGTGTTGAATGTATCAAGGGAAAACAGACCAAAGTTAAGAGATTAGGTGCTAACAGATCTGCAGAAGTCTTAAAATTGATACATACAAATATTTGTGGGTCATTCCCTACGACATCTTGGAATGTTCAATAATATTTTATATCATTCATAGATGATTACTCTCGTTATGGGTACCTATATTTCACTAATAAAAAATCTGAGTCTCTGGACATGTTCAAATCCTATAAAGCTGAAGTTGAGAATCAACTCAACAAGAGAATTAAAACTGTTAGATCTGATCGTGAAGGTGAGTACTACGACAGATATGATGGTTCAGGTGAACAACGTCCAGGACCATTTGCTAGATACCTAGAGGAATACAGTATCGTCCTACAGTACACCATGCCGGGTTCACCTAGCATGAATGGTGTAGCTGAAAGATGAAACGGGGCTCTTAAGGATATGGTAAGAAGTATGATTGCTCATTCTTCTTTACCAGAGTCACTTTGGAGAGAATCACTTAAGACAACAGCTTACATTCTAAATAGAGTACAAAGTAAAGTAGTTGCTAAAACACCTTATGAGCTTTGGACTGGTCAAAAGCCCGGTTTAAAGCATTTACATATTTGGGGATGTCCATCTGAGGCAAGGCCTTATAGGCCAAATGAAAAAAAATTGGACTCTAAAACAGTTAGCAACTACTTTATTGGGTACTCTGAACGCTCTAGGGGCTATAAGTTTTATGATCTCACACTAAGAAATATTTTTGAGACGGGAACAACAACATTTTTTGAGGATGTTGAGTTTGGGGGGGGAGAAATAAGGTTAGAGACATTGCGTTTGAGGAGAAATTGGCTTCAGATCCAATCCATACAGTTACTCTTGATAATATCCAGGTTCCTATACCTGTTATTAATCAAGAAGTAAATCTAGAACTTCAAGATGACAATGTTAATCAACTCCCTATTCCAGAAGAACAAACTCAATAACCTCAAGTATAAGTGCCATTAAGGAGATCCACGAGAGAAAGGAGAAATGCTATTCCAGATGATTACATTGTATTTCTCCAAGATCATGAGGAAAATAATGGAATGTTGGAAGATGATCCAATCAACTTCCTTCAAGCCATAAAAAGTTCTAACTCTCAGAAGTGGATTAATGCCATGAATGAAGAGTACAAGTTTATGCAAGACAATAAAGTTTGGGAACTTGTCCCATTATCAGAAGGTGCAAAATCAATTGGTTGTAAATAGATATTTAAAACCAAGCGGGATACAAATGGTAATGTGCGAGGTATAAGGCATGTCTTGTAGCTAAAGGCTATACTCAAAAGGAAGGTATTGATTATACAAAGACTTTATCTCCAGTTTTATTGAAAGACTCGTTTAGATAATCATGGCACTTGTTGCTCACCTTGATTTTGAGTTACATCAGATGGGTGTTAAGACTATATTTCTCAATAGAGACATTAATGAAATGATCTATATGGTGTAACCAGAAAACTTTGTGTTAGATGACCCAAAGATTATGGTTTGCAAATTAAGGAAATCCATCTATGGACTCAAGAAAGCTCCTCGTCAATGATATTACAAGTTTCAACAAATAATTATCTCGTTTGGTTTTGAGATGAATATTATTGATGACTGTGTATATCACAAGTTTAGTGGGAGTAAGTATATTTTTCTGGTTTTGTATGTCGATGACATATTGCTTGCCACTAATGATATAGGCAGAGTAAGTATATTTTTCTGGTTTTGTATGTCGATGACATATTGCTTGCCACTAATGATATAGGCATGTTGCACGAAACCAAGAGATTTCTATCAAAGAATTTTGAAATGAAAGATCTTGGGGACGCTACTTTTATATTAGGAATCCAGATACATCGAGATCGTTCTCACGGTATACTTGGATTATCACAAAAGAGCTATATCGATAAAGTACTCAAAAGATTTCGAAAGCAAGATTGCAGACCAGGTGACACCACTGTTGCTAAAGGAGTCAAGTTTAGTCTAAATCAGTGCCCTAAAAGTAATCTTGAAATTCAGAAAATACAGAAGATTCCTTATGCTTCGGCTGTAGGAAGTCTAATGTATGCTCAGGTGTGTACGCGTCCGGATATTACGTACATTGTTGGGATGTTAGACAGATACTTAAGCAACCCTTGTATGAATCATTGGATAGCAGTCAAAAGGGTTATGAGGTATCTTCAGAAAACAAAAGATTATATACTCACATACAGAAAATCAGATCAGCTGGAGGTCATTGGGTACTCTGATTCTGATTTTGCTGGATACCAAGATAGCAGAAAATTTACATCAGGCTACATTTATATGTTAGCAGGAGGAGCTATATCATGAAAAAGTATCAAATAAACACTCAAAGCTTCCTCTACTATGACAACAGAGTTTGTAGCTTGCTACGAGGCATCAAATCATAGAATATGGTTGCGAAATTTTGTCACTGGACTGCGTATTTTGAAAAATGTTGAAAGACCGTTAAGATTATTTTGTGACAATAAATCAGCAGTTATGTATTCTAATAACAACAGGAGCTCAATTAAGTCAAAACATATTGACATTAAGTTCCTGGTTATAAAAGAAAGGGTCCAGAGTGGACAGATATCCATAGAGCACATTGGGACAAACTCCATGATAGCAGATCTTTTTACTAAAGGATTGTCACCCAAAGTCTTTCATGAGCACACTGCTCATATGGCTGTGGTATTATTCGAGGATATCATGATTTAGTGGGAGTTTGTAATTTTTTGGTGCTTTGTGTTTAGTTGTATTGTCTGATCAGAATAAAGTATTCAGTTAAGACACATTGTTTCATTATGTATGGTTTTGACCTCGCTAAAGTTTAAGGTAGGACCAGTTAAAAATAGACATGTACTGATCACATTACATGTAATTTTCATGCTGCACATCCATGATCGACCTATGTCGTTTGATTGTATTGGTATATGTGACCATTGATGAGTTTAGTCACGATAAATGTGACGAAAGCCGCTTTGATCCTATAATGATTTAGTCAAATGACGAGATTGTTTAAAATACCCTTATTTGTGATAGCAATATCTGAGCTTATAAAGTTGTACACATTTTAATGAAACATATAGTGCCCAAGTGGGAGATTGTTAGATTAAATCTAATTGTGGGCATATGTTACATTAGTGTATAGTGTTATCCTTAAGGTTAACCTGAATAAAGTGATCAATTAAGTCAATTGGGTTAATGGGTATTTAAATGTGTCATAGACTAATTGTGCAGATACCGGACTACAATTCTAATTTTATGATGGGCTAAATTAGAAAATTGCAAATGTATATAAAAGGGTCATGGTCCCTAATCTAAAGGTTACATTCTCTATTCTCTAATTCCCATCTAAAGAGAATTCTCAAAAGAGAAACCTTTCAGATTTGAAGATCAACCATAATTCAGATCCGTGCTCAAATCGCCATGGATTCATGTATTGCTTCCGAGCTCTCATGTTAATCTCTATGAATTAATCATGTCCAAAAGTATCAACAAAGAAGGGTAAAATGGTCACTTTGCCACCAACCATTAGATTTAATAGAATGTTCCCCTCAAATCTAATGTGTGTTGAATGACCATTTTGCAAGACCCTCTAAGATTTCAAGGACTGATATGCTCCCCTCAAATCTAATGTGTGTTGAATGACCATTTTGCAAGACCCTCTAAGATTTCAAGGACTGATATGCTATTTCCAAGATTTGAGGGACGATATGCCATTATTGAAGATTTGAGAGATTTATATATTAAAAACCCTATTAAAAAGATTTCACTTTGATTTTTCGCATCTATAATTTATTATTTTAATCAAATATCTGATCTATATTTAATTCACTTATATATGCAGGTTACAAAGATTTACTTTACTTATTAATTTCTGTATACTATTAATTCACGACGCATAAATTCATTCAGCTAAAAGAATTTGTCATTAACCAATTATTCTCTTGAAAATATGTAGTATGTTTTAATGTTTAATCGATCAAATACCAGAAACCCCCTTAACTTTGGACAAATATCATATAACCTCCAATAAACTTTCAAAATACTATAAATCCCTCTTAAGTTCAGGGGTTATCAAAGAATCCTCTTTAGTTTTAAAATTTTATCACGAAACTCCTTCAAATGGTGTTAATCGTAATTTTCACATTGATTAGTAAAATTATGTAGTAGCGAATATATTTTTACCAATGAAAGTTTGGATTTACACTTTTTTTTTTGGTTGGGGGTGGGGGGTGTTACTAAAAAATCATAAAATTAAAGAGGATCTTCAATAAACCTCTAAACTTAAGAAAGTTTTCTAATATTTTTAAAGTTATGGGGTATTTGATAATCATCTCAAGTTAATGGTTTTTCTCGCATTTAGCTTTTAATCACTCCTGCTAAGGACCAGTAATTCCTTCTAGAAAAATAAAAAATCCGGAATCAAAACTAGAATAATGCCCTCAAATTCAAAAATTATTTTGGAAACTAATTCGAGTAGATCCCAATTAAGCAACGATTGAGCTGTCTCCTACCGTAATTCCATCAACCAAGCAATCTCAGCCGTCCACAAACCAATAACATATACAAACCGTTAATACCCTGTTTGCTGTTACCTACAAAACAGCGGATGAGCATCATGGTCCCATTAAGGGATGTGGTGACCGAGAAAGAATATTCCGTCTGAGATGCCCCCCGTTTGTTTCGGGTTTTAAATACGAACCCGAACCATCTGCATTTCCTCATAACAAAACTCTCTCTCTCCACCTCTCAAAATTAAATCTCCCTAAAACCAATAATATCATTCTTCAGTCCTCCGCCATTATCTTCTCCTCTACAAACCCAAGAGGTACATTTCATTGCATATTCTATTATCTCCTCCTGTTTCCTTTCATGGGCTATATTTTTTTTGTTTTTTTTAATTTGTATATATATCATACGATTCTTTGATAATCACATATCGTGATCAATCTTCTTCATGGTGATTTTTTTTGACGTATAATTATTTTTTTGTTTTAAATTTTTTTTTTTGGGCCACGTGCTGTTGTTTCTTCTGTTTTGATCATTTCTCAGGATCGAGGAAGTGTCAGTGATTTTTGACTTTAAAAAGTTTCTGATTTATGGGATCCACTTTATTTTTGTCAGTTTGTATAAGAGCCAACCCTAAAGCTGGAGCTCTTTATTTTTGCATCTTATTAATAATATTTTTCCCCCAGTTTTTTGATCCTTTTTGCTGGTGAGATGTTTTTGTTTGTCTGTTAGGATCTTTATGGATTGTTGGTGCAGAGGAGTATCTTTTGGAATAAATATTTTGTTTCTGGTATCTTACATTAGCAATAATCCCATGTGCTCTTTCTTTCAAAATTACTCATGTATTCTATTACTCTTATTTGTGGAGAAATCGGGAAAAAGATGATAGTGATTTTTTTTTGCCAACTTGATTACTAAATTTTAAATAAAAAGAATATGAATCTGTTCATAGTTGGAGAAAAATGGGAGCTTTGCTAAAATGGAATTATTTACCTGTTTGCACTTCAATTTGAAATAATTTTTTTAGGAATTTAGATTCCACCTTTTTGGACCAAAAAATAATGAAATCCCTACACTTTGATTTGTTAGGATTCTATCCGAAATCAAAAGTTATCAATATAGAGATATCTACCTTGCTGTTACACTTTGATTTGTTGGGATTCTATCTGAAATCAAGAAAATCAATAGAGACATTTCATTCCTGTCACACAATCGGTATCCTAAAACTGAATACAAAAAATAAAAATTTTCAGCTAGTACGTATATGACTTTTCTCTGTTTCAATTTCGAGTGGTCCCAATCCCATGTTTTTTTTAATATTCCAAAAATTTTCAA
>NC_033797.1:59072727-59091679 GCF_001876935.1 Asparagus officinalis
GGGATACTTACTAGTGAATAGATATTCACATCGATGTTTTTCTGAAGATAAGATGTAATATATAATTTAATATTAGAATCTATTAAACAATGAAGTACTAGATATTTTTTACAAAATACAATAGAAATCACTGAAACAATAGTGAATTGATATTGAATATATAGTAGTATATTTGTTCAATATCATATGAAATTAAGACGCTAAAAACGAATTTATTCATGAAAAATACAAGAACCATGGTATGTATATATGTAAAATAAGTGGTTTATTTTAGTATACTAGTAAGGAAAGTTTGTTTGTGGAATAAAAAAAAAGCCAATGGTGTATCATATATATAACTACCTATAATATAATAGCGAGGGAGAGAGGATGAGGAAACGCAGATGAGAATAGAGGAGATTGTGTGGATATTATGTGATTACATTGAACTTAAGGTAGCTAACCAGGCACCATAATGATTTTGATACAGGCTCCTAAACTAGCAATATTATTTTTATTAGGGATTCATTTTCACCATCTGATTTGAGTTTTAAGGGATATGATCCATTTGAATGAGTAAGATGCAAGGATTAATGTCACCTCTACGCAACATCTTTTTTGTGGTTTGGTACCAAAAGCATAACCTCAAATTTCTCATAAATAATATATAATTATATACTATAATAATATAGATATATATTAGTATATATTATTATTATATAGAAATATTATAATATATTTATGCAAGCTTAGGGATACTTACTAGTGAATAGATATTCACATCGATGTTTTTCTGAAGATAAGATGTAATATATAATTTAATATTAGAATCTATTAAACAATGAAGTACTAGATATTTTTTACAAAATACAATAGAAATCACTGAAACAATAGTGAATTGATATTGAATATATAGTAGTATATTTGTTCAATATCATATGAAATTAAGACGCTAAAAACGAATTTATTCATGAAAAATACAAGAACCATGGTATGTATATATGTAAAATAAGTGGTTTATTTTAGTATACTAGTAAGGAAAGTTTGTTTGTGGAATAAAAAAAAAGCCAATGGTGTATCATATATATAACTACCTATAATATAATAGCGAGGGAGAGAGGATGAGGAAACGCAGATGAGAATAGAGGAGATTGTGTGGATATTATGTGATTACATTGAACTTAAGGTAGCTAACCAGGCACCATAATGATTTTGATACAGGCTCCTAAACTAGCAATATTATTTTTATTAGGGATTCATTTTCACCATCTGATTTGAGTTTTAAGGGATATGATCCATTTGAATGAGTAAGATGCAAGGATTAATGTCACCTCTACGCAACATCTTTTTTGTGGTTTGGTACCAAAAGCATAACCTCAAATTTCTCATAAATAATATATAATTATATACTATAATAATATAGATATATATTAGTATATATTATTATTATATAGAAATATTATAATATATTTATGCAAGCTTATATATATATATATATATATATGTAAACAATCTTTTTCTTTGTTTGCTTCTTTATTCTAGTTACCTACTCACAGCCTTTATTAAAATAATAAAGAAATGGGAGCATGGGCAATCCCTTTCGCAAAGATCAATTTTCACGCCTGAATTTGATATACTTCATGAGCACTACGTTGCTCACATGATACGTGTGATAAAGGTAAGAAGGATCACGCGGGATCTCACATGTCAAGACTTTAGATGGAATATCCGTATTTACTAGTTGTAAGCATAATGAATTTCACATGTGTAAATTTCTTTCTAAAATGAGGGGGAAAAAATAGCATTGATGTTTAGAAAGCTCTTGATGCTATATATGCTCTATTTCTCTTTTAGTATTTCCAAGTTAATTTTATTGTTATGTATGAGGCCTTCCTTTCATTTTCATGAGAAGGGAGATTCTGTTACCAATTTATGTACGTCTACATGCTTTATAGTTGCAAGAGTATATGAATTAATCTTTTTTAATTTACATATTTGTTTTACTTTAGCATACCACCGATAATTTCTGTGGAACGAGTCACCCCTCTCCTTCTCATTAATTAGGCGCAATGAGGCTTTTCTAAACATATTCCATAATTTTATTTTCTGAGATTAATTGAAATTTTACAAATCAAACAGTGTAAAATTGCGACATGGTACTTCATTCGGATCTCCCATAAAAGAACAAAGTAGTGTTGGACTTTCGTCTATAAAAAATTTCCGCGTCAAGGATAAGTTCATGTCATGCACGTATCATTTGCATATCTCTAAAGGAACATTCAACCTCTTTTTCCAATGATTTAGGGTTGCCAGGTGACAAAATTGAAATTTTTACAGTAAATCCATTGCAGGGGCTGAGAAGAGAAGAGGCCTATCAGCAATGGCCAAAGACCAGCTCCAAGTCCTCAACACCCTCGACGTCGCCAAGACCCAGCTCTACCACTTCACGGCCATCGTCATCGCCGGAATGGGTTTCTTCACCGACGCCTACGACCTCTTCTGCATCTCCCTCGTCACCAAACTCCTTGGCCGCATCTACTACACTGTCCCTGGCTCCCCCACCCCTGGCTCCCTCCCACCCAACGTTGCCTCCGCTGTCAACGGTGTTGCCTTCTGCGGTACCCTCTCTGGCCAGCTCTTCTTCGGCTGGCTCGGGGACAAGATGGGTCGCAAGAAGGTGTACGGAATGACCCTCATGATCATGGTCATCTGCTCTATTGCCTCCGGCCTCTCCTTCGGTCACAGCTCCAAGGGGACCATGGCAACGCTATGCTTCTTTCGGTTCTGGCTCGGGTTTGGCATAGGCGGTGATTACCCTCTCTCTGCCACTATTATGTCGGAGTATGCCAACAAGAAGACTCGAGGCGCCTTTATCGCCGCGGTTTTTGCCATGCAAGGGTTCGGCATCCTTGCTGGCGGTACGGTGGCTTTCATCGCGCGTCTCGCGATGCAGGGTTGGGATCCTGGCTGGTGGTGCAGTGAGCCGCTTATCGTATCAGCCGGCGCTTTCAAGAACCACTTTCCGTCCCCAAACGTATGAGCAGGATGCGGCGGCCGTCCACAATTCCGGAGGCAGGACTTCCTCTGGCGCATTCATTCTTATGTTTCGTGCTTTGCCTGCCGGCGATGATTACTACTGGGATGAACGATGCCGAGATCGCACGGTACACGGCACTGTAGGTGGAGCAGGAGAAGGTCGAGAGGATTGTGGGTGCAGAGACGAACAGCTTTGGGTTGTTCTCCAAAGAGTTCGCTCGTCGCCACGGCCTACATCTTGTCGGAACCGCGACCTGTTGGTTCCTCCTCGACATTGCCTTCTACAGCCAGAACCTCTTCCAGAAGGACATATTCACCGCAGTCGGATGGATTCCAAAAGCCAAGACCATGAACGCAATCGAGGAAGTGTTCAGCATTGCTCGAGCCCAAACCCTGATCGCTCTCTGCGGTACTGTTCCAGGCTACTGGGTCACCGTGGCCCTCATCGACCACATCGGTCGGTTCACGATCCAGATCATCGGATTCTCCATGATGACTGTCTTCATGCTTGTCCTCGCAATTCCGTACCATCACTGGACGACAAAGGGCCACCACATTGGATTCATCGTAATGTACGGATTAACCTTCTTCTTCGCCAACTTTGGACCGAATAGTACCACTTTCATCGTTCCGGCAGAGATTTTCCCAGCGAGGCTGAGGTCGACATGCCACGGGATATCGGCGGCGGCAGGGAAGTTTCGGGTTCCTGTACGCGGCGCAGAATCAGGACAAGGCGAAGGCGGACCACGGGTATCCAGCGGGGATCGGGGTGAGGAACTCCCTGTTTGTGCTTGCAGGGTGCAATCTTTTGGGGTTCTTGTTTACGTTTTTGGTGCCGGAGTCGAAGGGGAAGTCGCTGGAGGAGATGTCGAGGGAGAATGAGGGGGAGGAGATGGAGGAGCAGGGGAATGGGCATAACAGGACTGTTCCGGTTTAAGGAGGAGGCAGTTTGAAGGGTGGTTTGTTGTTTTTATTAGAGGGGAATTGTTGTTTTTTATGTGTGTGTCGCTTATTAGTAGCAGGATGCAACCTGGAAGTAGCTCATATGTTTGTTATTTATTTTATGACTTTTTCTAGTTTTTCCCCCCTTCCTTCAGTCTGCTTGTAAGAAATGAAATCAACTTTTCAGTGTCAGATGCGGCTTTTCTCCGTGTGAGTTTGGCATTTTATGAACAATTTCTTTGCTGAACAGTTGTCCATCAAGAGAAGAATGATAGTTGGATTTTTGTGTTGCACTTGCATTTAAGCTTTGAGATCGACTTGCTTGTCATCTCATAACACTCGTAGTAAATCAATGTTACTGGTAGTGATAAATGTACTACTCTCATTGCACTCATTTGATACTCCCGCTCAAAGAAAAGTTGGGTCCTGATGACTCATCATTACAATTTTCATATGGTGAATCATCATGACCTCACTCTTTTGTGAGTGGAAGTGCCAAATAAGTACAAGGGGAATAGTACATATAGCATCGCTTGTATGAGTCAAGAAGGAGAGAGTGTGCCGAGCATGTGGGGTTCAAACAAATTATATACTTCTTTGGTACTCCCACTCACAAAAAAGTAGGGTCATGATGACTCACCATTATAATTTTCATATGGTGAGTCATCATGACCCCACTCTTTTGTGAGTGGAAGTACCAAATAAGTACAATGGGGAGTAGTACACATAGCATCGTTTGTATGATTCAAGAATGAGAGAGTGTGCCGAG
This sequence comes from Asparagus officinalis, assembly GCF_001876935.1. NCBI lineage: Eukaryota > Viridiplantae > Streptophyta > Magnoliopsida > Asparagales > Asparagaceae > Asparagus > Asparagus officinalis. The sequence continues at coordinate 59,077,454 of NC_033797.1, forward strand.
CATGTGGGGTTCAAACAAATTATATACTTCTTTCCACATAATCATTGTAGACTTGTTAGACTCCTAGAAAGAATGGATATCTATTTTTTTTTTATTACGAAGTTATCTATTTATTTATCATAACAAGATGAAAAAGGTACATTCATCTCATGACCTTGCAATTCCAGCAACATTCTCCTGAGTTTCGAGTGCATTCTCTTCAGTAGCACTTCGGCATAACATCCAAGTAACCATTCAAGTAAAGACCTTGCCAATCTCGTAACCTTCTCTTCAGTAAAACCGTACTTCTCAATAGTATGCAAATAAGTCCCACTAGCCCCAAGCTCATCCACTCCATGCACAATCCCCTTCTCTCCTACATACTTCTTCCACCCGATTGGCGATCCAGTCTCCACGCTCACCCTTTGCCCAGACTTTCGGAGGTAATACCAACTCCTTGAACTCCTTCTATTGGCGATCAAGCAACCTCCAACAAACTAGCGACACGACTCTGACACGAATCCCTTCTTTTCTCAGTGTGTTTGCGCTTCCCTCACAGAGGCTCAGCTCCGCCGATTAGTATGATATCTGGAGAGCTGTTGTCTGAATTATCGCTGATTATATATCCTCCTTTCTCTAATACGGAGAGTGATGTGCCTTCGAGATTTGCTGCTACCTTTTGTCTTGGTAGTGCCATAACGCAAGGGATGTGTCGGTTTGATCCTGCAACCTCACTAGTACAAAATGGATCTGTCCAAACGGTAGTTCAAATCAAATAAGCTATATAGAATGTTATGGTACTAAAGCTGACTGATAAATAATTAATCGATATCATGTTCTGTCTTTTTGTTACATTTATGTTAGCATGAATTTCTTTGATGTGTACATATCTAGTCAAGATCTGTATTATCATACTTGGGAGAACATGATACTGTTAGTGTACAAAATTATACCTCCACCGTCGTCATACCTCAGATGTTTGATATTGCTCTAAGATTGCAGCAAAGCAATCTGGATTCAAAAGTCACGAGATATGCATGAGATATACCATTTAAAACCTATCTTAGGAAAAAGTACCAACATATAAAACAACTGGGTTTTTCTCGGCCCATGAAATGTTTTAACAAAAGTAACACTGCTATAGATTGGCCTGTTTTTCATTTCAGCCTATGAAAAACTTACAGGGGCATTCCATAATATAAATATTAACCATCATCACAATTTCAGGGTTTTGTTGCGGATAGAACTTTATGACTAACAAAATAAAGTATGGAAATATTGTGAATAATTGCATTCTCTTCAGGCGAACTTTATGACAACAGTTGCAGATTTTCATTTCCCAAAGAAGTTAAATCTAAAGTAGTTATCAATAACTAGATACCTTGTAAGCACCAGCTGTTTCATTCCCGTCTGCTGGCCGCAGGGCCAACAGGTGCCGCATGGCCCGAAGCCCAACCAACCGTTCAGCGGTCTGATGCGTTGGCCCATCCTCACCACGCCCAATCGAGTCATGAGTCAGAACATGGATTACTCCTGCAGGACTCAAAGCCGATAATCTCATAGCATTCTTCTTGTAGTCCGAAAATGTCATAAACGTTGCAACGAAGGGGATTAGACAAACTTCCATGTAATGAGATCCCATTTGAGATTCCACTCCGGAGAGCTAGCACACGATTATGACCAGCTCAAAGTATTCGGGTGCCCTGCATTTTATTATGTGAGAACAGATAAATTAGAACCTCAAGCTAGGAATGCCATATTTGTAGGATTCAAGCGTGGTGTCAAGGGATACAAGCTTTGGGATCAAGTTGATAAGAAGATTGTGCTGAGTAGGGACGTCACATTCGATAAGGCTTCTATTTTGAAGCTTCTCAGCTCTCATCAGGTGGAGAGCCACCCGACGAAAGTGATATCACAGGTGGTGGAGATCGATGCAGCTCCACATTGTCCAGATGGTACAGTATCCATTAGAGTACCGATTGAGATGACGTCAGGCGAGCACGACGATGACACAGAGGATACAGGTACTAATATGCAGGATCAGGGACCGACGGCTCAGGTTTAGGATTCGATTACGGTTCGAAGACAGAGGAGAAACATACAAATGCCAGCACGGTATGCCGACACAGTTGCGTATGCACTTCCGGTGGAGAGTATCAATAAGTTAGTGTCTACTACATTCAGAGAGGCCGAGCAAAGTTCGGAGGCTGGTTCGTGGCAGGTGGCTATGCATGAGGAGATGGAATCTCTTCATAAGAACGATACATGGGAGCTTGTTGAGCTTCCAAAGGGACGAAAGGCAATTGGTTGCAAGTGGGTATACACGAAGAAGGAGGGCATTGAAGGCACTCCATTAAGGTTCAAAGTTAGGTTGGTTACGAAGGGCTATGCACAGGAGGAAGGTATTGACTATAATGAGGTTTTCTCTCCGGTGGTGGCACAGGAGGAAGGTATTGACTATAATGAGGTTTTCTCTCCGGTGGTGAAGCATTCTTCGATTTGGATTTTGCTAGCTTTGGAATGAGGTTTTCTCTCCGGTGGTGAAGCATTCTTCGATTTGGATTTTGCTAGCTTTGGTGGCACAGTATGGTTTGGAGTTAGATCAGTTGGATGTGAGGACGGTATTTCTTCATGGTGATCTTGATGAATAAATATATATGATTCAGCCATTGGAATTCCGAGCTGTAAGGAAAGATAAGTTGGTTTGCAGATTAAAGAAATCGTTATACGGTTTGAAGCAGTCTCCTCGATAGTGGTATAGGCGATTTGATGGTTTTATACTTGGTCATTCGTACACTCGGAGCCAGTTTGATCCTTGCGTATATTTTCACGAGTTAAAAGGAGGTGCATACATCTATTTGTTACTTTATATCGATGACATGTTGGTTGCCTCTACTTCCAGGTCGGTTATAGATGAGTTGAAAGTTCAGCTTTCAAATGAGTTTGAGATGAAGGACTTGGGTGAGGCTAAACGTATTTTGGGAATGGAGATCGGCAGAGACAAGAATAAAAGCAGAATTTGTTTGACACAGGTGTCTTATTTAAATAAAGTGTTGGCCTTCTTATTTTGATGATGATTTACAATCAATTTACATCTAATATTGTTTGTCTAGTGTTTGTGTTTTATATTTATTCTAGGTAAATAATATGTTGGAGGATGGATAGAATAGAGCTTCAACGACGATATCAAATGGAGGTTGGCGGAATTGTGGAGTGAAGCTTATGCAATTCAGGTTCAAGATCCAAGTTCAGTTTTATCCGCATAGTGTACCAAGTCAAGCTATTAAAGATCAAGATCAAGCTTGGGTAATCTAGTTTAGGTTTCATATTATGTGTGTTAGATACTCTAAGCTCAATCATATACACACACGTTTTGGTTTTGTATATATATAGTTATATATATACATATATGTTTTGGTTTGATAGTTTTCAAGTTTTAATATGAAACAATTTAATATAATTAGAAAACATATTTTTATTTCATACTTATATGCATATATATGATTTCATCAATATCAATTTTATTTAGTTCAATGAAATCATGTTTTAGTGCATTATATGTGTATTTTGATAATTTTGATAAAATACTACATTCATTGGTTATGGACTTCATAACAATAGTTTATATCTTTCTTCAAGTCTATAAAATCATTTTGTAAAGTTTTAAAACATGGTTTAGCCAAAATGTCAAAATTCATATGTTTATATTTTCATGTAAATGATGATATTTCTCATTTGGGAAGTCCTTTTAGAAAACCAGTTTTTATAGCATGTGTATTATCATGTCTACAATCATTTTCCAAAGTTTTATATTTTTTGAAATTTATTTGATATTTTTAAACAGTGTTTTAAAATCAGCATTTCACTTTCGAACTGTCAATTTCATATATCAGTTCACGGTTGACCGCTACGGTCGACCGCGCCTTTTTTTTAGCCTGTGAGCCAACAAAAACTTTCGCGGTCGATCGCCACGGTCGACTGTCAACTCGAATTTTCCCACGGTCGACCGCCACGGTCGACCGACAAAGTCTCTAGAAAATTCTCAGCTTCGAAAGTGGCTCCCCCCCCCCCCCGAGATTTTCACGGTCGACCACCGTATACTCCAACGGCTATTTTTGTACAGAATCTTGGTTTGGGGTTTTTGCTGTTGTTTCTCTTCCTATATAAACCCTCAAACCCCCTTCTATCTCAGTAACAAAATGAATAGTTTTAAAGAAGTTTAAAAGAGTTTTGAAAAGGGTTTAGTTGGGTTTAAAGTCTGTTTGGTTTATGAAGATTGTTTTACAAGTGGAGAAGATCATCTACATTGTTTGAGCTTCATTTTAATTCTCCTCTCCATCTTGTTTTTCAGAGAAGAATTCCTAAACTCTATTTCTAGCTATTTATTGTTTTGTTCATAATTTCTATATGCTAGATTTTAATTGAGTTTAGTCATTTTGATTTTCTCATTGCTTACACACACAACCATTTAGCTTATTGTATTTACATTCATAGTATAATTTGGGTTGTGGGGAGTTGTAACAATTGAGAGTGAGCTATATTAAGTTCTCATCTATTGTAGAGAACAAATTTATTATTTAGTACAATTATGAGATTGTAAAGTTTTTGGTTAGCTACAAAACCGAGTGTGAGGAGTGGACGTTGATCGGTGAACGTTGAAACCGACATTGTGAGTGATTGTGTACGTTGATCGGTGAGCGTTGAAAACTGACATAGTGCGGTTGTAAACGTTATTCGGGTGAGCGTAGAAAACCCAGTCGTGATAGTGGATTTCTCCCCGGGAGTGGGGAGCGGAGATGTAGGACGGAAGGTCCGAACTCCGTGATCATTTGAGTGTGTTTGAGTTTGTCATTGGCGCATTTGCTTTTGCATTTATCTTATATCGCCGATTGTTTATTGCTCATTTTTTTCATCCATTATCTTGTTTATGTTTATTTTACCCTTGTGTTAGTTTATATATTCTTGCATATATTTTTATCATATAGGATATATCTCATTGTTCATATTACTTATCCTAGCTCACATATCATGTTGTATTTCATACTTGCTAGGATAACTTATTAATAAATTTTAATTGGCATAAAATCGGATTAGATTAGCATAAGACCCTAATCAACCCCCTCTAGGGTCTAACAATTGGTTTCAGAGCTTGGTGCTCTTTGATTTAAGGTCTAATCACCTTGAGTTAAAGATCCAAGTTATCCTTTTGCGCTAATATTGTTTTGATTGCATTTGTATTTTGCTTGCATATTTTTATAAATTATGGATATGAATGATGCATCTTGTTTAGGCTATGATTCTAGTATTGCTCCTAAATTCAATGTTTCCCCCTATGCTCAATGGTATTTTAGATTCAAATTATTTATTCAATCTAAAAATATCGATTTATGGGAAGTCATTGATTATGCTTATATTGTGCCCACGTTGGAGAAATTCAAGTGGAGCAAACATGATAAAAAGATGTTTATTATGAACAAACTTATTGTAGGGTAGAAATTTGATTTCCCGGAAAAGGGAGTTTCGTTTGTATTTATAAGAAAGCTTATTACAAACTAATAATCAAATGATTACAACAGAAGCAGAGGGAATGCCCTCTTTGTTTTGTGTGGGGACTTTAGGTGGCTATAGGACGCTTCGCTCGATGCTCGTGTCGAGTCTGCTTCCCTTGGACCGTTCGATCGAGGTTGCTAGAGAGCTTCAGTACGCAGTAGAAGCTCAGGGCAATAGAGTTCGATTCTGCTTAGTTCGCCGGTGATCGGAGCTCGGAACTAGGCGATAGTGCTGTAAGGCAAGGATTTGCTAACAGCTTGGTCTCAACTCTTTTCTCTAAGTTTGCGACCTCTCCTCAGTGTGCTGGAAGGGGCTTTTAAATGAAAGAGGGACATCTTGACTCATCCTTGAATTATGGAATGTGACCACATCTTCTTCAGAGACGTCTAGCTGCTCCTCGGTACCATGAATGGTCATTCGAGGGATTGTGCTTTATGTCCTGTCACCTAAAATGGGAAGGCCCATCCTTGTATATGAGGCAACGGCCGTCTGCTATCCGAGTGGACTTGACCAGCATTAATGAACCGTATTTATGAGTTCGCAGGTTGATGAGGTGTCTGTCCGATCACTCGTACTATGCGTGACCGCCCGGCGTGCTTTGAGCACGGTGCTTTCTCCTTTCCGGTCAGGAGAGGCGGCGAAGTAGGTGCACAGTACTCGAGTGGGTCTAGCCAACTTGCCGAGTGCCGGCGGATCCAGCTCTTGACTCAGACAGCCGAGGTGAGTCGCATTTATGAATGCTCAGGTTGACTCGACACATGTCCAGTCCTTCGCGCTGTGCGTACTGCGAGCGGCCGTTTGACGGTCTTGGGGTACTGTGCTCTCTCCCTTCGGGTCGAGAGGGATGGGAAGGTCCATCTCGGCACGTGGGGTAGTGGATACCCAGCTATACTGACGGTCTTGAGATTGCAGGCGGATTCGACTCTGAACTCGGGCAGGCGAGTTGAGTGACAGGCGAGCTTTCGTCATCCTGATCGATCTTAACTCGTGCTGGCGAGCTGACAGTTAGGCGAATCTGGAACCGAGCCCATTTGACGACGTGCGGCTTAGGCAGGCGACTTCTTGTGGGCGAATTTCCTGTAGGCTCATCAGAGGTTTTTTTTACCGTCTACACTTATGTTAGAATTTTTATTAAATGCATTTGATTCATTATTGTCTAACAAGCTTGATTCTTTTGATAGCGCTTATACATTGTGGAAATTCATAGAATCACATCAAGGGGACTTGGAGGCGATCCGACAAGCTTTGGAGGATCCCGCTTCAAGTTCAAAAGGATCTTCAGGCACACGTGCACTAGGCGATAGCCTTAGTGAGGTTTGCGAGTTCGATTCCATTAATGATTTATCTAGTGATGAACTTGTTTGTGGTAGTGAAAGATTATTGCATGCCTATAAGAAATTGTAAAATGACTTTATTGATTTAAAAAGTAAGCATGATAATTTAGAATCTGATCATGAGGAGCTAGTGTCAAAATTAGATATCATTGCAAAAGAACATACCATGCTTAAAGAAAACAATGACATGTTAATTTTGGAAAATAAAAAATTAAATACATCTATAACTAGCTTATCTTATGAAAAAGATAATGCCATGTTAGAAGTAGAGAACATACAAAATGATACTGCTTCCTTTATAAATGACTATTTATGTTCTACTTCTAATAAAAATGCATATGTGCCTAAAAATGAAGAATTGAATCTTGTGAATAAACACATTTCGTCTTTAGATTCAACTTTGAAAACATGCATTAATAATCATAAGAGGCTTATGGATATGTGTGCCAAGTCTAAGTCATCATCTACTCATTATACACACATATATAGCAAAATTTACAAATGCTCTACTTGCGGCCGAAAAGGTCATTTATCTAAATTTTGTTATGATGCACACAAACATAAGAATGCTAATGCTCATTGTGCATCTCATGTAGCTTCTTCATCTTATACACTTACACATTCACATGCTCATTCTCATAAAGTTTATCATAAGCATGCTAGTGTGTTCAAGTGTGATCCTTGTGGTCATTTTGGTCACTTGGCAAAATATTGTTTTGATTTAAAAAAGAAATCTCATTTGCTAAATGTTTCTAGTAGACCACATATTTTTAAATGTGATGTTTGTGGTAGATTTGGCCATTTGGCGAAGTTTTGTTATGATTTGAAAAAATATTCAAACTTTCCAAATTTCTCAAGTAAACCACCTTTGTTTAATAATATTTCTCATTTTCAATATAATTTAAAAGAAAAATCTTTATTTGTAAATGATTCCCGTGCACGAGCTAATGGTCCACAAAAATAAATGGATCTCTTTCATAAGAGTCATTTGAGTGATTATTACTTTGACTGTGTTAGTGCACTACATGCACCTAATAGGGTTCATAACCCTAAGGCTTTGAGCTTAAAAGATAGGGGTCATGTCCCTAAATCTCTTGGCACCAAGAATTCTTGGGTACCAAAACAAATTAGATTTTTAAAACCAAATATTTTAGTGTTTTTCTTTTTTTTCTTTTCTTGGTTTTGAAAATTATATTTTAAGATCTTTTGGTTATGAAAACAATTTTTCTTTTATCAAATCTTTTGTTTTCATGATTATTAATTTTGATTTTGATGAGATGTTTGTATTTATATAACCCACCAGTTTTATTGGGTGTTTATTCTCAAATCATGTTTACCGGATGCTTAAATGTTCATATGGGTTATTACTAGCTCAAGAGCTAGATATAGTTGTCTCTCATGATTTTTTGAATCAATGATGATTTGGTCTTACGTTTTTGGATTTAAACTTTGATTTATGATTTCTCTTGGTTGATTTGTTTTCATTTGAAAACTTTTTGCATGATTCTCATGTTTCTCTTCTTTTGATTTCATAAATCTACCTTTATAAATGGTTTTTATGTTCGTTGATATGAGACACTATTTTTCACTTTGATATATTTATATATGTTCTCATTTGTCTTTATGTATGTGAGTTGTGTTTAGGATATTTTCCATCTATGTTTGCTCACATATGTTTGCCATGATCTTCATTTCATACATTCATGAGGCATTTTGATAGGGGGAGCAATCCCTATATCTTTCTATGTGTTATACTCACCCATGCTTATTGATAGGGGGAGCTTTCACTCTCTTCATCTGATGCGGCATAATTATGTACCAAAATTGCAAGTGCACAATTTATCAAGTTATAGTATAAAAAGATATCGATCCCACGAAGAAGGTGATTTTAAAAAATTATTAAACTTGGTTCTTATATTTTGTGCATGACAATTAGGAATAAAGAATAAGTGTTGTGATGAGTGGTTGTTTTGATTTATGTGCAAGAAAAATAATAAATTAAATTTTAGAGGAAAGAAGGAAGAATTAAAGAATAAATGAAATCACGAGGCAAGAAATATGAATTAATAAAATCAAGAAATAAAACTAAGAATGAAAAGAAAATTTAAGAAAGTCAAGATGGAGGATTCAAAAGAGGTAAGAAATCTAGAATATAATCCACTAACCAATTTCAATTACAAAATATAAACTATTCTCTTTTTATCATATTTCAACTTAGATTTATTAAGCATAGATTATCAAACCATTTAAGGAAAGTGTAACCTATCAAATTATCATCTAAGCTAAAATTACTATTCATGATAAGAACAACAACATGATAATAATCCTAGAATTCATAAGCATAACCTATCAAACCATTTAAGATAAGCATAGATTATCAAATTCTTCTTCTACCGATTAGTTCTCTAGTTGATTATCCTAAACATGAACATTTTAAGTGCAAGAGAATAATTCATACAATATAAAGGAAATTAGACAAGCTTCATATAATTCTAAAATTCCTCCAAGAATTAAATTCACATCTTAAGAAAAAAACAAGAAAAAGAAGACTAATTACAAAATTAAAAAGAAAAGAAAAATCTAAACTATGAACATGAAATAAATCTAATTACAAAGAAAATAAAAATCTAAACTACAAAATAAATTGCAGAAATTAAATGCAAGAAAAATAAATCTACTCTACAAATTAAAGTGCAAAAAGAAAATAAAAAAGACAAGAAAGTAAATCTATACTACAAGCATGAATTTAAATCTAACTAATAAGCAATAATAAAGAAATTACTAAAAAGAAATAAAAGAGAAAAGAAATGCAAACCTTCAAATTGCTCTTCATCTCCATCCTCATCATTCAACAAGAGGAGAAAGAACAAATTTAAAGAGAAAAAAATTATTTTTATTAATTGCAACTAAAGTTACAATTTTTGGAAGGCATTCTCAATTAAGAGTAGCCCTCCTCTCCAAAAGGAGTTTACAAAATTTTCACACCTCTAACCCCTCACTCTCTACCCCTATTTATAGTAAACATCAGTGAATGAGAGCCATTGGATTGAAATCTTATCCAAAAACAACAAATTTCAGCCTTAGATTCGTAACAGACTGCCCAGCGTATCGATGCAGGCATCGATACAGGCATCGATGCAGGCATCGATGTCGGTATCGATGCAGGCATCGATGCATGCCCTTCTCCTTTTGCTGTCCGCAGCTTCTTCTTGTTGTTTGCTTTTGGGCTTTGGACATTGGGCTTTTCTTGGACTCTTGGGCTTGGGCTTTGATTCATCTCTTCATTAAATACTTGAAAGAATTCATTGGGCTTCATGGCTTCATTTCTTCATTAAATTATGGGCTTTTTGTTGAGAGATGAGGGTTTTGAGATTTATTCTTCATTAACCTGCAATTAAACATAAAAACAGTTATTAGTGGTATATTTATTCATATAAAATAGATAATGAGGGTATAAAATTGTAATAAAATATGATTATCAGTTGTACTTTTATAATTTGACCCATCATCAAATTATAGTTACAACCTGGTATCTGCACATTTTAGCCCATGATTTATTTAACACCCATTAACCCAAATTGATTGATCACTTTATGCGGGTTATCCTTAAGGATATCAATACACACTGATTAATCATATGTGCCTACAAATTAGATTTAATTAGATTTAAATCCAACAATCTCCTACTTGGGTACCATATGATTCATTAAAGTGTGTATAACATTATGAGCTCAAATATTGTTATCACTGAAAAGGGTATTTCTAAACAATCTCGTCCGATGACTATATTAATATAGGATCAAAGCAGCCTTCATCACATTTATCATGACTCAACCCATCAATGATCACATATACCAATATAATCAAACAACATAGATCAATCATGGATGTGCAGCATAAAAATTACATACCTTAAACTTTAGTGATGCCATAGATAAATCATAGATCAATCAGTACATGTCTATTTTTAACTGGTCCTACCTTAAACTTTAGTGATGCCATCCTCAAACATAATGTACCAGAGTGTATGAACTGAAAACTTTATTCTGATCAGACAATACAACCTAACTTAAAGCACCACAATCACAAACTCCCACTAAATCATGATATCCTCAAATAATACCATACCCATATGAGCAGTGTGCTCATGAAAGACCTTAGGTGGCAATCCTTTAGTAAGAGGATCAGCTATCATAGAGTTTGTCCTAATGTGCTCTATGGATATTTGTCCACTCTGTACCTTTTCTTTCATAACTAGAAACTTAATGTCAATATATTTTGACTTAGTTGAGCTCCTGTTGTTATTGGAATATATAACTGCTGATTTATTATCACAAAATAACTTTAGTAGTCTTTCAACATTTTCTAGAATGCGTAGTCTAGTGACAAAATTTCATAGCCATATTCTCTGATTAGATGCCTCACAGCAAGCTATAAATTCGGCGGTCATAGTAGAGGAAGCTACAAGTATCTGTTTGATACTTTTCATTTTTTTTTTACTAACAAAAGATAAATGCTGAGAGAGAGAAAAGAAAAAAAAATACTAAAACAAAATACTAACTAGCAAAACAAAAGCTTAACTAGCTTACACCCCCATACCCAGACTTTGCAATGTCCTCAATGCACATAATATCCAAAATATCACAGTTTAATAAGTACATGCCAAAAAAATCAAAGACTGGGTAAAGTAGAAAGAACATCCCTCACTGCTCATCTCCTGATATATCGTCATCCACATCATCAGCGGCAGCTGCTGAACTCGGTCCCGCCTCATCCTCTCCTGGGAAATCATCTGGCTGAAATGGTGTGATATAACTATGAAGCTCAGGTGGAGGTCCATCTGTATCTCCATGTTCTCTCTGCCATCCTCTCGCCAAATATGCTAGGGTATCGGTAGAGTAGCTGATCTGACCATGCATCTCGTGTATATGCCGCTGCATCCTGTGTATCTGTATCTGCATCCTGTCCATGCGACTCCGCATCGTATCCATCTCCTCTCGAGTGGGGTCATGTGTAGCTGGCTGGTGCTGAGGAGGCTCTCTACCTGAAGGACCGGACTGATCTCGCCCTGAAATGCTCCTCCTCACAGTCTGATCATTTAGTAACCCCTTCCCTGCTTCTAACCTATCCTCTGCGAATACTGGAACATGAAATCTATGGCAGAGTCTAGTGATGAAATAGGGGTAAATGAGCTGAGTACGTGATGCAGACTGTGTCCTGACCCAATCTAACACATTTCTCCACTGATGAGCGTATCCATATAAATATAATCCTCGCTATATCAAATCGCTGACCAGTGGCTATCCAAAAGAGAAGGAGAATATCGTGTGGGGTAATGACGGAGTATGCAGTGGTGGGTTTCAAATCAAAGTTCAGGAAAAGATTAAGTAATCTATATTCTGGTTTGAGATTTCCTGAACCGAAACTAGATGTAAAGACCCTCCCACACAAGGTTGCAGACATGTTGTTGTATTCTGGTGTACCAGGCTGTAAAGTGGAGGCTAAATGGAAGTAATCTGGTACATCAGTGGGTGGCTCTGCAAGGTCAAGGGTAGCACGGATAGTGGAAAGATCGAAAATAACCCTAACACCCCTCACGATAGAAAAAGCTGAATATTCTCTATCTGGATCAATCTCCCATCCAGAATAGAACTCATGCACTAATGAAATGTTGGCTTTTTCTAAGGGTTTAGTCATCATGCTCCTAAGACCTACTGCAGATAACATGGTGACTGTGGAATGATATGTATGCAATGCACTCATCTGAAATCCCCTCTCAAAATGAATGTTAAGACCCACAATTCTAGCTAAAATAATAGGTCTATCTATGTCGGTATCAGATGGATCAGATGATGATGAACTTGCTCGAGATTTCTTTCTGGGAGGCATCTACAGAAAAAAAAGAAAAGAAAAAGGAAAAAAAATTCATTATTTTCTCTTTTTTTTTATTTAGCTACAAATTGTTCAACATGAGTTAATTTCAAGTTATCAGAATTGACAATAAATTCTCTCAAAATTATTCTTTGAGAACAAAACAAAAAAATGTTTTTTTTTTGATAACTTGATCGGTGAAGCATACATGTTGAAATGACAATTATAAGCTAAACCGTGCACTTGTTGAATAAAATATCCGGTACAAATTCCGAATGTGAGCCGTATCCAATTAGACTTTTATTTGACCAATTACTCACATTTGCACAAAACACCCCAAATTCTTTTTTTTTTTGCAAAAAACCCCCTATTTATTATTATTATTTTTTATTTATTTATTTATTTATTTATTTTTTGATTTTCATAAAACACCCAAATTTTTTTTTCAATTTGAAATCACTTACCCAATTATTTGTTTTTACACAAAAACCCTAAGAAATTTCGGATTTTGCATGAAAACTCTTTTTTTTTTGAAATTTTCAATTTTTGCACAAAATACCCCAAGTTCAAACACCTAATAAATTTTCGGATTTGCAAAAAGCCCCCTACAATTTTCGGATTTTGAACAAAAATCCCTATTTTTTTTTTGGCAAATCCCCAAATTAAACCCTAAATTGATCATGAATCAACACAAAATAATCATTCATTACTACCCATGATTCAACCACAAGATCATCCAAGTATACATTACAAAAAAAAATTGAAATTACAAGATCAAGTTAGAAAAGATACCTTGGGGAGATGGTTGGAGGTGGAAGAAGCCCAAGAAATTACCCAAAATGTGCTTGATCTTGTGTGGGTGAATTAGGGTTTGAGGGGGGGGGGGAGAAAGAAATCGGGTTTGGGAAGATGGGTGAAAGAAAACAAGGGGAAAAAAGAAAACTGCTGCGGGTTTTTGTGCAGATCGCGATGCTGGCATCGATGCCCAAAGAGATGGTGTTTGGGCCAGCCGGCCCAAACACGTTTTCTTTCTCTTTTTTTTTTCTTTTTTCTTTTGGGCCTAATTATGGGCCAACACTTATTTATTTTTTCTTTTTTTTCTTTTTTTTTGTTGGGCCTATGTTATTAATTCAATTTTTGTTATTTTCTTTTGTTTTGTTTTTTTTAATAAGATGAGTAATTATGTATTTGTTTTTGTTTTTTTATTCAAAATTAGAAATATATATATATATATATATATATATATATATATATATATATATATATATATATATATATATATATATATATATATATTTTTGTTGGGCCTATGTTATTAATTCAATTTTTGTTATTTTCTTTTGTTTTGTTTTTTTTAATAAGATGAGTAATTATGTATTTGTTTTTGTTTTTTTATTCAAAATTAGAAATATATATATATATATATATATATATATATATATATATATAGCAAAATGAGGAAATATGTATATATATGTTTTTTTTTTTATGT
>NC_033797.1:59092679-59116838 GCF_001876935.1 Asparagus officinalis
AAAAGACCGGATCTTTGTAATCTAAGATGACAATTATTTCAATGAAGAAAACAGTTTTCCCCGCGAACAACTAGAACCTGAAGTCTTCTGATGAGTAATGAACCCACAGTAGAATCGCTCATGATCAACTGTCAGATGCTAAGACATCACCCACGTCACGGTCTACTTCCTTAAAGGTGTAAGTGTGTATTGGCGAGGGATCAGGGGAAGATATAGTAAACTCCTGCCATCTTCATTCAACCAATATTTGTCCTCAACGGTTAACATGGCCAGGTCTTCAACATGATCTCCAAACATATAATCAGGCTTCCTCAAAGCCTGAGTGGAGCTCGGATCCTTGGTAAGAGGGGTGTCAATGATCAACCATCATAATGTACGACGATCTCCATCTCGCACAAGCCGAGGAACTTCCTCGGGCCCATCTAGATTAAATTGAGGAGCAACGGGACGAGCAGTGTATCATCAGCAGAAGTATAAGTCTCGCAACTACCACCACTTGCCACATGAGGCAAGAACACATCCGAAGGGAATTCAACTAAAATAAATATTATGGTTAGAGAAATATTTCTAAGGCAATACAAGGAGTTGAACTTGTCTCACGAACCCGCGAGATAAAGTCACTGCCTCATAAATTGGAGAGATAATTTCATTCGTTTCACACACAAGGGACAACGTACATTATCGCGTAAATAACATGACAATATACCCCGGCCTACAGAGTACAATATAGCATGAAATCATCCCTTTTGCCTTAAGATGTGTTTTGATGAGACAAAAACACATCTTTCAAATGTCAACCCCCGAAAAAGAGGATATCAGCTCTTCCTCAATGCCTCACAAAGGAGACAAGCGAGGGGGCAATATTCAGAATATTAATTTCAAATTTACGAAAGTAGTAAAAGCTCACCCTTGATGAAGCTACGGGAGACGTATTCTCAATATGTTGAGAAGCCAATCGACTCCTATGAATACGTGGCATCCTCGGAGACATTGCTAACCTGCAATGAAAATCGATGGTTCAAGTAAAATTTCAAATGCGAGGTATTAAACCCATTCAGGAGCCCGAAATTAAATTATGAACTTTAGCCTAAATCCTACAAATAACATGAGATTTTTTTATTAAAGTCTAATTAAACCTACGGGATGCATGCATGCAAGTGACGGGTTCGATTCTCATCCAAATATCCTCAAAGTTCAATTTCGGCCATCGTTCAAAATTTTGGCCATTACTCTCAAAACCAAAGAGAATTCGGCCATGAACACAAGCCTACGACCAAGTTAAAGTTTTAATCGAAGTTCATACCACATGCCATGAACCCAAGTTTCAAATTTCTTCCAAAAGTCTAAAAATTTCAGCCACCACTTTCCCTCCAATACCCAATTTTGGCTCATGAGATTAAAGTATTAATCTTTGAATCAAAATCAAACCCATAAACTCTTGAATCAAACCCATGAACTCTTGAATCAAAATCAAACTCATAACAAAGAGGCTATGAAAAGGATCTTACCCAAGAGGAGCTTGAACTCAAGAAGAGGCTTGAACTCAAGAGGCTTCAACCCAATGCCAAGAATCCAACTCAAGGAGCTTGAATCCAACAAACTCAAACCCTAGATTTTGGAGAGGGAGATTTGGCCAAATTTTTGAGGGTTTTAAGGAGTTTAAAGATGATGAATATGAGTGGAGTTAGAACCCTAGTAGAGGAGGAAGTTAGGTTTGGGAAGAGTTTGAAAAAGAAGAAGAAAGAAGAAAGGGGAAGAAGATGAAAACGGTTTGGGAGGGGGAATTCAAAAAACCCTTGGATTAAAGTCTTCTCTCTCTCTCTTCCTTTGACCATGTGACCCGTACCCTCTCTCCCCTCCTCCACATGCGAGACACTCTTAGTGTCTCGCACATGCGAAACACATGTGAGTGTTTCGCATGTGTGCAAGACACTCACATGTGTTTTGCATCTAGGAAGGGGTGCACGAGTGTTTTACGATATATTTTTGCTCGTTTTTAACTATTTTCACCTGTTTCCATGTATTTGAGGCCCGTATTTACACTCCGATGAGTATATGAGTATAAACTGTATCTCCTTGAACCTCTAACGGGTACACAAGGTTAAACTGATTTTCGAAACTCTGAGGAGTATATGAGTATAAACTGCTTCTCCGTGCTCCAACTCCTTAAGAGCTTATACTGTGTAGACTCCAGTTAACGTATGAGTATAAACTGTGTTCACACCAGTCAACGCGTGATGATGAAAGTCAACATTGTTCAACACATTACAATGAAAGTCAACACCAGTCAACACGTGATAATAAAAGTCAACGTCAGTCAACGCGTGACAATGAAGGTTAGCGTTGGGCAACGCGTTGCAATCAACACATCGATATTTTTGCCAAAATAATGCTTAATGGCACTACAATGAGGGTCTATTCTAGTATCAACCCATATAAATATTTTAGCATCCGGTAAACAAGGTTTAGGAATAAACATCCAATAAACCCAGGGGATTATATAAACACAAACCTCTCATCAAAACAAAACTAATAATCATGAAAACAAAAAATTTGATCAAAGAAAAAGAATTGTTTTCATGTTCAAAAGTTTAAAGTATAATTTTTCAAAACCAAGAAAAAAAATAAAAATACTAAAATTCTTGGTTTAAAATCAAATTTGTTTTGGTACCCAAGTATTCTTGGTACCAAAAGGTTTAAGGACATGACCCCTATCTATAAAGCTTAAAGCCCTAGGGTTATGAACCCTCTTGGGCATATGTGGTGCACGGGATCAGTCATAGTAATAATCACTCAAATGACCCTTCCGATTGCAATATGTACAATGGAAAGGAAGCATTTGCTTATGTTGACCATAAAAAGGTGCACGTAGAACATTTGCAAACAAAGGTAAATTATTTGAAACTTTTTGCAAATGTGAAACATTATCAAAACAAAACTTTCCTAAGTGGCCAAATCTACCATAAACATTATATTTATAAACATGTGGTCTACTAGAAACATTTGGTAAATGAGACTTATTTTTTAAATCAAAACAGTATTTGGCCAAATGACCAAAACGACCATAATGATCACACTTGAATACACTAGCATGCTTATGATGAACTTTGTGAGAATAAGCATGTGAATGTGTAAGTGTACAAGATGAAGAAGCTACATGAGATGCACAATGAGCATTAGAATTCTTATGTTTGTGTGCATCATAGCAAAATTTAGATAAATGGCCTTTACGATCACAAATTGAACACTTGTAAACTTTGCTATATATGTGTGCATGGTGTATGGGATGTCTAGATGTAGTAGCATGAGACTTAGCACACATATCCATAAGCTTCTTATGATTATTAATGCATGTTTTCAAAGTTGAATCTAAAGATGAAATACGTTTATTCACAAGATTCAAATCATCATTAAGCACATATGCATTTGTATTAGAAGAAGAACATATATAGTTATTTACAAAAAAACAACTTTATTTTTCATGTTTTCTACTTCTAAAATGACATTATCTTTTTCACGAGCTAAACTAGCAACATTTGAGATTAAAGAATCATGAATAGTTTCAAACTTAGAAGCTAATAACTCATGATCGGATTTTAATGCAACATGCTTGCTTTGTAATTCAATAAAATCTTTGTACAATTTGTTATAGGCATGCAATAATTTTTCACTAGCACAAGCAAGTTTATCACTAGATAAATTATTTATGGATTCGAACTCGCAAACCTCACTAGGGCTATCGCCTAGTGGCCGTGTGCATAAAGATGAAGCTCCACATGAACTAGAAGCGGAATCCTCCAAAGCTTGTCGGATCGCCTCCAAATTTCCTTGATGTGCTTTTATAAGTTTCCATAATGTGTAAGCATTATCAAAAGAATCAAGCTTGTTAGAAAAAGATGAATCGAACGCATTATGTAAAAACTCTAACAAAGGCTTGTTCATAGCAAACATTCGATGATCATTTTTATTCCACTTGGATTTCTCCAAGGTGGACACAATATAAGCATTATCTATAATTTCCCATAAATCAAAGTGTCTAGATTAAACAAAAAGTTTAAATCTAATACACCATTGGGCATAGGGGAAAAAATCTAATCTATGAGCAATATTGATGACATAACCTAAACTAGGTGTACCGTGCATATCCATAATGTATATATGTGCAAGCAAGATAACGATAAAATCTCAAAACTAGATTAGCACAAAAATATAACTTGGATCATTAACTCAAGGCGATTAGACCTTAAATTAAATAGCACCAAGCTCTGATACCAAATGTTAGACCCCAGAGGGGGGGGTGATTTGGGTCTTATGCTAATCTAATCCAATTTTATGCCAATTAAAATTAATAACAAGTTATCCTAGCAAGTATGAAATACAACAAGATATATGAGCTAGGATAAGCAATATGAACAATATGAAATACAACAAGATATATGAGCTAGGATAAGCAATATGAACAAAGAGATATATCCTAGTAATGAGATATACTATAAGATATATGCAGATAAGCAATATGAACAAAGAGATATATCCTAGTAATGAGATATACTATAAGATATATGCAAGGATATACAAATTAACACAATGGTGAAATAAACATAAACAAAATAGTGGATGATATAAATAATGAGCAATGGACAATGACGACAAGAAATATAAACATAAGAGAAGTGCACCAAAGCAGACTCAAACACACGATATGATCACGAAGTTCGGACCTTTCGTCCTACGTCTCCGCTCCCCACTCCCGAGGAGAAATCCACTATCATAATCGGGTTTTCTACGCTCACCCGAATAACGTTTACACCTCACAATGTCGGTTTTCAATGCTCACCGATCAACGTCCACACCTAACACTCGGTTTTCTAGTTCACCGAAAACTTCACAATTCACACTCTCACAATGTCGGTTTTTAACGCTCACCGATCAGCGTCTACACCTCACACTCAGTTTTCTAGCTCACCGAAAACTTTACAACACTAACAATGTAATAACAAATGATTTGTTCTCTAATACAATGTGAGAACTCAGTTAAGCACAACTCAATGTAACAATCTCTCACAACCCTAATTTACTATGTATGTAAATACTAAAAGCTCAATGTGGATGTGTGTAATAAAGAGATTAATCAAATCTTAAACTCAATATAAAACTAGCTTTAATAAAATGATAAAAAAAATAGATATAAAGCTAGAAATAAAGTTTAGAAAACTTCTCAATGGATCAAGAGATTCAGGGAGGATGGTTGGATGCTCAAGCACCAATAGGATCTCCTCAAGCTCTTGTGAAATTGATTTCACAAACCCAAAACTCTCAATTACTTAAAAGCTTCTTAAACACTCTTTTAAACAAACACTAAACAAGTTTAAACCCTTGTTAAACTTTTTAAAACATTCTCTTGGATTACATTGAGAACTGAGATCAATAGGGTATTTATAGCCTCCCAAAACCTCAATCAAAAGCCTAACAGAAATGACCAAAAAATCAACAGAATCAAAAATCAGATTCTATACAAAATGACCGTTAGAGTGAACGGCGGTCGACCGTGAAAATCTCGCGGTCGACCGTAAAAATCTCGCGGTCGATCGCGAGCCACTTTCGAGGCTCAGAAAATTCCAGAAACTTTGACGGTCGACCGTGACGGTCGACCGTCGAAATTTTCGAGCTGACGGTCGATCATGGTGGTCGACCGTGAAAGTTATTGTTGGCTCCGCAGGTTAAAAACAAAAGCACGATCGATCGTGGCGGTCGACCATAGACTGACATATGAGAAAACAGGTTTGAAAGTTAATTTTCTGATTTTAAAACCCTGTTTAAAAATATCAAATAAATTCCAAAAAATATAAAATTTTGGAGAATGATTGTAGACATGATAATAAACATGCTACAAAGACTGGTTTTTAAAAAGGACCTCCCAAATGAAAAATATCATCATTTTGCTGACATTTTAGCTTAACCATGTTTTGAAATAATACAAAATGATTTTATAGACTTGAAGAAAGATGTAAATTATTGTTATGAAGTCTATAAATAATGAATATAGTATTTTCACAAATACAATAGAATATGAAACATATGAGTATGAATATGAATATATATTTGTTTCATATCTATGAAATTAAACCAAACCAATTTATCCGCTTAAAAACAAACATGTATGAATATAAATATTTGTTTATATGCTAGTAAAAACTTTGTTTGTGGATAAACAAAAAAGTCAAAATGTGTATATATATATAACTATATATATACATAGAAACCAATAAAATGTGTGTGTATATGATATTGAGCTTAAAGTACTTAACACACATAATATAAACTCCTAAACTAATTATACCCAAGCTTGTG
The DNA here is from genome assembly GCF_001876935.1 of Asparagus officinalis. Classification (NCBI taxonomy): domain Eukaryota; kingdom Viridiplantae; phylum Streptophyta; class Magnoliopsida; order Asparagales; family Asparagaceae; genus Asparagus; species Asparagus officinalis. The sequence goes on from NC_033797.1 coordinate 59,099,031, forward strand.
ATCTTCAATGAAGCTCTATCTTGGTACACTCGCGGATGAAGCTTGAACTTGAATCTTTAACTTGAATTGTAAGGCTTCAACCACTATTCCACCAACCTCCATTTAATATGATCGTTATGGCGCAATCCATCCAACCTCCAATATATTATTTACCTAGAATAAATATAAAACACAAATACTAGATAAACAATATTAGATATAAATTATTTGTAAATCATCATCAAAACAAGAAGGCTAACAAGATTAAACTCTAGTTTAAGAGCTTGTATTTCTTCTTCAATTAATAAAAAAATTGTGTGGTGTGGTTCCCGAGGACATAGGCACATTGTCGAACCTCGTTAAATCTGTGTGTTCGTCTCCTTTACTGTTTTTACAAGGTTAGATCTTTATTTATGGTATTATTCCTACTTTCCTACTTTCAACACAAGGTCCAGAAGGGCAAGGGTTCGATTGATTATTTCGAATCCCCAACAACTGGTATCAGAGCTTCGTTCAGCAATTTGTGTGAAAGTCATGGCAGAGAAAATCAAATCAAAGATCAAAAAGTTTGACGGTTCAGATTTCGCCTACTGAAAGTTATAGAAGGACTATCTGTACCAGAAGGACTTGTATCGCTCGTTGATGGGCAAGGAAAAGGGACAGAAAAAGGAGGAGTTAAATAGTGATTGGGAGATATTGGATAGGAATGCTCTAGAGCAAATCTGGTTGTCGCTCGCCAAATCAGTAGCCCACAATATTTTGAAAGAGAAGATGACAGTGGGGCTTATAGAAGCACTCACAAAGATGTATGAGCAACCGTCGGTAGCAAACAAGGTGCATCTCATCAAAACTCTTTTCAACCTCAAGATGGCAGAAGGACGGTCCTTCACGATGCACCTCAGCGAGTTCAACATGATTATTGATCAGCTTATCTCCATGGATATCACGTTTGATGATGAAGTGCAAGTCCTATTGATTCTATCGCAGTTGCCAGATAGTTGGGCATGTTGTGTGATGGTAATCAGCAATTCGACGGGGAAGGAGAAGTTGAAGCTGAGTGAGGTTGTTAGTATGATTCTATCCAAGGAGGTTAGAAAGAAATCGTCCGAATCAGAAGATTCAGGTTCAACTCTAAACTTCGAGCAGAGAGGCAAAAGCCAGAAGAAAGGAAACCAGAATAGGAATCAGTCGAAATCAGTGAAGAAGAGGTCGAACTCGAAGATTAGGCCTATCAAAGAGAAGTGTTGGAACTGCAGCCAGGAGGGTCATATGTCTTCAGTCTGCAAAAGTCCAAAGAAGGATGCGGGTGAGCAGGAGGCTCATATCATGCAGGATGCATTGATCCTTGCTATAGAGAGCGACTCGGATTCTTAGGTCATCGATTCAGGAGCCTCTTTTCACGCCACTACTAACAGGAAGCTATTTCAGAATTATGTAGCAGGGGACTTTGGAAAAGTGTATTTGAGGAATAACGAGCCCTGTAATATTATTAGAAAGGGTGAAGTACAGATTCAGATGAAGGGCTCTAAGTGGACCTTGAAGAACGTAAGACACATGCCGAAGCTGAAGAGGAATCTTGTTTCGATGGGACAACTTGGAGTAGAAGGCTATGTTTCAACATTCACAGGGGATTCATGGAGAATCTCCAACGGTATGATGATAGTTGCTCAAGACAACAAGCTAGGAACTCTCTACCTCACCTTACATACGAGTGACACCCTCGTAATTACAGCTGATAAAGAGAGTACAGATCTGTGGCACAACAGGCTAGGGCACATGAGCAAAAATGGGGATGAAGATTTTGCATTCACAAGGAAAGCTAACCGGGATCGACACCGTGGAAGTCGGGATTTGTGAAGACTGTATCTTTGGGAAGCAGAAGATGGTTAGTTTTCAGAAGGGTGGAAGGCCACCTAAGGCTCAGAAGCTAGAGTTGATTCATACAGATATATGGGGTCCAGCCAGTGTGTCTTTTTTTGACGGTTCGAGATATTATGTCACCTTAATCGACAATCACTCGAGGAATGTGTGGATCTACTTCATGAAGCACAAGTCAGAGGTGTTTGGAATCTTGAAGAAGTGGAAGTTTATGGTGAAGAATGAGACAAATCTGAAGGTAAAGTGTCTGAGATCAGACAATGGTGGGGAATACGAGCTGGAGGAGTTCAAGAGATTCTGTGCTACGAATGGTATTCGCTTAGAGAGGACTACTCCAGGGACGCCATAGCAGAACGACATTGCGGAGAGGATGAACAGGTTCTTGACAGAGCGTGCCAGGAGCATGCGATTACATGCAGGTCTGCCTAAGACATTTTGGGTTCAATACGATTGTTGATCAACTTATCTCCATAGATATCACGTTTGATGACAAAGTGCAAGCCTTATTGATTCTATCATAGTTGCCGGATAGTTGGGCAGGTTATGTGACGGCAATCAGCAATTCGGTGAGAAAGGAGAAGTTGATTCTATCCGAGGAGGTTAGAAGGAAATCGTCTGAATCAGAAGGTTCAGATTCAGCTCTACACTTCGAGCAAAGAGGCAGAAGCCAGAAGAAAGAAAACCAGAACAAGAATCGGTTGAAATCAGTGAAGAAGAGGTCGAACTCGAAGATTAGGCCTATCAAAGAGAAGTGTTGGAACTGCAGCCAGGAGGGTCATATGTCTTCAGTCTGCAAAAGTCCAAAGAAGGATGCGGGTGAGCAGGAGGCTCATATCATGCAGGATGCATTGATCCTTGCTATAGAGAGCGACTCGGATTCTTAGGTCATCGATTCAGGAGCCTCTTTTCACGCCACTACTAACAGGAAGCTATTTCAGAATTATGTAGCAGGGGACTTTGGAAAAGTGTATTTGAGGAATAACGAGCCCTGTAATATTATTAGAAAGGGTGAAGTACAGATTCAGATGAAGGGCTCTAAGTGGACCTTGAAGAACGTAAGACACATGCCGAAGCTGAAGAGGAATCTTGTTTCGATGGGACAACTTGGAGTAGAAGGCTATGTTTCAACATTCACAGGGGATTCATGGAGAATCTCCAACGGTATGATGATAGTTGCTCAAGACAACAAGCTAGGAACTCTCTACCTCACCTTACATACGAGTGACACCCTCGTAATTACAGCTGATAAAGAGAGTACAGATCTGTGGCACAACAGGCTAGGGCACATGAGCAAAAATGGGGATGAAGATTTTGCATTCACAAGGAAAGCTAACCGGGATCGACACCGTGGAAGTCGGGATTTGTGAAGACTGTATCTTTGGGAAGCAGAAGATGGTTAGTTTTCAGAAGGGTGGAAGGCCACCTAAGGCTCAGAAGCTAGAGTTGATTCATACAGATATATGGGGTCCAGCCAGTGTGTCTTTTTTTGACGGTTCGAGATATTATGTCACCTTAATCGACAATCACTCGAGGAATGTGTGGATCTACTTCATGAAGCACAAGTCAGAGGTGTTTGGAATCTTGAAGAAGTGGAAGTTTATGGTGAAGAATGAGACAAATCTGAAGGTAAAGTGTCTGAGATCAGACAATGGTGGGGAATACGAGCTGGAGGAGTTCAAGAGATTCTGTGCTACGAATGGTATTCGCTTAGAGAGGACTACTCCAGGGACGCCATAGCAGAACGACATTGCGGAGAGGATGAACAGGTTCTTGACAGAGCGTGCCAGGAGCATGCGATTACATGCAGGTCTGCTTAAGACATTTTGGACGGATGCGGTGCATACAATAGCTTACCTTATTAATCACGGATCATCAGTTCCATTAGATTTTAGGATTCCAGATGAGGTTTGGAGTGACAAGAAGATAAATCTCTCACACTTGCGGGTATTTAGTTGTATGTCTTATGTTCATATAAGTGACTATGTCAGGGATAAGCTAGAAGCTAAGTCACAGAAGTGCACATTCATTAGATACGACATTGATAAGTTCGGGTATCGTCTTTGGGATGAGAAGAACAGGAAGATCATCAGAAGTAAGGATGTGATATTCAATGAGGAGGTGATGTACAAGAACATGAAAGATGCTAAGGATATCCAAAGTAGTGGGAGTAGCATATCAGATACAGATGGATCTGAGTACATGAATATAGAGAAACTTCCAGATAGGGGTGATGATGTTTGTTCTGATCAGAGAATGGAGAAGGATCCAGGTGCAGAAGAAACTACCCGGGGCATAGAGCTTAGGAGGTCATTCAGGGTACCCAAACCAAATCCCAGATATCTTTTATCTTTTGACTATTTATTATTGACAGATAACGGTGAGCCGGAGTGCTATGAAGATGCAATGTAAGTGAGTGAATCTCAGTAGTGGGAGTATGCAATACAAGAGGAGATGGATTCTCTACTCACTAATGAGACTGCACAAAAGAAGGCCTTACATAATAAATGGGTCTACCGGATCAAGCAAGAGAGTGATGGAAGCAAGAGATTCAATGCCAGATTAGTAGTGAAGGGGTTTCAACAGCGGGAAGGAGTGGACTACACGGAGATATTTTCCCCTATTGTGAAACTCACAACCAACAGAGTAGTGTTGAGTTTGGTGGCTACAAAAGACCTCTTTCTTGAGCAGTTAGATGTGAAGACTGTCTTTCTTCATTGTGACTTAGATGAAGAAATCTACATGAAGTAACATGTTGGCTTCACTGAAGAAGGAAAGGAAGAGATGGTGTGTAAGCTCAAGAAGAGTTTATATGGTTTGAAACAGGCTCCGAGACAGTGGTATAAGAAGTTTGATAACTTCATACAGAACAATGACTACAGAAGATGCAATTCGGATCATTGCTGTTATTTTAAAATGTTCGAGTCCAGCTTTATTATTTTGTTATTGTATGTTGATGACATGTTGGTAGCAGGACCGTGTTTAGAGGAGATAAATAGTTTGAAGAAGTAGCTAGCAAAGGAATTTACAATGAAGGATCTGGGTGCAGCGAAGCAGATTCTAAGAATGCGAATCAGTAAGGATGAAGCTGAAGAGACATTGAGATTGAGCCAAGCTGAATACATTGAGAAGGTACTTCAGAGGTTCAACATGCAGAATGCTAAAGTTGTTAGCACACCCCTTGGAAGTCAGTTCAAGCTATTTGAGGAGCAATCGCCTAAGACAGATGCAGATAGAGAGCATATGAGCAGGGTGCCATATTCTTCGGCCATTGGGAGTCTCATGTACGCGATGGTTTGCACGAGGCCGGATATCGCCCATGCATTAGGAGTTGTGAGAAGATTTGCAAGCAATCCAGGAAAGTAGCATTGGGAGGTCGTGAAGTGGATAATGCGGTACTTGAGAGGGACAACGAACAAGCCATTATGTTTCAGGAGGAAGGAGTTGGTGCTGTAGGGATACGTGGATGCGGACTTCGCCGGTGATTATGATACGAGGCGAAGCACCACAGGGTATGTTTGTACCTTAGCGTCGATAGCAGTGAGCTGGGTCTCACATCTGCAGAAGATTGTGACTTTGACTACAACCAAGGCTGAGTATATCACGGTGACTGAAGCAAGAAATGAGATGATCTGGTTGAACGGGTGCTTGGAAGAATTGGATCTGAAGCAAGGGAGAGGAGTTCTTTATTGTGATAGCTAGAGCGCTATACATCTTGCCAAAAATCCAGTATATCATGCCAGAATGAAGCACATCGACGTCAAATATCATTTTATATGCTCGCTAGTTGAAGACGAAAAGTTTCATTTGATAAAGATTTTGGGGAGTTAAAATCCGGCGGACATGTTGACGAAGGCAGTCATCATTGAGAAACTGAAGTTGTGCGCAAGTTCAGTTGGCCTTCACGAGTAGAAGACGAAGGCGGAGCCACACTACGAGGATTGGCACGATCGTCGGAATATTATTGATTGAAGAAAGAATTTTTTTTCCGGGGAGAAGATGCATACAAAGTAGAGGAGAGTTCGGGTGAACTCACTGCAGGCACTTTAGTCTCCAAGTGGGAGATTGTTAGTCTAAAGTATAGACCCAAAGTCGAGACGAAAGCTGGAATCAAAACGACGAAGAAAACGACCTGATAGATCCACGGTTGACCGTGAGAATCTGGCGGTCGACGTGAGAATCTGGCGGTCAACCGCGAGAATCTGGCGGTCGACCACGAACGTGCACAGGAGCTCAGGAGGAGCTGGTTCCGAAGGCGGTCGACCGCGCAACCCCCTGTAGGATTTTTGGTCTCGGGTTTTTGATACGGTCGACCACGATTGGTGTGCGGTCGACCGCGAGACCTGCACGGTCGACCGTCACGATCGACCGTGACGCTGTCAAACAGTTTCCTAAACTGTTTTGGATTCTATTTCTACCAGGACTTTATATATACCTTAAACGTTTTTAGGGTTTGTACAACACGAAAAAGAGAGCTTTTTGACTGCAGAAAGAGAGAGAATCTCAGAGAGATTAAACTCTAGTTTGAGAGATTGTATTTCTTCTTTAATTAATAAAAAAAATTGTGTGGTGTGGCTCCCGAGGGCGTAGGCACGTTGCCGAACCTCGTTAAATCTGTGTGTTCGTCTCATTTACTATTTTTGCAAGGTTAGATATTTATTTGTGGTATTATTCCTACTTTCCTACTTTCAACACAATGTCCGGAAGGGCAATGGTTCGATTGATTGTTTCGAATCCCCAACACTTCAGTTCCTCTACTTTATTTTTTCTCAATTTAGTCCCTACACCACATCTTAATTACAAACTAAGTTCTTTTTTAACATTCGTTAGAAATTGATCAGTGTTAATTTTACTTTATGACCACATAACCTTCGAGTGGTCCTTCTACTTTTGGATTATAATAAAAGTTGGACTAAATACTTAATTTTCTAGTAGTTTTGTGTTATCATTTCTCGATGGCACTTGCAATTCTTTTCTACATGTGGAGTACTACAATCATTAGAAGAATCCTCCCATTCCTCTTGAGAAATATGATGAGTGAGGAGCATAAATTCTAGTGTGATTTAGATTGAAGGTTATACGCATAGTGGAATCTTGTATTACGAGTACTTATTCATGCTGCAATTTTTCGAGCATATCCTATATGATCTTGGGGTTTTCTTTTGTAACATATACACAAGAAACAAGTTGATTCGGAGACGGAAGATGGCAAGCGAACATCTTGATACATAGTGAATGCAATGTAGACACTACCTTTGATTTGTAATTCATGGTACCAGTGAATGGCAATCTCGGCTACAAACTAGCACATTCCTGGTCATTTATGCGAGGCCGAACTTGTTCCGTTTAGATGCACCGCGTCCTCGTTTCAACATCGTGCCCTCAAATCTGCACTATGATCCGAGTCATTTTTGCACTCGCCATGGGTTTAGGGATGTTTTGGGTGGTTCACATTAGATTGTGATTGTGAGGGGGTCTTCTCCGTATAGTCAAGGTCTTTGGAAAATGAAGTCCGCGTGCGTCTAATTGATAGCCGTATGGTAGCCGATTCCTTTCTTGTTCTATCAGCTAATTAACCCTCTTATTATCTATCCAACGTCTAATCCAAGACTCGGGCGTCAAACACACAGAATCTTCTGTAGGATACTAGAACGTTTCTAAATACACAACAAAAGGAAATAGTTCGATCCTCCATAGAATATCATCACAGATAAACATCAGCTTCCACAGGTTTCTTTGCATCAAACTCCTAAACTAGACGCTAATAAGAGTCAGTAACCAAGACATTAGGGGCAAAGAAAAACCAAGAGATTATTTGACTTGATATTAGAAATTAAACTAATAAAAGATCACATACCCCACGACTATGTTTCACCCAATTTATAGAAAAGGATTGGTATTTGGATCTGACAGTGGCAAAAGTGTAATATTTGGATTCTTTATTAATCCTATTCTAGAGTTTGGCTGGGAAAAAATTTATGGATTACAAAATCCATAAAGGTGCAACAGTAAGGGTTTTTTATAGAAACCCAAATCGGAGGTTTTTGGGAGGATTTGGGCGAGAATTCTGACATCGTTCTGAGCTCTTCGTTTTCTGATTCCTAATCCTCTCGACTTCGAACCCTAGATCTAGAATTGCAACTCCCCATTTCTTCTCCCGCCTCTCCCCAAGCTTCTTCGTGCCTCCTCTTCCGCTGTTCTCCGATATTGTTTTTGGGTTCGGTTTGTGGATTTGCCCTAGATTTTGGCCTCGGCTTCTCCCGCGACCCGATGTTCTTCGATATTGTTCTTGGCTTCTCCCGCTGTTCTTTGATATTGTTCTTGGGTTCTTGGGTTTGCTGGTTGTTCCGTCCGGTGGGGTTTGTTGGCAACGACATCAATTTCTGAATTATTCCCTTCGCAACGGCTTGGCATCTGCAGGTATAAATCATTTTATCCCTTTTAATGTGATTGTTTAATTGTGCTTGCTCTAAGGAAATTAACATTGGTAGTGGAATTATTGATTTTGGTATATGTTTAATTATTGAAACAAGGGTATTGTTCGGTGGGGTTTCATTTGGTATATAGTTGATTATTGATTTTAGTAGAATTATTTGTCGGTGGGGTTTCATTCGCAACTGCTTCGCAACTGCTTGGCATCTACATGTCTAATCTCTCATGAAACAAGGGTTTTGGTATATAGTTGATTATTGATTTTCGGTTCTCTGGAATTTTTGTTATTGCAATCCTTCAAATGACTAAACCATGGAATGAAAACCTTAATTATATTTGTTTGATCAACGTGCATGCTTAGGGTGCAAAATATGAAATAGTTGTTTCACTACTTGATATAGATTTGTGGATATGTAGAATAGTTGTTTCACTACTTGATATAGATTTGTGGATATGTAGATATATGGTTTTACGATTTTAATATTTTTATTAGTTATTTAATTATCTTTAGTTTCCAAACATTATTACTGTTAAGTTGTAAATATATGCTAATTTTACAATGGATTTAGATGGATAACGTAGATGAAGAACAATTGAAGAGGATGTGTGCTAATACAGCTGTGTCTGCGGTGGTCACAATAATAATATGTATTCTGAGAATGCGTGCTAAGCGCAAGACAATTTCATCTTGTACGAAGGAGAAAAAAATCAAAAAAAATTATTGCAGAGAAGCTCACTTCAAACGTGTATTGGAAGGCTATAGTGATAGTTGTCGGTCTTACATTAGAATGAGACCGAGTGCCTTTTTTAAACTTGCTGAAGTAATGAAAGAAAACGGTTTATTAGAGGATTCCAGACATGTTCAAGTCGAAGAACAGCTCGCTATGTTCCTAAGTATAGTGGGGCATAAAACTAAAAATAGAATAATAAGGACTGAGTTCATAAGATCGGGAGAAACAGTGAGTAGGTATTTCAATAAAGTCCTACAAGCAATGAATGGGTTACGTGATCGCTATATGAAGCAAGCTCCAAATGAAGTTCCTACAGAGATTGCAAAAAACCCAAATTATTTTCCTTACTTCAAGGTAAAAATAATACATACACCTCAACATCTGTTTTAAGTGAATATGTATTTTATTGAATACTTTATAACTTATATTTTTTATAGGATTGCATTGGTATGATAGATGGCACACACGTTGACGTAGTATTACCCAGTAACCTAGTTGCCCATTTTAGAGGGAGAAAAGGTATGACACAAAACGTCCTAGCAGCATGCACCCCTAATAACCTATTCACATATGTCCTAGCTGGGTGGGAGGGAGCAGCAAATGACTATAGGATATTACAAGATGCTTTGTAGATACCACAACCTTACGGGCTTCGAGTTTATGATTGTATTAATTCTTACTTATTCATAATTAAAAAAATTTAAATACTTGTCAATAGTGTGATATGAAGATACTGTTCTATTTAATGTAGGTAAACATTACCTATGTGACGCTAGATACACCACAATGCCAGGCTTCATATCCCCATATCACGGTGTACGATATCATTTAAAAGAGCACGTCGGTAGGACACCAAAGAATAGAAAAGAGTTGTTCAATTTAAGACATTCCAGTTTAAGATCAAAAATTAAATGCATGTTTGGTATATTGAAGAACCGGTTTAAAATACTATCGGCGAAGCCAAATTATCCATTTCCCACTCAAGTGGACATTGTACTAGCGTGTACCGTGTTACACAATTTCATTGCTATAGAAGATCCAGATGATGATATTTTAAATAAAAATGTAAAAATTGATGAAGATAATGGGGAAGTGACAAATGAAGATGACTCAAGTGTGGTGGATTATACTCAAACTAGGACACACAGAGAGGATCGGGATGAAAGAAATGAATGGAAGGAGCTACGAGATCAAATTTCTTGGGCGATGTGGGTGGATTATTGTGCAAAGTATAATGGTGGTAACACAATAGAAAGTGGATTAGCTTAATGTGATGTTTGCTCTATCTCGATGTAATAACTTGTATTATTTTCTTACTGTTCGCAACTATCCATTTTAATGTTTCTTAGCATGTACTAAACATTACTACGATTATCATCTTCTCTCTTTTCATGTTGTTTCTATACATGTAGGCGTTTCATATATTCCTTTTCTAACGCAAATTGCTAAATGCATGCATATTATATATTGATTTTGCTTTCTTTAATAATAATGTCTACTTGTTCAATATATATTAGGTATGGTTAACAATCAGGCAGATAAGCAGCCCCTGCCTTCTCATTCTAATGCTCCGCCAAATCCAGCTGCTAACATAAACATGAACTACACGCCTGTTCAACCACAACCTTTCTCTTCACCCCGTCATACATTCTCACCATTCTCACTATACGATGTCAATTATGATGGAATGACACAGCCACCAATGTCATATGTGAGCATGTTAAGCAGTCCACAAGGTTTGCTATTTCCCACAGCCAGTTCTCAAAGTAGTGGACCTAATCAATTTTCACCAAACACTAGTGATTCAGCAGAGAAGGTTATTCATGACGTTGATGGTGAGGATCACACTTCACCAATGAAAAAAGGGAAAAAATTAGCTCATAAGAAATCGGACCCGGGGACAAGGTTGAACGCAAGAGGTGTGGCTAATAAGTTTTGGCTTCCAGAGCACGATGACGTTCTCATTCCTTATCTTGCAGAATTAGCATTAGAGGGGTTAAAGCCAGACAAGAACTTCAAGGCAAAAGCTTATAAAATAGCAGCGATGAAAATCAACATGCAATTCAGGACTGATTTCACTCATATACATGTCATTAACCACTTGAAATACTTGAGAAACAAATTCAATGACATGAAGGCTTACCTTGATATAAGTGGAGCTGGGTGGGATGAAATAAATAAAATGATTACACTGGATAACGAAACCTTAAAATCGTGGTCTCAGGTATAACATTCAGCATCTACATTATCATTAGTAATTAATACATTTGGTTCACAACTTATGATTATTTGTTATTGCAGGACAAATCCAAATCTACGTTCAAAGCATACATAAACAAACCCCTACCTCACTTCAAAAATTTACAAACTATCATGGGTGATGACCAAGCTAAGGGTGAATTTGTTAGGCCTGTGTATGCTAACATTGGGTCTAGTAGGTCCATACCTATTCCTGAAGATGATAGTGAAATTCCAGAGGAGAGTGGAACTACACCACAATCTGATGCTTGTAACCAACAACAACCGACTAGATGTAAGTCTAAGAGTAAAGACAATATGAATTCATCTTCTAACAAGAAACCTAAAAAATCAAATCGTGAAGAGGAAATGTTATGTGCCTTTGTTGACTCAATGTCTCAGTCCATGAGAAATCAACACATTGTTCATTGGACTGAGCAGTTGGCTGCAGCGTTAAAGGAACATAGGAATGAATATTCTGATGAATTTCTGGATAGGATTTTAGATCACTTATATGACAATGAACGTGAAGCTAGAAGGTTTTTCATAAAAGGAAAGGAAGGTCAGCAGAGGTACATTACCAACCTGATTAACGACCAAGGTTGGTCTGTTAACTAATTTGTTCGGTTTGGATTACATGTTGATGGAGCATTTTGTTGTGCACACGTATATGTTGTTGCGCATATATCATTTTGTTATTTGCAAACTATTAATGTTGCAATACTTCTTGTTATGAAAACGCTATGACGTCATGTAATTAATGAATTGGTACTTTTTAACTTTTGGTGCAGGTAAGTATGGATAGGCATGACCAATGAGTTCTTAATGTTGCTCCTTTGCTTTTGATGACAGGTGAAGCTAATTTGTTGCTCCTTTTGCCGTGGGTTTTTGGTTGTCAGGTGCACGTGTATATGTTGTTGCTTCTTTGCTTTATTAGCTCTTTGGCTTTGGGTTTTTTTGCCGTCAGGTTCGTGGAGCTTGTGTAGCTCCTTGCCTTTGGGTTTGTGGCTGTTATTTGGAGCTTGTGTAGCTCTTCAATCTCTTTGGGTTTATTGCTGTTTTGTTTTGAGCTTGTGTAGCTCCTTGCCTTTGGGTTTGTTGCTGTTTTGTTTTGAGCTTGTGTAGCTCCTTGAGTTTGGATTTGTGGCTGTTATTTGGAGCTTGTGTAGCTTCTTGCTCTTGTGTTTTTTGCTGTGTTGTTTGGAGCTTGTGTAGCTCCTCAATCCCTTTGGGTTTGTTGTTGTTATTTGGAGCTTGTGTAGCTCCTTGCTCTTGGGTTTGTGACTGTTATTTGGAGCTTGTGTAGCTCCTTGCCTTTGGGTTTGTTACTGTTTTGGCTGAAGCTTGTGTAGCTCATTGAGTTCGGATTTGTGGCTATTTTGGCTGAAGCTTGCATAACTCATTTAGTTTGGATTTGTGGCTGTTATTTGGAGCTTGTGTAGCTCCTTGCTCTTGTGTTTGTTGCTGTGTTATTTTTGAGCTTGTGTAGCTCCTTGCTGCTGGGTTTGTTGCTATTTTGTTTGGAGCTTGTGTAGCTCCTTGTTGCTGGGGTTGTTGCTGTTTCGTTTTTGAGCTTGTGTAGCTCCTTACTACTGGGGTTTGTTGCTATTTTTCTTTGAGCTTGTGTAGCTCCTTGCTCTGTGGTTGTTGTTGTTTTGTTTTTGAGCTTGTGTAGCTCCTTGCTGTTGGGGTTTGTTGCTGTTTTGTTTTGAGCTTGTGTAGCTCCTTGCTCTGTGGGTTATGTGGCTGTTATTTGGAGCTTGTGTAGCTCCAATTGCTGGGGTTTTTGCTGTTTCATTCTGAGCTTGTGTAGCTTCTTGCTCTTGTATTTTTTGCTGTGTTGTTTGGAGCTTGTGTAGCTCATTTAGTTTGGATTTGTGGTTGTTATTTGGGGCTTGTGTAGCTCCTTTCTCTTTGATATTGTTGATGTATATTTTTGAGGTTGTGTAGCTCCTTGCTGCTGGGTTTGTTGCTGTTTTGTTTAGAGCTTTTGTAGCTCCTTGATGTTAGGGTTTGTTACTGTTTTGTTTTGAGCTTGTGTAGCTCCTTGCTCTTTGGGTTTGTGCCTGTTATTTGGAGCTTGTGCAGCTCCAATTGCTGGGGTTTGTTGTTGTTTTGTTCTGAGCTTGTGTAGCTCCTGTAAATGAGGATTGCTGCTGTTTTCATCCTGGCTTGTGTACCTCCTTGCTGCTGGGTTTGCTGTTGTTTTGTTTGGAGCTTGTGTAGCTCATTGCCTAGCTCATTGCCTGCTGGGTTTGTTGCTGTTTTTGCTGGAGTTTGGGTTGCTTTGTTACCTTTGGCTTTGTTGTTGTTTTGTTTTTGAGCTTGTGTAGCTATGTAGGATGCTATGTGGGAGCTGTATTGTTTTTCCTTGCCTGTGGGTTACTTGCTGTTTTGTTTTGAGCTTGTGTAGCTCCTTGCACTTGATATTTGGCAACGATAATGATCAGCGTTTACTGAGAATGCAATCTAACTTGCATTGTTTATTATATCTAGATGAGACAAAAGGGGATGAGATTGCAGCCTACATTGAATTGAGAATGTCTAGGCGAGGCAATTCATCATTATAATGTAATATGTAATAAACATGTAAGTTATAGGTGGGGCAATCAATTATGACAAGTTGATCTATTACTAAGCCATACAATATCAATTAGAATTTATACCCAATTTAAAAAACAGTTTTCATTACATCCTCAATAGTTTTTGTAAGTACAGGTACATGACATGAAGTTTGTAATAATTAAAATAATACAAAAAATTGCTAATAAAATTACAGAAATTTTCCAAGCTAGTAGTTGATTTTCGACAAGTCTTAATTCTTTCTTCAGCCTCTTTGATTGCAAAATATATTTATCTCCGTACCTTTTTTTTTGACATATTGGCTTCCTGGGTTGCTTAAGTCTCCTCTTTCATCAGCCCATTCGAAAAAATTACATTCTTTATTTGGGAATTTTGCACATCCCCAATAATACCTTCCCTTATTTTTATCATTCTTGCACACTTTCATCGGTGTTCGGATATTGCAGTCGCAATAAACTTCATAATTCTGGTAGCACTCTTCTGATATCATATTGATGTCTGGGATTCAAATTGAAGACAATGGGAATTTTAAAATTGCTGAAAAATGAGAATGCATGGATTAATTTGAGGAGGCCTCAAGTTGAATTTATAGCCACCATGACCCAGAACTAGCCGTTGCTACAGTGTTATGTCTTTGAATTTTGAAGTTGTGTGGAAATAGCCGTTGCTACAGTGTTTTATCTTTGAATTCTGAAGTTGGTGGATCATTCCGTTACTACAGTAATTTTTAAATGAATAGTTAGCTAACCGTTGCTATAGTGTTGATCCCTAAAAAAAATTCTTTCTGAACCAAACATGGTATTAGGAATTGGACTATTTCTATAAAAGTGAGATTCCTAATGCTTTGGGTGACACAAACATAGAATGCAAAAAAAAAAGGATTCCATAAAACTAAAACTTGTCTATAAATTTTATATGGATTAGGTTGAAATCCATAAATAAAATAGGATTCCTAATCCTATTCCTAGACTCTATTGAACCAAATAGGCCCTTAGCTATCGAGTGGGAATAAGACTAGGAGGATGAGAAGTGAGACCTAGAGATCGTGTCACCATGAGCCATAATTACAGCGCCCGTCGCAAGAAATCCCCTAACATCCGGGGATTATGTCACCGATGCCACCATGCCTATAAAAATTTGACGGGAAAACAAATGATTGAAACGTGTGTTGAACAACAAAAAAATTAAGCTAGGAAAAATTAAATAAAAAAGATATAAAAAAGAAAAATAAGAAACTGCCATCATTTTTTTTTCTATTTTTTAGAGAATGAGTTAGAAGGGATAGAATGGTCCTTTTAATTTTTATCTAATAGAAGTTTTAACCGAAAGTTAAAATAAAACTACGTCTACATCTAACAATTGGTACAAAAAACTTGGTTAAGAAAAAATAAAGTACATAGATTAATTTGAACATGAGGCCTAGGCCCCAAAGTAACCTCTTAGCCATCGGAAAAAGGAAAGCGAAACACGTTTTTCTTCACGTTTTCCATGGGAGAGGCACTAGAGGCACACTCTCCACCACACCTCCAACCACACCTCCCCTCCTGCTACAATGCACCAGGGCCCACTTGAGATTTAAATTTTAAATCTTAAGTGGGCTCCGGTGCACTGTAGCAGGAGGGGAGGTGTGGTTGGAGGTGTGGTGGAGAGTGTGCCTCTATCATTTCTCTTTCCATGGAGGGCAGAATGCCGATTTGGTCTACTGATTGCGACATAAAGGTATGCGCCGGAGGAAAGAAATATAGGTGTATGCAGTTACAGCCCTCGACAAAACCATATTTGTATTATGGTTATCGGAACGGATACGGTTCGAATATGACATTTACCATATCCATATCCGCTTTTTATAAACGGATACGGATACGGATACAAATTATCTTCGGTAAGAAAAAGTCTTAACCATATCCGCACTTTTCGGAAACGGATACGGTTCGGAAATTTGAGAATCGGATCGGATATGATCGCGGATATGAAACGGATATTCGACAAATGGATATGAATCAGATATGAATTGGTACACCTATGTATAAATTGAGTGAAGATATGCACAATTATTTGTTTTATTGTAACTGTTATCATTGTTAAATACCAAAGTTCAAGTATCTGACCTTTATTAGTTTCTTATTAGTTTCTTATTAGTATTAAAGTATCTGATCCCTTGGTTAATACTGATCTATATTCTTACTTAATTGCTCCACATGGGTCAATTTAGCATATGAAACACAATAAAAGTAGAAATGTGGCTCACGGCGACGAATGTATTGCTCAAATGAGCAAGATATGCACATATGTTAAGAAACAGAAACCTTCACTTATCAAAATGCCTAATTCTTCATATATTTCGTTCTCATTCTTTTTGTTTTCTATTCGAAATATGAATAATGTGTTCCCTTCTCATCTCCAGACAACAATAAAATGCCCATATTTCACAAATTATGGTAAGTTTATCCATGTTTACAACTAAATACTGGGGATTTTGAAGTTAAGAAGGAGTCAAAAGACTTGTAAAACTCTAATTCACAAAGGGGTAAAGTTACCGCTTACCTCGAATGGCTATCAATAAACTTGGCGTCCTTGCTAGCAACCAAGATATCACAGGCGAGCGCGATCTCGAAGCCGGCGATCACGGCGAACCCCGAGATGGCACCGATGATGGGCTTCCTGCATCTCTCCATTTGAATCACAGGGTTGGTGTCAGGGTTCTTGAAGTCGACCTTGAACACCTCCTCCACCGCGAAGTCGACTTCGGAGCAGAAGGTGCGGCCTTTGTTAGGCGAACTCTAGAGTCGGGAATGACGCCGGCGGGTTTGCAACTTCGTTAGTCAACTCTGCAGCGGAATCGACACATCCGCGAACTCCGGGCGCCTGTTGACGACAACCCGTGCGAACTCTGTGTATTTCTATCCTGGTTGTGGAATTGAGTGGGACAGTGGGAGGCTGGAGTTGAATAAGTGGCGGCTAGGGTTTTGTAATTTAGTTTTGTAGTTGGGTTGTGGGTTAGCGGTTACGAGTTTGCAACTTTGGTTATAACATGAATTCTTATGTTTATTAAATTGCGAATATCCATATCCAAAACCCTCATATCCGTATCCGAATCCGTATCCAAAAAAAAAATCTGAAACCAGATCCGTATCCGAAACCGTATCCGCCCGGTTTTAAAAATAACTTACCATATCCGCATCCGTTCGGATACGGATGCGGATCAGTTAAGATAAATCCAAACCGTTTGGCACCCCTATGTGTTTCCTACAGTTCTAATATTATTTAGAAGGAAAATGCTAGAGACACACCATTAAACCACACTTCTCACTACACTCATCTCTCGCTACAGTGTACTGGGGCCCACATGAGAATTTTTTTTAAATTTTCATGTGGGCCCCAGTGCACTGTAGCGAGAGAGCACCTCTCTATTTAGAATATATACAACGGTTCAGAAGAAAAGTATTTGTACATACGATTAAAAAAAAGACCTCATATCTGGATTAGACTAGCTTAACCGCCCTTTGCATGGGGAAAAACTCAAAAAAATATTTATTTTTGTTATAGGGTGTCCCCTGTTTCTTACAAATATTTTATCCCGAGGACAGACTCAGTCGAGCCGGCTTCATTCCTCAAAGACGACTCGAAATGCGGACTCAGTCGAGCCAAAGATTGCTACTCAGCGATCAGCCGACACTTCCCCCGAGGGCCACTCAGAACATTATTTCTTAGTATTATTTTACCATTTATGATCATCATTACGACTCCACGTCACCCACCGACAAACCTCGACGCCTGCAGGGTCCCCATACCACAGAAGTGACTCCACGTCACCCGCCGACAAGCCTCGACGGCTGCAGGGTCCCCATACCACAGAAGTGACTCCACATCACCCGCGGACAAGCCTCGACGGCTGCAGGGTCCCCATACCACAGAAGTGACTCCACGTCACCCGCCGACAAGCCTCGACGGCTGCAGGGTCCCCATACCA
>NC_033797.1:59116858-59136115 GCF_001876935.1 Asparagus officinalis
CGGCTGTTGATTCCCCATGTCACTAAAGTGACCTCCCATCACTCACTAATCGACACTTATCAGGCAGAGGGTAACCCAGTCTCCAACTCACCCCTCATCATCATCATAAGCCACATTCTCACTAAATGCCTATTCTACCCTTGGCGTCCTCTATAAATACATACGCCATTCGCCACGAAAAGATGTTGGATTTACTTACTCCCTGAAATCTCTCTAGACATATATTAAGAGCACACCGTTCTTCCTTCACTTCACCCAAGTCCACTAGCTGACTTGACCATCAGAGGTATCACGGGGGAAATAAGCCCCGCACTCCCACAATTCTTATGTGTGCAGGTGATCCACCCACCCCGAGCTCTAAGAACCAGGCATAAAGTCGAAGAAGGAAAGCGGCCCCCTCTCGAAAGTTCAACCTCTCGACGATCCAGCAACTCTACGACTTCTACTGACTATGTGATATCAAACATCAATAGTTTGGCGCCCACCGTGGGGCTACTTTCCTCTTTTTTGAGAAAAAATGACAGGTTCTGAGCAAGGAGTGGACCAATCCCCACCGGGGCCACCTCCTCCAAATTATGTAACCCAGGGTCAACTGGAGCAGACGGTGGATATGCTCTCTTCATCTCTGAAAGAGTAGTTTGCCGCCCTGACCAATGAGCTTCTCTGGCGAATTCCACGACAGTCACGCGCCGATGAACAACCCCCACCATCTGGGGATCAACGACCAGGAACTCATCCCCATGAAGCGCCATGGAACACACCACGACCTCCTCCCAACCACCATAAGCAGGCGGAGGACTGCCCCAAACAACTAAACAATGGCGATAAAAGTCCCGGTCCTAGCCATTCAGGAGGACGTACCAAAAGGAGCGGACTTCAGAAAACCACACCATCACAACTCCCCAACCTCATCGACCACTGCAGGAGTCTCCGGCTACGATCGAGGATATAAACCGATTGTTGATGCTACCGATGGAAATACCCCATTGTCTGACAAGATAATGGAATATCCATTTGAGAAATTCAAGATGCCTCACCTAGAGACGTATTCCGGCAAGGGAGATCCTTCGGAGCATGTTCAAAATTATTTTGATATAATGAGTATGCTCCAAGTATCTGAAGCAGTTCTATGTCGATGCTTCCCCATCACCCTTAAAGGAAATGCTAAGCTCTGGTGGAATGCACTGGAGAAGAGATCCATCGACAATTTTAAACAACTCAGCCGTAAGTTCAGTCATTATTTTCTGGCAGACACAAAACAGAAGCTCCCTCCTCACGTGTTGATCCAAATGAGGCAAAGACCAAGCGAAAGCCTCCGAGCCTACTTCAAGAGATTTTAAGCGAAGAGGTTGGAAGTCAACGACCCTGGAAGCGCAGTTACCATGTCAGCACTTGTGGCGGGTCTTCAGGACAATGAGTTGGTAGACTCCATTACCAAAAAGCTAGTCGCCAACTATGAACAACTAATGTCCAAAGCCCACAAATACATGGATATGGAAGATGCCCGGGCTTACAATGCTTCAGCAAGAAGAATGGGGACTTCGGATGCCGCCAATCCGACCCTAACAGCTGTGGTTTCTCCTTCAAACCCCCAGTGACTATGCCGACCCAGGACCATCAGAAGCCAGAATGGTGCAAGGATCCTCTAAGGGTCAACCCCCACACTAATCGACCTGACAGAAGGGATCAGCCAAGAAACCCGACCCCAAAGGAGTCTTTGCCTATCTTCGACATTTCTCTCACTAACGCCTTAGCCGTGGCCCAGAAAGAGGGATACCTCAAAGATCCCACACCCAAGATGGTATCGGACCCCAGAAGAAGGGATACGAGGCAATTTTGTCGTTATCACCAAGACCATGGATATCTCACTAATGATTGTCGAATCCTAAAGAGGGATATAGAAGATCTGATCACGAGAGGATACTTGAAGAATCTCGTGCCTCTGGGAGGGCGCAAGAACACTGCTCTAACCCAAAAGGATAGAAGATCCCGTTCTCGGTCACCTCAACCCCGGCCTCTAGTAAGTGAACAACCAGTGGATACTACCTATAAGGGAGTCATCAATGTAATCAGTGGGGGCCCGACCATTGGAGGGTCATCCAATAACGAGCGGAAGAAATATGCCAGAAGAATGCTGCAAGTTGATCACGATCCTAAGAAGACAATGATAGGAGAGCTTGTGTCCTTTAGTGATGAAGACCTACGGGGCGTCGAAACACCCCATGATGATCCTCTCGTCATCACCGCGACCATTAACGGATATCAAGTAAAGCGGATTATGGTCAACACAGGAAGCTCGGTAGATGTCCTATACACTAGCGCCTTTGATCAGATAGGAATCCACAGATCCCACCTGCAGCCTTGCAGAGCACCTCTTATAGGCTTCACTGGCCATTCCCTTCTCCCTGAAGGAATGATAACTCTACCAATGACACTAGGAGCTCCTCCTAAACAAGTCATAGCTCAAATTCAATTCCTGGTGATAGATTTGAAGTCGGCCCATAACATCATATTGGGTCGAACCACTCTTCACTCCTTGCGGTTCATCGCTTCGACCTACCACCAGATTCTCAAATTTCCAACTCCAAATGGAGTTGGAGTCACCAGGAGCAGCTAGAAAGAGGCCAGGTCTTGTTATCTGTTTTCAGTCAAGGGAAAGGGTGCACAAGGCACCATGTCCATTGAAAAAGCATGTTTCCAAATGGAAAAAGCAGTTGAGAAGCCAAGGACGGAGCCGGTAGAAGAACTCTAAGAAATCCCCATCGACTCGGCTGGAATGAAGGCTATCAAGGTAGGATCCGGTTTGGTCGAACCTTTGAGAGGAACTATGATCAAGTTCTTAAAAGCTAACACAGATGCATTTGCTTGGGAACCTGCTGACATGCCCGGTATTCGTCGTGAAGTCATAAGCCATGAGTTGGCCGTGGACAAACATGTCAAGCCAGTCCACCAGAGGAAGAGACATCTTGGTCCAGAGTGCCAGAAGGCGGCAGCAGAGGAAGTAAAGCGGCTTCTACGAGCTAACCTTATTCGAGAAGTCTAGTATCCAGAATGACTGGCCAATATCATCCTAGTGAAGAAAGCATTGGGCAAGTGGAGGATGTATGTAGATTTCACTGACCTCAATAAAGCCTGTCCCAAGGATAGCTACCCCCTAACCCGGATTGACCAGCTAGTTAACGAGAGTGCCTGACATGAACTACTCAGTTTCATGGATGCTTTCTCAGGCTATAATCAAATATTCATGGCAAGACATGATCAAGAGAAGACTTCATTCATCACCGATATGGGTACATATTGCTACAAAATGATGCCGTTCGGGTTGAAAAACGTTAGAGCCACCTATCAGAGGCTCGTAGCCAAAGTCTTCTAGCACCAAATCGGCAGGAATCTCGAAGCCTATGTGGATGACTTGTTAGTAAAATCCAAACAAGCATCCGCCCATATTTTCGATTTGGACGAGACTTTTTCAAGTCTGAGGCGCTACCAGATGAAGCTCAATCCTGCCAAGTGTGCCTTCGGAGTACAATCAGGAAAGTTCATAAGGTTCATGGTTACCCAAAGAGGAATTGAAATTAATCCTGAGAAAATTACTGCCAGAGAGTGATTACCTGAACCCCGTACACTGAGGGAGATTCAAAAATTAAACGGAAAGGTTGCAGTCCTGGGACGATTCCTGTCTAAATCTGCAGAGAGAAACCTCCCTTTCTTCAAAGTCCTAAGAGGGAACAGGAACCCGAGAGAAGGTGTAACTTGGACAGCGGAATGCAAAGCAGCATTCCAGGATCTCAAAGCCTACCTAAGCACTAAGTCGTTGTTAAGCCAACCTATGAAGGGGGAGACTTTGTTAGTGCACATAGCCATTTCCTTCGAAGTGGTGAGCTCCATCCTCGTTTGAGAGGAAGAAAACATCTAGAAGCCTGTCTATTATGTGAGCTGAATCCTTCGAGCCGACGAGCTCAACCTTTTATAGAAAACGTTGCATTCGCTTTCACCTTTACGGCTAGAAGTCTCTGCCCCTATTTCCAAGCTCACGCCATTATTGTCAGGACGAGCCTTCCTTTGAAGAAAGCTTTGGGCAGCCCTACAACATCAGGGAGGATGATCACTTGGGCAGTCGAGATCGGTGAACATGACATCCAGTTCGAGCCTCGGACGACCATCAAAGCTTAAGCTTTGGCAGACTTCTTGATCGAGTCAACTCCCCAAAATAATGAATCAAGCGAAGAATTGCAAACCTCGCTGCCTTTACCGCCGGGGCAACAGATAGTCCCACTGGCTCATTGCATATTAGAGCATGATTCGCCAAAGTATACCTCTTGGTGGAAATTGCAAGTAGATGGATCTTCGGGGGAAACTGGCAGTGGAGCAGGAGTGGTCCTACGAAGCCCTGAGAGGAAAACATATGAACATTCCATCTCATTCAAATTCTCAAACTCAAACAATGAAACCGAGTATGAGGCTATACTTGTCGGCCTCCGAGCAGCTAAGTCTTTGAAAGCCGAAAGCCTTTATATCCTAGCCGACTCATAGCTGATAGTTCACCAGATCAACGGACGCTATGCCGCCAAGGACCCAAGGATGGCCCTATACCTCAAAGCTGCCAAAGAGCTTTTGTCAAACTTTCAAAAGTCCAAGGTAGTCCAAGTCCCCTGGGCCCTCAATACTCGAGCGAACGCTCTCTCCAAGCTAGGATCGACAAGTTCAAGAAGGAGCTCCGGACCTATCTATATGGATATGTTGGAACATCCCAGCATTTCCAAACCATTAAAAAAGGTCATGGAAATAGAAAACCCCACACCTCCATGTTGGATAGATCCCATCCTCCTCTACTTAACTTAAGGTGTTTTACATGAGGATCAGCTCGAAGCCAAGCATTTTCTAAGAAATTCCCATCGCTATCTCGTGATAGAGGAACAACTCTACCGAGTGTCTTATATTGGCAGCAGCATAGTACCTTACTTGCGATGTCTGCGGCCACCGGAAGCCCTCTATGTACTAAGAGAAATCCACAAGGGTATATGTAGGAACCACCCAGGAGCTCGAACCCTAGCTCAAAAAATTATCCGGCAGGGTTATTATTGGCCGACTATCTTAGCCGAGTCGACTAAGCTCGTGTCTCATTGTCAAAAGTACTAATATTTCTCATCCATTCCCAGGGTAGCCGCGACCGAGTTAACCCCCATATTGAGCCCTGTACCCTTCGTTCAATGGGGCTTGGATCTATTAGGGCCCCTCCCTTTAGCCTCAGGGCAAATGAAGTTTCTCATTGTAGCAATCGACTACTTTACTAAGTGGATCCAGGCCGAACCATTGGTCAAGGTGGTGAGAGCAATATCACCAACTTATCACCGACAATGGCACTCAATTTGATAGCAAGGGTTTCCGTGACTTCTGTGAGGAATACAACATTCACCTCAAATTCGTCTCGGTAGCACACCCTAAATCAAATGGCCTTGCAGAGGCAGCCAACAAGTGCGTCCTCCAAGCACTAAAGAAGAAGGTGGACACTGTCGTAGGACGTTGGGTCAAAGAATTGCCAAGCATCCTATGGTCGTACTGAACTACCCATAGGAATTCAACCGGGGAGACTCCCTTTAAGTTAACATATGGGGCCGAAGCTGTCATGCCAGTTGAAGTGGGCATGCCGACTATTCGACTGTGACACTTTGATGAAGACCTGAACTCAATAGGCCTTTGAGTCGGCCTTGACCTTCTGGAAGAAGCAAGGGAGAAAGCACTCCGTACTCAGGTCATTAATCAGCAGCGGATCGCTCGACATTACAACGGGAAGATTCATCCAAGAAGATTCACAGCTGGGGACCTTGTCCTTCGCAAAGCAACCTTCGATAAAGATACTCGGTAAGGCAAGCTGGCTCCTAATTGGGAAGGACCCTACACGGTTATGGATGAGCTCAGAGCCAGCACCTATCAGTTGAGAGCCCTAGATGGACTAATCCTCAGTCACCCATGGAACATTGAACACCTACGATGGTATTTCCTTTAAGATTCCAATTTAATCTTTTGAATTTTAAAAATTCTCTATGCAGAATGCATGCCTTAGATAATTGATAATATATTTTGATGAAAAGGCTTTAGCCAAACTTTTATGTCACCATAATGACTGGAAAATGGAAGACCTAGTCACCTAGGCACTCGACTTCTCAGTCGATAAAAAAGACCTTGGTATCTTCTCAGGGTAAAACTAAGGCACAACCCTTTGGCCGACTCCCAAAGTCGCCTCTCGGCCTTAGGGGGAAAATGGAAGACCCTGTCACCTAGGCACTCGACTCCTCAGTCGATAAAAAGTCATCGGTACCTTCTCAGGGTAAAACCAAGGCACAACCCTTTGGCCGACTCCCACAGTCGCCTCTCGGCCTTAGGGGAAAATGGAAGACCTAGTCACCTAGGCACTCGACTCCTCAGTCGATTAAAAGATCTTGGTACCTTCTTAGGATAAAACCAAGGCACAACCCTTTGGCCGACTCTCACAGTCGCCTCTCGGTCCTAGGGAAAAATTGAAGACCTAGTCACCTAGGCACTCGACTCCTCAGTCGATAAAAAGACATTGGTACCTTTTTAGGGTAAAACCAAGACACAACCCTTTGGACGACTCCCACAGTTGCCTCTCGGTCCTAAGGGGAAATGGAAGACCTAGTCACCTAGGCACTCGACTCCTCAGTCGATAAAAAATCATCGATACCTTCTCAGGGTAAAACCAAGGCACAACTCTTTGGCCGACTCCCATAGTCGCCTCTTGGCCTTTGGGGAAATGTAAGACCTAGTTGACTCTCTCGAGCCTAGGCACTAAACTTCAAAGTCAACTCCTGTACTACCTCTCAATCAACAAGAATAAGAAAAATTCAAGAGTTTGAAACACTCAAAACGAATTTATTTCTCCATTAACTTATTATTTAAGAAGTCAAAAGTACCAATTACAAGTACTAGTAAAAAAAAGGGAGAAACGTAACTAGTTCTTATTTTTCTTGATCCACGAGGGCATTTGGAGGCAAAACAACCGCATCAACAGATGCCGGAGCCTCTTGGTCTAGAGTGTCAGCATCAGCGGAACACTCAGTCATCACAGGGGATTCAGTCCCCCCTTCCGTCAGCGGAACGACAGCTGCTAGTTCCTCACCCGCGCCCTCTGAAGACTCGCCTTCATCACCTAACGGCAATCTCCCTTCTCTTGCCTTGAAATCCATAAGAAGATCAAGACAGCAAGAGACTTGCAAGGGATAAAAACTCCTAAGAGGAGGATGTGAGCTAGAGGGTACTAAAGCGGCGAAGTAATCAACCCCAGCTTTGCATGTCAAGGCTACCTCAAGTTTTCCAATGGGGGCTATGGCGCCAATCTTCAACTACCTTCGCCCTATGCTACGTCGATTGCTCTTCCTCGAGATCCCGCCTCAGCTGCTCGATTGAAAGGCGACTCGATTGAACGACTTCCTCGGCGGCTACTCAAAGTGCCCTCTCAGAGTCAACCTCCTCGTCCAGAGTAGTCAGCTTCTCGTCCCGATCAATGACGTCTTGTTGAAGACGATTGATCTCCCTCCTTTGACGAGCTACTTCACCTCTCAATTCCATTATTATGGATGCTTGCTTACACCCCTCGGTACGAAGCCCCTCCAAAACTCGTTCTCTGTGTCCACTTCTTGGCGCCAGCCAATCTCGGCGCTCTTCACATCAACCTCAAGAGCGAAGACTTTCTTCTCGGCCTCTTCCCTGGCCGCCTTCTCCTTCGCCAGCTTGGACTCCCATTCCTGTGGAGCATCGTGCATATGGGCGTACCGCTCATACAACTCCTGCTCCAATAAAGCCCCCCAGACTAAATAAGCCTTAAGCGCTAAATGCAAACCGAAGCTTGGCATCCTCCTTAAGACCCAATTGTCCTTTGATTGGGAGAATTGTTGCACGGCCATAATGGGAGCGGAAAGGGACCCAAGAATTAAAGTCTCCTTGTCAAGAAAATCCGAAGGAACAAACTTATCATCTTTAGAAAGTTCTTTTCTCGGGGAACAAGGGCCTAGCGGCACTCCCGATAACATCGCCTTGGCCTTCTCCCATTCTTCGGAGTCTACTTCCGAAATCCAATGAGGGAAGGGCCAAGTACCTCCCTCTTTCTCATTGACATCATAATACTCAGCGCTCTCCTTTGCTTGGGGCTGGGAGAAGAGTGTCGCCTGTCCAGGTGTCTCCCCCACCAGCTCAATCGGCTTCTTACCTGGTCGGCAAGATAAAATACAGGCTCAGAAGTTATATCGGCTGCTCTAGTTAGGGCGCTGGTGATGGTATCAAACCCATCTACCCGGATGACCGATTGTTCTTCAGGAAGATGTTGCTCTAAAGGTAGGCTAACTCGGGTCAACCCAGAAGCTTGAACCACGACGGGAGGATCGCGGCACCGAGCGGATGACCTCTTGGATCTCTTCCCTACTCCCAGCTCAGCGACTAATTCACCCATCTGAGACCTCAATTGGCATGCCTCCTTAGGAACTATGTACCCTCTTGGTCTTTTTTGAGGCCTAATAGCAGGCCCTGTCTTCTCGCCCGCAGTCCCTGCCTCCTAGCCTTCGGGAAGAGGTAGCGTCAACAAGTTTACCCTAGCCAGATCGGCCTCCGAAGGTAAACCAATCGAGATGTACGACACCCGAAGTGATGTCAGATCAAACAGATTGCTTCTCTCCCGAGATCCAGCATAAGACCGGATCTTCTCCAGCTGTCTCCTCTCCTCAGCCTCCAGAGGACCCGGCCTCAAGGTGTCCTTGTTTATTTTCGACCATTTTGAGCAAGAGAGAATCTCATCCGTTCCAGAAACCCATATGAAATGCTTCTTCCAATCCTTATTGGACTCCAGAGCATTGGAAATCAATTTGAAGCCGCCTGTATAATGGAAGAAGAATTGTGGATCCTTCTTGGTTGACTTGATGCCGACCAACTACCCGAACAACTTCATTGAAGGCAAGACGCCAACTCTGGAGCAGATGATGATGAAAGCCATCAGAATTCCCACCGCGTTTGGAGCAAGCTGGGAAGGAGAAATCCCCATGGCCAAGCACGCTTCCTTCACAAAGGCATGAAGAGGCAATCGAAGTCCCTGTTCAAGATGCGTCACATATACGGGAACTCTACCAGGACCATGGTGGTAGATCGGATCCGTTCACTCTGGGATCACCAATTTGAAGTCCTGATGGATGTCGAAGAGGCTATGGAACCTCTCAAGACTCTCAGCAGAGACCTTCGAATAGATGGGACAAAGGAGGCTGATCCTTTTCTCGCTATGACCGCCAACAGAGCTTGATGAAGCCATTAAGAGCTCTGATTGGAGAAAGATCGAGGACTGGAGAAGAAACGCTATGGAAGCAAGGGCAAAAGATGAGAGGTTTTTTCTCCCCTTCTATCCAAATAAATTTATAAACTTCCAATCGACAGGTGGAGCTATCCAAATGATCCTCAATTCTCTACAATGAGCGACGGAGATTCAATAAAGGGTGATTGGCGTTTTTGAAATTTGAAATTTGGAACGTCACGTTCGTTCTGCAACTCTACGCCACGTGGATCTTGAAAACTTGAAAGGGTCATTATTGAATCCTCGATAGCTGACAGACAAGCTATCACGTCATGTCAGGCAGCGACATTCCAAATCCTCTCGAGAATATGTCGTCTAAAGAAATAAGACGATCCCTCCAATCGACGCCTTCTGCTGACCAGCGAAACGACATCTACTTTACTGACGACGCGAACGGCGGAGCTAGTCGGCATAACAGACTTCAGCTAGTCAGACAAATTGAGATTCGCTTGATAACTAAGTCAACATGTCACTGTATGGTGTAAATTTGATTTCCCGAAAACAGGGAGTGTTCGTTTGTATTAATAAAAAAGCTTATTACAAACTAATAATCAAATGGTTACAACAGAAGCAGAGGGAAAGCCCTCTTTGTTTTGTGTGGGGACTTTAGGTGGCTATAGGACGCTTCGCTCGATGCTCGTGTCGAGTCTGCTTCCCTTGGACCGTTCGATCGAGGTTGCTGGAGAGCTTCAGTTCGCAGTAGAAGCTCGAATCGATGGAGTTCGGGTCTGCTTAGTTCGTCGGCGATCGGAGCTCAGAACTAGGCAGTGGTGCTGTGATGCAAGGATCTGCTAACAGCTTGGTCTCAATTACTTTTCTCCAAGTTTTGCGACCTCTCATCCAGTGCGCTGGAAGAGGCTTTTAAATGGAAGAAGGACAGCTTGACTACTCCTTGAATTATGGGATGTGACCATACATTGTTCAGAGACGTCCCGCTGTTCCTTAGTACCGTCAGCGGTCATTCGAAGAGTTGTGCTCTGTATCACGTTTCGTAAGAGTGGGAAAGCCCCTCCTCGTATGCGTGACAACGGCCGTCAGATGCTTGCGTGGATCTGACCAAACACCAAGCGCCGGCGGCTCTCATCCTCTCGCTTGGACAACTGAGGTGAGCCGCATTTATGAGGGTGCAGGCTGTTTTGACACCTGTCTGCTCACTCACCGTGTCTTCTCTCTTCAGGCCAAGAGAGGCGGGAAGGCGTGTTCCTGGCACTCGAGTGGGTTTGGACCGTTCGCCGAATGCTGGCGGATCCATCTCCTGACTCAGATGGCCGAAGTGAGTCGCATTTATGAATGCTCAGATCGACTCAACACCTGTCCAGTCCTTCGCACTGTACGGTGAGTCGCATTTATGAATGCTCAGATCGACTCAACACCTGTCCAGTCCTTCGCACTGTACGTACTGTGTGTGGTCGCTTGACGGCCTTGGGGTACTGTGCCCTCTCCCTTTGGGTCGAGAGAGAGAGAGAGAGAGAGAGAGAGAGAGAGATGGGAAGGCCCATCTTAGCACGTGAGGTAGCGGGTGCGGGCGGCCTTGAGATTTGCAGGCGGATTCGACTTTGGACTCGGGCAGGCGAGTTGCGTGAAAGACGAATTTCCGTTATTCCAACTGATCTCAACTCGTGCAGGCGAGTCGATTATTCAGGCGAATCTGGAACCGAGCACGTTTGACGACTATACGGCTTAGTCAGACAACTTCTTGAGGGCGAATTTCCTGTAGGCTTATCAGAGGTATTTTTTTACTGTCTACAAGACCCCCTTCAAAGTTTTCAGACCTAAACTGGCTTGTGTGTGGTCTGGAATACTTTGAACGAAGAAATTCTTGGCGAAGCAAGCGCATTTGATTGCATTTGATTTCTTTTAGGATTTTTAGCAAACCCTCAGCTATCAACGGGTTTGATGTGCCTTTACCGATTACCGTTTGAATCGGGCTAGCCATGCTATTCCCCTCAGTATGATGAGTTGTCGAGTAGTTTTCTGCTCTAACCCTTAGCCGTCTGAGGCGTGGGTTTAACCGTTTAAGTGAGGTCATTCTATTGGCTTCATTCGTAATCTTACCTTTAAGGGCGAATGAATCGTCAAGGCGAAATTAGTCTTTGGGAGCCAAATTTCGTGCGACTCGTGGGGTCAAGCCAAATATTCGCAGGCGAGACCCCCCCTTTTTTTTGGGGCGGAACCAAATCTGATGGGAGATGAGCCACGTGAGATGAGCCACGTGTTTGTCGATAGGACTTCGTGCTTCCCAGTTAAGGCGGCGCGGTCTCGTCGGGTCGTGGTGATCGTGACTCGACAACATGACGTCAGCTTCGTGTGTTTCGCCCCACGATGCATCGTGGCCGTGGTTTTCGAACCCGGCCGTCAGATCAAGTCGTGGGTTTCGGTTCAGGTTTCGGGCTTTGACCGGCCCGTTCCCCTTTTCAATGGCTCTTTCGCAACTGTAGTACGAGTTGTGAAGGACAATCTGGGCCGTCGATTTCGATCGTGGCCACGTCTCTTGAACGCGAGTGTCTCGCTTTGCAAGTGCCATCAGAGCCACGCAAGCCCTTTCACCTTTAAATAGGTTTCGTCCTTTTCCTCTTTTGAAAGTTACTGTGTGCGAAATCCCTCAAAAGAGAAAAGAATTCCCGCTTCGTTTCAATGGCGCCGAAATCCAAGAGGTGTAAAGTGCAGGGAAAGGGCCCGCGACGCTACTCCCGCAGCCTGTCCGCCGGTGCGACCGCGATGTGTCTGAGCGTGCTCGGGTAAGTTGAGAAATTTTACTTTAACGTTCTCGGTGTTGGTCACCGCTGTCGTGCCAGGAAGATGAGTGCTGCTCATCTTGCCTTGGGGGTTAGGCAATCCCCGTGATCTTGGTAAAACTCCCGCTTTTCGGGCGGATTTTACCTTCATCCGCGTTGGGCGATTCCAGCCTTTATAGGCGAGATTGGTCTCTATTAGGCGAGAGTGAACTCGTCTTCTGACAGGCGAGTTCGATTTTCATCTAATAAAGGCGAACGTGGCCTATGCAAGCGGGTCTCGTCATGTTTGGCGAATTTCGCTTCTTGACAGGCGGATCTGCATCTGCCTCCTGATTTTTCTTGACTCTGTTTTGTAGTGACCTCTTCCGACCGAGCCCTCCCAAAGGGCGTGGCCACCGGCTTCGCCGGGGGTGAAGGTAATCCAGCGCCTCCCCGATTTCCTTCCTTGGGTCCGGTGCCCGTCTTCTCCGCCGATAAGCCGGTTGGCTCGACAAGGAGAGTCACCGATGGGCACCACCTGACGCTGCGTGAGTTGACCACTGACGCGGTGTTGACAGACGAGGACAGGGCGGAGCTGCCGAAGCCTCAGTTTTTGTTTGGCGATTCTATCACCGATCCTTCCGCTCTGCTGCTCAAGGAGAGCAGATGGTTGCGTATAGTGGAGGGGACTCACTATTACCTTCCCGTCATGCCGAGGAGGTTCTCGATCGTCGGGCTACGGTCTTTCGCGGTCCCCCGAGTGATGAACTGGGACTTGACCCCCACTCAGGACGGGGTCACCTGTGGCGTCTTTACAGGCTCCACGGCGGGATATGGGGTGGAGGGCTCATGTAAGCGCGTGACGGGTCTGCGCCCTGGCTTATTGTCCAATGAGCCGCCTGCAGGGGAGTCGACAGCGGTAGCGGAGACCTTCCGTCATCGCTTCTTTTGAGTAGGTGGGAGTTTTCCCCCAAAGGACTTCAGAGCCCCGGGGTGGGTATATTCTGCGCCAGGCAGCGATACTTGGTGGTCCAAGATTACCGACTGCATCCTTGTCGAGAATTCTGACCTCAAGGATTCGGAGCTGTATGTGGCCATCCAAGCCACTCGACATGGTTTGAGGATTAATGCTTCTCAGTTCCACAGCATCCTGGAACTGTATTGTGCAAAAAGCGGCACCTTCTTCACCCCCAACGGTGAGCTTGGTATTTCCCCTCACGAGATGTATGACGTGGCGGGGCTACCTCTGGGGGATCTCCCTTACGAGGAGTACGTCCCTGATCAAGAAGAGATCGATCAGCTTTCCGACTGTTCTCCCTTGGCAGTGGAAACTCTGTGGGAGTTGCTCTGCCATTATCACATCTGCCTCAGCACCTTAGGGGCTAGGGATCACAAGGGGAAGAAGAAGAGGACTCCGGGGATCAGTCATAAGAATTGGGCTGACTATCAGTTCCCGGGGAACGACGTCAAAGGGAAGCCTGCTATTCCTCTAGGCGGGTGCGACCAGGCCGAAGTGGAGAGGAGGATGGCTGAAGAGGAAGCCACTATAGCTCTCGATCATGACGAGGGCGGGTTCAAATCTGGAACAATTTTCCATTCATTTCACCATCAGGCCATGTCCCCTATCTCTAGGAAGGCTCTGTTCGTGGGGTACCTCATGTTGTGGCTGAAGAGGTGCGTGGTCCCCACTCATTCCTTCGAG
This sequence comes from Asparagus officinalis, assembly GCF_001876935.1. NCBI lineage: Eukaryota > Viridiplantae > Streptophyta > Magnoliopsida > Asparagales > Asparagaceae > Asparagus > Asparagus officinalis. The sequence goes on from NC_033797.1 coordinate 59,130,624, forward strand.
GCGATCCCAGTAGAGGTGGTGTATTCCGCAGTTTGTTTAGCTCACGTGAAGTCCTATTCTTTGGTATCGGCGACGATAGCCTGTATCCATCGAGGACTCCGCACGTTGACGGCCCAGTTCTGCCGTGTGTCGACTGTTGACGAAGGGGAAGGGGGAGTTGTCAGGACCCCCAATCCTAGAGTGGGGCTGCCATACACCTACTTGATGGCGTGGTTTGTTTACCACTGTGAGTGTTTGATGAGCGCTCCCGCGACTCTTCAAGGAGACAGGTTTGTTCCTTTCCTTGAGCGTTTGGAGAAGTGCTCTTGGAAGTGTAAAGACATTCCCGATGCGCGGAAGACGCTCTCCCACTTCGTCCACTATAATTTTCGTCGCTTCTTCCCCTACTTCAGCGGAGGAAGATACGGCGAGTCTCTTAGGGATGTGCCGACGGCGGACCATCCTCCCTCGGGGCGCTTTTCAATGGTTGGTGAATATTCGACCAGGGTATCACGTACTACGCACAGGTTCTGTGTGCTATCTTGAGCCGTATATCCCCTGTAGGTTTGCCCGTCAGTTCGGGTACGACCAATTGTACGTGGGCAACGCCAACCCCCGCCTACACTTCGAAGGAGGACTGGTGGATGGAGCTCGGGGATGGTTTTGGACCCACGCTGGTGGTACCCAGGCTCGTTTTGAGCTACCCGCGAAGGATCGCGATTTGCACTACACGCTCCTATACTGCCGGTGGTATCGGGGCGCTAGTGCTAATCCCGCTGGTTTCTGGTTCCAGAGCGCATGTCTGTCGGAACGCGATCGTCCTGCTAGAGGGTCTCTCCGTTCTTCAAGGCGAAGGGGCCACCAAACTGCTAGGGAACTGTTTTTAGAGGACCCAGTGGAGGACCCCGAGAGCTTTGACGCCGGTTTAGACGAGTCTGAGGCTCCCGTGGTTCGAGTTCCTTCTCCTGGTCCTTCGTTGGGTATCTCTGGTGGACCACAGGAGTCCGAGCATCCAAGACAGGTCCAGAGTCCGACAATTGGACAGATGGGGGCGCCTCTTCTATCTCCGAGTAGCTCGCTTCTTTCGAAGCGTCAGCGGGAGGCAGCGGCCGAGAGTTCCCGAGCGGAGGCGGCTAAGAAGGCCCGTCGCGATGAGACAGCGGAGACCGTCCGAGCGGCGGAAGGTCAGGATAATGTTCCCCAGGTAGGCATCCCCGGAGCGGCGACGTCTGGGTCTGGAGTTGCCGGCGACTTCGAAGGACGCTCCTCCGCAGTCTGGCGTGAGGCCACAGACGGGAGTCCCAGCGGCTTCTGCATCCGCATCAGGAGGTAATCTTTGCAACAGTGTATTTGATCGCAACGTTGATCTCATACCTTTTGACATTGGCATTGGACCTATGCAGGTGCGATTGAGAAAGTGATCTCCATTCCTTCTGACGAAGAAGAGGAGGCTGGAGATGAGGAGGGGCCCACCGGCTCAGGTAAGCGTGTGTTTTAGCATTACTCCTCCTCCCGTACCCGACCGTTAGTAGGGTTCCTTTTGAGGGGTCTCTGTTAACCCTTTTCGTGCATTTGTAGCTGATCCTGCCCTTGAAGTCGCTGGCAAAGAGGATCCTCACTCTTGGGTGAATCGCTCATCTGGGGAGATGGGCGAATCTGAGGAGGATGACAACGTCTCGATTCATGAGGCGCTGTCAAGTGAGGAAGAGGATTTGGCTCATGAGGATGCGCCTGGCCAAATAGGGAGATCTCCTGCTCCTGCGGAAGCGTCGACTGGGGATCGTTCGTCGGCACGAGAGTCTCCGCTTCAACGGGAGGCTTCTACTCTGCAGGTGACCACTTCTTCCTCGGCGGCGGCCGTTGATGTTGTGACCACTATACCGAGGGCGTCATTGGTCACACCGGCTTTGGCGGAGCCAATCACTACTTCTACGGTTATGACTAGAGGTACTTTAACCGTAATTTCATCCACGGCGGAGGAGGCTGCCCTCTCTCCCTTGGAGCGCGAGCAAAAAAGGAGTGCGACACGATCCGTGGCTGATTTCCAAGACACTCTAGCTGCCTGCATCAAACTCGCTTTGGAGGAGAATTGTCCCTTCGAGGATTTCGAAGAGGATCTCGACTATATCATGGGCTTCTTAATCAAGAGGCTTAAGCACTCTGGGGCGCTGCCCTACTTCCAGCGTAAGGAGGAAGTGAAGGAAGCTATTCAGCAGTTGCTTGCCCTTCGCGCGAAGAGTTCCACTCTTGTGGATCTTGCATCCGGCGAAGTCCGAGCGACGGTGGAAGAACGAGATCGCCGTCTGAATGAGACCATGTTACTGGAGGTGAGATTGTTAGCAGAGTTGGAGCAGGCCAAGGCTGAGGATGAACGGACGGCCTTTGAGCGACAGAAGGCCGATAACCGCGTTTCTCGCTTGTCTTCGGAGGTAGAGAATTTGAGGCAAGTTATAGCTAAAGCGCAGGCCTCGTTGGCCGTTCAGGAGAAGGCTCTCGAGCAGGCGGCCAAGGAATTGGAAAGCATTGAATCTCGTTGGCAGCTGACGGCTAATTCCGTTGAGGAAAAGGACCGAGCTTATAGGGAGGTCAAGGAGACCGTCCAAGACTTGACCTTGCGTACGGAGGAAGATCTTCGCCGAGAGATCCTACGGAGGCTGGAACTTCGTCACGCTCGTGAGATCCGTGAGGCGGAATTACGGTTGAAAGCCTTGTAATTTGCCCCTTTTATCTTTGATTGCTAGTTGTACTAGGATTTCTTTCCATGAATGAAATTATCCTTTTGTTTTTGGTCTATAGTCACTTGCGTGTGTGCTCCATTTTGTAATCCTGCATTAGTCAGAATTTGGCCGTAGGAGAACCTCAACCGTAGAAGAACTCTAGCCAGCGAGTTTCTGCCGTAGGATTATCTCGTCTGCAGGCGAATTTTGCCCGCAGGCGGATTTGCAGATGTCTTGACGGTGAATCTAGTTCTGACTGGGTTCCGCTTTCAGTGGGCCACGTGTCAATCCACGTGTACGCCAGTTGAGGAGATGTGGGCTAGCCGTTTCGCATTAAATGCGAAGTAGTGGGCCTCTTCGTCTCTCGTGCCCGATTCGGGCTGTTGTTGCAGATCGTGGTCACGAACCGTCAGATCTCGTCTGTCCAGGTAAGATCCGATCTGTTTGGCCTTACCCTTCAACTGTTTTAGCCCTGAACGGTCTAATCGAGTCTCGAGTAACCGTCTAGGACCCTTAGGGTACTTAACTCCCTTATTCTCTGTTAAGAGGATCCACAGACTTTCATCATCCTCCCTCAGAGTAGACCCAAATTTTCTCTTCTTCACACCCCTGATGGCGCCGAAGGTGAAGAGGGTTGCTTCCAAGAAAAGGAAAGAACCTTCTTCCTCGGGCGCTGTTGAGGCTCCTGCGGCCGAAGGTACTCTTTCGTCCTGGCTCTTGCGTGGGTTGAACATGTATCCTTCCCTTGACTCCTCTCTGTGTTATTGTCGTGTTTTACAGATCGAGGGGAAGCACCGGTTGCTGAGGAACATGTGGCCGAGCCTATCTTGATTTCGGACGACAAATCCGAAGGTTCTGAGAACTCCGCCGCCTCAGATTCTGCTCCCCAGCCGGGAGCTGAACCCTGCCTCGAGAAGACTCAGAATATTCTTAAGAATAACCTGAATACTCCAATAGGTACACGAGTCTAAACTGTTTCCCTAATCTCAACAGGGAGTTTCTGGAGAATATCACTCAGAATATTCTTAAGAATAACCTGAATACTCCAAATAGGAACACGAGTCTAAACTGTTTTCCTACCCTCAACAGGAAGTTTCTGGAGAATATCATTTAAAATATTCTTAAGAATAACCTGACTACCCCCAAACGGGTATATGCAGTATCAACTTGATGACAAAAGCTGATTTCACAAGTACAAGTTCCAGCTTTAATTCAAGATCTCGACAACGGTCAAGCGATAAACGCGACGCCGGAAGAATCTTAGCTATTCTACAAAGTACTGAATAGATTGAGAGACAAAGAGGTCAAGAGTTGAAGCCATCTACGGGTTCCTCTATATAATCTACTCAACCAAGCATTGAAGGGATCGTAAGCAAGACTTATCTTATCCAAAGTATCCCAGAACTCCTCTATAAAAGAATGAGTCTGGAATACTTTGGAGGGGGTATCTGTAGGCGTCAAAAAATGCTGAAAGATATCCAAATACAGCTCAAGAGGAAATCATCCAAAAAGGCAAAAGAACACAAGTATAGACTGTCTCACAGGCGAGACAGTCTTTACTGTCTCACCTGGCGAGACAGTCTTTACTGTCTCGCCCGGCGAGACAGACTTTTACTGTCTCGCCCAGGCGAGACAGTTTTCACTGTCTCGCCCCCGCGAGACAGTTTTCACTGTCTCGCCCCCGCGAGACAGTTTTCACTGTCTCGCCCCTACGTTAATAACTGCCAAAATAACGGAGTTTGAAACGTGAGAAGGCAGTTAAAACAAAAGCTGCCTGACGGTTACTGTTTCCGAGACAGCATTTACTGTCTCGCGGGCCGAGACAGCAAACACTGTCTCGCCCGTCGAGACAGCAAAAGCTGTCTCGCGAACATGTTTTCTGCCAACTGCTCCTAGAGGCTATATATACTCCCCGAAGGCTATTTTCTCAAGGGGGCTGATCATTTTTGAGTACTTCAGAGCAATCCAGAGCAGAGAGAGAGCAGAGGTGCTGATCTTACAGCCAATCCTTGATAATCAGGCTTTGACTTGATTTCAAGAAGAACGACTATCTTACATCGATAAGATATCGTTTCAGTTTCTCACTTCGATAAACGAAGTCAGAATCATAAACCCCTCACGGTTCAATCAGAATCTGTGATTTGGTGGTCCACGAGTCAAAGCGCTCTCGGCACAGGCAAAGATCCCACGAAAGCAGTGATCCAAACAACGATCCTGCGTTTATTTTCTCAAGAGTTGTAATTTTCTTTTTGTTGTGTAAAAGAGTCTTATAAAAAGGCTGTTTTCTTTGAATTTATTGTAATCGACCGAAGATATAATGAATTCGACAACAAAACCAACTTTTGGCGAAAACATCTCCATGTTCAAGTTGGTGATCAATATCTAAGAGTGGAACATCTGGCTTCCCTAATCTGGTATGTCTGCTCTAAATCAGGGAAAGTGCACAACAGAATTCTTTTATGTAAACCAAAAACTTCACCCGCATCTGGACTATCAATGTACCCAAAATGATGCTCCTGGGAAAGCGGCACATTAGAGAAAAGCACTATGAAACAAGAAGCAGAAATTAGTAATTGAAACAAGTTGCTAATGTAAGAAACTAGATTATAACACAAAGGTCAAGACATGCATTCCAATTTTGGAATGTAGGGTCCAGACCCGCGTTCTAAGCTCCAAACGTAGAATTTAAGACCCGTGTTTTCAATCTCAAACACAGAGGTCAAGACCCGCATTTTTAATCTCAAACACAGAGTTCAAGATCCATGTTTTTAATCTCAAACGAAGAGGTAAAAACTC
>NC_033797.1:59137115-59154353 GCF_001876935.1 Asparagus officinalis
TCGTTGGTTTGTCGGTTTGTGCCGAGCTGAGCTAAGGGACCTATAAGCAATTTTATATGCCTACACCACCTATTAAAGATCAGGAGGGAGCTAAAAGGACTACGGATCAAAATTATTGTGCATACCACAGAAGGGTTCTTCATCCCACTAAGGTTTGCTTTGGACTCAAAAACAAAATCCAAGCCTTAATTGACTCCGGCGTCATAATGACGAAACAAGCCAAATAAAGATGGCCCCTTACTCCATTGGGTACACGAGTATAAACTGTTTTCCCTAACTCTAAAGAGTATACGAGTATAAACTGCTTCTTCATGTAACTCCGAAGAGTATAAGAGTATAAACTGCTTCTCCCTTTACTCCATTGGGTACACGAGTATAAACTGTTTTTCCTAACTCCAAAGAGTATACGAGTATAAACTGCTTCTTCATGTAACTCTGAAGAGTATAAGAGTATAAACTGTTTATCCCTTTCCTCCGACGGGTATACGAGGTTAAACTACTTCCCTTATTTTCAATAACGGGAAGTTCCTAGAGAATATTACTCTTAATATTCTTAAAGATAACCCAATAATATGGCCGAATATAATTGGATTTAGATTCGCCAAAGAGCTGGGGGTAGAATACCTCAATTCATTCCAATGGAAAGTTCCTAGAAAATATTACTCCTAATATTCTTAAGGATAACCCAACAATGTGGTCGAATATAATTGGATTTAGATTCGCCAAAGAGCTGGGGGTGGAATACCTCAATTCATTCCAATGGAAAGTTCCTGGAGAATACTACACATGGTATTTTTAAGGATAACCCAAAACCGATTAATTATTCAAGGTGAAAACCAATCATCAGAATAATTTATTCTTAATCATGATTAAGAACCTCCCACTGTGGCTATTTAATCATTTCCAAGATGATTAAAACCTTTCTACAGTGACTTTCGAAACATTCTTTCGTTGAGATGAGATTCAATGACTTCATCGGGTCAATTTTCCCTCACGAAACTCTCACGGAGTAATTGTGGAGTGCTTAATGATTCACGGTCGTCCACCACAAAATCCCTCACTGATCAAATTAATTGATGGTGGGTCCACCAAAATTCTTCACGGTTGAATCCATTCAAACCCCCACTATGCCTAAGCCTTTAACACTCCCCTTGTTGAAGTCCTGACACGACATCCAAAATTTCAATCAGCTGATCCATAGCGATTATCAAACCCCTTCGTGTTAAGTCCTTATCGCTTAACACCAAAAAACTCCCACCAGGTGTTGTGTACAAGTTAACATTCCCATCGTTATTTGTACCTCGCTCCCACTTCTTATTTGGTCAAACCTTCCTACAGTTAGAACCAAAGCCAAAATCCCCTCTCGATTCCTTCCATGAACGAGAGGTCCACAAATTGAACGATCAAACCTTTAAACAATTAGGATCGTCTCAAATTCCTATTTGGTCAAACCTTTAAATAGCTAGGACCAAAGTCAAAATCCCTCTCGATTCTTTCCATGAACGAGAGGTCCACATATTGAACGATCAAACCTTTAAACAGTTAGGATCGTCTCGAATTCTCATTTGGTCAAACCTTTAAACAGTTAGAACCAAAACCAAAATCCCCTTTCGATTCCTTCCATGAACGAGAGGTCCACAAATTAAACGATAAAACCTTTAAACAGTTAGGATCGTCTCGAATTCCCATTTGGTCAAACCTTTAAACAGTTAGGACCAAAGCCAAAATCCTCTCTCGATTCTTTCCATGAACGAGAGGTCCACATATTGAACGATCAAACCTTTAAACAGTTAGGATCGTCTCGAATTCTCATTTGGTCAAACCTTTAAACAGTTAGGACCAAAGCCAAAATCTCCTCTCGATTCCTTCCATGAACGAGAGGTCCACAAATTGAACGATCAAACCTTTAAACATATAGGATCGTCTCAAACTCCCATTTGGTCAAACCTTTAAACAGTTAGGACCAAAATCAGAATCACCTCTCGATAAATGAAAGGTTTCCACACATTCCCCACTCGGTCAAACCTTTAAACAGTTAGGACCAAAGTTGGAATTCCATCTCGATAAATGAGATATCCACGTTTAGATTGGATAATCAATCCTTTTAACAGTTAGGGTTATCTAAATCTTCTCGATTCTCGGAGTGAAGATCCCACTCTTAGTTTTACCCTTCAGATTCTCGAAATGGAGATCCTACTTTAAGTTTTTTTTTGCAGCAGGAGATAGAATATAAAATTCTTCCTCTCCAGCATCGGGTTCATCTCTACCAATACAAAAGAGACCAGGAGATAGAATATAAAATTCTTCCTCTCCTTCATCAGGTTCATCTCTACCAACAAAAAAGAGACCAGGAGATAGAATATAAAATTCTTCCTCTCCATCATCGGGTTCATCTCTACCAACAAAAAAGAGACCAGGAGATAGAATATAAAATTCTTCCTCTCCATCATCGGGTTCATCTCTACCAACAAAAAAGAGACCAAGAGATAGAATATAAAAATTCTTCCTCTCTATCATTGGGTTCATCTCTACCAACAAAAAAGAGACCAGGAGATAGAATATAAAATTCTCCCTCTCCAGTGTCGGTTTCATCTTTTCACCAAAAAGACGCAACCCATCAACATTTTTAAATCCATGTTTTATACGTAGGGGACGTTATCTCAGTCCCTTATTAGAGATAAGTCTACGTATAACACACATTGTCGGGTTGTACGTTCCCGCAAAAATGACCAAACCTATGTATTCAACATCATAGTACAAAGTCTAAGAGAGTTTATTCTCTTAGCACAACGTTACATGCAGAACGGACTTAAACAATATGTATGCTAGCCCGATTCAAATGGTAATCGGTAAAGGCTTATCAAATCCGTTGATGGCTGAGGATTTGCCAAAACTCAAGGAAGACACAAATTCAGCCTGAGGGCCACCTTTCTTCAAGCAGTTCAATTGAACCCACCTCAGACACACGAGGTAAGGTATACTGTCTCGCACACACAAGACATCATCAAAAATGCCTCTCCAGTGATTGTGGTCGTATCAGCTCCAATGACTGGTCCTACAATCAAAATCCCTCGGAGATTAAGTAAAAAACCGACAAATGTATAATGGTCCACGCTAGGAGAAACTCCGTACAGGCAGATGAATCGACATCAACACTTAGTCTTACATTCTCTACACTTGGGCTTGCCATGTCCCAATGTCAGTCAATGCATTACAACGAAAGTCTACTCTAGCCAACGCGTCGATAATTCCGTCGAAACAAGGCTTAGGATGAAACGTCAGTTCAAGGAATTAATTCAGGGAGTTCAATCATTACTCAGATACAAACTCCTGACGAAGGTGATTAGTTCAACATCAACCCAACGACACGAGCTAATTCAAAAATTAACACGCCAGCTTCAGTTCAAGATTTTGATAACAGTCAAGCGATAAACGCAACACCGGAAAAATTTTAGCTATCCGACAAAAATACTGAATAGACTAAAAGTTAAAGAAGTCAACGAATTAATGGCCAGATGTATTATATCCAAAGTATTCCAGCCTCTTTTATAAAATAATGAGACTAAAACACTTTGGAGGGGGTATCTGTAGGCATAAAAAATTGCCTATAGGTTCTCGCACATAGCTCGAGATAAAAAAAAGACGATGAATGTTACTATCCGAGTCAAGGAGAATTATCTAAGTCAAAGGAGATCATCTTATATTATATAGAAGCTAAAAAGCACATGAAATAAGTTGGCGAAGCGTACGAGTCTGTGAAACATGCTAAACGATAAAGGAACAACTCAACCAGGAGTTATGCTTTACCCACAAAAGGGTGAAGTACCATGTGTGTCTTTTCTACTCCATGAGTGTCTTTCCTATGGGAGGTTATATAGATCTTCGTAAGCTTTCTAACATATCTTGGATCTCCTCATTCCGAGATCGGACGAGGAATTTAGAGCCAAGATACCCGAGATAACACAAACTGTCTCGGAAGTGCGAGACAGTCACAACTGTCTCGGAATATGAGATAGTCATGACTGTCTCGCACCAAATTTGAAGAAGGTTAAAAGATAAAAGTTGTATATCTCTTCATTAGTTTTCGAACGCATCTTGTATCATCTTATTCTGAGATCGGACGAGGGAGTTAGAACCAAAATACCCGAGACAACACAAACTGTCTCGGAAGTGCGAGACAGTCACAACTGTCTCGGAATGAGAGACAGTCATGACTGTCTTGAACCAAATCTGAAGAAGGTCAAAAGAAAAAAGTTGTATATATCTTCATCATCTTTTCAACGCATCTTGGATCATCTCATTCCGATATCGGGCGAGGGAGTTAGAGCAAAAATACCCGAGACAACACAAACTGTCTCGGAAGTGCGAGACAGTCATAACTGTCTCGGAATGCGAGACAGTCATGACTGTCTCGCACCAAATCTGAAGATGGTCAAAAGATAAAAGTTGTAGATCTCTTCATCATCTTTCCAACGCATCTTGGATCATCTCATTCTGATATCAGACAAGGGAGTTAGAGCTAAAATACCCGAGACAGTACAAACTGTCTCGGAAGTGCGAGACACACAACCCTGTCTCGGCCATAGAGTTGGTTACAACACGTTTTTTGACGGTTTTTTGGCTTCATAACTACTTGAGATCAACCATAAACGTGGGGAGATAGTTATAAACTGAAAATAGGCCCACTCACCTCATAAAAAGATGGTATTTAAGTAGTGGGACGGCGGTTACAAAAGGGAGAGGACATTTTTAGAGCAATTCGAAGAGCATTGAGCATTTATGGAGCAGATCTGAGCATAGAGAGCAGAGAGAAAACAATAAGAATTGAGTTCCTCGTATGATTCCTTGAGATTCGAGCTTTGACTTGATCTTAAGAAGAGTGATCGTCTTACTTTGATAAGATATTCACTTCAAATTCCTACTTCGATAAACGAAGGAAGAATCTCTAAACCCCTCACAATCTGTGATTTGGTGGTCCACGAGTCAAAGCACTCCCGGCACAGGTAAAGATCCCGCACAAGCAGCGATCCAAACAACGATCCTGCATTTGTTTCTAAGGAGTTTGTAATTTTTTTTTGTTGTAAAGAGTAGTTTTACGAAGTACGAAACTTACTCCTTTGTATTCATTGTAATCGATAAACAGTTATAATAAATTCTACAACAGAACCTATTCCTGACGCAAACAAACTGGCGACCACAGTGGGAGCCAACGGTCTCGCTGCCGAGACCATCGTGTCGCAGCCGATCGAGATACTGGTTGAGTCCATGGTTGAATATGAATTCGACCAAGCAAAGTTTGAGGAATATCTGTCATCCTCATCCACGGTCGAATACGAGTTCGACCAAACCAAGTTTGAGGAATATCTCTCATCATCCTCTTCAAGATCCTCATTGTCTCGCGAGTACAAGAGGATCTCATCATTGAAGAAGACTTACATGCCAAAGAAGGCACAAAGTGAAGACTCTCACCCAATCGTTGCCGAGGCCTCCCCTCGCAACATTATCCCGGCGACCCCCAAAGCCGGAAGCTCTGCTCATGACGATTCCTCCCTAATTAAGGAATCGTTCGATCGAAGTTCGCCAACTCTGATGAAGAGGGCTAGTCAGAGGCGACGCCAACGCCGCGCTCGTCAATTGGCTAAGGCCTTGGAACAAACTGATGGAGTTCGTTACTATGCGTACTTAGAATCGAGGAAACATCAAGTGGTTCAGTCGTCTCAACGTCAAATCACTCACATCTCAGCAAAACTTACGTCAGAGGAATGGACTCTTGTCAAAAGGGCCCGTTCGACCCTCAAAGAACGCATACAAAAGCGTATGGCAAATACCGCTCGTGCCTGTGCTCTTTTACAACAAAGAAGAGAAGGAAAGAAGAAAACAATGTCTAAGGAAGCACCAAAGAATCACAAAATATGGATCCCCAAATCCAAACTCGTACGAAAATTGGGTCTGCAGAACACAACCTTTGACCGCGGCATTCTTCACTGCCGCAACGCTTCTTTCAACCGTGACAGCTCATACTGTCGCGGCATCTCCTTCGACAGTCTCCGCTGCCGCGGCACACTGTTCGACCGCGACACCAATCACTGCCGTGGCCAAAAGAAGTTTCACAAGAGCACTCCTTCGACTCCATCAACGTCCGTTCCGGGTCTGTCTACTGTGTCAACACCCGCTGTGTCACCAGTGAAACCCTGGGTCAGTCCTGACCTGTTGAAATCCAAAATTATAATGACGGATGGCCTCGATCCTTTACCTGAAGATCGAGGCAAAGCTCCGGTCAAAGAACGCTTGGGTCCGGTGAATGAACCCCAAATAGATTCTTACACTAGGGGTCGTAAGTATCTTCCTATCAAGTCAAAACAACTCCAAGATGGGAAAACCCTAATTTCTACCCGTTTGGGAGTTCGTAATGAAACTCAGGAGCCCGTTAAGACTCTGCACTCGCAAGGGGGTGGTTCTAAACATGCGACTCCTGACGTGACCTTGGATCGCTCAAATACGACAACAAGTTGTCGTGAGAACGCCAACAAGGTTTTACATCCTCAGAAGAAGACATGTTCGTCAAAAGACATTGTTATACCTGGGGGCTCATACCAACAGGCGATAGGATTCTTCGGTAATTATACTGATGAGTTGTACTATCAAGCTGGGGGTGTGAACAAAACTCAAAAGAGGATTGTCCGAGAAATGAGCTCTCATTGTTTCTGTATACGACTCATTAGAACAGTACTGTCAGAATGTGACTACTCCAAACGAGAAGCCATCCTGCAAAGAGTCTCAGTATTCCAGAGGCTTTTCACCGAAATGTCGAAGCCTAAGCCGAGACATTTCCGCAAGAGAAGATCAGCTGTCCAAGATGACGAATTCCCTAAAGTCACCATCAACATGGTTGATAAAAGAAAGTCTAAGCGGCATTCAAGTGACTCAAATCCCGACTTTTCCCCGAGAGAAAAAGTCAATCCAAGAATTGCTCAACGGATGTCTCGACTCTAATTAGGAGCCATCAGACGCAGGGATTACAAGAGAATGCATGAAGGAATATCCTCGGAGGATGAACTTTCAGACACTTGTTCAGCCATTGCTTCTGATGATACAATGTCTAGCACGGGGCAAACCAGAGAAGTGCTCACAATCACCCCTGATCAGTTTGCTCAAATGCTTTAAGAAGCTCTAGCCAAACAACATGAAGAAATTAGAGCTGAGATAAAGACAGAAATAGAGTTGGCTATTTAACAAATGAAAGAATTACAAGCTCAACGGCCTCAACCTCCTGAATCCAGTCAGCGAGCTGAATCCAGCCGCCATACTCAGAATGTTATAGATGACAGCGATCCAGAAGTGGATGAAATCGTTATGGCTGATACACCTCCCAATGATAATAACACTGGGGGTGGTTCAATGGATCCTCCCAACAATAATATTGGGGGTGGTTCAATTGCACCTCTTAATAACACGGGGGGTGGCCCAATTATTTCTACTCAACATCACTCAAAGAGAGATGAAGATGAGAACAAGAAAATACAATATTAGACCCTAGAGGGGGGTGATTAGGGTCTTATGCTAATCTAATCCGATTAAATGCTAATTAAAACTAATTAACAAATATATTCTTGCAAGATAGATATACAAAGAGTTATGTGCAAGAATATGCAATATAAACAATGAGATATATCCTAAGATAGTGGATGATATAGATAATGAGCTAATGACAATGGCGATATAAGATATGAACATAAATATAAATGAACGCCAAAGCACACTCAAACACACTATATGATCACGGAGTTCGGACCTTCCGTCCTACGTCTCCGCTCCCCACTCCCGGGGAGAAATCCACTATCACAACCGGGTTTTCTACGCTCACCCGAATAACGTTTACACCTCACAGTGTTGGTTTTTAACGCTCACCGAACAACATCACTCCTCACACTCGGTTTTCTAGTTCACCGAAAACTTCACAACACACTCGGTTTTCTAGCTCACCGAAAACCTTACACCACTCACAATGTAACAAATATAAATTTGTTCTCTACAATAGATGAGAACACAATTAAGCAAAACTCAATGTTACAATCTCTCACAACCCTAATGTACTATGTATGCAAATACAATAAGCTCAAGTGGGTGTGTGTAACAATGAGATAATATAATCAAATCTAAACCCAATATAAAAAACTAGCTTTAAAGAATGATAATCAAATAACTAAGCAAATGTAAAGCTAGATAGAGTTTAGAAAACTTCTCCAATAGATGACAAGATGGAGAGATGGAGATTGGAGCCCAAACAAGAAGATGATCTCCTCCACTTGTGAAAACAATCTTCAAACCAAACAAACACTAAAACACACTTAAACCCTTGTTTAAAACTCTTTAAACTTGTTTAAAACATTTCTTGAGTACATGAAAACTGAGATCAAAGAGGGTTTTTATAAAAATCATTTCTCAGTTGAGAGAAATAAATATTTGAACACAAATTTACAGTTTCTGAAAAACTGTTAACATATACGATTTTGTAAAATCAATTAGGCACAGTAAATCAACTCCAAAAATAGTAAAATTTTGAGGGAAGTTTCTAAACATGTATATAAACATGTCAGAGAAAGAAATTTTCAAATATCACTTCCCATTTGCGAAAACTCATCTGTTTTGTAAAACATGCACGAACATGTGCACGAACGAAAACATGATTTTGTAAATTCCATTAAACATAACAAATCAATTCTAAACTTGATGAAACTTTGCGAAATGTTTGTAAACATAAAAACAAACATGTTAGAAAAAGAATTTCTCAAATTATTTTGTAAATTCCATTAAACATAACAAATCAATTCTAAACTTGATGAAACTTTGCGAAATGTTTGTAAACATAAAAACAAACATGTTAGAAAAAGAATTTCTCAAATTGAATTTCCATTTGTGAAAACTCATGTATTTTGCAAGTGTGTCCAAAGCATGAAACTCAAAACCATGCATGTATATATATAACTATATATATACATAGAAACCAAATACGTGTGTGTATATGATATTGAGCTTAAGGTACTTAACACACATAATATAAAATCTAAACTAGATTACCCAAGCTTGATCTTGATCTTCATTGTAGCTCAACTTGGTACACATGCGGATAACTCTATTCCATCCATCCTCCAACAACGTTGTTTGTCTACAAAACATAGGAATGCACAAACACTAGACAAACAACATTAGTAATAAATTGTTTGTTAAACATCATCAAAACAAGAAGGCCAACATGCAAGACCTTGAAAACAAAGTCAATGCTTTGATGTCCGCTCAGGAAGTAAATAAGAAGGGTATTCCGTGTCCCTATCCAAGAGAATGGGATTCAATTTCATACCCGACAAAATTCAATCTGATTAACTTTACACCGTTCGACGGGAAGAACTCGCCTACTCAGCACTTGATTTATTTCAAGTCTCACTTAGGCATAATCTCCGAAAACGAGGCTTTAATGGTCCGGTCATTCGTTGGCACCCTTCGTGGGCCCACCTTCGATTGGTACCGACGTCTTAAGCTAGGGAGCATCAATTGTTGGGATGATATAGAAAGTTTATTCCTCAGCAATTTCTTCGATGATGACACCGAAGTGTCAATCGGAACCCTTTTGGATGAGAAGCAAAAAGACGGAGAGTCAGTCGACAATTTTGTCAAGCGCTTCCGTAACAAGGCAATGAATTGCAGAGATCCTGTTACAGAGGAGTTTATCCTGCAAACATGCCACAATAATCTCTCCATCGATGTCCTGGAAGCCTGGGGGGCGTACCATCCAAAACTTGGAAAGATTTGAAAATGCGCGGTGAACAAGCTGAACACTTTCTTAAAAGAAAAAAAGCTGAGAGAAGCCGACCGACGACATCTACAATCGCTGGGAACACGACTCTCGATCCGAAGTTTCAAAAGGAGTATTCTTTCCAAAATAATGAAGCTCCAGCCATATTAAAATACCTCCTCGCCAATGACAAAATCAAGCTACCACCTATTAAAGATCAGGAGGGAGCTAAGAGGATTACGGATCCAAACTACTGTGCGTACTACAGAAGGGTTCTTCATCCCACCGAGATTTGCTTTGGACTCAAAAACAAAATCCAAGCCTTAATTGACTCCGGGATACACGAGTATGTAAAGACGACTCTAACTCCATTGGGTGCACGAGTATAAACTGTTTCCCCTCACTCCAAAGAGTATACGAGTATAAATTGCTCCTCGATACTCCAACAGGTAAATGAGTCAAAATTATTTCTTTTCTTTCACGGGAAATTCCTGGAGAGCACCATGCATGGTACTCTTAAGGATAACCCGATCATGCAGCTGAATATAATGATAAACCCAGTTTCGTAAGGAAAGCTGGGGGTGGATGGTTCATGTAACGGGAAGTTCCCGGAAGAATGCTATATGTAATTTTCTTAGGGATAACCCGATCATTACGAACAAAGTGATAAACACTACATCCCCACGGTGATTTCCGAATACTCTTTTGCTGAGATGAGATTCGATCACCTCTTTAGATCAATCTTCCCTCTCAAATTCTCATTTGGTCAAACCTTTAAACAGTTAGGACCAAAACCAAAATCCCCTCTCGATTCTTTCCATGAACGAGAGGTCCACAACTTGAGCGATCAAACCTTTAAACAGTTAGGATCGTCTCAAACCCCCATTTGGTCAATCTTTAAACAGTTAGGACCAAAGCCAAAATCCCCTCTCGATTCCTTTCATGAACGAGGGGTCCACAAATTGAACGATCAAACCTTTAAACAGTTAGGATCGTCTCAAACCCCATTTGGTCAAACCTTTAAACAGTTAGGACCAAAGCCAAAATCCCCTCTCGATTCCTTCCATGAACGAGAGGCCCACAACTTGAGCGATCAGACCTTTAAACAGTTAGGATCGTCTCAAATCCCATTTGGTCAAACCTTTAAACAGTTAGGACCAAAACCAAAACCCCCTCTCGATTCTTTTCATGAACGAGAGGTTCACAAACGGAATGATCAAACCTTTAAACAGTTAGGATCGTCTTGAATTCCCATCTGGTCAAACCTTTAAACAGTTAGGACCAAAGCTAAAATCTCCTCTCGATTCCTTCCATTAACGAGAGGCCCACAACTTGAGCGATCAAACCTTTAAACAGTTAGGATCGTCTCAAACCCCTATTTGGTCAAACCTTTAAACAGTTAGGACCAAAGCCAAAATCCCCTCTCGATTCCTTCATGAACGATAGGTCCACAAATTGAACGATCAAACCTTTAAACAGTTAGGATCGTCTCAAAACTCTCATTTGGTCAAACCTTTAAACAGTTAGGACCAAAACCAAAATCCCCTCTCGATTCTTTCCATGAACGAGAGGTCCACAAATGGAACGATCAAACCTTTAAACAGTTAGGATCGTTTTGAATTCCCATCTGGTCAAACCTTTAAACAGTTAGGACCAAAGCTAAAATCTCCTCTCGATTCCTTCCATGAACGAGAGGCCCATAACTTGAGCGATCAAACCTTTAAACAGTTAGGATCGTCTCAAACCCCTATTTGGTCAAACTTTTAAACAGTTAGGACCAAAGTCAAAATCCCCTCTCGATTCCTTCCATGAACGAGAGGTCCATAAATTGAATGATCAAACCTTTAAACAGTTAGGATCGATTTGGTCAAACCTTTAAACAGTTAGGACCAAAGCCAAAATCCCCTCTCGATTCCTTCCATGAACGAGAGGTCCACAACTTGAACGATCAAACCTTTAAACAGGATTCCTTCCATGAACGAGAGGTCCACAACTTGAACGATCAAACCTTTAAACAGTTAGGATCGTCTCAAACCCCTATTTGGTCAGACCTTTAAATAGTTAAGACCAAAGCAAAAATCCCCTCTCGATTCTTTTCATGAACGAGAGGTCCACAAATTGAACGATCAAACCTTTAAACAGTTAGGATCGTATCAAGTCCCTCATTTGGTCAAACCTTTAAATAGTTAGGACCAAAACCAAAATCTCCTCTCGATTCCTTCCATGAACGAGAGGTTCACAAATCGAGCGATCAAACCTTTAAACAGTTAGGATCGTCTCAAACTCCCACTTGGTCAAACCTTTAAGCAGTTAGGACCAAAGCCAAAATCCCCTCTCGATTCCTTCCATGAACGAGAGGTCCACAAATTAAACGATCAAACCTTTAAACAGTTAGGATCGTCTCAAATCCCCACTTGGTCAAACCTTATTACAGTTAGGACCACAACCAGAATCTTCTCTCGATTTGTTACACGAATGAATGGTCCATTTTCAAGTTAAATAATCAAACCTTATGACAGTTAGGATTATTCAAACCTGTCCAGATTCTCTAAGTGGAGATCTCACTTTGAGTTTTCTTTAGACTAGGAGATAGAATATAAAATTCTCCCTCTCTAATTTTTGGGTTTATCTCTACCAACAAAAAAGAGACCAGGAGATAGAATATAAAATTCTTCCTCTCTAATTTTTGGGTTTATCTCTACCAACAAAAAAGATACCAGGAGATAGAATATAAAATTCTTCCTCTCCATCATCGGGTTCATCTCTAACCAACAAAAAAGAGACCAAGACACTCCGATGAGTATATGAGTATAAACTGCATCTCCTTGAACCTCCCAACGGGTATATAAGGTTAAACTATTTCCCAAACACTCCGATGAGTATATGAGTATAAACTGCATCTCCTTGAACCTCCCAACGGGTATATGAGGTTAAACTATTTCCCAAACACTCCAATATAGTATATAAGTATAAACTATTTCTCCATTCTTCGATGGCAGTTCAAATTCAAGACTTCGACAACGGCCACGTGATAAACGCAGCACTGGAGGAATTTTAGCTATTCTACAAAGCACTGAATAGGCTAAAAGATGAAGAAGTCAAGAATTGAAGCCATTTATAGACCATCTTACGCAACTTCCTCAACAAAGTACTGAAGAAATTGCAAAGAAAATTTATCACATCCAAAGTGTCCCAGACTCCTCTCCAAAATGATGAGTCTGAGATACTTTGGAGGGGGTATCTGTAGGCGTCAAAAAATGCTTACAGACATCCAAATATCACTCAAGGCAAAGAGAAGACGATAAACGCCATTCTCTTAATCAGAAGGGGATCATTCAAAGGAAGCGAGACAACATGGAAGAACAATGTACACACCAACAGGCAGTACATGGCGGCGCGGTTGAGGCGCGGCAGCCCATGGTGTCGTGGCTAAGGCGCGGCACCCTATGGTGCCGCGACTATTACAAGGGGGTGCTGCGGCGGTTACAATACAGTTATATGATGATTTTTTGAAGCCTACATGGCAGCATATCAGAAATAGAACGTGTGCTGATGTGGACAAGCAGTTAAACCACGAAAAAAGTGGTTAAAGGTCGTGGAAGAACAGTTTCAAGCACGATGGAACGTGCTGGTAACCGCCTCCTTGGCCGCGGCAGTCCACACTGCCGCGCCAATAGCCGCTGTAATGTCGACTGCCGCGGCAATGTCGACTGTCGCGGCCAAAGAACAGTCATCTGGTCGGTTACTTCGCCCCCATTTTAACTGTTGTGCACTCCTATCCCTATAAATACCTCCCTAGACACGAAATAAAGGACAGAGAGCATTTTGGAGCAAGAGAGAGAGTCTTCCTTCTTTACAAACATTTTCAAGAAGCTTTTGGCGATTCCTAGAGATCTAAGCTCTGACTTGATCTTTAGAAGAGTGAACATCTTACATCGATAAGATATTCGCTTTAAATTCTTACTTCGATAAACGAAGGAAGAATCCCCAAAACCTTCACGATTCAATCAGAATCTGTGAATCGGTGGTCCACGGACTAACGCACCCTCGGCACAGGCAAAGATCCCACGCAAGCAGCGATCCAAACAACGATCCTGCGTTTGTTTCTAAGGAGCTTGTAATTTGATTTTTGTTGTAAAGAGTAGTTTTACAAAGTACGAAACTCACTCTTTTGCATTCATTGTAATCGATAAACAGTTATAATGAATTCTACAACAGAACTTGTTCCTGACGCAAACAAAGTTGAAATTGTATAATTTGTTTGACTATGACATTTATGCATTATTATATAATTACAAAATTTTTTATACTCAATTGCTGCGAAGTCGCCTCAAGTTTTGATAATTTGTCACATACTCATTTATTAATTATACATTTCTATCGTTAAGGGGCTGTTTGGTTCGTTTCCTTGATATAGAGAAATGTAATTCCATGTAAAGAAACACAAGTTTTGAGTTTTTCAAATTTTTCCAAGAAATAGATTGTTTTGCTTTGGTTCGCACATAAAAAATGGTGGGAAACCAATGTATTTATTTTTCTTGTGTTTGGTTCGCATAGAAAAAAAAGAAAAACTTTTGTAAACAAAACAGAGAAGGAAAAAAAATCTGACGTGACAGAGTTTTCATCAATTTCACTTGGTTGGGGAAGAAAATCGGAGAGGGAAAAAAATCTTAGTTGGCGACGATTTTAGTAGAGTTTTCTCTCTTCCATCCGAGCGAACCAAAGCGGCACAAAGAAATGGACGGAAACAAAAAAACTGAAACCAAAGCGGCACAAAGAAATGGACGGAAACAAAAAAACTGACGTGGAGGGCTAAAAATCTGACGTGGAGGGGTTTTCTGAGTTTTCCACCCCTTATAATAGCGAACCAAACAGCCCCTAAGTCTCGTGATTTTTCTCAGGGCACGTTTGGGCTTTATTTATAGCAGGGAAAGTTAAAAAAAAAGGAAAGAGAAGTAAATTCTATAGAGTTTCTTTCTTATCACCACCCTAATTTGCAAGTGAAGTAAATTCTATATTATCAGGGGTGAACCTAGGAAACTAAGGTGAACATTCCACCCCTTAGGTTCTGCTTGTATTGAGGAAAATAAGAGTGACAATTCACCTCATTCGGATAGTTTTTAATGGGTGAAGTTTTCTTTCTAGTTTCTCCATATTCACACACAATAGTACTAAAGTTGTTTCTGCGCAAATTGTGGTGGAACTTAGGGTAAAGAAAATCCTTAAACTTCCCTTCTCATCTCTCTCTTATTCTTCCTTAACTTTCCCTATCCTTAATGAAATCCAAACATTGCCCTTAAAAGCTACTAGGCATCCCATCAGAACCAACCTTATAGGAATGTGGTGATTTACACCATTGATTGAATTGTCAAAATTACCAAATTAACTTTCTAACTACCCGTGAATGATATAAATCATTTTTTTTATGGGATGTTCTGATAGAATTCTTACTCCTTAAAAGCTATCGAAACATGATGAATTCTCTCCTATCTTCCCTACTTCCCTATTGCCAACCACAAAACAATGTCTTAGAGGTTTTTGCATGTATACCCCTAAAATATTTTATATTTACAAATTTAGCCGTCAAAGCTTGGTATTTGCAAAACTTCCCATTTATTCACTTGTATTGAGTTTTTCTACCCTCCTACTTAACAATATTAGTTTTCAAACAAAAAAAATGGTAAACCTATTGGAAATTAATGAATTTTTTTGACATTGCCCTGTTTAGGAACCAATACTATTAACTTGGAGGGGTAGATAAATCTAACGCGAGAGAATTAGGGTATAATTTTGCAAATACCAGGATTTAAAGAGTAAAATTGAAAATATAGAAAATATGAGGGTTATATATATGCAAAAACGACTTCTTTTTTAAAAACAAATTAAGTGCTACTCAAGTGCAAGTTAGAGCATGTTTAGCAATTTAGTCAAAATAGAGTATAGTCCATTTTCATGTCTGCTAATCACTTTTTGACAGGATTATTGTGGATTACAATCCACCAAAAGAATAACCTAACAACTGGATTAATTTTTTAGAGCATTAATATAACCCACATGTTTGATCAAGTAAATGACCCAAAGTTCACATTCGTTTGTGTTTTTTTTTCCTTCTACCTCCTACTTCCCGGGGGGGGGGGGGGTCATCTTAATAAAAAAACTCATGAATTATAAACAGTGGCGGAGCTTGAAAAAATATTTGGGGGGCGAAGTTACATAATAATCATAAATACTTAATTCATTCAAAATAATCACCAATTCAATGTTATATAAACATCTAAAACTTTGCATGCCGAGTTTTCATCTTCTTAAAATAATCAATCACAGAATCAGTATCAATTTCTTGAACAATCTCTTTCTCGATATACATAACTAAATTATCTGCTAAGAATGCGTCTTCCATCTTGTTGCGGAGCCTTGTTTTTACAATTTTCATGGCAGAAAATGCTCGCTTGTGGTAGTAGCTGTAGACACCGGAAGAGTTAGAACAAGGCGAATTAAGCGTCAACAAGAAAATATTCACTTTTCTTTTCAGTTTCAGCCAGTGCCACACATAACTCGGAAATAATTGAAAGACTTCTCATTTTGGATCATTGCGGGCGTCGAGGACAAAAATGTTCCAGTTGAAACTTCAAAATGAGCTTATCTTGACCATCAAAATCAGCAGGATAATATTTGTCAACAAGCCGATCGCCCCCCAAATATATATAATACATCAAAAAAATTTTGAAACGAAGGGGGGGCGATCGCCCCCCCCCCCAAAGAACAACTAAGCTCCGCCACTGATTATAAACCACTCTCTATACCAGACGCTTAAATTTTTGACCCATTTGGATTATATTAATCTATCTGTTTATTATGTCAATTTGACTATGATCTAGAACTGTCAAACATACCCTTAACTTTCTCAACTTTCCTTCCTTCAGCCACTTTTCTTATTCTTTATCTATATTATAAACTTCTTTCTTCCATGATTCAACCAAAGAATACTCTTCCTGCAAAGGCCAAAGCAGTACCAAGCGTTTCCTGACCAAGACACGAGCTATGGGATACTCTTCTCGCTCCTCCTTTATTATTGATTTAGATATTATTATTCTATAATACCTAAAAATACTAAAGAGACCAAGAGATCGTTATATATTCTCAGAAAAATGATTAAAGGACCTAAAATATAGGACCAAGAGAGGAGACAGATGATGTGTCCCCTCCCTATTGCATAATGAGTTGGCCATATGTTCCCTTCCTATTGCATAATGAGTTGGCATGGCCAACTCATTATGCAATAGGGAGGGGACACATCACCTGTCCTCTTCCTTGGTCCCATATTCTGGGTTCCCGTAGCAGCACTAATATTCTCATTCCAATCACTACTCGTTTGATTGACGCATGGCTCCAATTTGTCATCATAAAATATAAAATGGACGGGGGTATAATAAAGTACCGTCGCATTT
>NC_033797.1:59154368-59180501 GCF_001876935.1 Asparagus officinalis
AGAAAAAGTGACCTAGCCGCTATATTTATAGAGAGAGACGTGCACCTTTTTATTGGTTGAGTTTTCTTAGCTGGAATGAGTCTTTTCTCAAAAGAATATTTCGATCATTTAACTTTTTAAAGCAATGATATCAAAGAGTTTGATGAGAAAAGTGTAAAACCAGCGGTTTTATAAGACACAATATAGTTGGGATGGTTATCTAAGCGGAACTATAACTAGAACCGGAATAATTTGTATGATAAATTTGTGTGGTGTTAGTCAATTAGAACTTTTAATGTGATAAAATTTTAAAGTGTTATTCAATTAGAACCGATACAAAAGTAGTATGGGATAATTGTAAAAAAAAAATAATCCCACTGCTATATAGAAAAGGTCAGTTCTAGTTTCTAAATTTATCCCACTTTTTAGAGTAGAACCAAACTGGAACAAATTGGTTCTCTTGTGTATTACAAAGCCATGCTTATTTATAATTGCTAACTACATGCTTCTTTTTTAGTTATTCCTAATCTTTAATTTAAATATGGACGACACAAGTTACATTTGACGTGAACTATTGAGCTAGTTAAATAATATATGTGGTTTTAATGTCATCGCTCCTTTTTTAGTAACCGCTAATCTTTGATTTAAATCTGGACGACACGAATTACATTTGACATGAACTATTAAGCTAGTTAAATAATATTATACGTGATTTTAATGTGATTGTATAGTACCATGAGTTCTTAATTTTCTCCATTTAATAATGTACTTCTTATAATCTCACACTATATCCTTTAAGACTTGAACTGCCATTTGCTTTTCTTCTTCACGAATAAGAAAGATGTAAATTAAAATATTATATCATCAAAATGCATAAATTATAACCTTTTGATTTTATTAAATTTATACCATGTTATTTTACAATGTTTGTCTCGCCTCAAAAAATTAGAGTGGTGCTACGGGGACCTAAAATATGGGACACTTGTCCCCTCCCTTGGTCTCATATTTTGGGTCCTTAAATCATTTTTCAAAAAATTATCCCACTTTCAAAATATCACACTTTCATAAAATTATCATTCATTGTTCTACTAAAATATCCCACTTCCATAAAATTATCCCAATATAATATATCCTACCAGTTCCAATTGACCGATGCCCCCTCAAGGAAGAGAGAGTAGAAATATCAAGCCCCTCATTTGTTTATTTTCGGGATCCGCTTCATTTGTTTCGTGTTGCATCTTGCCTTTTTTTTCTCCTGTGCCTCCCTCTTTATTTCTCTCTTCGACCCATGCTTGAATGATACAAGTTAAAAAAAATAAAAAAAATATAGATTATGACTCGTCAAAATCCTGAAAAGACCCAGACTTTCCTCCCAATTCTGGCTGACCCCTCGAACTTTCAAATGCCATGGGTGGAAAAATCCCAGCAGAGGAGGATGAGGATGCACTAGGAATTCAAAGAAAACTACTCGCTGCTGTTTTGAGCTTGCCGAAGTTTTTTGTTTTGTATTTTTGCAGATGGGCCCTTGGGTGAATGAATTACTGGGGATTTGCCCTTCTTCTCTTGTGGACTGGGGATGGTGGTGTTACGGGTACGGCTTCCATTTGTTGTTTGCTGCTATTTACTTTTAATTTCCAGTTGGTTTACTTTATACCCAGTCTCCAAAATATTTCCTTTTTTATTTCCTTCATTAATATATAGTGATAGAAGGGTAAGGGGCGGTGAATATGGGAGATGAAAAGATGAGATTTTGATGGGTGTGGATCTCTCGCTGCTGGATTTAGGTTATTGGGTATGCTAGATTTGAGAATTATTTTATTCCTTTTGGTTGTACTTTTGAGGATCTTGAAGTCCTCTGGCTGATTACAGCTTCTTTTTTTATATCAAAACTTTTGATTACTGGGTCTTTTGTTATGTGTATACATAGATAGATGATATTTATCGCATATATCAATTTTGGGTTCAGACTTCTGGGACCTTTCTTATTTCTTTGCCTAATTGGTAATTTTCTTTATTTGATGGTGATTTGTTCTGTGTTTGTTTTAGGGCTGACAAAGGTATCCTTAGATTTGGAAACTAGGGCTGGTGTTGCTTTGGTGGCCAGATTCATTTCCAGAAATTATCTTGCAGGAATAGATTGAATGAAGTTTCTTAGAGCAAATGTTAAGATCGTTGTGCTGTGGCTTGCTGGTCTCTGCTCTGTTGCTTTTCCAATCATCTGCTGTTGAGATTGGCTTCCCTCGATGCAACTGCGATGGCGACAGCATCTGGACCGTCGAAGGTATTCTCCAATGTCAGAAAGTGAGTGACTTCCTCATTGCTACAGCCTATTTCTCTATTCCCTTGGAACTTCTATACTTCGCCACTTGCTCCAATCTTTTCCCTTTCAAATGGATAGTTATCCAGTTCGGTGCCTTCATAGTTCTTTGCGGGTTAACCCACCTTCTCAACGTCTTCACCTACGAACCCCATTCTTTTCTATTGATGCTGAGCCTCACCATCTCCAAGTTCTTCACTGCCCTTGTCTCCTTTGCGACGGCGATAACCCTATTGACTTTGATCCCTCAGCTCTTGAGAATCAAAGTGAGAGAGAATTTCTTGAGAATAAAAGCCCGGGAGTTGGATCGAGAAGTTGGAATGATGAAGATGCAGGAGGAAACAAGTTGGCATGTGAGAATGCTGACTCAAGAGATTCGGAAATCACTTGATAGACACACCATCTTGTACACCACTTTGGTTGAGCTCTCAAATACTTTGGGGTTGCAAAATTGTGCGGTGTGGATGCCAAGTGAGGATAAGAAAAAGATGAATCTGACTCATGAGCTGAGACCGAGGATCCCTTCAAACTTGTATAGCCAATCGATTTCCATTGATGACCCGGATGTATTAGAAATTAAAGAAGCCAAGGGTGTGAAGATACTAAGACCGGATTCAATGCTTGCTTCTGCCAGTGGTGAAGGATCTGCTATTGAACCAGGACCAGTGGCTGCGATTCGAATGCCAATGCTAAAAGTTTCCAACTTCAAAGGCGGGACACCGGAAATTATTCAAACCCACTATGCAATATTAGTCTTAGTTCTCCCGGGTGGTAATTGTAGGCATTGGAGTAGCCATGAACTGGAGATTGTTGAAGTGGTGGCTGATCAGGTCGCTGTAGCCCTCTCACATGCTGCAGTTTTGGAGGAATCCCAGCTGATGCGAGACAAATTAGAGGAGCAGAATAGGGCTTTGTTGAGGGAAAAAGAGAATGTTTTGATGGCAAGTGAAGCAAGGAATTCTTTCCAAAATGTTATAAGTCAGGGGATGAGGAGACCGATCCATTCTATTCTCGGCTTGCTGTCTATGCTGCAACAAGATAAATTGAATCCTGAACAGAGGCTCATTGTCAATACTATGTCTAAAACCGGTGGTGTAGTTTCAACTTTAATCAATGATGTGATGGAAATATCCACTATAAACAATGAACGGCTTACTTTAGAGCCAAGATCTTTCAGGTTGCATTCTATGATTAAGGAGGCTGCTAGTGTCGCAAGATGTTTATGTGATTGTAGAGGTTTTGGTTTTGGGTTTCAGGTTGAGAATGTTGTTCCTGATCGAGTTGTAGGTGATGAGAAGAGGATCTTTCAAGTAATATTGCATATTGTGGCAAATTTATTGAATGGGAGCGATGAAGGATTTGTTGCATTCAGAGTTTGTAGCTATAATGAGGATAAAGACAGGCTAGATCAGAGATGGATGCCGTGGAAATCAAACCTTTCTGATGGATATCCTTGTGTGAAGTTTGAGATTGCAATCAAGAAACCAGAAAATAGTGATTCAAGTTCATTGGTACAGCTTGCTTGGTGGCCTAATTCTGAAGCTTTTGACATGGGCCTTAGCTTCAGCATGTGCAAGAAGATTGTGCAGGTTAGCTAATGTCTTAATTCTTTTTATAACGTTAGATTTAGTACTAACCTTATTTATCTCAATGGATTTATATCCATTCTTCTATTTATTTCTGGAAATTACTGTAGTTTGTAGTTATGCTAGTTTATGCATTTTACAATTATCTATTATAATTTATGCCATGAGTGTCGAGTGTGAGATGTTCATGATGATTTTTTTGTCCTTGAGATCTCTGTTTTTGCCCCCTCAAATGTTTTTGACAACACTCTCAAACTACAAAAGATTTTATAGGTGCATTGATTATTTTTATTTTATAAAGTTTTATTCAACGAAATAAACAAAGTTCTAGTGATCTCTGTTTTTGCCCTCTCAGATGTTTTTGACAACACTCTCAAACTGCAAAAGATTTTAAAGGTGCATTGACTATTTGATTTTATAAAGTTTTATTTAAGGAAATAATAAAATTTCTAATGTGCATAATGTGTGAAGCTTCCTTAATTATGTTGATTTCACTTGGGTTTGTGTAAGAGCGCCTATTTGGCCAGAACAAGGGTTGGGGATTGGGGGTAGAGGAGGGTGGGATGTGGGGGTGGGAGGGTAAAATCCTTAATTTTTTTGGAGGGAGTAAGAGAGGTGTATGGACCGATTCAAGGTTATGAGGGAGCTTTAACTCCTCCAAAAAGATGGAGTTAAAAACAGAGTCAAAGTCCTTTAGCTGGCAAGAGGTTTCTATCTGAAAAATAAAAAAAGGAACCTTTTTCAGGAGGGCAAGTCAATCATTGTAGTTTCTAGAGGAGCAACATGTTGTTTGCGGAGTTAGAAAGCAAGCCCAATAGCATTTAATTGTATTATTATTTTTATTATGATTTTCTGCAATATGCATTGTAATTATTACCAAAACACAATTCTCAGTTTAAGTTGGATGGTTTATGACACTTGCTGCCTCTCCTAAAATAAACATCCCCTAACCCTCAGACTCAAAGTCAAATCAGCCCCTGAGTTTATCTTACATTTCTAATAAGTTCTAACCTAAAATTTTAAACCTTTGATCCCATTTAGTTATTATTTTCAGTCTATTTTGGATGGAAGTGGGTATGGATACAGGACATGGTAAATTTGTAAATGGTAGGTGCAAGAACACGGCTATATACAGATATAGAAATTAATAATTTACATGATCAATATTGTTTTTCATTCACAGGCTATGAGAATTAAAATTCTTAAAACATTTCTATGTTTCTTTTATATGTAGATCATAACGTGGATGTGCAGTCGAGGATGTCTATCCAAGAAGGGTATAACGAGTATTTTATAACTGACCACACGTTTGAATAAATGTATCCATATATTCAAGGCTGAATAAATGTATCCATATATTCAAGGAGTGTCTGAGGAAATTTGGGTGCGGGTACGTGACGGGTATGGGTACGGCTTCAAATAGAAGTACCCATGTATCATAGTTTCCAGTCAATTAAGTCCACATGCTGGTGCTCCGCCCTAAACATAGCCAAAAACAGTGTTTTGCTGAGGGTAGAGTGGGAAAACTCTCGGTGGGGAAGCATAGTCATTCAATAGACTAGAAATAATAACTAAGGGCTTAATGGGTTAAAATATTAAATTAAGGGTTTCTTAGAAATGTCTGGTAAACATTAGGGGTCAATCTGGCTTAGAGCTCCCTATCTCTCCCCCTCTCCCTCTCCTTCTCTCATATTTCCGATTATGTAGGTTACGCTGATGAGTTCTATCCTTCTCAAAAAATACAACCTAGTAGTGTGTGGGAGTTGATAATTATATCAGTATCCACTAGCCTCAGTTGCACGGGTACGGGGACGTGGCAAGCTTGTAAAAGGTAGGGTACGGGGACGCAACTATATATATAGATGTTACGCATATTTGTATGTATTAAAGTTACTATTTACATAAGATTAATATTGTCTTTTCATTCACATAAGATCAATATATAAGAAATATATGTGAAGTGTAGGATATACGTCCGAGAAGTGTATGAGTATTCTAAATTAAAACACATATTATACAATTGAGTATACGCCTGAATAATGTATGCATATATTCAATAAGTGTCTAGAAGTTTCCATTCAGGTATGGGTACGTGTTGGGTATGGGTATAACTTCCAGTAAAAGTACCCATGCAGCATAGTCACTAGCAAATTGTCAAATTGCAAAGGTTTTTATTTGCGATTATCATTGATGGCAAAACCTGGAACTGGGATCAAGGTGATCAAAATTTTCCACCGTACATGGGAAAAGGTATTAAAACTTCAAAGATCTCTTTGACACTACGGGTCAAGTACAATCCAAATAGAGATTGGAGCATAATGGAAGGTTTTCTGTAAAATCAACCTTATGACTGAAAACTTCAATGTGAAGCCCAAGACAAAGACGTTGATCAAGTAAATCTGGGTTACCAAGCGCTCAAATTCTATTCTGAGGTCTCTTCATAACATTATCCCACTGGGCGCCTTTTATCACAACTGGGAAACCTGTTAATGAAAAGTGTTTTATGTTTTGAGCTTTGAGCTATTGTGAATACTGAATACTTACTGACCATTCTGGAACTACAAGATGCAAATGGATTTTCTGCGGAAACAGAGAATAACAAATGACACATCATCAAGAAAACCATTATCATTCACATGCTGTGTTGTTGGTGGAAAGCAAGAATCACCCTCTATTTCAACCAAATACCAATATCACCATGAAGGACAGCACAGACCTATCTTTTTTTCTATTTCTGTAACAACTCAAGTTACATAGCCATTATTGAACAGATGTAATACCCACTAAAGGAATTGGCTTTAGGATCATGGCTTCTATCCCAAGTTGTGTCATGTATTTTTGGTATTGTAATTTTGTCAATTATCTTTATCATAGCCGAGAAAAGAGGAGCTGATAACTTTCAAAAATAGAAATTTGATCAAAGAAAGTAGATTAAAGAACATCCTTACTCTAAAATAAAACCTATATGCAAGAACTACCTTCGAACCTTACGCCTGTGGCCCTATAGCTCTGCACAGGCTGGTATTCCTTTTCTTTTCTTCTCATTTGGAGACACATAAATGCAATACGATGGTTCTGAACTAATGAGTTGTATGGCACGAAGCTAATGTCTCCTAATGGGTTACTCGTGAAAAATCTTAGTGTCACTTACATATCATATTTATATACTAAACCTCAATCTTTGTCTTGAATCTCTACAGATGATGCAAGGGAACATCTGGGCTATCCCCAATCCTCAAGGCACCCCAGAGACCATAATTCTAATCCTTCACTTTCAGCTACAGCCTCTCACTCCATTATCTGAACTTGGAGGGGGAGGATCTTTAGATCACCAGAACCACCACCAGATAGCTTCCACTCCTCAATTCAAAGGCCTCAGAGTTTTATTAGCTGACGATGATGTTGTCAATAGAGCAGTCACTCGAAAGCTCCTTGAGAAGTTAGGATGCTACGTAACCTCAGTCTCTTCTGGAATCCAATGCCTTGGTTCCCTTGGCTCTTTTGGAACCCCACCGTTTCAGCTTATAATCTTGGACCTGAATATGCCTGGAATGGATGGGTTTGAGGTGGCTCTGAAGATCCGGAAGCTTCGGAATGGGTCTTGGCCGGCGATTCTGGCTTTGACAGCGAGTGCAGAGGATGGGGTTTGGGGAAAGTGCTTGCAGTCTGGGATGAATGGGTTGATTCGTAAGCCAGTGGTTTTGCATTCCATGAGAGAAGAGCTTTATAGAGTCCTGCATAATACCTAGAACAGTAAGCGTAAACTAGTTCATTGTTATGCATCAGCATCTCTCTATGTTGAGCCAGATTTATCATGATCAATTTCTCTATCTGGGCCTAGGCTGCGACGGTGTTTTACTTAAATTCTTTCTCCATGGACGCCCATCATATTTTGATGTTACCCATTGTGAGCATACCAAACTTATGTATACAGAACTCAAGATAGTGTTTTTTGATTCAACTTTGTGTCGACACGCCATAGATTATACACCGAGAACTGAGCAACTGGATGCAGATAGTTGGTAGATTCATTTATTTTCTTGGTCGATGTTAAAGAGGAGTTAGCTGGTGACTTGTGACTTGGTTGGCAGCTTCTTGCGAAGCCGAAGGAGTAGCGTGTTTTTATTGCTAATAAATTTGTATAAAGGGTGAAAAGCACATTTTCCTGGTATTTTGTTACTGATAGCAAAGAGCAGGCTTTTGTAGGTTTGAAACTTTTTTCCATTCTGGTAATTGCTTAGGGGCCCCTGCAATTGCTGATTCATTTAACTATATGATACTTCTGAGACGATTTTCATAGGGGAAGCGCATGCCATGGCTGTTTCTAGTCAAGTCATGGAGTTGAACCCTGATAACTTTGACCTCGGGTGGTTATCTAATTAGTTGCCTTGTATGTTTCTCTGTGTTCTGAGCTAGAAGACAATCTTAATGACTTAATGTTCTTTGCTTAGTTGATTATAAGTTTTTTTTATAATAGCCTCAGCTGAAAGATATGGGAGTTATGGTATAAGTTTGAAATTTTTTTTAATTTTTATTTTATTTTTGGTTGTGATTATGGATTTGCCTGTGAAGATTAAAATCTTTGCGTTTGGACTTTAAGGCTCCTGGTATAATCTCTTCCTTTATTGGAATGATTACTACTGTGACCCAAGAATGTAGAGCTGGTCTTGCAATTTTTAAAGGTGTCCAATTGTCGGTTTTAATTATTTTTAGTTTGGAATCTGATCTAATCTCTGCTAGTTGACAAGGTTGAATTGACAAAAGCTTAAGATTGTTTTATTACTTAAACCCGCAAGGTAGGCGCAGCGATGTAAGGCCCCATTGCGCTCATGTTGGGGTACGATTCATAGCATGCTAGTCCCGACCATGAAACACGAGCAGAGATTAGTCTCATTCATAATAAGATGTAGGGATATCTCGTGGGGAGAAAAAAAAAAATCAAACCATAGGGTTCTAGGGATACCTTGCGGGGAAAAAAATCAACCCTTGGTGTTTTACAGATAACCACCTGAACTATCTTTTTGTCACAAAATCCCGTTGAACTTTTGAGGGGTTTTGCACGTAAATAAGAGAGGTAATCTATGAAACCACCCAAGGTTCAAGGATTTTTTTGAAATTAAACCCTAATTAAATGTCAATGCAGGTATAAACACATTATAGTAGTTCTGAAATAATCAATTAAAATATTCTACCACCTAGAGCAGGCCAAAATCAGTATGACCCAATTATAAACTAAAGGGCCAAAATCTGGCCTACAAAAATGTTAGATAATTCTGGCTCGGTATTTTGAAAAATAAAGAAACATCTAAAACTGAGCTAGTCACTTCTAACCCGCTTTTAAAGGACTGTCAAACACACCCTTAACCTATATACTTCTATTATTAATAGAAAAAACTATCTAGTTAAAACGGTCAACGGTATTTAATATGCACTAAATAAAAATCAAATCTCTAAATCTGTGCATGAACCCAATACTCAATAGTTTAATAATTAATATTCATTTAGTACGGATTTAATGTCATCAAATCTAGGGGGATTTTTAAGAGAGGGGAAGGTTCTCCCCCAACGGTTCCCTTTAAAAGTACCCATACCCCTTAATTATTCATATTTAGTGTTTTTAATTTTATAGATTAGGATTAATTAAATATATAGTTTATTTATAAATGAATAAATAATTAAATATTGATAACTAAAAATAATTAAATAATTAATTTCAATTAAGAAATTACCTTATATAATCATTAAAATATTAATTAATCATATTAAAATTTAACAAATAATTATATTATATAATAATTAATTTATATAAATCACCGATAAATAATTAAATATTAATAACTATACATTAACTAAATTTGATTAACTATACATTAACTCCATTAAAAAATATTAATATAAAATTATAAGGGGAATGTTAAGGGACTTTTAACATTTTCCTTATGACCTGTGTGGATGGAGGGTAGAGAGGGAAAAGGGAAGAGAAATTTC
Source organism: Asparagus officinalis (assembly GCF_001876935.1). Taxonomy (NCBI): domain Eukaryota; kingdom Viridiplantae; phylum Streptophyta; class Magnoliopsida; order Asparagales; family Asparagaceae; genus Asparagus; species Asparagus officinalis. The sequence continues at coordinate 59,164,239 of NC_033797.1, forward strand.
ATTTTAACCTTGTTTGAAAGTTTTATTTAAGAAGGTAGAGGAGGGGAATATAGAGGAAATTTGGTTCAAATTCTTACACCCCAAATTAGGGTGTAATGAAGGAGAAGGGAAGGAATGGGAATTTTTTCCCTTCCTTCCCCTTACTAAGGGCTTGTTTGGATTGAGGGGAATAAGGGAGAAGGGAAGTTAGGGGAACCATTCATCTTGTTTGGGAACATTTAGGAGATAAAGTTATTCACCCCTAGTTCTTTTTGGTTCACCTCTTAATAATATAAAATTTGTTACCCTCACCAAGGGTAAGGGAACTCCCTTCCCTTCCTTTCCCTTCTCTCACATGGTTTCCCTTAACTTCCCTTAAAGCCAATGAAATCCAAACACACCCTAAGGCTTGTTTGGATTGAGGGTAATGGGGGTGAGGGGAAGAGAGAGTAACTTTTAACTTTGTTTGGGAAGTAAATATAGCAAGTTAATAGGGGTGAAGGGAGGTGAAAGGAGGTGAAAAAATAACATGATTTCTTCCCCCCAATTTGGGGTGTAATGGGGGTGAAGGTAAAGAGGGGGAATACAACAAATGTAGATAGACATATTTACCCCTAGCTAAGATCAAAATCCAACGGCTAAAATTTCTAACAACGATATAACTTAATAATATGTGAGAGTATTTATGCCAATTTATATACATTCCCTTCCCTTCCCTTCCCGTTATTACACTTTTCAAACGGGGTGAAATAACTTCTCCTTGATTCACCTTACTAGTTTCCTAAACAAGTTTTAGAAATTCCCTTCCCTTCCCTTAACTTAACTTCCCCTAGGTTCCCTAAACTTCCCTTCATCCCCTCCAAATCTAAACAAGCTCCTGTTTGGATTCGTAGGGGGTGAAGGGAAGTTAAGGAAAACTGAGTGAAGGGAAGGGAAGGGAAGAGAAAGGAAGGGAAGGGAAGGGAATTCCCTTCCCCTTGGTTACACCCCAATTTGGGGGTAACAATTTTTATACTATTAGGGGGTGAACCAAGGTGAATGGAGGTGAATTAATTTCACCTCCTAAGTGTTCCCAAACAAGGTGAATGGAGGTGAATGGTTCCCCTAACTTCCCTTCACTCTCATTCCCCTCAATCCAAACAAGCCCTAAAATTAAAAAGGCTCATATCGAAAGGGGCCGGAAAAAATTGGATTTGCTCTAATAACTCTAGCCTCGCTTTAAGTTCTTCACCCGAAAAATAAAATAAATAAAAAGAAGGGGAGAAAAAAGAGCAGAGGAAAAATATGGCAGAAGAATACCATTCGAAGGATTTCGAATTGGAGGAAGTTGAAGAAGAAATCAAGAACGATCCATCTCTTCACTACCATCTCTCCCCCTTCTCTCCCCCCTCCTCCTCGTCCTCCTCCTCCTCCTCCTCATCATCATCATCATCAGAGCCATGGAGGAGCTTCCACCGCCGCCATTCCTCCGGCAAATTCTTCAAGGTCTCTCCCTCTCTTTCTCTCACCTTTTCTCTTTTTGTGAGATTTCTTCTCATTTTGCTACGTTTTCTCTTTGGGATTTTGCAGGAGAGGAGGTACTTGCTGAAAGAGTTCCCTGAGTTGGGAGCTTGTGTTGATTCCGCCAAGGTTTTGGAGGTTGGATGTGGAAATGGGAGCACTGTTCTTCCCATTTTGCGGTAATCTCTTAAATTTATATTAGGTTTTTTGGGGGTAGTGTAAACATTAATGGACGTACGCAAAAAAATTGTTTTTTAGCCCTTGAACATTGGGATAATTTGATTGAGATTGATATATTGTGTGCATTTATGACTTTTATAATCCTTCAATTGGACTAAAACTTTCTTGGACTGCAACAAGCAACAACAAGGCCATTTTGGCGAAATAATTTCATGCACATTGTAGATCCTTTTCACGATTCTACTCTGTGGCAAGGTCACCTCCACATTCTCATATCAGCTACCCTACTTTTTTTTTTTGACATGTTGCTTGACATTTTTGCCAATGAAGTGTTTGTCTTTTGACAGTGCTATATAACTTGTCCCTTTGACTTCATGGTACACAATGATCTTCTATTTATCTGCAATGCTTTGCAATGCTTGTTCTGTTCAAGCATTGTTTTGTTTATTAACTCTATGAACTCCCCAATCTGACCCTCTGAGTGAGTCGTTTTTGATCTGACATCGAGCTTTTGAGTTGGTGTCATCTTCTTAACAAACCCAGCTATACGCAAGATATTGGCTTTATGCTTTAGTAAATGTTTAACTCTAACTAATGAAAACGATACACTCTTAAGCCTTGTCGAAATGTGTTAAGACCATCTACCTCATGTTTTCAATGGATCATAATACAAGGATTGTGTAATGAAGTTGACAAAACCTGTATAATGTAAGTGAAGCCTGATGCAACTTAAGTAGGAGAAACCTCTTTCTAGTGACTATCTTGGATGCAAGTTCATTGCTTTCAATACACTTTCTGGTGACGCTATTTAGATGGTCTATGATTTTGTCATGTTTTTATTAGCCACTTTTGTTATTCCTACAGTTGTGTCTGCAATGGCCTCTGTAGAAGTGGAGGTGCTTGATGCAAGCCACTCACACTTATGTAGATGAGTTAAACACCTTCACAAAGTTGGTTTTGGCCATTTTCATTCCAAGGCTTGTAACTTCTTTTTCCTCCCCTCCTTTTCTTATGCCTCTTACTTTTTTCCGCCCCTATCATTGCCTTAGACTCGTAACCTGGCATAAGTATTGAGAAAGTATTGCTCGTTATGGGTTCTTCTTACTAAACGTCAACATATATGAAACATTTATCTCCTTACCTTCATACTACTGTCTATTGTAGCTATAATATTCTAACATTATAAGCTTTCTTTCAGGGCAAACAAAGACATTGTTGTCTATGCTTGTGATTGTAGTCCTGAGGTACTTGAAATAGCAAAGGAGATGATAGATACAACAAATTCAGTCTCGATCAAGTATCGATTTCATCCATTTTTACTTGATGTTTCTTTAAATGCATTTCCCAACTGGCTGTTCTGCATTAATTGTCAGAAGACATCATTGACAAAGCATGTTGACTTTTTATCAGGTTCTAATTTTAACTTAAACTGGTTTTTTTAATTTAATATTCTGATATAAATATTGACAATACCCTTTCATGTTTTCTTCCTCATATGCCAAATCCGAAGACTTCACGAGATTAAATGAGCCGCCTCTCTTAAGAGGTTCCCAGTGTTGTATTGGTGGGGTTGATTTTATTACTTTGGTACGTGTAGCCTTAATACTTCGCCACAGCGTATCTGTTACTTGTACGTCAAAAAGCATGACCCATTTTCTTAGCATAAAATACGAGTATCACCTGATTCACTTGCATTATCTACTTGTTTGTTGTTGTTCCTCTCTTGAAACCGTTTCCTCATCATACTGCTACAGAAACTGATGGGGATGTACTAGACTTAAATGATCAATATTTCCATGTGTGTAAATATAAATTTCACAGGCTAATTTAGCTCTTTCATGCCTACTATGAATAGTTATTTTGGTTTTTATTGGCTGCTTCAACTATAACCCCAGCTCTATTGATTGGCTTGAACAAGATAGAATCCAACGGATAAATAAGGCTGAATATATAATTTTTGTACTACGTTTTGGTGTTTGTTTGTTCGGACCTGGTTGGACTTGATGTAGATTGTATCATCCTACTCTAGTCTTTCGTCTTTGTCATTAATAAAAGATTCCTTTTGGCGATAGTTATTCAACATATCTACCTATGGAACACTGATCATTTCAGATGTTATTTATGGTGTATTTGAATCTTTGGTGTTCGGAAAATTAAGGACTTGGAGAAAAGTTACAATTTTTTTTGATGGATGTATTTAACATAAGTTTTAATTGGATATCCATGGACCATATCCGTTCCCATAGATTCATGATACTAATCCCTCGCAACACGAGCCACTTGTTACCAGACCCTTTGCTATACTTTCTAGCCAAAGTTGACGTAGGACGATCTATCGGAAATAGAAAAAGTGACTAAACGAAACTATTATGCAAAGTAAACACGGGAAAACACTAAAATTGCAGCGGAATAATAACTTTAAATAATGAAATCTAATAAATTAACGGTTGACAGTAATAAGCGAAGCAAGATCACAATAAGTAACGAACGTGTTTAAGATAAACCTGACGCGTGAGGAGTCAAGCACGGCACAAATCCTAGTCGAACACGCAGTGACTGGACTCGACAACTTAATAACCAGATCCTGCAATGGAGTTCAATACACAAATCAGTCCCAAATAACAGCAATAGAATAATAGCTTCAGTTTACCATTGTTTACTAATGAAAACAAGAGGATTAATTGCAGCTATAGGTCTGAAGTGTTGGTGAATCTGGTTGGGATCTTGGGGCAGCGAGATTGAGGTTTTGTGGCTAGTTGGTTCAGTTTCAGGCGGCAGGCGATGGCGATGGTGAGGGCTTGTGACTGAGGGCTGGTTGGTGTTGATGGCGAACGAACGAAAGGCGGGGAGGATGGCTGAAACTGCAGACCTGTTCCTTGTGCAAAACAGAAGAGATGATGATGGAGTTTGGGTCCCTGCGATGTATCTATGAAGAGGAAATAGCCTGACAGCGAAAAGAACGCAGGAAAAAGAAAGAAATAAAGAAAACAATGGAATCACTCCAAATACCAATTCAAACTCACGTTTATTTTCAATCGTCCTTCCTCAAAGCAAGCAGAGGTCTATCTTTTATAGAGATAGGATAAACAAACTCAAACTTATCTACAAGATTGAATCACATCTAAATACAATCTGATTTAACCACCTTATCATCTAACAAAGATAAAATTTGAAAACAAACATAATCCTATCCTAACAAGGAATCTGAATGCAGATTTTTAAAATCTGAAAACAACACCATCCTTTTCTAATAATAACTCTAAAATATCTCTAAGGTACCGTTTGGCAAAGGGTTAAGTGAGGGGTTAAGGAGACTTAACCCCTTCTTAACCTGTCAAACACAACAAATTTATATAAGGGTTAAAGTGAGTTAACCCTCCATAATTTGCCAAACATAAAAAATATAGAAGGGTTAAGTTAACCCCTCTAGAGGGGTTAAAATGAGTTAACCCCTCAAAATGAGGGGTTTACTAATACTCCTATTTAGATGGAATAAGAGTTAACCCTTCTAATTGTAAAGAAAATAGTCAAAATCATTGTTATTCCCAAACACTAAAACTGATCATAAGGGCTAAAATAAAACTTATTTAACGGGTTAATAATGTAGTCATTCGGATTATCAAATGGGCTAAGTACATTAATCCTTCTCTTTAACCCCTCTTCATTAACCCTTTGCCAAACGGGGCCTAATAGTTTATCTACAATGCCAAGTTCCCCTGGAGTAGAACCGGATATTGTGATCCCTATCAACTCTTCCTGACTTGGAAAGATTCACCTCTAGTAATGTTGTTGTTGATACTGCTGTAGCAAGTCCGGGTCAAGTTTCTGAACCTTTTCGGTCTAGAGCCAAGAGTCCTCTGAAGGCGGATGTCCACGCCAACAAATCAAATATCTCTAAAATCCTCCATCGGCAGTCAATACAATCTCATCATCAAGGATTTGTTCAATCACATCTGACTTTGGTACTCTATCTGGAGGCATGGTAGGCGGTGACGACAAGCTGATTGAGGGTGTAGTGGCTTCATCAAAAGCTGTTATACCCATTGACTCATTATATGGGATTAGATATTCTATATTAAAAACTGAGTTTATCCCCATCTCCTTAGGCAGATCCAGCTCATAAGCATTCGATCCAGTACGTTGAATGCCACGACAGGGACTTGTTTGCCGTGCATGAAGCTTCTGCACAGTTCCTAGTGGAAACCTGTCAGGTCGCACCCGAACAAGCACCCAATCACCTACTGCGAGTTCATGCAAACGTCTATGGTTATATGCAGCTAGTTTATAAGATTCATTACTTAAAACAATTTTCCGCCTTATTTCTAGATACAAGTCATGCATATGTTGTGCAAAAGAGTCCGCTGAAGCACTAAATCTAGGTCCCAAAGGAATCGATGCTAAGCCTACTGGTTTCCTAGGCTGACATCTTGTTACGGCTTCAAAAAGACTCGATCCTATAGATCTATTAACAGAACTATTATAAGCAAACTCAACCATAGGCAAAACTAAATCCCATGCTTTGGTATAGTCTCCTACAAGACACCTTAATAAATTTCCTAGACTTCTATTAACTATCTCTGTTTGGCCATCAGTTTAGGGGTGATATGCCATGGAAAATTGTAATCCTGTGTTTAGTTTTCTCCAAAGTGTGCACTAAAAGTGACTAACAAATCTAACATCCCTATCGGATACGATTGTATTAGGTAAGCCATGCAACCTAATGATCTCTTTCATGAGAAGGAAAGCGATATGAGACGCGTAAGAGGTTTTGCTACAAGGGATAAAATGAGCCATCTTAGAAAACCTATCCACCACTATGAATATGGAATCGTTTTTCCTAATGGTGCGGGGTAGTCCTAAGACAAAATCCATGCTCATGTCTTGCCAAGGTGTGAATGGTATAGGTAGTTGTGTGTATAACCATGTATTTTGTTTCCTACCTTTTGCTACTTGGCAAACCCTACAATGTGACACTACCCGTGCAACATCTCTCTTAACACTAAGCCAATAAAATCTATCCTCAACCATAGAAATTGTCTTATCACGGCCAAAGTGTCCTATAGCTCCTCCTGTGTGTAACTCCCAAATAAGTTGATCCCTAAGTGACGTGTTGGGGATGCACAATTGGGTATCTTTAAACAAATAACCATCTATAATGATGAAACCTATTACACTTTCAGGTGGGTCATGTGCAAGAGAAGTGTAGATTTTACCAAAATCTCTACAAGCGGAGTACTCTCCTAAGATGTGTTCAAAACCAATTACTCGTACACTCATCGTGTTTAATATACTAAACATCCTACTTAGTGCATCGACGGCCTTATTTTCTTCCCCGGATTTATGTTTAAGTACAAATGTGTACTCCTGAATGAATTCTACCCATTTAATGTGTCTATGCCCAAATTTCTTTTGGGAATTTAAATATAGGGCTTGATGGTCAAGAATAGGACGAATTCTTTAAGTAATAAATAGTGACGCTAATACTTAAGATTTTATACCACAACATAAAACTCTTTATCGTAGGTCGAATAGCGTTGTCGAGCCTCATTTAAATTTTTACTAAAGTAAGCTACAGGATGACCCTCTTGACTCAACACTTCTATACCTACTCCTGAGGCATCACATGCAACCTCAAAAACCGTAAAGAAGTCAGGGAGACGTAATACTAGGACAGTGATAAGCTTCTCCTTAATTTCCTCAAATGCTCTAGTAGCAAATTTAGTTCATTGAAATCTCCTTTTTTAAGTCAATTTGTAATTAGTGACATAACAATACTAAATCCTTTGACAAATCTCCTATAAAATGTAGCCAGACCGTGAAAGTTTTCGACTTCATGAATGTTCTTAGGAATAGACCACTTTCTAATAGCCTTAACTTAGTCAGGGTCAGCTGATACTCCTTCACTAGAGACTACAAAACCTAAAAAGGTGACTGATGTGGACATGAATTCACACTTTTTTAGTTTGACATATAACTTTTCCTTACAGAGGACGTCTAAAGTTTGTACTAAGTGAAACATATGTTCGTCCTGGGTTTTGCTAAATATTAAAATATCATTAAAATATACAACAACGAACTTTCCTAGGAACGGACTTAAAACTTGTGTCATTAGCCTCATAAAGATGCTAAGTGCATTGAACAATCCAAAGAGCATAACTAACCATTCAAACAACCCATCCTTAGTTTTAAATGCGGTTTTCCACTCATCACCATCACGGATACGAATCTGATGGTACCCACTCCTAAGATCAATCTTAGAAAATATATTAGATCCTACCATGACATCTAATACGTCATCTAGCCTAGGAATAGGGAATCTATACTTAACAGTAATCCTATTAATCGCTCGACTATCTACACACATGCCAACTATCATCTTTCTTAGGGGTAATCAAAGCAGGAACGACACAAGGACACAAGCTCTCCTTAACGAAGCATTTTCACAATAATTCATCTATTTGATGGTGTAACTTAGCATGCTCATCCTATAACGCGGTAAATTCGATAACGTGGCTCCTGGCACTAGATCTATAACATGTTGGATGTCTCGCATTGGAGGTAACTCATCAAGAAGTTCATCGAGCATAATATCTTTATAATTGGAAAGGATTTGACGAATTTCGGGAGGGTGTTTTGATGGTTCACTAATAGTGCTCTCGCTAATGGTCACTATCCACTATCGCATACACAAAACATTTTAGAGTGCTCTCCCTGATGAATTCCTTTTGAGTTAAGATGTGAACATATTTGTTTTGCTAACTTTTCGTAGGTAGAGTGCTACCTTTAACATCTTTAGGTTCTTTTGGTTTGGTCGGATTCAATACTATCTTTTTACCATTGAAAGTGAAAACAAAGTTATTTAACTTCCCGAAACTAGTAACATCTCTATCTTATAGCCAGAGTTGTCCTAATAGAACGTGGGCAACATCCATGGGGAGGATATCACACCAAATGTGGTTTGAGTAGCTAGACAACTGAATAGTAACTAGACATCTCTGGGATACAAGTATAGCGGTCTTATCTACCCAGGTGACACTATAGGGTTGCAGATGTGGTTCTTTTTAAACTCATATGTTCAAGTGTTGACTTGGGTATTACGTTGACGCAACTACCTCCATCTATTATAAGCTTATACATTTTCTCATTAACTTTAAAGTAGGTGTGAAAGATAGAGTTTCTATGCTTATCATATTCATTTTGTGTTGTTGCTAGTGCACACCTCATAACGCCTAAAGATGTGTCTAATAACTCATCTGCATCACTATCCTCATTATTAACATCATAAACGTCTTCTTCCTTATCTTCATCATCTTCTTTTGTTTCTTATCTACCTATTCCTAGGTGTAAATTACAGCTAGAGCATTGGTATGCATAATGTCCTATACCCTCACAATTAAAACATTGTTTAGGTTTCTCGTCTTTCTTTGTGGAGCTACTTACAGTGGCCCGTCTCTTTTGATCTGTAAACTTGCTATTATAACTTTTTAATTTGTTATTTATTTATTTTTTAGATGACTCTCCTATTGTGGTAGAGATCTTCTTAGTGCTAGGTGTCTTGAAATATTGCTCGAAATCTTGAGCAACTTGATAGGCATGTTCTAACGAGGTTATTGTATGAGGAATCATTTCTCTCCTAATGTTTGCCCTAAGACTTGTGCGAAACCTGGACAAAGTATCAATAGGATCTTCCTAAATATCACAACGAACCATTAGATCATCAAATTTGCTCATATACTCCTATATGGATAGACTACCTTGCCGCAAGGTGCTTAATTGATCTAACAATTGGGTCTTATAGGCGAGGAGTAAATATTTTTCTTTCAATCTTTTTTTATCTCGTCCCAAAATTCTATAGATGGACGTCCTAAACGCCCTAGCTGTCTTTCAACCGAGGTCTAATAAATTTTTGCTGGGCCAGACAACTTCATTTTCGCGAATCTAACCCCTACAATCGTCGGACATGTCATACCAGTCAAAATAGTAGTCCATGTCTGGCATCCAATCACTAAAAGCCTGGGGATCATGTCTCCCGTCGTAGGAAGGGCCTTCTACTTTAACTCGCTTCGTTATATCATCGAACCTATTCCAATTCTCTTGGCCTCTATCTAAATTCCTTCTAACAGGAGGAAGGCGAAGTCTATTATTTGGGTTTCTAGAGTTATCCCTAGGATATTCATCCCTATATTGGTTGTTATCCTCTAATCGATCGTCTTCGAGTTTAGTGACTCGTGTGCTAAAATCTTCTAGAGTGTTCAAGATTTTATCTAAAGTTTCATTTATATTCGATTCGGCCATATAGATCGTTCCGCTACGTAACCGCATACAATTAGCAACCTATAATAGAAAATAATTGAAAAGAAAAAATTAAACTAAACTACAATTTTTTTCTCTTTTTTTAATTACCTAACCTAGAAATAAACGGTCCTAAAAATTAAGTTCTTCTAAAAGCAAATTCGATTAAATCAAGTTAACTAGAAATAAAGCCTTTTCTAAAATTGAAAAAACAAAAAAAAAGTTTTTTTTATTAAAGTAAAACTGACCTATATCTTAGGTTGGGGGTGGTGGAAGAGGCCTAGCTGCATTTAAGATCTTGACCCAAAGTTTGTGGAAACATGAGTTACTACAATCAGGATTAACATCATTGATATGACACTCCTCACACTTCATAATGATAATTATTTTTGTTTGGTTGCTAATGATTTTAAACCTAGGTTCTGATACCAATCTAACGTAGCACGATCTATCGAAAATAGAAAAAGTGACTAAACGTAACTATTATGCAAAGTAAACACAGACAAACACTAAAATTGTAGCGGAATAATAACTTTAAATAATGAAATCTAATAAATTAACGGTTGACAGTAATAACCGAAGCAAGATCACAGCAAATAACGAACGCGTTCGACATAAACCTGTGGTGTGAGAAGTCAAGCACGGTACACAAATCGTAGTCCAACATGCAGCAACTGGACTCGACAACTTAATAACCAGATCCTGCAGTGGAGTTCAATACACAAATTAGTCCCAAATAAGAGCAATAGAATAATAGCTTCAGTTTAGCACTGTTTACTAATGAAAATAAGAAGATTAATCGCAGGTATAGGTCTGAAGTCTTGGTGAATCTGATTGGGATCTTGAGGCAGCGGGGTTGAGGTTTTGTGGCTGGTTAGTTCAGTTTCAGGCAGCAGGCGATGGCTATGGCGAGGGCTTGTGACTGAGGGCTGGTTGGTGTTGATGGCGAACGAATGAAAGACGGGGATGATAGCTGAAACTGCAAACCTATTCCTTGTGCAAAACAGAAGAGATGATGATGGAGTTTGGGTCCCTGCGATGTATCTATGAAGAGGAGATAGCGTGATAACGAAACGAACGCAGGAAAAAAGAGAAAGAAATAAAGAAAATACTGGAATCACTCCAAATACCAATTCAAACTCACGTTTATTTTCAATCGTCCTTCCTCAAAGCAAGCAGAGTTCTATCTTTTATACAGATAGGATAAACAAACTCAAACTTATCTACAAGATTGAATCTCATCTAAATACAATCTGATTTAACTACCTTATCATCTAACAAAGATAAAATCTGAAAACAAACATAATCCTATCCTAACAAGGAATCTGAATGCAGATAAAATATGACAACAACCATTGTTTTAAAAAGCCTCCGCTTAGTCCGCCTAGGCGTACACCTAGACCTAGGTGGTATCTAGGCTGCCTAATTAGCGTCTAGCGTCAAGGCGGTACCTAGGCTGTCCACCTAGGTTTTTAGGGTGTTTAGGGGAATATTGTCTGCTTACGTGGACTACACCCTTTAGACATTGATCATAATTTTCTGTGTTATAGCCTCAACGTTCTCCAACCTCCTTCAAACTCCTTTAACTTCTAAATATGAACACCCACACTACCTTCTCCGACCTTTAGTAAAAACCTCCTCGATCACCCTTTAATTGTAGAAAGAAATCCGCCTAGATACCAGTCTGTCACCTAAACTTTCTATAACATTGATATTTACTATCAATTATTATAATTAAAAAATAAAAAAAGGAAACCTACTAGGCTCTAAGCGTCAGGTCCAGTGTCTGGCCTCCTAGCGCTTTCTATAATCTTATTAGTTATTATTTTGGCTATTTAGTATATAAATATGCATGGTTTACTGTGAATCTAAGGTTGCTACCTTTTTTTACAAATTTATATGAATTTAATACGTATTTTTATCAATTATTATAATTAAATAATTTTAAAAATAGCTAAACGTCTAGACGCCGCCTAAGAATCTAGGCGGTGCTAGGCATTGGCTCAAACACCTAGTCTGCCTAGCACCTTCTGTAACATTGAAAACAACACAATCCTTTCCTAACAAGAACTCTTAAGATATCTCTAATAATTTATCTACGATGCCAAGTGCCCCTGGAGTAGAACTGGATATTGTGATCCCTATCAAAAGTTCTGATTTGACTACGTTGTGGGTTATCTATGACTGATAAATGACAAACTTGTCCGGTCCCTAACCTGTAATTATAATTCTCTTAAGGTGCTTGACCTTTAGTAATGTTTTGTCTTCAACAGGCACTGGTCCAAGCTCATATTTAACAAAATTACTTCTTTTTTCAGTTGAAACCCGAGAATTTTCTTCACTCAATTCAGTAACTCAATAATGACCTGTATAAAGCATATAAATGAAGAGGTAACCGTATAACCTCCACAAATTTTAGTGTTTTTTTGGTGGACCTATAGCCTGGACATAACAATATATCTTTAAGTGTGGCTTTATATTAATCCTCATTTGCATGAAAAAACTGGAAGAATACATGATTTATCTTGTTGAAGAAGAAAAACAAGTAAAACGAAAAGGAGAAATGGGAGAAGAGGGATGTATTTACTAAAATATATGCATAAGAGATGCAGATCATACAAATGAAAAACATTCCTAATATCTAGCATATGCTTATTGGGCAATTATAAGCTCTAAACCATGAATAACTTAACCTTATGATCTGAATTTATCTAATGAAAAGAGCCGCTTAGGCTGTTACTTTATAGTGCGCATACTTTTAATTTATTTTAAGAGTTTAATATGTTATGCGAATTGTTATCATCTGGTTCAGGATGTTATAGTTTCAGGATCCAATTACAACCTTTTTTTAAAACTTTTTAAAAAGTAATATGTTATTTTCTTGTGTATATGTAATGTGTAATATGTGGCTTAAAACATAAAACTGTCAGGAGTACAAAAGTAGCTGAAGCCCAAAAATCTAGGAGGAACTTATACTAAAAACTGAGCTTGCACTCCTTGGGTGAAACGTTTCTTCAAGACTTCAATTGGCTCCTGCCAACGTCGCACTTGAACCTCTGTAATTCTCTTTCCTGTATACAATTCATCACCAACAACAAATGAAGAAAAAGATAAAAAAGGAAAGAAGACAGAAAGGGAACCCAGTGAATGAAATATCACTAAAAGATAGGTTGCAATGATCCTTCCACTTCGACCTTGTCTTTGCTTTCTGCATGCAAGATGATCCTTAACTGATTTAGTAGATTAGGTTTTAGATTTGCTAATATACATTACTCGTCTACAAAACGTCATCATAAGCTTTTTGACAGTATGGTTGAATGTGCACTTTCAAAGGAACTTGTTCAAGAATTTGACTAATTGCTCATTTAAAAAAAAAAGATACCATAGTTGGAGGATTCATGATGTGCCAGTGCACCAAGACACCTGGGATGGATTTTGTATGGGATCCATCTCTATTGAATAAAATTACTTCGCATATTTCCAATAAATTCCTCCACCTCTTACAATGATTTCAGAGTTTTATTTGGACCTATCACGTCAATTTTCTGATTTGTAGCATCAAGTTCATATGGCAAATCTTGATTCATGTGTCTCAGAAATCTTCTCTTTTATCCCAAAGTCAAGTAGAACTAACCAAACTCATTCCAAGTTTGAATTTCATCTAAATCTACATCCAAGAATGATTTTAACCCAAGTTCAATTATGCAAGTAGAACTAACCAAACTCATTCCAGGTTTGAATTTCATCTAAATCTACATCCAAGAATGATTTTAACCCAAGTTCAATTATGCACGTATAGGTTTATACTCATTCTTCAATTAAATTAATTTGTATTGGTTCATATTTCATCCCAAGCCTAGGACAACGAAGCAACTAACATGAGGTTTCATACTGCCCAATTATTGTTGGGGCAGTCAAGATATTTCATCAAATCATCATATCGCTGGAGATTCATGATTCATGTTATAGCTAGGGATTTGAAACATAAACCATTACAAATCAGTAATTGTTAGAATGTATATGCTTAAATTGTTGACTTGGGTCTGGTATCTGGTATGTTTTTCAGCCAAGAGTATCCTTAAGCTATTTAGTGGATCAGGTTTTCTTATAGCTCACATCTAAGTTGCACCATGCTGGGGTTCTCCATATCCTTGTCCAACACATGTCGGCACCTACATGTAATACTAGATCCTCAGTGAATACATGTCCGCAAGATGGTCTACTTGGGAAGTTTAGCTTTTAGTTATATGCTTTATATTGTTAGATATCTCGAGTTTGTATGAAATTATATTCAGACAATTTGTTTATGAAACTTGATGTTATAGTATATCCTCGTCTTAACGTTTTATCTATGTTTATACACTCTTGTATATACTATCGTTTTGTGGCTATGTCCATGGAATACCCTAATTCTAGTCTTTCTACGATTTTGTATGTCCACGTATCCATGCCTTGTCATGTCCATGCCCCGTTTTTATGCCTGTGCAACATACAGATTATCAGCAGATGCCATCTTTACAATAACCTGTTTTAATTCCCCATCATCCGATCAGAAGCTCTGACAGACTCATGCTTTATTTCTCTTGTAAGTTGAGAACCGTACATGTTTAAAGAGGAAGATGGAAGAACATGAGACATTTGTTTCTCCTTTTAGATTGTTATCTCCGGTTCATAACGAATCAATGCAATGGTTTTTTTTAATGGATCAATTCAGCAGTTATATCTTTATTTTAGGAGATGTATTAGGACCAATGCTATATTGAAGTTATGATATCTCTCCTTGTCTTGAAGTGTAACTTTTCTTTGTGGAATCTAATGTTTTATCCTGATTCTAAATTTATAGATATTCACTTTGTCAGCAGTACCATTTGAGAAGATGTCATATGTCATTGAAGGATGCCTCTCTGTTTTAAAGCCTGGGTGTTTGCTTCTATTCAGAGACTATGGTATTGTCCTACTCTTGATTCACCAGAAAGCATGTTGTGACTGGATTATTGTTTTCAAATCTTTGTTGATTAGGACTAGCTATGGAATTCTAGTAGTTTTGCCATCTTTTAGTTGTAATATTTTAATGGTAGCTAAATTGCTTTATAATTGCAGGACTTTATGACATGACGATGCTTCGGTTTCCACCTGAACAAAGGTTGGGATTCAGGGAGTACATGAGGTCAGACGGTACTCTTTCTTATTTCTTTTCACTGGAAATTGTGCGGGACCTTTTCCTTCATGCTGGATTCATAGAGGTAACATATTGTCATTGCCAAAGTTACAATATCCATTTTTTTACTGTACATGATCTTTGCAGTGGAGCATATTTGAACGACTGTCTTTTCCTAGTTAACGGGATCACTATTGTGCATAGCAGCTTGCTTATAATGTTCATGGAAGATATGTCTATGGTTGTTCCATACATCAGTTTAACTTTCTAAGCATGTTTCTAGCTTAATTCAATTCATTATGCCCTTATAATACACAAATCTTTTCTTTTACTTAAATAATGTTCCTGCATAAAGCTGTGAGAAGCACTGTTGATATAATATTAATCTCAAGTAACAACATCTGGAAGAACACATTGATTCAAATTGGACTGCAGAATAATTGGATTTTGAGAGGAAAACACAGGAAGATCAGGTAAATACATCCAAAATTTGTACAATGCAATTCACACATATGCATGCCCTATGCAGCATGGGTTTTGTACCCGTACTAGACAGTCTGGACTCGTACCAGACACCGAAACTTCCTTGGATAGTCGTGGATACGTGAATGTACTTATTCAAACGTAACTTCAATTTTAGAATGCTTGTTTGAATTTAACACTTGGACACTTATTTCACATATATCTCACACATTACATTTACTTTGTTATTCATATTAATGTTTGTGACATCTATTTATTTTCATTTATAAACCAAAGGCTATAGTGGAAAAAATTATTGCTTTTGTTAAAATAAGTTTATATATGTGTACCTTTATGTATAAAGTTGAAGAGTCAAGTCATGTTCCTTTTACAAAGTAATAATAGTGTATGGTAGGTCAAAAATTTAGCATATACATAATCATCTAACGTGTGTGGTCTCACAAGTTCCATGCACTTGTACTCTTAGACCATAAATATCCTAATCTGATTTCTCGTATAACTGCTTTTAGATTGCAAATATGGTGTTACTTGTTATACCTCAGACATTTATTTTTACCAAAGCTAGATGTCTACTATTTTCCTGAAGTCTATTTAGGCTATTTATTGATTGCTAAAAAATGTTTCATGCTTTCATTAGGAACTTTTGGTTGACTTCAGGTGAAAATGATAAT